>NC_132948.1:2459000-3073750 GCF_034638445.1 Ciconia boyciana
TTTTAGGCATAACAGCTTATGCTATTAGTTTGTGGCTTTTAATAATGGTATATGTGGACTCCCTTATTTTAGAAGTATCTTGGTTTTCTGGTCCTCGATACTATGATATAGTATCTCAAATGTCCCCAGGTACAGAAGTCCATCAGGAAGATATCTGGTAATAGGATTTTGGTTACAGCTAAATCCTTCACTGAGACTCGGCAAAGATAAAAGATGACATACAAATGCCCTGACACTGTTGCTTGTCACAAACAGCTCTGAAGTAGTAGCATTTAGATAATCTGTTCCAGGGGGTATGAAGGAAGAGGGCAGCATGGTATGGAGCGAAGAGATTTATTCAGCAGAAAGCCATTTTGGGGACACGTGCTGCATGCAGTGGTGCACTCAGTTTCTTGCTGGTGTTAAGAGCAAATGAACAACAACAGCAGCAACAAAAAAGGGTTTTTTTTTTCATCCTTCACTTTTAAAAGATTGTTAGTAGCTGTCCTTTATCCTTTTTTTCCAGCCACTTGACTGTGTGCTTATACAGGGAAAGGATTGGAGTCAGACCTGTCATTCTGCTGTTGATCAATTGCATATTAAGAAGAATAATGCTCAACTCAGCTGATCATTCAGTCCTTTGAAACCCTAAACATGGCGTGGTTTTTCTGTTGGCCGTGTGAGGCCCATTTCAGAATTAGATTATTTTCTTTTAGTGTGTTGTTTTTTTCCATTCTTGAATTCAAAGTATGGAAAAGTCTGAAGAACGTTGTTTATGCAGTTATTGCAATGCTTGTCTGCCAGTCGCTTTGCCTAAGAGCAGTGTCATGTTGAAGCTGAGCCGTGGTTTGTTCAGTGCATGATAAGGCCTCTCTTCACTGCCATGGGGTTCCTCCCTTTTTAAGGGGCAGAAGGGATAACCCCTGAGGGAAGGGAACACAAACCATTCCCCCCTTTTTTTAAATGGATAGGATAAAGAGGGGCATGTTAATAGGTAGTTTAGTAAATGATCTGATTTCAGGAGACTACACAGGGTTGAGATGGTTGGTTTGTTTTGGTTTTTTAAACCAAGAGCGTTATAGACCCTGAAGTAAAAGATAAGACTGTCTGTGTACAGGTGCTTTCTGCTGCTTCTTCAGTCTCACTGTAGAAGGTTGTGCTGTCCAAATAGGAATCTTTCTCGGAGTGTAAAAATAATATAAAGCTATGAAGACAATAGTTTTTTCGGTTAAGCAGTCTTCTCTGTTCCTTGATGTGCTTGTCTTTTTTTTCTTGCCTCTGTTCTTTCAATTCACTTGACAAGGACTTAAGCAGATGTTAGTAAATATTTTATTTCAATGGGAGTGGGGGACGAGTTCTTGTCAGTGTGTGTGTTTGCCTCCCCCATAAGCACACATTGTTACAGAGTATTTTTCTGTCCTCCTGTCTCAGTCCTTTTGTCCTTCCTTCCTAGTGAGGTGTATCAAGATGACATAAATTTTATCTGGTATTTAAATGGCCTGAGTAGAGTGTGAAATGATATTTTGTCGCTGTGCAAGGATGGTGTAGTGAAATGAAACACTGTAACCAAAACAGATGGTGCTAATCTTGAATCTGCCTGCAAGATCTTACACTATTTAATTAAAATGGTGGTGTAATTCCCATGACACCTTTAACTACAGTTTACATTCTTGGACTATGAACTAAGGGCTTTCTTATGCAGATTTTTACTCATGTGAGTAGTCCTTAGTGTGAGTCTCTAGTTGCTTCTGAATAGCTACTTACTTGAATGAAGCTCTCTAAGATGAGACTCTAATAAAACTGGCATATATATGGCATTTACATTTTTTTAATGTTCTATTTTGAAGCATAAATTGTAGACTAAAGACACTTAGCAACTACAGTATCCTTCATAGAAGCAAACAAAAATCTAGATTAGAGAAATTGTTTAGATTGTGCCTAACTTCAGAGGCTGGTAAAGACAGTGTTTTAAGGTATGCTGGACAATGTAACATCTTCCCCTTGGTTAGAAAGGCATATGATGAAAGCTTTTTCATTTTTATATTCCCTTTGGTTAACTAAAACTTGTTAGTAGAAGTACCTGACTTAAGTGATGTGGTGTGGTTTGGTTTTGGTTTCTTACATTACTTCCTTCTTTTCTTAAGAGAATTAGAGAAACTTATGTTTGAAGCACTGTGCAGACTTGAATTTGTCTGAGTAGCACCTTTTGGACAGGCAGTTGGGAAGTATTTTTATACTTGGTTTTTGTTTTGTTTCAGATAGGAGAACTGAGAAAGATAAAAGGACCTGAACAATGCCATGTTGAAAGTCTTTGAGAAAGTCAGGGTTGGAGCTGAGGGCCTGTGTGATGGATATCTAATTCTTTTGCTCATAAGACCCTTCAAGCCTTTTCTGTAGATCTTTGCCTCCTTTTCAAGTATATCCTTCCTATTTTGGAAGTACTGGGGTATTGATTTTCTACATTCTGAGGCCTGAATCTGCCTTACCTTTTCTCACCTTTCTGTATTATACGAAGCAGGAAAAATAACATACGATTATGTAGTTTTAACCATTGTTTTTAATGTGGAGAAGTACAATAATACAGAAATAACTCTGCTTTACACTTGGTGTGGCCAAATACAAGAATTTCTCAAACTTTTGATGCTCTGCCTTTTTCTGGTTCTGCCATGTCTATATTCTTGTATAATCTCTCCAAGGGAGCTTTGTGTACTAAACTGGGTGGAATTACTTCAAGTCTTCTGGCGAAGTTAATTTAGAATTGGTCTGTCCATTTTCCATACAACACATATAGTCCAAAAAGCATTTGCTGGAGATGAGGAAAAAAAAAAAGAGGAGGTGGAAGATGTGTTTTGTTTGTGTTCCATCTGTGAGGACTGTAGAAGAGGAACATAGTCACAGTGGCTACACAGCACTAATTAAATCTTCAGGGTTGCTGGTAGCATGCCAGAATCAAGTTGTGCGGTGTGAAATGTTACTGGGGAATTGTGATTTTTAGCAGCCTAAACTCTGCCAATCTGAATGGAGCGCTATGAGATCAGCAGAAGACCCTTCTTGCCTGTCTATTATTCTGATTTAGGCCTGAGGGGGGAAAAAGAATCGGAGCTTAGGTTTTATCTCTACTAGGAATTTACAGTTCTGGACGCTGTCCTGCAGTTAAAATGGTTACAGCCCTCAGCTGTTGCAGATAGATGCGAATGTGTCTGGATTTAGGGCTGCAGACTAATGGTTGTAAGAAAGTGCTAATTTGCTTTCTCTGTCTCTTCTGCTTGCTTGTGTGTATAGGGGATATCAGAGGTTTGAATACTCTTAGTTTATTTTTTTTCTAAGCCATTTCACTCTGTAGAGTGTCATGGTTAAGAGAGTCACCTAGGAGGAAGGAAACCTGTGTTTGCACTCCTTTTCAAAGGACTATATCTGACATTCTTTCTGTGGCCATGTTTCTGAATGAAAGCGTTGGCATGACTGTGTTTTCATTAATGCCTAGTTCTTGGGTATGTTTTGGGTGTGTTTGGATGCTTACATGGAATTTTGGGTTTGAACGTGCTCTTCTACCCTGATAGCTGCTTTTGCATATGTCAAACATCTTTCTGTGTCTTGGAAATTTTACTGTAAAAAGTTGAACGTTAGTAAAGATTTTGGGTATTACTGTTAGACATAGAGATCCAATTCTTCTGTTTCCTTACAGGCTTGGCCCAGTGTATTTAGAACAGGCGCTTTACAAACACTTTACTCTGTGTCCAATTGCAATTAACTGAATTTAGAAAAAAATAATTTTTAAAAAATCCCCTCTTATCTGGGAAGTTGAACCCTTCACAGCACAGTCCTCCAAAACACGTGTTCCTTTATAAACCAAAGCAAAAAGTCTCTTGCATAATGCATGATTTACTAACAATGCTGGTTAATAGTAAGTATTTGTAAGTTTGTTTCTTGTCAGGCTTTTTAGTGTTAAGAACATTGTAGCAATCATAATAAGCCAAGACTATGCATGTGGGAAAAGATGCAAGAAACACAATAGATTACATCACCTGGCAAGACTTCTGCTTTGCTCTGCATTCATTTCTAACCAGTTGTGAGTAAAAGAGCATGTTCACAGTTTTGTTCTCAGGTTGGCAGTCTTGGTTTCTATCTCTGTGAGTACTTCAGGCTGCTTTAAAACCAGCAGTCTTACTAAAAGGAGCAGCTCTACTCTCCCTGACCTGCTTTGCTGTCCTCTTACTGGTACAAGCATTTCTGTGGCTATTTAATGAATCCAGTATGGGGACCGATCTGAGTAGAGGAAAAAAACCTTTAATGTAATACTTCTGATTTTTAGTCAGTTCACCTCAGTATGAATCTATGCAAACAGCAGCACTGCTGGAAAGCGGAAGTGGTGGTAAAGTCAGGAGCAGATGACTGATGCAGGGAAGGCAGGCCAGTCCAGGACTGCTTTTGGCACCAGTGCTTGCTTGTGTTGGTTTAAGGTGTACATTAACAACAGCCTCTGTGTGCAGTTTAATGTTCTGTTTTATCTGATTGGAGCTATCACTGAAAGGGGAGATCCCACTCCACTGCCGCTCTCAGCTGTCCGTTCTTGCTCCTGCTCTTCTGTCTGCTCTAGTGATTATGTGGCTGCAGGGTAAGCTGTCAGTGTGCTGATCTGATAAACATTTTTCTTTCTTTTTGTTTCTTATCTTTAAATTGGTGAACTGATTCCATTCACCCAATGATTGCATGATCACTAGATCTGATGTCAGACTGGGAGATGGAAATGCGTGGCTGGGGATGGGGAAGAGGCTGCCATTTTGGTAGCAGCCTGTGTTCACTGCTGGTTAAGCATAAATGAAACCACATTTAGTTCTTCAATACAGTCACCAGAACCACAGGCCATCAGCTGTCTTGTCTGTAAAAATCCTGCTAAAGATTGAGGCCTTTTAAAACTAGTGATGTTTGTTTAAATAAATTAATTTAAAAAAATGCCATGTGGATGCAGATATTCTCCCTATAGTGTGTTAAATGCTTTACACGAAACATCTGTAGAGGCGTAGAATATATGTAAGTGTTCCTGGTACAATTGTCTCTTGTGTACTACTTCTGGATTCAGATCTTCTTTTGAATTCAGTTTTAATTAACATGAGGACAAAATCTAGAAGTTCTGAGGGATTAGTATTGATGCTTACCTATTAAAAATTTAAACAGAAACAGACATATCCAAATAAGTGCACTGAATGGCATCTCTGCAACTTCAATGGGGAAACGATGTGAGATCTCATTTTATGCTGCTATTAAGTCCAAAACCCCCAGTACTTGTTTCTTCCTTTTCTTGGGAGTCATTTTCTGTGTGGGTGGTCACTAGTGATCCTGGTTAGCCTTAGTAGTTAGTTCGTCAGTAGTTAGTCTGGATAATTTGTCATTTCTCCCAGTCTGTAAAAGTAGACACTCCAGAAGTTTGTTAGTGTAGAATTAAATTGGAAGCAGCTCTGCTGGTTTCTGTATGCTTTTCTTGACTATATTTCATCTGTAATACAGTTGGGATGTTATGGGTTGATACCTCTGAGCTGCCAGAAAGCTGCGAGAGCTTGTCTGCTGTTTGGAACAGCTGATCTCTAGTTATATTGCTGTGTTGATCAAGTGAGTGGTGCCGTTGAGTAACCTTTTTTGTTCAGTTGGGTTTTTTGGGTTTTGTTTTTGTCATCCTCCTATTCCATGTTCTTTGTGACTTACTATATGTTCCTAGCTGATTACAACATAAACACTTAACATGATTTTTTTCCTAGGTTGCCTATGCTGGCACTAGTCTTTGGTGTTTTGTGATTCGTAGTTGTATTCATTATACTATTTCAGAAACTCTGCATGTTCCTTTTCCAAGCTATAGATAGAGATCCATGTAGAACAGATGTAGATGTTTTGCAGGAGCATGTGTAAGTACTTTCTCTTAGAACATTATGTAATGCATGAGATATTCCAGTGCTACACAGCGCCCTAATGTGAAAAAATAACTTTTGTCCTTCCCTTTTGCCAGATCCTCCTGCGCTCCCATGCCCTCTTTTGTGCCAGGAACATGGCATATAAGCTGTGCATCTTAGCCACTCTTGACCATCTTTTCCAATTTGCTTTTCCATAGTTCCCCAGCACTTTGAATGGATGATCAGCGTTTCTGAGTGCAAAAGCAGTAGTGCTGGCTGTAGAGAGTCTTCAGCAGGGATAATCCAGTACTAACTGCGACCTCACCACCATTGGTATCCTATTGACATGATACAGGATGGTAGCGTTGCTTCTGCAGTGTGGAGCTGAAGATGACTGGTGGTTTAGGGGCATGCACAAAATAAAACCAATTTCACTGCTGTTCAGTGTTTTGTCAGATTTTTTGCCTTCTCAGTAGAGGTCAGCTACTGTATTCCTGTGTGCCTGGTGAGGGCTCTTCAGAGGAAAATTAAATAGGCAATGTGGGTAATCAGTGTTTGGGGAAATAGTCCTTGAGGCATAGTCACAGGAACTTTAGTCATGGGCCAGAACCCTGCTGTGCTAGGCAATATACAGGCAGAATGATGTGAAACTGTTTTAGAGGATACATTTATAAGATCAAAGAAATACAAGTATTTTTCGCTTGTGTTGTTGGTATGATGAACGTCACCTTTAGCTCCTCAGCAGTTAACCAGCTAGCTCTTGAACAAGTAACAGCCTACTTCCAGTTATTGTGGTGAAGGAAAGTAAATTTTAGAGTTTAAAGTTCCAAATGAACTAAGTTTGTGGACTCGAAAAGGGAGATCCTTCTGTATGTGACATGTAGGATGGGTTTTGGAGGAGCGGTGTAGGCCAGTAGGTTAAATGTCCTTGTGCAGATGATGAAAATGGGAGGAATACATGATCTGCAAGTCTCTTCTTTAGGAGTAAAAATTTACCCTTTTGCTTGTTGATATTTTCTATATGTACTGTCCAGAGAAAGGAAAGGAATGTTTACTGTTTAGATACAGCTTAATGTATTACTTGGTGGGGGTGTGCAGGCTGGGCATTCCTACAGCTAGTGTTTCCACTGCTGTGTCTTTCCTCTTCTCCCTGGCAATGACTTTTCTTGTCAAAGGTGTAGGTGCTGTGTTTGAGTTCTTGCAGCTTGTTGCTGTAGGCCAGCTGGCTGTTCCTGTAGGACCACTTTAGAGCTGAGCACACCGGCTATTTCTGAGCAGCAAAGTGAAGGTGCGAATACTGTAAATGAAGCAGTAGAGGTAATAACAGCACTGAGAATGTGGTAACATGGGTTAGAAACTAGAATACAAGCCCGCTGTGAACACGGAGTATATACATACCACTATTTTTATTTGATAACGGTACTCCCACTAGCTAGACTAAAAGTCACAGGAGTATTCATTCCCCCTTGTGTCCTGGGTGGGCTCCCAGAGCCAGCGGAGGGTGGGGAGAAAGGAGGACGCAGCAACAGTCATAAGGCAAACTGGGAGTGGAGGAAAAAGGGGAGGGGAAACCAGGCAGCAGGGTGGGGAGGGGAGAGGAAGAGTGTAATGGGAAGGGTAATAGAAGTAGATAAAAAGGTAGCAATCTGGACACTTCAGAGAAGAAGGGAAACTGGATGTGGCAGCTGTGAGTATCTCCTATTAAAGGTGAAAAGAGAAAAAAAAATTAGAACCATTGCTCTGCTGACCTGGTTCTAGCTGCCAGCTGTTTCATGGTTTGAGTACTTTGGCAGCTTCTTCCCTGGCAATTGTTGATTCACACTGCTATGCAGTGGGACACCTATATTCCTTCAGATATTTCAACCTGTGTAGAAGAAAATCTTTCCCAAAAGCCTGAGTAGCCATTTTCCTGTTCTTTTTATTCTTCTTTGATGCTTAATAAGAGAATTCTGTCTGGTCAAGAGACAGCAAATGGCAACTTTCCTTATTCTGTTTTTGTTCATTTGAGCAAAATAAAAATAAAAAGCATGTGTGGTAAACCTGTAACATCACAGTATGAAACTCTATTTCACCATTTTCAGTAAGTCACTGTTTTTTTAATGTCCTGTAGTACTTTCTGTTTGTGACTTTCAAGTGGTCAACTTTTGGGCTGACACTGAACTCACTTGACCACCAAGCAGCATGTAGGGAATGGGCCTTATTCCCTCTCCCTGCTTGTTTGGGGTTGGTTGAGGGAGGGGGAGAGCGAGGGGGGTGTGTTCCTCCCCCTTCTAACTTGTAAGATAACAGTAAGGTTAGAAATGAATGAATCTGCTGGAAATGAGTCGGACTGTGGTGAAAATCCTAAATGCAGGGGTAAGCCAGGTTTATTCAGTACTGTTTCTAAAATTGTTTTCCTTTTTCCTTGTGGGGGGGAAAAGGGGAAAATATGGGAATAGGAGGATTTTTTTAACTTTGGTGCTTAGAGCTAAATTCTAGGAATTAAACAATGGAAATGAAAGAAACCAGTACTATGAATATAACTAAATTTTGAAATAGTGATTTAATGGCTTTTTTTTTTCTTTTTCTTTCCATAGGCTGAACTTACAGGCATCAAATGGCGTAGGTACAATTTTGAAGGTCATGGGGACTGTGGCCCTATCATTTCAGCCCCAGCACAGGATGATCCAATTCTGCTCAGCTTCATCCGCTGCTTGCAGGCCAATTTGCTTTGTGTGTGGCGCCGTGATGTCAAACCGGATTGTAAGGAACTATGGATATTCTGGTGGGGAGATGAACCAAATCTTGTGGATGTGATACATCGTGAACTGCACAGTAAGTTGTTCTCTTTCATTGTTTCTTGATTTATTTATATTTTTTCCAGTGAAAAAGGAACTCTGTCGTTAAAGGCTTTAACTTGCTACCATATGTGATTTTTGTCACAATTTATGTATTAAAACTTAAAGAAAAAAAAGGTTGTAAATTTGACTTTTCTGCTGCAAGCAATCTGCAGATAAAATGCAAAGTAAAACCTGAAAGAACTTAGGAGACCTATATCCAACATAATTACTTAGATTTTTGTGAAATCTCAGACGCGCTGTAAGAGTAAATTTTAGTTCAAAGGATAATAATAAAATAAATTCTGGCATAAGGTAATAGCTGATGGAATAAAACACCTATACTAGAGATTCAGGTAAACTCCATGGCACCACAGGCAAATCTGCAAGGTCAGAACTTGCCATGTTGGTCATGCTACAGGATTTGAGCGTAAATGGAGGCAAGTTGCAACAAGTGAATGTAATGAAAGGAAGGAAGGGGAAGGTAGGACAAAGGTGACAATGATAAGTTCATATGATTGTAAGTTTTATGCAACTTGATTGTCCTCAGTGCCTCCAGAATGTGTAGCCTTAAAATTATACAACAAAACTAACTTTATCTGTTGTGATCCTTTTTGGCTATGGCTATCCACTTTATATTAATTCCTTTTCATTGATATATTGTTGCTTTGAGTAGACCTAGTTTGCCTGAAAACTTTAACTTTTAAAAGGTATTTTATTAGACTGCGTGAATACTTGTCTCTTATTTTACCTCTCATGTCTCAGATGAAAACAATGGAAGTTCACTAAACCTGGAATAATAATAGTAATAAAAATACCCCAAACCAATAATAAGGATCAGTTCCTTGGTTTTTGCAATAAATTTTCGTCCTGGTAGCCTTTAGACGTTCTGGTTACTTGGTGATAAAATTTGCATGCCAGTTCAAATATATAAAATATTGTATTTGCCAAGTGCGCTTTAGTTGTCCTTTATCTCCCTACCTCTACCATACACTGTTTTGGTCCTGGGTTATGCTATGTTCATTTTCTTATTTGTTACCCTGTTCTAACCAGCTATCTTCAGACGATTACGAACTTCCTACTTTCATGAATACCAGATTGCTTATTTGGTAATACAGCCTGTGAAATCAAAGATATGAAACGCTGTGTATCTTTAGGCGTATTTCATGCAGGTAGCTATGTGATCATGTATAATTAAAGAGATGGCTCAAGTGCTGCACCAAGCCATTCCACTGACATTAATTTTTTATGAGGCACCTGTTTTGAATGAAGGCATGGGTAATATTTCTACTTACCCAGCAAAGCTTTAATAATCTGTGCTTTTCTCTTTGTGAAATATAGTTTATTTAATATTTCAAATGCAGTATGTGGGACTTAAGTGTCTTTTTATTTGAGGGGAGTTGCAGGTGATAGCTTCTGTTTCTGTTGTAAATTGATGCAGCTTGTTCTAACATCTTGGTTATAACAATATAATGCTACTTCCAGTGATAATGGTATGGTGAAGCATTTAAATGTATGAATAGCTGAACTTGCTCGAGTATAGCATGGGACAGAGTATAGCAAATAGAGAACAGCATCACTTTGACACATTTTTTTGCCTGGTCCAAAATTTTACAAAGCATGCGGGCTGGAGCCTTCAGTATAATAATTTTTAAGTGGAATTAAATCTGAAAATTGTCTGCAAGAGCACTGTTTTTTAAGTGTCAACAGCAGCAGTATCACACTGATAAAAAACAGTCTGAGTGTAGTGTGTTTCACAGCACTGCAGCCAACTGTACTGAAAAGATATGTCTACCCTGGTACAATTGCACTATCATTGATAGTAATCTTTATTTGCAATGCTCTCTCAAATTGAACTAAAAATGTCTGAAAGAAAAAGGTTGCACAGAGGGATGTGAAGAGATGCAAAGCTGAGTTTGGAGACGGAAAGGAGGACTATGGGCAAGTCATTTAGGGGAATGAAGTACATGTTAATTGAAAGAAGAAGAAATGCCCCTGCTAACTGTCAGGACCCTGCAAGAATTTGGGAAGTCATCTCCTTTTCTTCTCCCTTCCATTGCAGGTTTTGGAATCCTTTGTAATGTGTGTAAATCATACAGCGATAGGTTTACTTGTTCTATATTAAAAGCACATTGAAACGCTTGTAGTAACTGATCAGATAATAGTTTAAAGTGAGGTAATTGTAAAAGTGTTCTGAATTTTACTGCTGATAGGATTGTCTTGCTCTCCTCAGTTTTTTTAGAGTTCAGACATCAGTATTGACAAAATATTGAACATCAAATTCTGCCAGAATGAGGCATTTATGTACATTGATTCCTTGAAATATGACAAAGGACACTGTTTGTGTTCAATGTTTTGTGCAGCAGCAAGGCAGAAGAAACAACGTTATTTTGCTTTTTATTGTATAAGCAGACCACAGTACTGAAATATTTGATAATTGAAATTAGTTTCCTGAGTTTACATGCTCTTGAAAATATAAAGGACTTTGCCTGTGGGCAAAGCTGAGTCCCGGTAACATGCTGCTTGTTTTGGTATAACCTACTCACGAAATAAGCTGCATTGGCTTAAAATGTTGTTAGTAGGGGTTGGATTGTCACTGTGGTCAGTAACTTACAGTTCAATGACCAGAGCTTTGTTTTTGTGTTTGTACTCATATGTTTAGAAGCACAAGTCCCAGAAATCTGACACTGCAAATCCAAGTGGAAGACTAGAGTCTATCCGAAACATTTTCAGCTTTATAAATCCTGTCTTTTGAGATGCATGAACTTTAGGAAATAATGGCTGTTAATAAGATGATGAATTCGTACCGAGTATGAAGTTGCTCACAATGTTTTGGATTTCTCTTTTCCTGCCTAGGGCTTGTGCTTTAAAAGAGAAATTTTCATTAAAGTAATAAAAACTTAGTGGCAACTCAGATTTAAATGTATTTATCTTTTATTCATTCAAGTCTAAATTAGAATTATTGATTTTTCTGAATAACAGAGTCATCCAAATAACATTGTATGACATTTAGTACTTCAGTTAAACAAATGAGAGGTCCAGACTGAGACTTTTCTTTCAGAAACACTTTTTAAAGTTTTGCACATGAACTGTGTGGGTTGCCTTATCTTTATAACATTCAAGGTAGATGATTTTGGAAACAACAATCTGCCTTTCATAAAAGAATTTCAAATAGTCAGAGGGAAAACAACTTAGTAGTTATAAACAGGAGGTACTAGGAACAGTTGTTTATGTAGTAGCTTTCCAAAACTGTTGATAATTAAATGCTGTCATGGGAGATGAAAGGAAACCAATTATTTGCAGAACAGCTATAGATCAGTTAAGTAGTTAGATTAGCTAGACAGCTATGAATTTCATAGGTGTGTCTATTGCACATACTCCTACATTTCTTTTTTCTGCCAGCCTCAGCTGTTGTGTTCCGTTTTTTATTATGATTGGATTTTAAATCTGAAGAAAGACGGAAGATCTTTATTCTGTCCCAAGTGGAAAAAGCTAATTGGTATGGGGTCACTGAGTGGGAGAAAAAAAATTGAGTGATTTTACAAGTTTGAAAAAGTTGGGAGTGTGCTGGTTGTGGAAGTTTTGTTTTCTCAAGGATAAATGCTATTTAACGATATTACTGCCTGAGAGGTTTGACAAGTGTTACAGCTGCTGTACCTCTTCCCATAAAAATATTTTTTTGTAAATTCTATAGAAGAAATGGAATGGAGAGGAGGTAGTATCTTACTGTTGGCAGGTTTTTTGACAGGAAAGTTGTAGATTTGCAAGTTGCAGTGATCTCATTTGCATTTGGTGACCAAATACCATCTGGAGCACCAGAGAGAATTTATACTTGACTCTTGGGTTTTTTTCCTTTCTCCCACCCCACACTTGTACCCCTATGCATTCCACGTAGATTATAAGCAGGTGATATCTGTTCCTTAGTTGCCTTCTTTACTTTTGCAAATAATACTTGTGTCTGACATTTTAAACAACCTTTTTATCTGACAGTTTTGTCTATAAACTTGTAATCTGCATATTGAGTTTATGGATATATTCAGCTTTGTCTGTTGTATCTGTGGTACAGCATACTTGAATTATCAGGAATAATGCAGGTGTTATGATGTGCATTGCTACTGAGGGTATAGTCTTGACCCAGGAGGTGGACTCTGGAAGACTGTCAAAGTGTTAGACAGCGCCTTCAAATTTAGTAACTAAGTGAAACTGCATGCTTCTGTCAAATGCCCAGAATCTTAAAGAGCTAGTGACTTGTTTACCTACAATTCTGGTAGGTATTTGGGAGGTATTCTGATGGGTATTTGGGATTGCCATCGCATGTATTCCTCTGTGAATCTATGGAGACAAGACAAACGAATATGAGGAACTTAGGGCATCAGTGAGAAACCCCAGACACCCATCTGTACCCTCCAGCCGTTGTTGTTGGCCTAAGCAATGCATGGCACAGAAGTGAAAATCCGGTATTATGACAGGTGCTTCATCATACAGTTTCAAAATAGAAGCTTAACAGTACAAGGGTTGTCAAGAGAAACTAAATACAATTTTAGCATTTTGCTATTCTTGGGACAATCATCCTTGAAGTGTTGGTAAAGTTGCAGTTAACTCTTGACTCGCTCTCACTTAAAAGTCACTTAAAGACGTTTTCCCCTTAAAAAGATCAGATTGACAGTTCTTCCCATGCAACTTTTTTGTTGTAGGGAGAAGGGCTTGTGAAGGAAAGGTGGTATATATGATGTCACTGTTTTTCTGCAGGTTGAATTCTTTTGAGCCAAAGCCTTTGTTTTTATGTATTGTCTGGTATATTGCACTTGATCCATGAATTGCTGGAGGTGCTTCCCCAAAAAAAGATACTAAGAACCTTTGTGCTATACTGGATGTAGAACATCAGGATTTTGATGGAAACTCTTATGAAGAATAGATTATTTTGTATTAATTAGGTAAATCTTTCCTGGAAGATTATTGTTCAGGATATTCACAGCTTGGGAAATTTGAAAATGTAGCTAAAATTTGATCTGTGACAGGAAAAACATGAAGCTTCGGTTCATTCCTGTTTATCAATTCTTGGCATGTTGGGCTGATGCAGTTGTAATCCCTATGTGCTGATAAATGGTGAGAGGAAAAAATGTTAGCTGTAGGAGGACTTTTTGCAGGACATCTGTGTTAGACCATATAGTTGTGGCCCAGACTTAATTTCTGTTCTTGTTTCTCTCCCTGCAAATTGCTGATGGGTAGATTTTCACATACAGAAAAACAGAGCATGCCAGCTATGTTTTCAAGCATGTTTCCTGAGAAGAATAACTTGCCAGAGCTCAATTTAGGTATTTTTATTACAGCTAAGTAGGGTTCTTGATGCTCACTTATTAACTTCCAGATTTTGAAGTTCATTTCATCAGTTAAGTCTTCTAAATTAATTAAATGTTTAACCTATAAATATTAAGTAGATAGTGTTTTTCAGTATCTATTAGGGATTTAAAGATGAATAATGGAAAACTTGAATTTTGGAAAAATAAAATTTTTTTTTTTTGGTTCTGCTAATGTAAAAGAGGATAAAGAAGGAGTGAAAAGTCTCCTTTACTTTCTGTTTCAATTTAAAACAGTCTATTTAAGGTTCTTTCAAGGTACTCATTTACTGTAGTTGTAAGGAATTGGGAACTCTTGGGAACTACAAAATAAGTTCTTAGCCGCTGTGTAGCGAGATATGTTAATTATTGAATGAGAAGATGTTCCTGTCTGTTGAAACATAGTTTAAGTGTGTGAAGCAATGTGCAAAATCAAGAATAAGCACCCCTTCCTGTGAAATGGGTATACAAATTCATAGTACTGCTTTTAATGAAAATGCTTTTAAATCTTTCATTCTATTATAATTTCCCATGTAAGTGGGAAAGAAGGGAGTGCTTTGCTGCTGAAATTGCATTATGGCTAGCTTTGCTACTTCTGGGAAATTACCAAAAGGTTATCTCCTTGTTTCCTGCTCTGATAGGCTCAGTTGGAGGGTGTGCAAGCATGGAATGTGTATTGAACAGTTTGATCTATGTACTCTAGGTAACTATTGTCATGCTCAGTATTATTTATATTAGCTGGTCTCATTCTATGGCAAAGCAGTTTACGAACAAAGAATGAAAGGAATCTCACAGGAGCTGAAATGGAAGTATTTTTGAAGGCTTTCAATTTAAAAAGAAGCTACGAATATCAAGCAGCTGAGTACCACTTATTAATAATTTGAAGTGAAATCTGAAAATGGTTAATTGCTGGTTCTTGAGCTAAGAGTGGAATTAGCAAGTAAGTTCATATGACAGAAGACTTTATCGGAATATTAAGTTACTGAAAAGTCTGTTTCTGCGTTGATTGCTTTCAATAAGAGAAGTCATTTGCATTTTCTTAATTGCCTAGCATAGATTATTTCCAAAGACATGAAAACAAAGTTAAACTTTTACATTCTTTTGGAAAGAAGATGGGATTTAAAAGTGAATTCATACTTTCTCGGCTTGCAGAATTGTTCTGTGATCCTTATATTGACCACTGTTAATTGGTGTCCGGTGATTGCTGGTTGAAGTTTAGCTTAGACAAAATAAACTTTTTCTTTTAAGGGGGCATATTAAATGAGGTTATTATGCCATCATTTGGGATTAAGGAATTGCTTCATGGGAAAATGCCAACTCCTTTTATACACATGAAGTTGACAAGAGCCTTATTGTATCTGGGCAAGATGTCCTAATTTTATTTTGTTTTCTTTTTAAAATAAATATTCTTCCCACCACTCCAACTTGTTCCCTCCTTTTGCTTTAAAATTGGTTTATGGTTACAGACAACAAGGGTATGAGTGGTTTTTTTTGTTTGTTTTTTTTTTTTTAAATCAAATCTGAGTCTCCCATTTAGAAGTCAGATTGTGCTTACCTCTTCCTTAATTCTTCTTTTCTGCAGTGGTTTTTCTCTCACCATTAACAGTGAATCTTGATGTTCAGAGTAGTACCAAATGAATACATCTGGCATTCATGAATTCATCATCAATTCTAGTCAATGATACACCATTCTAACATACTGCACTTTTTTCCCTTTTACAGTCTGCAATATCTAAGTCTAAAAGGTAACACAAAAATATGAAATCTACCTAAGGGTCATGTATAAGATAGCCTAATGCTTTCTTCTTTTTTTTTCTTTAATCTCCCAAGAATTACCATTTAAAATCTTTTCATATTTGGGAATTTGGAGGTTTTACTGTTAATTGCAGCAAATTACCTTCTGAAAATAATTTGAAGGAAAGACACTGTTGGAAGCTAAAGCCAAGAAATTCTCTACTGGATACCATACTTCTTCCTTTTAATCTTCCTGCTTTACAAAATATAAGCTTAGTTCAATTGAAGTAGTTGAAATGTTGAGTAATTAATCTGTAATTTTTATTGGCCACACAATTGTTATTGTTTTTCTGTTGTGTTTTTGTGGAAAAATGAATTGCCATTCATTGCGAAACACTAATAGCTGCATTCTGCAGTGACTGTTCAATGCATCTTTTGCAGAACTGTTTCAGTAAGACTAGGCTTCATAGCAAACCGTATACATTTAAGAGTGGAATAGAATTGGTGCTACAAATGTGGCACTGCACAGAAAGTGCTGGAAATCCAAAACAAGATTATAACAGCTCAGGATCCTTTTCAAATAAAAGCTACAGTGAGGTATTACTAATGAATTGGAGAGAACCGTTGTATAAAATGTGCTTGGAATTAACTAGAGTGTTGAGACCAAACTGAAGTCCAACTTTTGAATGTAAATAAAATTGATGTGTTACCACAGGCAACTCAGTGAACCACGTAATTAGGTTTTTTCCATGAAAAATGAGACATTATACTGCAGCTGCAGCAAAGCAGTATGTAAAGGATTTATATTCTAGTTATATGAAAATTAAACAATCATTAAAAGATTGTATTTTTAAAAGTGTTGCTTGAGGGGGGGAAAATGAAAAAAATCCAATCAGTAGAATTTATTTTTCAGCTATGTGTTGGGCAATATCATCCACAGTAGTTGATGTTTTTTGCTTCAGGGAATCTTTTTTTCCAGTGAAATGAACTCGGTTAACTGTGTGAAGTAAATCTAAGTTAGCTTGAAGTGAAATCTGCATTAATAGAGCTCATTACTGATGTTTGTATTTTCATGTACTGAGTAATCCTAAGAATGCAGGGTAAGCTCTAGTGGTAAATTTCATCTGTAAAAATAGATGAAATGCCACCTTCAAGAAATAATAATAATAAAAAAAATTTGCATACGAGTGCATTTTGGTAATGCCATATATAGAATAATTAATGAACTTCTAGTGACATACACGTGCTACTGGATTGCAAATAGAAAACACAGAAACATGACTCTTATAGTTTCTCTTTAGAGAGGTATGTTTTCCATTACATAAAAGTTGCTTTCTTTATTTTAATACTCCCATTAAAGGTTATAAATCTTGATACAAAATTCTTATATCTCGATTCTGAGACTAGTTTCATTTTAAGTGAACTTAATTATACATGTGCACTTACTTATCCAAGGATTTGACAGTAATCTGTATTAAAGTAGATTGGATACCTAGAAATGTGTACCTATGGCAATTTAGAATAAGATGTGATGTATGGTTCAGTGTGTCAGTGATTGGCCGTGAAATTCAAGAAGCAATATGGTACACTGAGAATGACGGGTTTGAAACATGAAGTCTGTTTCCTAATGTTTATTTGAAACTACAGGGCATGCTGAAGTTGTGATATGTCATTTCCAAAAGAGCGTGCCATAAATATGCAAACAAAAGAATATTCTTGCATAGAATTAAGAGGAGGAGCAAGTGCAAAGCAGTTGAGCTGTAGTACATGGAATAGCTTAAGAATGAGGTTGAATTCTCACCTTTGCTCTTTGCCCGTGGGAGTTGTGGGTTTCAGTAGGAAAAGGGTGGAGTTTTGCTGTTAGTTAAATATTAGTTTCTTGCTTAAAAAAACCAAACAACTGTGTGTTGCAGTCGCTCATATAATGACAACTAGAACTTGAACTTCCAGTGAAACAGTGTTAAATTGATTTTTTTCAATACTTAACATTTAAGTAGTTTGAAGGAAAAGTATACGCTAGAGGAAAGGCACACTACTGAAATGTTCTTGTATTCTTGTGATCTAAACCACACTTTAAACTTTTTCGCTTTCAACTGAGCAGTGTAAGCATAACTTGTAACGAAGTTACCTGTGCTCCTTTTGTCCGATATCAGAAAATTGACTACTGTGTTCCCTTTAGTCATAAAAATGTCCTTCAATTGTCTTTGAATTCTCTTAGTTCAGGTACAGGCCGGTGTGAGACGAGTCACTGTTGCAGTTTCTGTTACAGCCGATGACAAGGTTTGGAGCATCACAGCCCTCAGCTCGCTTAGTTTGCTTCTGCCTTTTCCCATCCATAATTTTGACTTGGAACGAGACCACTGCTACTTCTGTGATCTAGCGCGGTTAAACTCGGGTGTTCCCCTTGGTGGCCAATTGCTACAGTTTGAAGTACCTGCCTCTGCATGAAAAAGCTGTGGCCTGAAAATAGCTGTTCTTGCCAAAAGACCTTTACAGTCCTTTTTTCTGTTTTCTACTGCTACAGTATTTGCCAGTCTTTTCACAAAATCCTGGGACATTTTTTGCTTTGGAATAGTCAGTGAGCCAAAGGGGTCAAACTGAAATGCTACAAATTTGTACAATAAATTGATGGGTGGATAGTAACAAATAAGCAGGTGAAGCTAGCACCACAAATTTCTGGAGAAATTTAAGTGTGAAGTTCCTATATTAAGGAGTGTATATTGATAAACTTGGTCTCAGAAGGAAGAATAGAAGGTGGCTGGTATGGTGGTTTCTAAGCAGGATTCCAGGAAATAAATATCTCTTTTTTTCAAGAAAACTTTTCTTTTTTGTAGTTCAACTTGTTCCATGACATTCTAGTTGCTCTGTCTTTTCTGAAACATAAGTAATACCTTCTTTACAGCCAAGGGAAACTTCAAATCATAGGTGATGAAAGTATCATTGTACAGTGGTTTTTTTACCTGAATGGCTTTAAGAATTTAATACGTATTCTTTAATGCTCTCTAAAGAGATGGGAAGTATGAAAATCATTATTGTGTCTACAGGGGGAACAGGAGGGCTTATAGTCTTATGTGTTTATGGTTCTCGAGTATTGGTTAACCAATTGGGGCATGGAAGTTAAAT
This sequence comes from Ciconia boyciana, assembly GCF_034638445.1. Lineage (NCBI taxonomy): Eukaryota > Metazoa > Chordata > Aves > Ciconiiformes > Ciconiidae > Ciconia > Ciconia boyciana. The sequence continues at coordinate 2,477,871 of NC_132948.1, forward strand.
CTCTTGGCCCCTTCTGAGTTGAATAAAATTTATTCTGTGCAATATTTTGCAACATATGTCAACCAAATTCACTGGAATCTGTTCTCTAAGGCAAATGAGGAGGAAGTGTGTATGTTTTTTGTCTCCCCTGTATGAAAAGGATGCAATTTCTGATAACGTCACAGTAATAAGCAGTGTGATTGTAAAGCAAGTATGGCTTCTGTGTTTGATTGATGTTCTCTGCTCTGGTTAAGCAGTGGATATGATGTTGGACTATGTTGGGTTGGGATAGAATGATGGAAGGCTTAACTGAAAATCCTGCTCTTTCTAGTGATATTCCTGAACGTGCCTGGGAATTCTGCCACTTTAAAAGGCTGCTTATCAAGAGGAATATGTGTTTCTGACAAAAGTTTTACAGGTTAGCTTTAACATACAGTTGACTTATTGAAAGATAACATTTTATTTTTATTTTGTACTAGCATTATATTTTGAATAACTTAAAAATAACCTAAGGATTCTGTTGCCATCCTTAGCAGCCCTCCATTGGTAGTCCGATTCTGATTTTCTTTAAAAAGGAAAGTAAGATTTTAATTGCTGCAACATAAAAAGAGCAATTATGAAAACAAGATTTTTTTTCATTGTTGCAAAAGAAATAGATGCAGCTAATTCAACACCTGGAAAGTAAAGGTGGTGGTTCTTTCCTTGTTTGTTTCAGTAATAAGTGGAAAGAATATATACGCTGCAGCTTTTTAACTGCTCATGTGAGCAGTTAATGTCCTTTTCATGGTAAAAATCACTTCAGAACAAATAAAAAAAAATGGAAGAGACTGATAGACTTCTCCCTCCTGGGAACAGGAATTGTAGTTCAATTTTAAGCCTGACAAGCTATTTAAACCTTGGTGCCATTTCACCTTTGTGCTGTGTATTGCGTTGAACGTCACTGTAAGCTTCATCTGGGGAGCCATATCTCTTTATGTAGATTGCAGTATATTGAAGTATTATATTGTATATGAAGAAACTATATATTTGGGGGTGAATTGTTATAATTCAGCAATGTGAAAAAAGGATTGAGATAAGTGAAATGCTGGGCTATTTAATAGGACACACTAAAATGTGAAGTGGTATGCTGAAGTGATGTCAACATGGTTGCTGCTGCTTTTCTGCTGGCTTGTTGGTGCTTCCAGCTTAAGTAAGGTCCTCTGATCCTCTGTCTTAGATTCTGCACAAACTCAGAGCTAGAGTTTATACCCAGAAGAATTTTACAGTCCAAATGGAGGAGTTCCCACTCATCTGTTCCCTTTCCATTCGTTGAGAAATAATTTGTTCAGGAGCTAATAAGCAGATGAGGTAAAGCTGAGAGTAATAAACAGCAGTGTGTTTCAGAGATCTCTCTAGAGGGACTCTGTACCTGGAGAAGCTATCCATTGAAATGTATAACTTCTAGACAGATATCCGCTGTCCCAGATACATGTAGAATTATTGCTCAGTGCCTCCCCCGCCCCCCTTTTTCCTGAACTAAACCAGATTGTAGTAAGCATTATTTTTTTATTATTGTTTCTTTTGCTGTAAACCACAGTTAAGGCATGGAAAGTGGGAAGAAAAATGTTTTGCCTGCGAGACTGCTTAGTTTCAGAAGAAATACACTATGGTACTCAAATTCCTAACACCTCCCTTTTTGGTATATGGGTTCCTGCCTGGCCTTGTCCTGAAAGTTTGTCAGTAAGCCTACAAAATGTGTGTAATTGGTGAGCAAGCATTACACATAAGCACTCTGCATTGTTACTTGCATGTCCTGTCCTAGACAGCTGTCTAAACTTTGTGCCACAGAGAGATGCTCAGCTTTTAGTTTGGCTGATCCTGTGTTTTAGCAACTTCTTAAATTAAAGTGCTCAGATTATTGTGTGTTAACAATCTAACCAAATGATCATAATACTTAGATACATTAAAAAAAAAAAAAATATATACACAAAAACCCATTACTATCTTTGAGGAAGTAACTTTTTAATTGAATGGGAATCTACATGAGTGCAGTTTTCAGTTTTCTCTGTGGTTTTACAATTATTTTTATTTATGTATTACAATACATTTTTATTTACTTATTTATTCCCCAGCAGTAAACTTACCAGCAAACCCGTGTTATGTATCCTCTAGGAGAGATGTTTGTTCGCTTTTTCTGCCCCTCTTCAGTAACCGAGTACAGTTTACATTTTGTCTGTTAACTTATTCAGTGCATTAGGTTAAAAATAAGTTTCTGAACTCAAAACTGGCCGAAATACAAAAAGTGTAGGAGGGCCATGATAGATATATTAAAAGAAAAAACCAAACCCAAATTACCACTTGCTATCTCTGTAGGCCTCCTGCTTATGCTCCCCTATCCTCCCCAAATATTGGAAGAAGCAACTGACTTTTTAGTATTTTCATCTGAATTTAATTGCTTAGTTTAATTGACATGTAATCACTTCACTGAAAAAGTAGAGACCTTGGATTACTCATACATTGCAAAATCTATGGTAGCTATTCATTATTAAAGATACCATTTTATATAGCTGAATGGTATATACAAGAAACATGATGCTGATTTAGCTGAAATAACAGAGGGCTGTGGAAGGAGCTGCACACTGATAAGGCTGCATGATTCATTATTATGTTAGTTCAGAATCTTTCATTGCTCAAACTGCTGAGCTCTGTAGTTTTGTACTGTCATTTGTCTTTGTTTTAATGGGATTAAGTAATTATGTGTGCATTTTCTTTCAACTAACTAGCCCGATAAAAGCATGCAAAACTGAATAGCCTATAAATTGTCAGCTCTTCTGTTCTAGAAAAAGCGCTTTGATTGCACTGCAGTTTTTAAACCTTGGTGCATATATTTAGATGACCTACTGAGGTGAGTAAGACTATAGAAGTAGTTTATGTGACTAATGGGCTGAGGGTCTCCCCTTGGGAATGTGGCTAGGGGAAAGCAGATCTCAGCCTACAGTACAGACATTTTGAGAGAACAATCCACAGCATTTTAAAGCAGAAATAACAGGTACGTAACCAAAGGCAGTGTCATAAGAGACTCTTCAGCTGTTCTCCCAAACAGTGGAATAACTCTTCATTGGAACTAATCATATTTGGTATTGATGTTTGTACTTTGGCTATATCAGTAGTAGTTTCAAATACAAATTTTGCTGCCTCTTTGCAAAATCTCTGCCTCCATTCTGCAACTGTTAAGACTTTCACTAGTTTTTTGTTAGCTTGATATCAGTCTGATTTTTCAAGTATTAACTGCCAGTCATGTATCATGTCAGATGAAAAGGGGAGCATTTGTGTTTAATGAAATGGTCAGGTGTTTGCTATGTGATACCGTCAAGCCACTTAATTTTTTTTTTATAACTTTATACTTTCTGTATGGCATGTTTATACATTCAATTTTATCTTTACTATTAATTCAAATTAAGTCTTGTTTTGAGAGCTCATGTTACCACTTTAACGAAGCAGTTGTGTTTGCTTGCTGCTGCTTGTTTGTTTTAAATATTGGTCTGGGGAAGCAAAGGTTTTAATGTAGTCAGAATGGTAACTAGTAGAAACTATGCAATAGTCCTCTGTTAATTCATTTTTAAGTGACCTGCATATGAGAAGATTTTGGTACTGTTATGCTGTCTCAATTTCATACTAGTACAAACTTCTGTTAATTGGCGTTAGTGCTAGTCCATATGTGTCAGAGCTATAGTTTTTCATTCTTCTTCTGGCTTGAAGTTATGTTGTCAGCAGATCCATTTCTTCTTTGCTGGAGTTTGCATATGACACTTGACAATACAGTTTCTGAATTTCCTGGAATTGTGACTACTTAATCCCAGGTAGCCATTTAAATTAACCTGTTATGATGAATAATGAATGACTGTATCCTAAAAATGATATTTCTTGTTACCTGTACAATTTGTCAAAAGGCTTTCTGTGATTGTCTGTATCAGCATTGTGCATATCAAGCAGTCTTGGTTTAAGAACAGTAACTTGAAGGGCCCATGATAGAAATGGACAACTTTCCCAACACCTCTCTTTTGGGATCTATGGAGGAAAATAAACCAGTTCAGGCCACCTTGTTTGCTTGTGTGCCTGTCTTACAGATGGAATTGTTTGTACCCTGGTTTCCTAATGGAATGGGTAAGTTCTGCCTGAATGTTGAATCTCTCATATCCTTGTACTAGCTCTGATCTGGATATTTACAGTGGTTTGTAAACTCTTCAGTAGATTGCTGTAAGACTAGACGATACTAGTGGCTACTCTTGCTTTGGGATTTTTAGCTGCTGAGGTGATTGTAACCAGGAACTCGAAGGTGCCTTAGCCAAGCCAAGGTGCCTGCTTTTGCTAGATATAGCATTTCCCCCCTGGCCACCCAATCTAAGTTTCCTCAGCATTTTAACTTGTGAAGCTATCCAGGATGTGAGACTGAGGAGGAGGGAGTTCTGGTCCATGGTTGCTTTTATGTGCTATGATAAACAATCATAGGTAGGCAAATGCTAAATGAAAGTTAAGGCTTGCTTGGTTATCACTTCACCTTGTCTTTCTGTGTTCTGGTAGCAGGAGCAAATTGGGAAAAGGAGAGGTGTTGCAGAATTGTTTAAAAAGAGCAGATATCCAGTATCCTTTTTTGTTGGTCACACTACACCCAGCTAAGTCTTCATGCTACTCCTCACATGATTAAGAATGTTGGATGATAACACAAAGACCTCTACAAAGTAATGCTTAAGGAAGATATCCCACTGTGTGCATTTGATGGGACATCTGGGATGAGATTATAAATAAATAAAGATAAAAAGAAAATACAACCCTGAAATCCCATGAACTGTAACTTTTTAAAAGCATTTGAATATGTAGAGCTTGAAGAAAATTAAAGGAGTTAAGATATTTTGTATAAGTATATTAAAAAAGAATACAGAGTGCATTCAGAGTATGAAGACTCAAGTTTTATTTGCCATGGTTGTTGTCAGTATGTAGCAAAACAACTATTGTCTCAGTCTGTCACTGTAACGTGTTGAGCACTTGCAGTTGTAAATCCCTATCGTATGCCAGAAATACAACATTTTGCAACCAAATAAAAACATACAGAAACTTTGGATTCACAAAACTATGTTATCGACCATAACTTTGGTTGTAGCTTCTGTTCAGTGTTGCAGCTGGCCAATGTATAAAGGGAGTTTTCAAAAATGTGTGTACTGTGAAAACGTAGCTGTGTTTACGTAATGATAGTTTATTTAATGGAAGCTTTGCAAAGAATTTGACTGCCCTGTGCAGTGTCCAAGTTGAGGGCGAGATGCAGAAGTGCTAGGGCACAGTCATCTTAAGCAGAAATTACATGATCAGATTTTGTGAAAGTAGATTAAGTTTTTCAGGTTTTTATGTATGTTAGGAAGTAATTCAGTGAAATAAAAGCAATTCATTAGATTGAAGCAGATGGGTTGAAGGTCCTGTAGTCCACACTATATGAAATTTGGGGGTTTGTTTCAGCTGGACCAGAAGCCCTCACCATGCATGGCTTTGAATTAGTTTAAACAATGAACCTTCCATTCAGACCCCTTTGTCCCCTTTTGGGGTTGGGGTGTATTTCAGCATGTATGTGGAACAGAGATCCTGGCTTTGTTTCTGCCAAAAGGAATTGGTTTTGCATATACCAGAACTGGCAGAGTGATAAGATAATAGCTGATCAGAGCGGCCCAGTGTTTATGCTTGTTAAATGCTGCTGTGATCATTCAGTTTATTTGTCTACAGTGGGTGTATTGCATGGATGGCATTAGTTCCTGGTGACTTTTTCCCCTCAAGAGACACCATTTGTCGTGACAACATGTATTTGTGTCACGTACATTGGTTTGAGTGTGTAAGAGATTTGCTGCCTCTTGCACTTTTTGTGCAAGTAAAGCAAGTGTGTTCAACATGTGTACAATAAACCTGAAGAACCCAGGATGCGTTGAACTGATTTGTTACTCTGCTGGTCTGCTGCAGGATTAGCTTATGGTGGTCATTTATGTAGACTGCCAAACGTCTGGAAATAACACACAAATGTTGGAAGTCCTTACGTTTCCGGCACAGTTTCTAGGTACGAAGAGAGAATGCAGCCACTGAAGGTGTGTAGATTGCTCTTGTGGATGTATGTTTCCTTCATGATGCCATGCATGCTTTCCTGCTCTAAACATCAGTATCGTCCTTGTGTGTGAGGGAGTGCCTGTGTTCCTGGCCCTTTCGTTAAACTGTAAGATCAACTAGCCTTCTCTTTCAAAGTTACTAAATATTTTAGCATTTCATCAATATTTATTAAATATAAAACAAATGGGCACCACTACTGAATTAAAATGTAAAGGGGCTTTTGGATGTTATCTGGTCAGCTGAAATAGAGTTGGGAAAAGATAAGAAGCCTTTACTACTGACTCTTGCATTTCTTTTGGATTTAGTCTTGTGAGTAATGTGGTAATGGTTGGTTTTGTGTTGTTCTGGATTAAAGCTAAAACATCAGATTGTATGATTTACATAGTTTAAATTACTTTTATTATTATGTTTACATTAGTCTTTCCTTCTATTTTTGTTAGCCAAATTAATTTCTTGTTAAATATTTGTGAAGACAATTTCGAAACACTCTGATTAGTTCTTTTATTTTGAAAGAAATAGTTAACGAATAGGAAAATGCTTTTGGAGTGCTGAATTTCTGGCAAGTACCATCGGTACAGAGTGTACTGAACTGTAAATGTTGCAGAGTTAGCACAAACTGTCTGATATAAAAAGCACGTTTTTGTTATAAACACTGGCTGGTTAACAGAGTTGTTGGTCTTACAGAACAGCTTTAAACAGTGACTGTTGCTTTTGAGTAATATTAAATATTTGTCTTCTGGTGAATGTTGTCTTAGGAAAAATCACTGTAGATAACAAATAAACCAATCCTTTTATTATGCAATATAAATGCATTTGAACGTCTTTGTTTTTATCTAGACTGTTTCAGTTTAACTTATATGTTTTGGGGAGCTTATGCTTCACTTGAAGAAGTTTTGTGTCTTTTCTTAAAAAAAAAAAAAGTATTTGTACAGGTGTCTTCTGATTTCAAAATTGGCTGTGTTCGTTCTAAGCTTTGTCTTGTTTTCTTTCTGGCTTTGTACTGATGCTTTAGTGTGTCTGTTATCGTAGTGTTTCAAGTGACAGGAGTTGCAACAGTAATGGAAAATATCAACTTAAGTAAACATTTTCAGGAAGTATAAAGCAGTGTGAATGTGTAAACCTTTCCGAGCTTAAACTCTGTAAAAATGCTCTCTAGAATTCTACCCCGTGAATGACGGGCTTGTAGATTTATTTTCTGTGGCTCTCTTTTTAATATTAAATGCTATGAACATATGGCATGCAAAGTGTCTCTAGACAGTGTATTTCGTGAATGATCTGGGGTGTATTAACTTATAACCAGGATCAACTGGCCTTTTTATTATACAGTGTGACTTGTATATTCTGAATTCTAGGCTTTATGTCACCATTCCTTATTTGATCCTGTAGTGTATAGCTTTCTTTTTTTCCAGCTGTCTCTCTGAACTCAGTTGTGGGAGGTGATGCATCGTGTGTGTGTGTAGTAGTAGTAGTAGTACACACTAAGAAAGAAAAGAATGGAAAAACTACCATTTTGGAGATAAGTTGCATTTTGTTAATCACAATAGCCAGTTTACAGTCAGGGATGATAATTTCTGAGCTCTCTGTGTGCAGATTTGTAATTGTGTTGGAAGAGGAGGACAAAATGTTAATTTGACTTATTTATCTCTTTAAAATAAAAATACCCATTTTTTAATTTGGTTTGTCACTTTAAGTGTATCCTTATTATTTTACCAAATTTTTTTTGTAGGGCTGTAGATGGCCCAATTTAATCTTGCTTGTGTTTGCTAGACCTAATGTAATGGATATCTTCTGGGATATTTGGGAGAAAGAAAACAAAGCCAAAAACCTCTTACCATTCTATATAAAGCACTTACATACCTCTGTTAGTATAGCAATAATTTTTGATTTATAGTCATCTTCAGCAGAAGCTAGATGTCTAGGACACTCTTCACAGGCCTGCTAGATGCTTGCCTATACCTTAAAGCATCTCGGTACCTTTTAAAATTGGCTTTTTATGCAGCAACCCATCTTTTGAGTCTAATACAATACTAAAGGTTTGTCTTGAAAGTCATGAAGGCGTGCATTGAATGGCATTTTAAATACCTGGAATGTTACATGTTCAAAACTCCCACCCTGAGACTTGGTGATTCAATAAATCAAGGGCTCTGATGAGGAGCAAAAAAGCTTATTGTCCTTTATCTGATGACCATTTTTCCCTTTTATTCTAGCGGCTATGTTTAATATTTTAGGAAGATAAATTATCATAGATTTATACGATAGTTGAGGTTGGAAGGCACCTTTGGGTATCTAGTACAACCTTCCTGCTCAAAGCAGGGTCAAGTAGAGCAGGTGGCCCAGAATGATGTCTGGTCAGGCTTTTAGTATCTCTGAGGGTAGAAACTCCACAACCTGCCTGGCGAGCCTGTGTTCAGTCAACCTGACAGTAAAAGAGTTGTTTTGCTTTTATTTCCATTTGTGCCCATTACCTTTTGTCCCATCACTGGGTCATACTGAGAAGTCTGGCTCCATCATTTTTACTCTTTCTCATCAGATATTTATACACAATGAGAGATGCCCCAAGACTTCTTTTCTCAGGGCTAAATAGCCCTAGCTCTCTCAGCTTCTCCTTGTATGACAGGTACTCCCATTGCTTCATCATCATCGTGGCCCTTTTCTGGACTCGGTCCAGTTTGTCCATGCGTGTCTTGTACTGGGGAGCCCAGAACTGGACACAGCACTGCCAGTGTGGTCTGTCTAGTACTGAATAAAGGAGAACTGTGGAGGAATCACCTGTGTAATCAACTGTAGTTCCTCCCAATAGCTGGGAACCACGTAAGAGACATTTAGGTCACAAAAGTCCAGAGAACACTTACACCACCATACACTTTTCTTATATCACAAGTCTAAAAGTGTTCCTAACGCAGTGTATCATACTTAAGCTATATAAATCAAAAGACCGCAACCTGCAAAAACTGCAGTGTCACAAAAATCAGGCAAGGGAGATCAAGAACAGCACCAATGTCTTAGATTTTTGTGATTGCTGAGAATTTTCTAGGTGAAATGAGCTCAGGTGGCCCTAGGAGGGGAGAGTTCAAGCATTATAGGAGGCCAAAGTAAAATAGAATTTTTCCTTTTTAGGTACTATTTGTGTGTTCGTGTAAACTTACTTTCTTAACTTGGTTTCACCTTTTTTGTAGTAATCTCACTATTCTGTATTAACTAGAATCCCCCCGTTGATTTGAGCTCTCAGGAGTAAATAAGAAAGTGCATCATCGCTATCAGATTTTGAACCGATGGCTACGTGACTGTAGCAGTCACTTTGTCTTCATGCATGATCATTGTTTCTCCTAGTCTTGAAGAGGCTGATGAGGGGTGTGGGAGGTTAATGTTGTTGCTGCTGTTAGCATGCCAATTCTTTAGATTTTATTCTTGCTGTCCTTCATCTTCCATGAGTTTTACGTCTGTTGTGTAATTCATTAGGAATATATCAAGTTTTTACCACCTCCTCCTACTTTTGTTTAATCTAAGCTTGGAAATTCTTGGAGGACAGTAGGTGCCTCTGTCCCTTTTCTGGTCTTTAAAGATGAGCCCGATGCCAAAGCTGTGCAGGGAACAAGCGATGGGGACAGGCCCTCTTCAGTAAGTAGGACAGAAGGAGCTTCTTGTGTTCACGCCATTGCCAGGCATGAAAGAAGCTAACAGGTCATCTATTTTTGGTATCAGTCATCTCCTAGTGTCCACTCAAAAGAAACATTTTGGTGGGTAAAAGGTGGAGGGGGGGCAGATTTGGTTTTAGACCATAAATGAGCAACCTGTTTATCCCCTTTTTAACAAGGAAAATCTAATTACCTAATGCTTAGCAAATGAGCCAAAGCAAGCTTTAATCCAGTCTGTTTCTTTTTAACAAATTAAGTGTGCATGTCATTATTTAAATATCTAATGAGATTCTGGAAAATTTGATTAAACCTGCTAAAGAAAACATTGTGAAATGCAGCAGAGATGAAGTAAGAATTATACTGCAATTGAGCGTAAATAATTATTTTTATCAATCTGATGGTGTCTATAGTAGTGCTCACTAATGGTGTATGTGATTTTTTTTTTTCTTCTTTCTTTGCTTGTTTTGTTGGGTGTTTGTTTTTTTCTTTTTTTCTTTTTCTTTTTCTTTTCTTTTCTTTTCTTCTTCTGTAAGCATCAGTCTCCTGCTGTCTGTTCTGGGAATTCTGTTGTAGTGGGGTGCTGTGCAGCCAAACGATTTTAGAGTAAGGAAGGAAGGAGCTTGTTTCTTGCTGATAATCTGTCCAGACATCAAGGGAAGAAAGTATCAAAAGGAAACTTTTTTGAGCTGAACAAATTTTGATTGGAAATGCAAAATTTGGAAATGCAAGGCCAGTTTGAAAGGAAGTTGGAAACTTGACAACATTCCTGTAAAATAGGGCCTTTTTCTCTTTGCATGCTGAATTTTGTGAGCCTATGAATCCTGCTTGTTTTTCCTTGCATACTTATCATGCGTAGATTCATATGCTTAAAAAACAGCTGAACTTGCTTTGTCACTGAGTAAATGATTAGCAATGAGAGAAGGTTAAACAAATACTTTGGAATGTTAACTGTAAATCTAATGACTTCCTTTTAAAATAAACCTGAAACAAAATTCTAGTAACTGTTATTAGGAGGAAAGAAATGTGGGAGTATAAACTCGATGAAGCTTGCAATAGTTTAAAGGGGATCTGGCGATTTGGGAGTAAAAGGGACTTTTCACTGGCATTTCCAACACATTTTGGGGATATTTTGCAGCTTATAATGGAACTGCTGCATGGGATCAGGTTTTGAAGCCAATACATTTCTTCTCAGAAATAGTTTTAATTTCAAGGCTTGAACTTTGGATAAAATATCTATTAGGAGAATTGGAGGAAATTCAGTTTTGGATTACTGAGTCTTAGTAAGAGAATGTGTTGGCAGCAGTAGCTCTTGTATGTAAGTGGTTATTTAGTTGTGCAAGGTGTTTTAGAACTTGGTTACCTCTTTTGACACCTAGTTAAAAAAGAAAACAAAACACAAAAAGCTCACAAAACCAACAGCAAACACTCTTCTACACCCGCCTCCCCCCCCAGGTCACAGCTGGCTTTAAGTTTTCAGCTTCTATTTTTTTTAATTTAAGTATCTTCAAATTTAAGACCACCATAATATAATTTTGACACTAACTGTGGTTCTATACGTGACTGTAAGAAATGCCTCCCAAAAGAACTAAGGGGAACTATAAAGTTAATAACGAAGGTGAAAAATAAAAGTTTGAAGCAATGTGTTCTGTGAAGAAGGAAAAATGTGTATTTTTTTTCTACAAATTCTCTTGTTTTGCTACTAATAATTGGGATTCTCATTTGCTGTTTTCTAAAATGGATGATAAATTATACAAGTAAGGACTTTGCAAAATAGATATGCTATTCTGCTAGAACATAAACAATTGTATATTTGTGTGCCTGTAAGAGTGTCCGCAAAATTGGGAAGTGAGGATCATCCTTCCTATTTAAAGTAGGACATAAAACTTACACTACTGGGAAAATTGCTGGATCATTCCTGGCACAAGTGGCACAATGCCATCCAGGAAGCTGCGATGCAGTCTTGAGTATCTGCTGAGTTCTTACTTGAATATCTGGAATTCTGTGTGTGTTGGTGAAGGCGTACGGTAAGAAGTACTGATGGTCACGGAGGAAATAAAGATTTTCTTAATTCAGTTAGAAATTACTCCCTCCAACCCCTTTCAGTATTTGATATGTAAAAAGACTATGGTAGATCTCTTCACTCATTCTGCCACAGCAAACCACAAGAAGAGAAGTTGTTTAAACTAGATGACATATTTAGTAGTTGCCTTGCCAAAAAAACTTCTTCCTTTCAAACCGTAAATAGTTTTTTGTTCTGAAATAACGATCTTTTTATCTGCATTGCATTTTTCTCTACAGCTAGTCCCTTATTTGTAGAAGTTTATTTTTGTAAGGGTTTTCCAGATTTAGGAACTGCATTTGGTGACTCATAGTATTTTTTTTCCTTTGCTTTATGCCAGGTATGAGCAGCTGTGTACTTGATAATTAGCGTGCTCACTGCCTTTGCTTAAACACTGCATTCTTTTCAGTGTGTTCTGGCTGAGGGGGGAAAAATGCCGAATTTTCCTCCTGTTTGCTTTTTGTGTTCAGCCTACAAAGGCCAGTTTTACTAGGCTGTTGAAGCAGCCAGAATATTTAAATAGAGCATCTAAGTAAAAGGAGGACTATAGAACTGCTGTAAATAATCCTTTTTTTCCCTCCACGTTCACTTTCTCTCAACATCGTAATTCTGGATAGTATTGTAAAAGTACAGAGGCAACAAAAAGCAGATGGTTACTATAGTTTCAGTGAATGAAGGCACAGTTTTACTTGGCTGAAGGTATTTTCTAATTTCTGTCATCTTGCCTGACATTCATGAAAGGCTTTTATAAACGCATTGAAGTACTGACTGTTTTCACATATCATTTGATCTTTTTTTACCTATAAAAGCAGAAGTACTATCTCTGATGTTTTTAAGTACATCCTTATGCTAACGGTTTTATTGCCACTATGGTTTACTCATAACTGCCTTCAGTCTTTTTCAATAGCAGAACTAGTTTCGTCACGCTGTGTCAGTCACAGTCCTCCTAAAGTAAAACCTCCCCCATCGGATAAAAGACAGCTATAACTTCAGGCAGAGTTTTATTCACCTGAACTTCAGAAAACAATGCAGCAGCCATAGCTTCCACATACCGAGTTGAGGTTGCGGTACGGGAAATCCTAATAATTAGAACTGTGGAGGAAGTGATTAGATGATGTTTTTATCAATGTGCAGTATCCGTGTGTATATCTGTGGTCATCTAATAGATGATGTTGATAGACGTTATGCATGAACCTGTGTTATGATAAAATAGATGCTTCAAAATATGAGAGGGATTCTGTTTGCCGTTATTTTATTAAATGAGCATCTGCCCTGTGGAAAGCCTTATTATTTTAAAGTTGATGTTAGAGTGGTTAAACCTGAATTTTCTTTGTAAATTGCATAAACCAGAACTGGCTCCTTGTCCATATGTGGATTCTTCTGTTGTGAGATCTTAATGTCTTTTGTGTAAAACTCGCTCTGTATTGCCCAAATACCTTGTCAGGTCTGTGACAGCCCGTTCAGTAGCTACATGTTAGCTGTGATCCCAGACAAAACTCATGTCACTTAATGAGTTATAGCCTGATGGCACCCCCCACCACCCCCCCAAATGAAGAACTTTTACAAAGTTCTGCCAAACAGAAGTTGCAATATATAGGCTTTGCAATATCAAGAGCATTTTTTTTGCTTGGTATTTAACATTGGAGATTGAAATAGGTAGAAAAACTTTTTTCAGAGGAGAGCTTGAAAGTTAACAGAAGCATCCCCAAGTGGGTCTGTGCATATTGTTGTTATTAGATGTGTGTGGACATGCTTTGTTCTAATTTCTGTTGTTGTTGAGCAGAGTTTGACAGAAACGATCTATTTTGGTATGCATTGTAGGTAAGTGCATGCATGTACATTTACTAGTGTGGAGGAAGAGTATTAAAAATGATAGCTTCCATTGTGTGATGTATTTTTGATGTAAATTCCATGAAAGTTTCATGAAATGTGCATGACTTTCTGAAAACAAAGTACAAGAAAAGTGTTGTGGTTTAGGTTTGTTAAATTTTTCTTCTGTAAATTGAACTTTGTAGATGTCATGCTGCTTCTGCACACCCTGTGCCTTTTTCTGAACCTCTTGTCAGGAGTTTTGGCATCAAGAGGTAAACAAAGATGACATTTTACAAGGTTTCTGACTTCTCTGAAGATGTGGGTAGTAGTAATCTGTATGGTGGTGTGGGGTTTTGGGGGGTTTTGTGGTTAGTTGTTTTCTTTTTTCTTTTCCCAGACGCTTATCTTCTCATTGCCTGCCTGATAGTGACCCTCTTAAAGAATTTACGATAGAGCTTTCTGCCCCTGGCCTGCTAGCCCACAGTATATTCGGTAATATGAAATGTAGTGTAACATTTTATACTCTGTATGGCTTTGTAGTAGTTGGTAGGCTCTTGTGAAAGAGGACTTTTGTGCAGAAGCTGTACTCAAAAAAAAAAAAATATTTTTTTTTCAACTTTAAAAAAGCTTTCATTATAAATTCAGGTGTTTTAATCAGAAATGGTGTTTAATATGGGATCAGTGAAATGTTTCCTCTCTGGAATTGCTGAGATTTTTAGCTCATGGCTTAAATACTTACATTTGGGGAACCAGAAGCCCTCTGATCTTTCTAGTTACTTTGGATAACTGAAGAGTGTGTGTATGTATATACACAAATATATATATACTTACTATATATGAAAAACATCATTTGTATGGAATACTAAGCATCTTTTGTGCTTCAAATTCAATTAGCGACTCAACATCTTCATAGAGATACACAGGACTGCTCACATTTAATGACTATTTAATTTTATTAAGGTGCACACATTGGGGGGGGCAGTGTGGGCAGGTGAATCCAGAACATACTTGGAGTTTGATAATTGCACCCTATTCATACTACATTATAAAGTAGTGATCTTAGTATTTCTCTGTATTGTGCATCGTGACTTTGGCATTTGTGAGGTGCTCATTTTGGCAGCATTACAGTTTTCATAATCTTTTCAGTGTTTGAATTGGCATGTAGAACCGAAGAGCAGTAAACAATCCCAACTATTTTAAACTACAGTTAACATTTGTTTTTTAAGATTGGATGAAATTCAGCTTAAACTTCTTTGTGCCAGCATTGGAATAGCAAGTAAGAAAATAATTACCATTTTAAAAAAAGTGAATGTGAAGAATCTGCAAGAGAATTTTTTTGATACATTGATACCACCTTGAGCTGATGTTTTTTAATATTAAATTTATCCCTTATTTAAGGAATAGAATTTTCCTTGATAGGTGTTATTGTGACTATTAGTAGTGGTTTTGCTTTAGAGAATTGTCAGTTTTGTTGTCTTTCATGCACTCTGTAAAATGCCTGCTAATTTAGTGTTAATCCACCTTGATTTTTTAATTTTCTTACTCCTATAAGACTAAGCAACTAGAATAGTAATGACCATAGGAGAGGTTGCTGCTCCATAAGAAAACGCAAGCTAGGAGCAGAGAATCACAGCAAGACAGGGAGAGGCAGTGGCCTCACCAGCAAGTTCACAGTATCACAGTACTGGATCAAGAAGAACAGACGGTCCATGAGGTGGTGACCAGCCAACAGTCCAGACCACCAGACAAGTCCATAGTGATGAAGCAGGTCTGATGACAAGCCAGAAAGCTGTATCAGTGGCTCAGGATCAGAGTCGGAGAGGTACAATACCAGGCACAGGTAGGCACAGACCTACCTGTAGCTTAAGCTTAGGCTCCAACCCTTAAGCTCTGTCTGAGCTACAAGCAGCAGAAGGGGGACAAGCCCCTGCTGAGGCTTCTTACAGCTCTTGGTTTCATGCTTGGATGGCTGCACTGTCAAAGTTGGCCTGAGCACAAGTATTTGAGCCCCCAGGAGTGGGGGGATTTGTTCAGGGATCTGACAGAATTAGGTCGGATCAAAGATCCATTTAGTATCCTGCAACTGATAATGACCTGGCAGATGTCTAGGGAAAGGATGCAAGAGGAGAGCAAGAACGCAGTGAAGTGTCCTCCAGCTTGTCTCCAAAGTTCCAGCAGCCTCCAACTTAATGATGTTTCTTAGCCAGAGGCTGTTTCTTTGTATTTCAAGTCCTTGCTTGTTCTGCCCCCCAAAATTTGTAAGATCTACTTCTTGAAACCCCATTAATTGCTGACATTAACAGTATCCTGTTGTGAGGTGTTCCCCATCTGAACTCAGGAAACCAACTTCTCTTTGAGCATACTACCTGTAGATTTTGCTAGGGTCCCCCTGCTCCAAGGTGTAGATAATTGTGCAGGGAAGAGAAGGTTCTGCCCCTAAGCTGCTTGTTGCTGTGTGCTAGTGACAATATTTTGTAGTCATCTGTTGAACTGGACTGAGGAACTGGCTGGGTTAAAATGGGAGGAGAGAAACTGAAAAACTGGGGACCAGTTTTTGGGAAGAGATGCTGTATTTTATCTTCTTGCTTAGTGTATTATTTAAATGATGCAACTTGTAAGTTGTGGGCTTGAAGTTTGTAAAGGTGGAACATACAGAAGGCAAAACTGGGGAAGGCCTAGAGGGGTGAACTGATTCCATACAAGATGGAAACTACCACTTCTAACTGAAAATTAAATAAGCTAATAGGAAATCTTGCTTTAAAATCTTGTTTAAGCTTGTTCTTTTTATTTTTTTCTTGTTTGGTGTTGTGTTTTGTTTTGTTTGTGGTGTGTTTTTGGTTTTCTTTTTTCCCCCTCCCCCCGCTAAATACAATTGAACCATGGACAGAGAGGTTGTTTGCAACCAAATCCACCACCCTCTCACCAGGAAAACACAGCTGCTTTTTTAAAATTATTTTTTTATTTTGTTTTATAGACGTAGCTCTATCACCAAACATTTCTTTACTTAGATTCCATTTTCATATGTTTTGGCTATCAAGAAAGATTGCACTTACTTACTATATTAATAATTCTTCCTTTGGTTTGTGTCTGTTCTCACTTGGCTAAAATTTAAGTTAAAGATGTGAAGCAGAATTTGTAATCCTACAACTAATTCTATCCTAAATATGTTGAGGACTTACCAAATAGATCAAGTTAATCTAAACCTCTTTTGCCTTGAGACTTTACTAGTTGCACTTCTAAAATTTACCTGTTTCTGGCAGTCATGTCTTAGCACTACCAATCTACAAGTGTCTTTTATTTTGCATCTAATAATTTATTTGGTGAATAAGTATTTATGAATACATTGGTTGTTTACTTTCCTCTTCTGATACAGTAGATAAATTGAAAAAAAGCAGGCATCTTGTCTGAGACACTGAAGGCATTATTGGAGAGGTAGAAAGACAACCATAAAAGTTGCAGCCATGAAAGCCAATAGAGAACAATTTTTTTCGATGTAGAGAATCAGTGTTCAAGTCAAAGGCTGGAGTGGAAAGAAGATGTGGGGAGAACGAATGATGTTTCTGAGTTAGAGAAAGGAGAAGACCCTGCTGCACTGTAGGTAAAAACCTACAGAGATTTTGGTGGTTGTCTTGAATTTTCCACCCACCCCTTCTCCTCTCTCTTGAAATTTGGTTTTAATAAATGCCTTTTACAGCTTTGGCTAGAAGCCAGATGGACACTTCTAAGAGAAACTAGTGCTAGGACAGGAAAATCTCAACAAGGATTACTATTTCTGGTTAAAAGGTTGGTTAGACTTAAACACTGAGAAGGCTTTGTGCAATCTGTTGTGAGGAAAATGAATGATTCAACAGTGTTTCCATTTAAGAACGTTATTAACTATTTCTGGCCTCATCCCTTCATCTTCAAGGAGCAGCTGTTCAAATCATAACAGGCAAAACTTTAGCAGCTTATCTAAACCAGGTGACATAAAAGTAACTTCAATCAGTAGAAGAAAATAAGATTTGTCTCTAGGCAGATTGTTGCTGACTTTATCTGTGACTGCGTTCCTGTAGACACTGATATCAGATGGGTTCATGCATTATGATAACTATCAAAGAAAGTTGGAACGGAGTCAAGAAGCCTGTTAATAACACAAAATAACAACATGGTGCTTTATCCCAGATGAAAATTTATGATATGGCTTTTGAACAATAGACCTCAATAATTCTGCTTTAGCAACAGCCCGTTCTTTTAAAGGAATCGCAAGTCGTTGATATTCAGAATTTGTTCCTTTACTTTAGAGATGTTCAGACTTCATTCCTGGCAGAGTGGGGTAGGGTGGAGCAGGGAAGGCTAATGTGACTATGGTGTGTAATGCTGTATGGGAACTGTTATGAAACCTTGCCAGCCTGGCTTAGATCTGTACACCCCAATCCTAACACACAGAAATGAATCAGATTTGTTTAGTCTGCTTGAGCAACTAGCATTCCTGGGGTCAAATAAAAATTGTCCATGAAGCAGATCTAGCAGTTCAACCGCTAATTGGCCATATTTATTTTTATTTCTACAGTTAACTTTTTTGTGTAACATCGCTGTGTTTAAATTAAAAAAAAAAAAGGTAAAAAAGAGAAGAGGAAATGCATAGGTATTAACTAGATTCATCAAAACCCAAGACACTGAAATAACACTGTTTTGTTCAATATCATGATATCCCTGATACCCAGAAAGAAAAAGATTATTAAGGAAAAGTCTAAGATCTGCAGGAGCTTCAGCTTTTTTCCTGCTTAGCTGTGCAGTGGATATGTCCAAACCCTAAACATCTAATCTCTTAAAGGGAGACACAGGGCTTTTCCTATTATTAAAGCCTGGAAGACTTTGATGTTTATAAATACAAGGGGGAGTAATTACAAGGCACTGTACTGTATGTATATTGGTCTTTTAATAAGTAATAAAAATATAGATGGACCATGACATGAAAATAACTTGCTGCAGGAAAAATTCCCCAGGATACCTGATTGTTCCCAATACCTACTGCTGTAATTTAGTAAGGAAAACTGTGCAACAAGCAATGTCTGCTGTTAATGTTGTGCTGTCTTCCTGACACTACTCTTTAAAGATCTGTGATTGAAAAAATGAAATAACTTTAAAAGCTATTTTGCTTACCATTTCAGAGGAAGTTTAAAATTGATAAGGGATTGGGGTGATTAGGAAGCTGTCATTACCTATAATTTTAGGACTGTCTATTTGAAAAAAACATTTTATGGCATATTATCTTTTTATTTTTTTACATTTAAATTTTATTCAGAATCATTTTAGAAAATGAATAATAGTAGGTGTACTTTTCTGATGATGTTTCATGTTCATCTAACAAGAGCTACAAAAATCACTTCAGTATCAGAATATAAATTAAAAAGCAAAATAACTACGTGTCTCTCCTGTTTACTCTATGGCTGAAATGCTGAAGTGTGACTTCGTGAACACTTACTACAAAAATAAAAGGTTTGGTTTTATGTGTTACCTAAGAATTTTCAAAAGTTCTGTTTTTAGCACAGCAAAATACTTTCCATAGAAAAGTCTGCTTCATGTACGCTTCTGGAACTATGTTGGGTTTTGTATTTCTGCTTTAAAACATAACAGCAGTATTTCTTTCTTCTCAGTAACAGTCTCATCTGCAAGAGGCACAGCTAGATTTAAGATAAACATCTCCACTTACTGTATTTCTGAACCCTTGGCCTTACCTCATTAGTACTTCCTGCATTTTGCATTGAATTTAATGTATGCTGCCTTTTGTAATAATAATGATAAACTACCCTTTTGGTTTTCTGTTGTTTCTTAGATTTCTGTGAATCCATCATCTCTGAATTGGTTTTACATCTTAATCTAATTATCTTTACTGTTGCTCGCTGAACTTATTTGAACAAGTAGAGCTGAACAATTTATGAAAATTATCAAAACCTAGTTATTTTGTGATATTTTTGACCTTATTATTTTTCTTAAACTTATACTTTCTTTAATGATAATGTGTATGAAGCATTCATAAATAAATTTAAAATATAGATTGAACTGCTTAAAATTCCAAATTGCCAAAATAGCATTAGACTTTCAAAATACACTTTGCAGTCAGAAGAGCCCTATCTCCTAGTGAGCTTATTATTTATGTTGTTCTTGCTGCCTAGGGCAGTGCAAGTAATTTTCCCTTCAGAGAGAGAGCAAAAATTTTTTTATTTAAGAAAAAAATCTCTCATTGAAGTCCAAAAGTTATCTTTTTAAGAAGTAGATTTTTCAAAAAGCTATAATAGTGAAAACCAATTTCCTTTACTTTTGGTTCCATTAGATGTCTTTGGTTCAGCCCAAGTTTTCCTGCTGTGTTACTCTGTGTTCTCTGTTTTTCAAAGTATTGTAGGTAAATTGTGTTCTGTGCTCACGTGTGAGGATTAAGCTGATAGAGAAGGTGTTTGGGACTTCGTGGTTCATAGTGGAACTTTTTTTTCCATAATAAAATTATTGGCCACCCCTGAATGCCTCTTTCAAAGCTCACTAGGAACTTGTTTCAGTCAACAGCCAGAATGTGAGCATGAAAGTATTTCCACTTTTATGGAGTGGACTAATGGATGTTTCCTCATCCCACACCAAAAGAGAGATGATGGTTGGATATTGTTCGAGAAGTTGCTTTCAAGTATTGAGCCTGGCAGGAGGTTATTTACAGTGAGAAGCTGGTAGCAATAAATACCCTGATGCATTCCCACCGGTCTTTTTTATTTGTGTTTGTGTGCTTCAACATTGTTCAGCTTTCTTGACACTACTGAAATGAAAAGAAATTCCTAGGGCAGCATAAATATTGACCTCTCTCAGGATAAAATACTGTTACATAAATTGGTTTTCCAACTGATCCATACAACGCTTATGGTAAGTATCCTGGTGTGTGAGTAACTCTTTATCCTCATCTACAGCCGCTGTGCCATTGTGCTTCAGCCAAATCTGTTGCTGTAGAGGGAGCAGGCAGAGGCTGCTGCTGTTTGGATCTGGGTTGCTAATAAATATGATATCAATACTGGCTGATGGTACTGTGGTCTCAAAGAATGTGCTGGCACTTTTCCCCATCCTGATGAGCGGTTTTTTTCCTTCAATACATTTTATCAACCCTCTAAACTTCTTTAGAAAGACTCTTCCCAGTAATTTTATTGCTTTCAGTGTCTTTTTCTTAAATCTGTATTTTGTCAGGCCGTTGTTCCCTATTTGCTTTTCTTATGAGGGTCAAGTACTGTACAGTGTATATCTTCACAGCTCTAACCCTGCTGTTAGATTCACCTTTATTTTCAAGCATTACTGAAGCTAGGTTCTAGAGTTAGAAGAGCAGCCCTGGTGACTTTCTGTTTTGCTTGACCAGAGTGTACAGGTTTTCCCATCAATAACAGGAGATACACTCCAAAGCTAAGGTTATATTTGTTATTGCGGGAATTTGAGCATATAATGCTAAAACACAGATTGCTTTTGTAGACTCGTTTGTGTAGGTTAGGTTTACTCTGTGTTGGGATTCTCTTGGCTATTGGTGCTACTTACCTAATTCAAGTAACAGTTGATGCTTTTTTCTGTCTATTTTTTAACTGTTTGCTTATTTGTTCTCCCTGTCCACTTCAGTTCTCATGTTGAGTGAGAAAAGAACTCTGTCAGCTGTAAAAATATTTTACTGTACTTAGAGAATATGTTTATTTGTGGAAACTAAGAAATACTGTGACTAGTGAAAAATTCAGTGGAAGATGATGAGCATGAGTGATATATTGTGGTATTTAGTCATATTAGGGGGCTTTATTTGTGGTAGGTGAGACCAAAATTTTAAATTATGTTGTTTATGTAGTTTGTAGATCCTGTTAAAGGAACTGCTTTATTTCAGCCCTTTAATTTGGCAACAAGTTAGTGTGTTAGTGTTGATAGTAAGGTAAATATATTTAAATAACTGTCTAGTCTAAGGTGGGTAAGTTGTAGGATAACATTTATTGCAAGGAGGCTGGGGTTTGTTTCTTTGTTTTGAGCAGAAAAATAAAAAGATTTGTGTGTTTTGTTGGGGTCCTCTTTTTCCTGTGAAATTGCTTGATTTTTATGCTGAATCCCCTGGCTGCAGAGCCATGTAAAATAGATTTCATTTCTGGCAGCAGTGAGACTTCTGACTTCCAGTGTGATGCAGCTGAAGTGAAACTGCTGCTGAGCAGCAGAACTACTGGAACGTACTTGAGGTGTGTGCCTGCGTACTGACGTGTCTGTGTAACTGCAGGTGTGAGCTCTGGTGGGGGGCGTTGGGGATTTTCTGAGTGCGTAATTGGTCTTTGTTTAATCTAAACTCACTGAATTGCTGCTGTTCTCTACTGCAGTTAAGCACTATGGATCCTGTACTGTGGATGGAGATTCCACATCCTCTGGAGCATCTTCCAGGGAGGAATTGGCACTCCTCTTGAAGTGAACCAAAACTGAAATAGTAGCATCGTTATTTGAATTTTTAGTAATTTGTAGTAATCTCTGCATTATTTGATCACCGTATTTGTCTTAAGTGCACTCAGCTTCCAATATTTATCTACTACTTGGTAACTTCTGGCAAGTAATTAAAACCCTGAATCTGTTGGGTGTTAGGGATTCCTTACTCCCTTCTCTCCATTCCCTCTCCCACTTTAAAGGAGAAAAGTAAGATAACTGATTCTATACGTAATGTTAGTCTTCGTAGGTTTCCTACTGTAGTTGGCACTTGCTAGTCTCTTAGGGCTCCTGGATTTTCTCTATTAATTTTCCATTACCCAATACTGGCTGTATATACATATACAGCTGTCCTGTATTACATAATGAAGACTGAGTTACTTGGGTGAGATGTCTGATGTGCTTAAAATGCCAACAGGCAGAGGTTTATACAAATCTGTGTGGTTTTTATTTTGTTTGTTTTTTTTTTTTTTAAAAAAAGGTAATAAATAAGAAACACATTAGATGCCAGGAGTAGAAGTTCTTAACCATACTCATTGTTCGAGGTTACTCCTAGTTACAGGTCAGATGTATTAATCCAGAGATACTACCTAAGGGAAAACTTTCTATGAGAACTTGCTACTTAAAATAGGAAAAAAAATATTGTTACTTACATTCTAATAACACTTGTGAGTTCTACTCCTGAAATAAAACCTCATGGATGGTGTAAGACACTCTACCAAAAAAGAATTAAAACAATCTTTGTACTGGATAAT
The DNA here is from genome assembly GCF_034638445.1 of Ciconia boyciana. Lineage (NCBI taxonomy): Eukaryota > Metazoa > Chordata > Aves > Ciconiiformes > Ciconiidae > Ciconia > Ciconia boyciana. The sequence goes on from NC_132948.1 coordinate 2,500,673, forward strand.
AGTTTCTAGAATTGCATTAAAGAGTTACTTCTGTAATCTACATAATTCTTGTGTTAAATTTAACAATTTTTTTTAAAGGAATTAATGAAAGTGATTAAAGGGATTCTTTCAATGTAATAGATACCTGATAGTAGTGGTAATAGGGAAGCATTGTGATCTGCAAGCGGTCTCACCACTGGCAGAAATAGATGACTATGCATTTAGGACATGTGAGGAAGAAAGAGTAAGGGAGGAAAACGACTTTTAAATCACTTCCTTTTTTTTTTTTCTTTTAAATTTGTCACATAAAAATGCAGCTCAGAGCTTTATTAACTTACCTTCCACCGAACACTTTCAGCGGCCCTCTGTGACAGTAGAGCAGTCCCTGTGAGGAAGGAGGGCAGCAGCATTACAGGAGCTGTTTTAGGTGACTTCTGATGGCAGACTTGGAGTTGTCTTTTTCTCCTCTAGGAAAACACAGATTTGTGGGTTGCTGATGCTGTAAACTCTTAAGTTCTGGAATGCATCTCATCCAAAAGACACTACTAGGTAAACACTAGGACAAGACCATCGAAGTAAATAACCATTTCTTGACATAAACGCACTCATTTGAAATTCAGTTCAAAGGATGTCCTGGATGTAAAGGGTATTACTAAAATGATCAGGGAAGTATTACGTTGTTGTTTTATTAAACTGTATTTATTGAATAAGTATTTATTACCTGCTTTTCAATAGGTATTCTAAGTGTTACTGCTTTCAAACTATTACAAAAATAAATTGTGGAAAAAGTCATGGCTTAAGTACCTCTGAGGAATCCCTTTATTGGCTCAGACCAAGTAATGTCATCTTACACGGGATGAATTTGGCTTATAATTTTAAATGAAATTACTGCAGTTTGGAGTGTTTTGTCCAAGGGCAATAAAGGTGAAAACAAGATTTGATCACCACTTAGTGATCAGTTCAAGGACTTATCTTGCAGACAGTAAGCAATTGTTCGATTTAATGGGTTCTCTTTAGTAGAGAGAACAGTAAGTGCAAATGTATGGAACTTACTCCCTTGACAGGCCACGCCAGGTTTATTTGTATAAATAATGAGCTGTGCATAGGTTTTTGAATTGCTTGCATTGTAACCAGTGCTGTGACTTTGCTTTTGTTTCTTTTTTTCTTCTTTTTCTTTTTTTTTCTGAGCCAGATGTGGGCTTAGATAGCTCAATAGAATATGTGTATCAAAGTTGTGTGGAACGTTTTTAGATTACTGAAAGTCCTGAAAGGCTGTAAAGCTGACTCCTTGTTGACGACTTGAAACGTGACACTTTTCTTACAGTTCAATGGTGTTGCGTGTACTTCCATACAGGCTTTAGGGCTGTGGGCTCAGTATTAGACATGATATACTAGTTTATAAATACCTGCATAGTTTAGGAAGATACATTAAAAAAGCAAATTTATTTCTTTTCAAATTAATTACAGAAGTGTTCTTTTCCTCTTACAGGATGGGGTAGTCTAATGATATTTTCATTCATGATGAGGCATTCCTAGAGGCTGTCATAAGTCAAATATTTTTGATGCAAAAAAACAACTTTGACTTTTTTCAAAAATCAGGCTTTGCAGAGACAGAGTAGGTGTTGGTGAAAGAGATTTTTTATTTTTTTTTAATAGGACAGCTTAACAATCAATCAACAATCAACAAACAGAATATTTTAAAGGAATTATAGATTTCTTCATTCAAGTATCTGAGATCATAAATAACCTCAGAGATAATCTTTATGTGTTTGATTTCCTGAACTAAAAATCTGATTTGGTTGTGAAAACGAAAGACACTTGTGTGTTTTTCCCCCAGTCCCCTATCCACTTGCAATTTTCAAGAATTTGCAAAACCTTAAACAATTTAAAGATATGCAGTCACATTTAGGGGTGATTCAGTCCAGTACTAAATCAGAGCTCCTGCCAGTTTTTTGTTCCTAAAACCCTTTCAGACTTTGCAGCGTCTTCTATGGATGTCGTATCCCCTGTCTGTCTTAGTTTGAAGAGTGCTGTGCTAGTAAATTTGCTGCTCTTGTAGAGACAATTTCAACTGAAATCATACTTAATGAAGCTTTTTATATATTGATGTTGGCAGTAGTAATACTAATGCTGAGCTTAATATTAACCTGTGTTTGGGCTGGCATTAGAGGCGATGATCTTCATTTGGCCTCCGTGCCAGAAAGACTTGTCATCACAAGCCTGGAGAATGCCAGCAGGCTTTCTAGGCAGGTAGGAGATCTAGGCAGATACACACTTTTTATTTTTTTCCTTTTTTTTTTTTTTTTCCCCAAGTGGTCATTTGATTTGAAAGCCTTCAGAGTTCCTGAATACAGACCGGTTTCAGAATAATGCAAGGTTTCAGCTAATGTGTGTCATGTGCCAGTGTTAGGGTGAATCCCATCATTGGGGAAACCACTTAGGAAATGCATTGGTTTCCTGCTGTGACTTCACTAGGTAACTCAGTAAATGCCCTCTTTGTCTTCTGTTCTGAAGGTGATTGAAAGTTAAAGCAAATTATTGTGCTTTTTGTTTTAATGTACTAATTTTAATCCCCCCCTGCCCCGTGCTGTTTAATTTTATGTTGATCATACCATTTTCTTTTCAGTCTTCATCTAGTCTGAAGTGTCCTCTAGAATTTCTGCAGCTTCTCATAACAGAAATCTTACATGGATAAGGCTCTCCTCTGCCAGGCTGTCTTTCCACAGTGGACTTCTTGCCTTTTAATTTGTGGCTGCCATGAACCTGCATTTTAAGAACAACAAGGAGGCTTTCCCTGTAGAGGAAATTCAGTTTTGCACTGCTGGAATGACAATCCAGGGCTTTGGTGGAAGAATTTGACAAGATTAAACACTGCTGGCTAAGGTGCAAATTCATTAGGTAAACTACTCTTAGTGTTACATAGAATAACCTCTTTAATGCAGTCTTGGCAATACTATTCTTTGGGAGCTGTTTCTTCATTTTTATTGCATTGAACTAATGTTGTCTGGTAAGCATTTCTTAAGGATTTTAAGCATGGTAAATTGCTTTCCTGGCCCTGAGAGCAGTATCTGTAGCTACTGTTACTGAGATCCCTGTCGTTATTTCTTGAAACTCAGAAATTCTGCTGCTATTATTTAGCTGCAAAAAAAAAATAATCCTGGAGATAAAGATGAGTACAGTGTTACTTTCACTATAGGTTTTCAGGAGAGGCCACATACTAAACTATTGTATTATTTCTGTTTTATATTGTTCAGAATTTGTGAAACAAGTGCAGAAGCGGTAGTGTCACTGTTGGATTTCACCCTCTCCTTAGCTTCCGTAAAAGGAATGCTTCATGGCTCTGAAGTAAAATCTGTAATCACTTTTCAATATGTTCTTCTTGTAGAAGTTAAAATTCTGGTAGGTAGTGTTTGTATAAAATAATGGTTGAAAAATAAAGCATGCATACACATTTGAGATTGTATAAATCAAATTAAAATGTCTAACAGTTACCTTTATGCTGTTAAGTCACCTGCTTCAGATGGTCAGAAATAGCTCTGAATGACCGGGACCTATAGGGTGGTTTTGCTGTGTCTGGTTTTAAAGATTATTTTTAGCACTAGGACAAAGACAGCAGTAAGATACTTCTTAATCCTGTCGGAAGCTGTTGAACTTTAAGTTTGGAGATAGGAGCATAAATCAGTTCTAGATTGGGTAACTGATGGAAAAGCACACAGAGGTGGAAATTCCTTCATAAACAGCTGGTCTAGAGAAAGTTTTCTGACGGCTATGCGTTGAGGTGGAGAGTATTGGATAAAAGTGTAAAAACTAATATGTGATAAAATAGAAGAGCACATAAAAAAGGAGTAGGGTATCTGCTGCACTTCAAACAGTGGAAATGCATCAGTATCATTTATTTAATTTTTTGCCATCCGTTGGGACATCACAGATTAAACTTGTGTGGGTTTAGGGTTAACAAGAGGGAAGTGTTTGTAGAAACATCATTTGTCTCAAGGGTGCCTGTGTATTCTTGAGCTGTTGATTGAATAATGTTTGTGGAAAAAAATGGAGTGTGTTACCTGTAATAAATACAGTGATATCATTTACTAGGAATTTTTAAAGAGTTGCTCAGCGTTAAAATTGAAAAGATGAGTTTGAACAGGCTTGGACTTGATTGAAACAGTTGGATCATCTTTCAGTGTTAGCAGATATTGGTCATGTGTAGGTGGACTCTTTAAAATGTAAATCAGGATAAAATGAGCTGTTAAAAGCATACTGTGAGTAGGTTTTGTTGGATTTGTTTGTGATCAAATAATGCAGGCAGGGATTTGTGAAACATAAGAAGCAAAAATTCCTTCTTTATGGATAGTTTTTGATAAGCAACAAAAAAAGTAATATCTACTCACTTCTAAACCTCCCCCTCCTGTAGCTTTTAATATTGCACACCTGTAGTTCAGTCATAGTTGTAATCCAGCACAGGTATCCATATGGATAGCAAATCTCTTTTAAAGGCTGAGAGGGAACAAAAACAGTTTTCCATTCCATTTATCCTTATGAAAAGTCAAGTATTGTGCTTGATGATCCTGCAGTTAGGAAAACTAACTGCAGCCAGATGGGGCTTGCATTTTATAGTAAAGCTGTTTAATTATCTGACTTTCTCCTGCCTTTACAGGCTCAAAATGTGAGAGTTTTAAGGCATTAAGTATTTTATTAGACTGACCGCCATTATTAATGGCATTACATGTCAGTTGGTGCTTTTAAATCAAACTTGCTGGTTTCACAGTACTTGTGCTTAGTGCTTTAGAAGAGCATAATGAGGTGAAACTAAGGATAAAACCTACTGCTTTTAGTAGTTTTAGGAACAGTATTGTTGGTTGGGTAAGAAACAGTAAGGTGTAGCAACCGTGGCATTCAAGTAGTCTTGAAAATCCTGTATCTGTGCTGAGCAATAAACCAAATATGTTTGCTGTAGTATTAACTATTACAAGGAGACTTGAATGTTCTTAAGAGTGGTGTATGTTTGTGTGCTAATATACGAAATGATGTGACTTGATTGCTTTATACGGAGCTGAAACAACTATGCTTTTCAGTGCTTTGTCTTAGAAGAGGTATGCAGTTGTTACTTTTTAAAGGTTTTACAGTGCTCTTACTTGAGTGGCTGAGAATGAATTCTAAGGTGTGACATTTTGTCATTATAAGGATTCTATTCCTTTGTGGAAAATAGCCCTACTTTCTGGGCTACTTTAATGTCAGAAGTTAATGGTCACTTGTGTTGCTGTTTCTATTTATGAACCTCTGTTTACAGAGTCTCTTTATTTGGTTCATTATAAAATATATTTTATTAGAATAGACAAAGCATTTCAAAGACTTTCTTGCCAAAATTGGATTGATCTTCTGCACTGCTGTACAATGGTTAGTCGCATTAATTTAGACATCCTTGGCTGCTTCTGTTGCAAGTTAACTTATCAAAGTTTATATCTTCTACAGTGCGTTTGGAAGTAATGGTATGTGTTGAACACACACCATAACTGCATTGTGTAGTAGGTTTTTCACAGAACTCCACACAAAATAATTGAGGAATAAGTTAAAGTTGGAATATTAATAGTGTCCAGAGCAAGCATTTGCCTGTGAATTGCAATTTAATGGAAATAGTATCTGAATTCTGTGAACTGTTTTGAGAAATTAACCTAAAAATCTCTTCCAGCCTGTAATAATAATATTATAATAATGTTAAAGTACAGTATAATTATTTCATTTTTATTTAAATTCTGTATAGCAGGTGTTGCTTAGTGCACAAGATTAATTGCTGCACAGTAATAATTTTCTCTAGCTTTAATGTTCTCCTGATAAAGAGCCTTTTTATAGGTGCATCAAAGAAACTCTTTGCTTTTGGGTTATATCCGCTTGGAGACTGGATGCACTTGCTGTTTGTTGAGGATGGGATGAGTGAGAATGGGTAGGTGATCGGCACACCCACCATTTCCACAGGATTACCTTTGTTTCTGGAGGCTGTTTCACTTCTGCTTTAGCTCATACTTCCATGTTTCAAAGTTTCGGAACTGTTTTTTTTCTCCCTGACAAAATAATCAAGACATGAGTGTTTGCATTTTAAATTTAAAAAATAGGAATATGAACTGCAAACAGGTATGAAAATATTAAATGCCTCTCTTGTTTGCAGGAAAGACTATGTGGAAGTACTTGAAACTCTGCGTATCCTTCCAGGGGTGGTTTGTGTACAATTTCTATGACATAGAAAACAGAAGATAAAGTAGTTCATGAATTGTACAAAATGTATTCATTCTCCTGGCTTTGTGCTTCTGGGCACAAATGCTTCCTTTTTGTATGTCTGCAGCAGAACCTTTTGAGGAGTTAGTTGCCAGGTCAACTTTCCTGTTTGCTGCTACCTCTTCTGGGATCCAGAGTCTGAACTCACGGAGAAAGCAACTTGTATTCCCTTACAGAGATCTTAGCAGAGCTGTAAGCTTCGCAGTGCTTGATGATCAAGGCTCATCTACCTCCTTTAGGCAGCGGCTGACAGTTTTAGGGAATATGTATTTGGGTCAGTCAAGGGCGAGTTTCTTCTCTAGCGATGCCCAGAATTTAAGTCATTCACTTCTAGAGTAGCAGAAATTGTACAGTATAGCATACTTTGCACTCCTCGTTCTGTATGTAATTATTGGTTTAAATATTTCTTCCTTGAAAGCTTAAAACTTCATGTTAAGTAATATGACATCTGTGAAATTCAGTTGGTTAATAGCACGGTACTAATGAAACTTCTGAAGCTATGGGCTTTCCCATTTTGAGATGTCCTTTCTCAATTCCATCGACTTCTACAGATTCTGAGCTTAAATGATGAGGTTTTAATATGTACATCAAACTAATTTGCCTGAACTGTCATGTAGGACTGATGAAAATTTATTTCTAACGTTTTAGCTATTATACTATGCTGTTCTTCTTTAGGGTGAAGCTGTAGCAAGCAGTTTTTCAGGAGAAGCATGATTCCTTCCAGTAAACTGGTCTTCTGTAACCTCACTTCCACCTTTTTTTGTTTGTGTCCTTATAGAGGATGACAATGGAGATGCTTGGAAGTGCCGTACAAACAATATAAAACCCTGAAGGCATTCATTTATTCATTCATGATTTATAGGCTTGGAAACGAAGGTCTTATCTTTCTCCAGAAGTAAAAGAAAACAAACTGAACAGAAGTGCCAGAAAATAAACAGTAGCATATTTCTGGTTTTAAATCAAGTTACAAATCAAGAAAACAAAACATTTAACACTAATCTAAAAAATGGAGTTTCAGCCATTCTTAGATTCCTCATTTATTATGCTTCTGTTATTTTTATGCTCTTATTATTCTTCATTTATTATGCTCCATAAAACAGTGGAAAAAATTATTTTCTCTGTGGATTTTTTGATGAAGCTCTTTTAACCTGTTTTTTCTTTTGCTTCCAAAGCTTTACAATTACTTTTTATAAGACAGAGGCTTTCTTAACTGTTGTTGGCTTGGTTGTGTTTGAGCTTATTTTGCGATATAAATATGCCAGCCTTTCCACTCCTCTTTGTACTTATTTTTCTTTAGGCAGTGCTTAAAAAAGTAAAAATGTTATTGTTTGAAGTGTTTCTGCTAGGAAGAGTTATTTCTGGCAGAGAATGTGCCTTCTCTCGGCCAGCCTGCATCTGCTGTATTGTAACCGTTTCCTGTCGGGAGGCCTGATCCATAAGCTCTTTCCTCCCCGAGTGGTTAGGGAATTAGGGTGAATGAGAATTACTGCCAGAATCTGCATGGCAGCTAACATGGAGTAAATGAATTGGTTCGTGGATTTGTTGCTAAGTAGTACTTCGACCTCGCATTGAGCCACCCTCGTGCAAACTTGGGCTTGAGCTACCAGGCAGGCGAAGGACCTCATCACTGGGGAAAAAGGGCAAATTGTGCTTTCCCAGTTCTGTTAGCTCCACAAAGTTAGGAAGCCTGGTTGCAACGCTAGGTGTAGTTCACTTCAGGTATTGAATTTGTAGTGTTTGTGTATACAATTTAGGTATTAAAAGGCTTTAATAGGCTTTGGTAATCTGGCGCGGTGCGTAGGAAGCGTATATGTGGGAGCTCCACCGGCAGGTCTGAACCAGTCTTCGTTCTCATGCTTGTAATTGTGAGAAGCAGCTGAGGACAGTGACCTCTGGCACAACTGTGTGGATGTATATCCACGGCGACAGCAAGAAATATGAGGGGGTTTTTTAAAGCAGCTAGAATAGAAAACTAACTTTCATATGAAATTATCTTATTATCAAAGTACTTGGAGAATTTTCAAATGGCTTTGCACAGCTGTGTTACCTTCAGTATTGAACACCATTTTCATACTTACTTTTTTTTAATGGATCTTGCAGATTTTTTTCTCTTCCAAGTTAGGCTTTTCTTTCTTCTGCAGTAACATGTGTTTTTAATATAATGAATAATAAAGTTGAACACTTCTTCAGAGCTTACAAGCTATTTCTAAGATATTACAAATATCTTAAGAAATTTTCTACTATTCCATAAGAAAAAGTTTGTTTCATTTTATAGAAAAATTCCACTGCAAATTTCATTTAATCAAATCCTGAAAGCTTTATCTGACAGTCATGATATTCAGTCATTTTCTATTTGAGCTATTTTTACTGGTTATTCTTTCAGGAATTAGGCAATGGTTATTACTCATTATGGGAGGTTTTTTCCATAACCTACAAAAATTATACTATGTACTTTTACTGCAATTCAGAAAAAATAAATCTCTTACCAGACTCCTTTTTTTTTTTTTTTTTTTTCTTTTCCTTAGATTCAGATTAATTGGCTGTGGTAGTAGTTGTTCTTTTAATAATTTCTAACAAGGTCATATATTGAACAATAACATCTATAAAAGGTTGCAGTAGCCCTCTGAGATAGTGTACTTCTGTAAGGTAAGCATTTTGTGTGAAAGGGAATACACCGGAGACAGCGGTGTTGTACATCATTCTAGGCATGAAAAAGCTATTAAATACATTGAATGAATGAGAAATGTGGTGCTGTTGTTGGCACTCGCCTGTTCTGCAGACTTGCATGTAGGCAGGGCAGGCTCTTCTTGTTGTTTTCAAGAGGCCATTTGCTGTTTTTTGTCAAAAAGAAAAGCCTTCCTCCCTCCCTCCTCCCCCCCCCCCCCTTTTTTTTTTTTTAAGCAAAAGCTCCCCAGGCCCTGTGAATTATTAAGATCTGTTAGCACAGTTGCTCTTTCTCTGGGAAATTGGCTGTCAGAAGTAGTAAGAGAGCTCTTAGGAGTCTCTTTGCTTTTGATTAAGTGGAACAGTTGGATTGGTAACAGATTCCAGATTTTATATGACAGTTACTCATTTCTACGCAACCTGTGCAATTAGAACAAATTCTCTGAAATATGCATGTGTAGCTACATGCATATGCATATGTAAATGTAAGAATTTGCCCTAATCATAGGCATTGTGTGTGTATACACACACAAACACAAAATGTGACATACTTTAGATTACCATAGCATTCTCTCTGCTTTTCTTTGATCACAAAATGTTAAAAATGTATATGGAGATGGATCTCATACTGGCTATTTTCTTGCGAAGTAAAATCTACAGTGATATGATAAATATTGTGTCACAGTGTAACATAATTTGTATTTGCCACCTATTAATAAAGTTATAGTACAAATTCTTTAAAATTCTGAAGTGTTGGTTGTGAAAAGAATCTTTGGAAGAATCAAAATAGGCAACTTTCCTTCTTTCTAGAACCAGGAAGACTAGCAGCGCATAACATTTTTGGTACAGTCTGTCTCTTTTCTTTATCTTCTCTAAGGAGAAGAGGAATTCTCCTGGACAAGTCCATCTTGTCCCTCAGTTACGGACAAATGGATGCACTTGATTCAGTTTCCTGTGGAGCCCATTTGCAATGTACTATGCTGTGGTACATTCATGTCTGGGAAGGCAATGAATATGTATTTAAATTGAAAGCTTTTTTTGATAAATGTTTTGAAGTTTACCTCTTCTTGAAACAGGTTTTCAGCTCTGAGGATTAGCTTACTGAACTGTTAGCATATATTAGCATATATAACTTTCTGCATGGTGGAAGAAGATTCGTTTGTTGCAGTAGCATCATATGAAATATGTTTGCATCTTTTAAAAGAGGAATATTTTGTTCTTACTGGACAATTCTGGCCTGGGCCAGTTTAAAAAGCTGGAAGGACCACGGAGTGAGCCTTCTAAAGGGGCAACAGGACTTAGAGAACTTTAAATTTTCTGATTTCAGTGCCATCTTCTGGATTCTACAAACCTATGCCTACTATTTGAATATTTTTGATCTCTGTAGTGGAGAACTGGCTGAGCTGCTAGGCTCTGAGAGAAATGGTTAGTGGGTCAAGGTCCACTTGGCATTCTAGGTTAGCAACACTGTTTTTCCAGAGTTAATACTGGGTTTGATGCAAAATGTTGCACCTAAGATGGAATAAAGTCATGCACTGACCATTACAGCCTGGGGCCAACAAAGAAGCTTTGTAGAAAATGATCTGGGGTCCTGGTGGGCAACAAGTTGAATATGCATTGGTAGCAATGCCCTTATGGATAATTACCTACTGCTCTGGGAATTGATTATTCCTTCCTATTAGGCACTGGCGAGATTGCATCTGGAGTACTGGGCTCAATTTTGAGCTCCTCAGATGGGCAGACTGGGGTGAGTCCAGCAGACGGCGACCAGAGCATGTGCCATAGCGGGAGGCTGTGGGGGCTATGTTTTCTACAGTCTGGAGAAGGTGAAAGGAGGACCTGATCGCTGTTTCTGGCTAGCTGCTGGGTAGCTCTACAGGAGGAAGCAGCAGACTCTTTCTCTGTATATGCCCAGGAAAAATGAAAGACAACAGAAACAAGTTACCACAAATGGGCAGAAATTTCAATTAGGTATCAGAAATTTTTTTTCCAACAAGGATGTTCAAACACTGGAACAAGTTGTCTAGAGAGGTGGTGGAATTTTCATCACTGGAGATACTCCAAACTTGTCTGGGAGCAGCGTTACCTTACTTAAGATTTGGTCCTGTTATGACCAGGGAGGTTACAGGGGTTGGCCTCAAGAGGTTTTCAGTGTAAATTATTCTGTGATTCCTTTGCTTAAAGTGTTTTTGGAAGCCAGCACCTCACTTGAGGACTTACGTGGCCAAGAATAGGTGTAGATCATAGAATCAGAGTCGTTTAGGTTGGAAAAGACCTTTAAGATCATCAAGTCCAACTGTTAACCTAGCACTGCCAAGTATGCAGGCCTAGTCTGCAGGAAGAAGCTTCCTGTTTTCTGGTTTAGTACAAGATTGATCTCAAGAGATTGGACGTAATGAGCGAATTAATATTACGAATAGAATTTCTCGACTTAGCGCGCTCTGTGCCATACAGCTTCTGCTTTGTGAAAATTTCCCCCTTTTATTTCAGCTTGTTTTCTGAGGTAGAAACAGTTTCCCTATAGTATTTCAGTCTTAAAGAAATTAAAGTTTTCTGAATGGAAGCATCCGGTTTGCTATTTAGAGCAGTTCAAACATTCATCGGTGGTGATGCATTGTGCTCTGACCCCTTTTTATATCCTGCTGTGGTGGGTTGACCCTGGCTGGATGCCCGGTGCCCACCAAAGCTGCTCTGTCACTCCCCTTCTCAGCTGGACAGGGGACAGAAAATATAACTAAGGGCTTGTGGGTCGAGATAAGGACAAGGGAGATCACTCAGCAATTAGGGCAAAACAGACTCAACTTGGGGAAATTAGTTTAATTTATTGCCAATCAAATCAGAGAAGAGTAATTGGAAATAAGAACAAATATTAAAAACACTTTCCCCACACCCCTCCCTTCTTCCTGGGCTTAACTTTACTCCGGAGTTCTCTATCTCCTCCCCCACATGGCGCTGGGGGATGGGGAATGGGGACTGTGGTCAGTTCATCACACCTTGTCTCTGCCACTCCTTCCTCCTCAGGGGGAGGACTCCTCACACTCTTCCTCTGCTCCAGCATGGGGTCCCTCCCACGGGAGACAGTCCTCCACGAACTTCTCCAATGTGAGTCCTTCCCACGGGCTGCAGTTCTTCATGAACTGCTCCAGCATGGGTCCCTTCCATGGGTGCAGTCCTTCAGGAACACAGTGCTCCAGGGTGGGTCCCCCGTGGGGTCACAAGCCCTGCCAGCAAACCTGCTCCAGCGTGGGCACCTCTCTCCATGGGTCCGCAGGTCCTGCCAGGAGCCTGCTCCAGTGCGGGCTTCCCACGGGGTCACAGCCTCCTTCGGGCGTCCACCTGCTCCACTGTGGGGTCCTCCATGGGCTGCAGGTGGATATCTGCTCCACCGTAGGGTCCTCCATGGGCTGCAGGGGGATATCTGCTCCACCGTGGACCTCCATGGGCTGCAGGGGGACAGCCTGCCTCACCAGGGGCTGCAGGGGAATCTCTGCTCTGGCGCCTGGAGCACCTCCTCCCCTCCTTCTTCACTGCCCTGGGTGTCTGCAGAGTTGTTTCTTTCACATATTCTCACTCCTCTCTCCATCTGCAGTTGTGCAGGTTTTGGTTTGTTTGTTTGGTTTTTTTCCCCCTTCTTAAATACATTATTCCAGAGGTGCTACCACCGTTGCCGATGGGCTCGGCCTTGGCCAGCAGCAGGTCCATCTTGGAGCCGGCTGGCATTGGCTCTGTGAGACATAGGGGAAGCTTCTAGCAGCTGCTCACAGAAGGCACCCCTATAGCTCCCCAGCTACCAAACCCTTGCCACACAAACCCAATACACCTGAAAAGCGTTTAGCTACCATTCTGTAATACAGCCTTAAAAGAAGAATACAGCATTTGCCATCTCTTTATCCTTTCACACTTGTTTTCTTCCCTTTCAATGGGCCAGAGTTGCTTTCTGTTTGAATTGAGAATTGTAATTTCCTGAAATATAGCAGTCAAGACTCAAAATGATTTAAATTGAACAAAAAGAGTATTTTATGCCGAGTTGTACAAAAGACATCAAAATTAAAAGACTCGGGGCATTGACAAACCTCTAACTAAATTCATGAGCCAATCCTAGGCTGACTTATGGATTTTACTTGCTCATCTGCCTGACAGGGACGTGTGCGCTTTGTTAGATCATCTTTTTCTCTGTGAGAACATATGCTGTAGCTGCTGTTGACTGCCTGCTACCTTCCTCTTCTGTATTGTAATTTGAACATCAGAATATTCTGTGACTTTCTAATGGATCTTTTTTAATAAGAAAGATATTTTGAGAGGACCTTATTCTTGATGGTGTGCTGGTTTGGCGGTGGTGAGGAGTTTGCCTGTGTGAGATCCTGGGTGCCTGACATGCTGAGCAATCCATTCTCCACCTAGAAATTACATTTTAGAAAATTAGAGGAAGTTGATAAGAGGGAGTGAATAATTTGTGAGATATAATCAAGCTATTTGGGTTTGTTTTTTTAGCATGTTATCTGCTTCCTCTTTTGCGAAAATATTTCCTCCAAACTATCATCATATAAAGGTCCATCGTGCAATTTTATACTCTGAAACCAAAGCCTGCTGTTGGGGAAGTTGCTAATTAGGCAGAAATGGGATTTAACCTGTCTTATCTTTACAGGCCAGTTCATCCTGTCATATCTACATTCAGTCATGAAAGCACAAGCGTAGTATCTTTTTAATACACAAAGTCAAGTCCTGGCTTTGTTGTGTTGAACAACAGTTTCACCAATTTCTGTGGGCCAGAACTTTTTGTTCCTTGTTTTCACACAGATTATTGAGTATCTGAGGAAAAATAGTTTCCTAGCTACAGTATGATTACTTGGCACACATCTTTGTGTTGAAAAGTTATTGAAATTGGTAAGGAGTGGGGCTGGGTTTATGTAATAGCAGTCCCAGAGTTTAAGTGAAGGCAAGATTAAAAAAAAAAAGTATTTATGTATTAATAAAACTGGATCTACACCTACCCAAAACATGAAGATTCTGGAAAGGCTGAGCAAAAGCTACGCCAGGCAAGGGGAAAGGTTTCCCATGAAGTAACACTGCAATTGCAAAAGCAGGAGTACTGATTAGTGAATTGTGTGTTTATTTTAGAGAAGCAGGAGAAACTATCAGAGAAGTTGGGTCAGGAAAACTGGAGCCATGATCAGAATAAACTTTGGAATGGAGCCGTAAAAAAACCTCAGAAACTGTTTAGATCATTTGTTGTGTAGAAGGAAACTTGGAGCTGTGACGAGAATTGCTATTTCTTGCTGTTTGATTTCAGCTCTGTTCAAGAAACTGGAAAGAATCTAAGGATGTAGCCTTAATCTCTTCTTCTGTGATTAAAATCTCCTGAAGGTGGTGTGCCTAGATTTGATTCTGGTAGGGGCAGAACGTACAAATAAAGCTGGACTCAAGTTTGGATCCATATTGCTGTGATAAATAGATAATAAATAAATTTCCTATTGCTTGTGAAAGCTTTTGTTAAAATCTGTGGTTACTTGTATATCCTTTTTTGCCTTGGAGGAAGTTGGAATGGTTTGTTGGGTAAAGCACAAGATTTAAAACTAAAGAAATGTTGGATTTCATTGTTAGCCAGCTTCCAGTAGGAGCTATGGCCTGTCTCATTCTTCTTTTTGTTTATGTTCCTCCTCACAATTAAAAAACTAAAAAAAGATTACATCCTCCCTCCCTTACAGGAGGGCTGTGTTTCAAATCTTTCCTGTCCTTCTAAAGCTATTTGAAGGACTGTGTGTTTGAAAATATTATTACTAATAACATGCATATAAACTATTTAAAAAAAAAAAAAGTTAGAAGGTCAGTATACTTTATATAGGCATAGTGCATTTGACTTCAAGTTAGATTATAATTAGGTAAGGGTAACAAAATTTAAAAAAAGATATTTTACTTTGTTGCTGCGACCCACAGAACAGCTCCAAACAGTTCTGAAACCTTCACAATTATGATATGCTGATTTTTTTAAAAAAGAAAAAAACTCCCTTTACTTTTATTAATATGTTGATTGTCTTCCAAAAAACACTTGCAGGTGGTACTATGAATAGTGTTTAAAGTGGAGTTTCATTCCAAAAGCATAGAACACAGTAAGCACATGTAATATTTATATGAGGGCTTAGACTATTTCTCTGGTTCAGCTTTCTTTACCAGTTTTGTTTTCTGGAATCAGTTTTTCATTATAGCTGTAATGTAGCATTGTGAAACTCCACTGAAATAGAGTAAAATATGAGGGGTGTGCCTGGTTTTTTTGGAACCTAAGGCAGGGCAAAGCCGAAAATTTAAGTTTGGGTAATGATGCCTCTCAATTTCACACTTATAAGAATTTCAGATATACACAGCGGCATGAGACAGTGGCGATGACTTACTGTTTGTTTCTTTATCTCTTTTCTGTAGGTAAGCTTTAGACGAGATCTGTAGGAAATGTTTCTTCTATAGATTGAGACACTTGCTGCACTTGTTTTATGACCCGTGGGTGGTGTCTACAGTACGTCGTCTTTTGATTACAGAAAAGGCTGTAAAGAATTTCATGTGTTAAGATAAGGAGTGGAAAACACAAAGTAAATACCATGGCAAACCCTCAAAATTTTACATGAATAACCTATGAAGTTAAACTGATGCGAGTAGTATGAGCCTACATAAATGATAGGTTTGAACTGCAGCACTAGTGACAGGGTAAAGATGTACACACTTGCGCCATTATTGTCTTGCTGTAATTTAACATCACCTGAAATTTGCCTAAAACTCTTTGATTAATGGTGCCTGGTTGTATAGCTGGCTGCAAGAGGTAAGCAGTCTTCTGGTGTGATTGTAGATGGAATTGTTGCACGTTTGCCTGACAGCCACCAAAATTAATTTAATAACCAGAAATAATAATTAAATTTATTGTTTAGGTGAAGGATAAGACACTTCCAAGTCATTATGGAGTTCAAGAGTTAAGTTTATCTGGAATTTATGAATTGCTTCTGAGCTTACATGTATTCCACTTTTTTAGTGGTGCAGATGTAGATTAAATGACAACTTAAGGCACCTTTCAGATCTTACTAATAATGCAATTATTCCTATAGCAAAATGCAAGGAAGCCACACTTAAATAAAAAATTTAGTTTTTGCTCTCCAGGAAAGAGAGTATACACCAGCTAATGGCTGTCAACTCTTTTAAGCCTTTGGGTGTGTGGAGTGGTTCTGAATGATTTTAATATCAAAATCAGTTTAGCCCTTGGGATGGAAGACTGTTACAGAAGGAGGATAAATAATTAGAAATTATGTTTTGTTTTTCAGTAAATAAGACATGCATAAGAAAAAATACAAAGACTAACCTAATAAAACATTTAAGATCTTTTTCCTCATTAGATAAAATAAATTTGAACAGCTGCAAAAAATAAGCACTACCTACCAAGTTGATATTGTATTCAGTTAAAATTAAAAAGACAAATCTGTAATTTTCATAAATTGCTATGTTTGCATGCACGTTGGAAGAGGTACACTGTGCTCCTTCATTTTAAGCAATAAGTATTCTCCTCAGGTTCAGAAAACAAAAAGCGTGGTCAAAGAGGTGAAACCAAGATGTAGAATGTAGTTACATTTTAAAAATATCGCTGACAGTAGCTGGAATGCTAACAGTTCTCAGGTGGGATATGAGAATGACAAAGCCTATGACTTTTGTGTTTTTATCAATTTAGCTTTTGATTTGCACACAGTTGTGAAGTAGTATCTCTGTTGCTGTCTGCCTCCTATGTATGTTTCTCCATTTTCATATTTTTAGTAGTGAGAGTGAGAGAAACATTATTTTATCACTGTCTTTTTTTCTTCAAACTGCAAATTAGTGTATATTAATCACAGTTAGTGGTTGCTTCTGAAGGAATCACTTCTAGGATGGATGGCTTTTGTGTGTTTAATATGTTGGTACTTCTTGTCAAATAGACTTTCTCATTCTGAGTGTTCTCTGAGTAATGGAAGATGAGAGGGTAAGGGAATTAAATCCCCATTTATTCAGTGGCTTATTGTTTCTCTATTTCATCCCTGGAAACCACTGAAAGATTAATTAATGGATGACAAACATCTCAGCTTCAGATATCCATCTGAAATACATGATGTATCTTAGAGCTCATAATAAATTTATTATTACATTAGCAGTAGAAAGATATGAAATAATGCAAAATTGACAGAAACCCAAAATCTCCAGCCTAATATTGATACAGGGACAAGGAATTGTTCCAAAGTTGTGGTACTCCTTTACCAATCAAGAGCATGTAGCTCTTAATCCCTGTCATTGAAGCAACCTGTGTGCCATATTTTGCAGGAGGAAGGCAGAGCAGACAAGCGAGGGGGGGACTGGCTTGTTGCTTAATTTTGTTATCCTTGTAACAGTAGGAATATGAAGTTTGTTCTTACAAAGCACTACAAAATGTCATAACATAAAATGCCCTTTTTAAGCCTCTGTGGATGCTATGAAGAAAAGTTACTTATGCATTGCAGCTTTTTGCCACCAATACAGGATTACAATATTTTAGATATTCATGCGGTTGTTTTTAAGCCCTTTAGGCTATACAGAAACACGGCCTTGTATTTGTAATTACAATGTGTCTCACGTGTAGCTTGTTTAGACATTTTAGACAGGGACAGGTTGTTTATGGCATGTGAACCCTAATGTACAGTCATGTATATTGCAGAAATTCCATTTAAACAATAATTAATTATGCAGCTTATTTTCTATTTCCAGAAGATTATTTCCCCTTCAGCCTATATTCTGAGTGATACTGGAAATCTTAGGTGCTCTTGCCTCTAGAAGGAGATGCTTCCAGCTATGTTTTCAGGATCGTCTTAATTTGAATCTGATCTACTTCCAAAAGAAACAGCTAATTCCTTCCCCCTTGCCTCCAGATGTGCTTTTCTGCCCCCATCTTTTGTCACTGTTAGTGATTGCAAGTCACAAGAGGTCTGCACGCTTGCAGATTCTGATAGAAGCTGAAAAACAGTTTGAAGAAAAAGTGGGGATGACAGAATGGAAGAGAAATAGGGGGAGGAAAATATGATAGAGAGAGGGGTCAGGCTGTAGAAGCCAGGGAGCAAATGTCACACACAACGATAGGATACATATTCAGCCTGTGTTGTGACATGGATATTCATCTGTGAAGTTGTAGACCTTGAAATACCCTGAGGGCCTTCAGCGTAGCAGCCTCTAAGCTAAGAAGAATGGAGACTCAAGTGATTATACAAAGTTCAAACAAAACTCTTCACTGTGGTTTTCCTAATGTTGTGCCTGAAATTTGTTTCAGTACCTTTATTACTATTGAATCAAAGTTTTCTGTGCTCTCTGAGGAAAACTATCTTAGATGTGAATTGTTAAAAATATATAATGTGAAATTCTGGGAGGTCCTGAAAAAAACACCTGGGTTTAAGTGTAAGCAGGGGTCTAAGCTGTCATATGTGACGCTTGGGATAAATCTGTGTGGCCTTTTTTAGGTACCAGCATGGGAGCAGTACCCGTGTTCCCAGAGAGCTGGATGCTGTATAGCTGCAAGCGAGCCCAGCAGTGAGTCCTGGCTGGCGAGGGTGTCTGAGCTCTTGCCTTAAGTGTTGAGTAAGCATGACTTGGTCACGTTTCCTTGTGTGCGAAGCTTATGCATGTCTCTGAAATGTTCAGTCATAATTTTAGCAGAGCTGCACGCAGATTAAATCAACAGCAAATTATAGTCCACACCTCTGACAAGGTATGTAATTCCACCTGCGCTTGCAGGGTGGCATGCAGAGCAGCCATTAGCAGATTGTGCGTGCGCAGATAAATACGTAGATGATTTCTGCTCACTACGAATTTTTTTTATTGCTCCTGATCCAGAAGCTATCTGTGGCTGCTTTTTTTACTGCCTCTGGAAGAGAGCCAGAACAGGAATGGCCGACATTTGCGTCTGTGGTCATACTGTTGAGCATTGGCTTTCTGTCTAATTTGTCAGATAGTACAGCTGGAGGGTAGCTAGATTTAGGGTGTGTCTGAAATTCATGTAAGGAATTTAGTACAGTAAATGTAAATCACTTTGCCTGATCATAGGACATGTTTTAGGGTATTTTCATAAGAGTAACGATTTTCCTTTCTCTGACATAAGCAGATTTAAAAAAAAAAAAAATAGAAAGGGAAGGAGACCTAAATCTTCTCTTTTTTTTTTTTTAAGGTTTATTTTAATTTTCATTCCATCCAAAGTTTGAAATAATTGGTGGTGTTTTGTGGAGAAATGTTGCTTATCGCAGGTCTCCCGAATTGCTCTAAACTGAATTCTGGGGCACCTTTGTCTTTCATTGAATGAGGACTGGTTTTTTGCTTAACAGAAAGCCCCTCTGCTCTACCAGTAGCTTCACATGTACATTTGGGTTTGAGTTGGCTGACAACTGTTTCAGAAATCTGAAGCGTGAAGTTAGATAGCTGTCCAGCCTAGCAGCTCACTCAGCTTGATGCCATTTCGTGTGCTGTTCAGTACTACTAGTGGAACAGAGTGGAAGATGACCACCGGTGGAGAGCATAGAAGTTTACAGTGCTTCAGGCTCCTGTCACTTATTTCAATCAAATTTGAATCTGTTATCTAACAACACAAACCCTTTAGTTTGTTTCTAATTTTTTTGAATGATCCCATCACATTTTTAATGCCTACAGTCTCTTATATGTGTGTGTTAGTCATAGATGTGAAAGGCTTGGGGGGCTTCTTTGTTTTCTTTTTAAGAGGGATGAATACATACTGTTTGGTCTTTATGGATGATGGTGCTGAAGCACAAATACTGAGTTACTTAGTTAAAGTCATGACTTTGTGAACAAGAGAAAAAGGAATAATAGACAGGGTTTCTCATTTCTATTTATTTTTAGAGCCTTATCCATTGCTTCCTATCAATTTTTTTCATCTTTTAAAGGAATAAGTCTTGTACAACAAGCTTTGTTTTCTGCATTTTGATTATTTCCTTTAACAAATACCCTAAGTTGTAAATATTCCATTGCTTTATTAAAAAAAAAAAAAACAAACCCCAAAACAAAATCACCCCCAAAATCCAAAACCCCACCTAAAGAAAAACCTCCCAAGCCAAACCCACACAAAAAACCTCCCACAAATGCAAGGCAAACCCAAGCAAAACTGTTTTTATTGGAACCATTAGTTTCTGTTGCTTTGTGGCTCTAGCTTAAAGACATAGATAGATCAGGATAGCCAATGTGGTTTTGGGGGAACTGACAGAAGAAAATTTCCCAGTATTTTCTTTGAAACCATATTTTCTGTTCATAAATGTTATAATATTTTAAAAATATTTTTATTTAATTTACTCTCCCTCTTTTCAGATGTGGCTGTTTTGGTGCATAGTACATACAGCTATGTGTAAAAAAAAAAAAAAAAAAACAAAAAAACAAAACAAAAAAACAAACAAACAAAAAAAACAAAAAAAACCCCCCGAACAAACAAAAAAACCAAACCCAAACAAAAACAAACAAAAAACAAACAAACAAAAAACAAAAAAAACCCCACCCTGGGTTTGAATTCTAAAAAGTTAAAAAGGTCTTGTTTTTCAAAAATCAAACCATTCCAAATCAGTTTTAACCTAGATATTTCAAACGTGATTTGGTTTGAGAGAAACAGTTCTGTGAATGCTAACTAGAAAATATATCATCCCTCTGGGCAGATGCCATTAAATAAACATGTGTTCACTACTACATAAGAATATTATTTTTTCTAATGTGGCATATGCATGACAAGCACAGAAGGCTTAACTGTCAAACTTGAAAAAATATCTGTATAGCTAATTCTGTGCTTGCTCTTAAACTAGCTTTTGCATATGCTGTAAGTGTTGTTTTTCTGCATAAAATTCTTTACTTTTGCTTTTAAATATCCATTATAATACTGGGACTATAATAAACCATGAAGTAATGGAACATCACTGAACCCCTTTCAGGGAAATAGTTTAAAGGAGAATATATGCTGATATATATTAGATGGTATTAAAACACCTGACATATATCAATATAATTTGTGATTAATTTGATTTTATTGAATAATTTTGGGGAATTTTCTTTTCTTTAGACATTTTGAATAGGCTGAATAGAATGAAGTAAATTAAAAAAAATCCCACCGGCTTCTCTGAAAATGAGATCAGTTGAACCGCATTTTGGAAAATGTAAATTCTGTTCTTTGTAACCCATCTTTAAAGGAAAGTTCTGCAGGTAGTTAGCACAAAATCCATTTTACTGGACATCATACTCATTAAATTAAAAAAAAACAAAAACAAACACCTGTCTTTTAAAGTGAAACCTTCAGATTTCTTGCTTTTATAGATCTTCTGGCCTGAATAAACAAGATAGAAGAAATGCAAGGTTTGCTGGGTAGAAGGACATCATGTTCTGATACCTAATGAAAACATCTTTAACTCTAAATCCAAGATTTTTAATGATCCTCTATTAACATTATCAACAATCTGCCAGAGCAAGAACAGTGCGGAAATCCTCCCTGGTTAAATAGTCGGATTCTCTTGTTTTAACTTTTGAAAATGGGCTGTTCCTAAATCAAAGTTACTGGATTATGATGATGTGTTGTGCATGCTGATTAATGTATGCAGTAGTACTCTGTTGGGATGTTATAATGTTAATTTTTCAAAAGTGTTGTAATTTACATTGAAATTAATGAGATTAAGAAAACCCATTTATTTCAACTGCTTGTATATGGGCAATTATAGATGGTGTTTTTCTTCTGTTAGATATTCTGGGGTTTTCCTTATTTGGGTTCTTGAGGAAGTGCGAGATTTTTTTCTTTCTCCTCCTCTGAGTCCCCGAGTCAAAAGGAGGGTCACTGTAGAGCCTGGGAGGGTTTGAGCATGACGTACCTGTGGGACGATGTCGGGATGCTGAAGCTGGGGGCTTATCCTATGAGGGAGGAGGGAGGGGATGGAGCAGCCCTGTGAAAATGGTGTCCTGCATTTGTGCCTCGTTCCTCACCTCCTCTTTCCATCACCTTAAAACTTACTTTCTCTTGTGCAGCCAAATATAGCATTTACTTTGGGCCAATGGGAAGAAGAGCCCTTTCTATGAGCATAAATGCAAAAAATGTATTAGACTTGAGAGATATGAAAGGATAGGGAATAGGTTGACTGCAGTTTTCTGTAAGCCATTAGAAGCTGGTAGGTATGTCCGTACTTGAGACAAGCTAAGGGAAGAGAAGTGGTTCTAGAAGAAAAGAAGGAATTCTGGATAAGAAGTGAAAAATTGTGGTGAAGTTGGTCTTTGGCATTTCCAGACCTTTTATCTATTAATTTTTTTGTTGTTGTTGTCTAGACTGTAGTTTGCTTTGGATCCTTGGACTAGCAAACTCTTGACTACCAAGTTCAGCAGCAAATAGTAGTTGTATCTGTTTTTTGGAAGGAGAGGGGATGAGTGGTTTCAGTGTGTCCTGAGAAATGATCAGGATTAATTAATGAAACTAGCCAGACCTCAGACCTCAGAAAGATTAGCTTGGCTCAGCACATCCTCTTTCTGTTGACAACTGCCTATAAATGTCATCTGTTCTCTCTAGGTGAAGGTCTGTGCCAGTGGGCTATGCAGCATGGAAAGCCTCTCCTCCGGGGCAGCTTTCTGTGAATTGCTCCTTCTGAGACTGTATGGCACGTGCAAAATGAAATGATTGCTTTTAAAAGGTTCATTGTAAACTTAACTATAATTGTCAACAGAGATTACGTTCTTAACAGTGTCTTCCTTTCCCAAATGCTGTACAAACATTATCTAGTTAATCAAATATATCTGGACAGTCAAAACAAACAATCTTGCAGTGATGTGTGTCTGTAGAGAGCCAGAGAAGATGATGTTACTGTCTGTGGACTGGACGGTCACACTGGTGGTATGTCACTGGGATGGACTTGGGGGTTCTTCATGGCTGCGGGAATGGAGTCGTCAGACAGTTTCTTGTAAGGCTCCAGATGCAATTTTTTTGGTCACGAATTCATCTGTGACTTAACATTTGTCCAGGTTACAGAGCCAAAAAGTGATCCAGTGAAACTGAATTGTTGGAAAGTTTTAGGCAGAAGACAGGCAAGAAAAGTAACTAAGTTTACAGCAGCTCATGGTTAAGGTGACCTGTCACAAATGTGTATCACCTGTCAGCCATGTATTTTGGCCCCATAAAAGATTGCTAGTTTCTGACTTAGAAGTAGTATGTTTCCCCAAACCTACTAAAAATGATGTGCAAAAATAAGTACAGCACATTGCACCTCTGTTTGGTTACTTGTTGTGAGTCCTACTTATATAATCAGTGGCATCTTTTAATAGATTTTGAAAAATCAGGGCTTACTGACATTATAGATATGGCCGATTACTTTTCAAGGTTTAAAAAAATGGAGGTTTAATAATCATAATACTGAGAATTGTCTGAGGATCTGTATGTCGTAGATTTTTCTAAGTAGTAATCACAGGGCCTACTTAACTAACTCCATATGGCCAAAAGCATGTAGTCAGCCTTTAAGTGGGACAAAGAGTGTTGGAGTCTTAATGAAATATGCAGTAATCATCAGGGCTGTGTTAGCTCTTTACATTATTTCACACTGCTGCTTTGAAACAAAGAACAGGATGTGGCACATTTAATGCTTTCCCCTTGAGAATCAGTTGGAGTAAAGTTCAATTTTTAATTCAAAAGGCAAGGGAAGCTGTTACGGAATTAAAGATGTGGATGCTGCCCAGATGAGCTATAAATAACTGATCCGTGAACAGCAAAACCTCTCTAATAGTCATGCAAAGATAAATGTACACCCCTACAACAGCATACTCATCCTAAACCTTTTCTCTCCAATTTGGTTTGGGGGTTTTTTTGCCTGCTGAGTAATTTAGCTATAAAAAATGGCAACCAGTTAAACTGGGAGATGCAAATAAGAATTGTACCTTGCAAATATAATTGCAAGTGCCTTTTGTTTCATTGTTACGTGAATCTCTTCTCACTGTATATTTTGCTAGTCACACTTTGTGTGATCTTGTGTGACAAAATACTTAATGCTTGTGCCTCTCGGGGTGTGCTTACAACCTGTGCTGCTTGGTCTTCTGAGGCATGAAGAATAGAGTGGCAGCAGTCTTGATTCTCTTGGCTCCCATCGTTATTTTTTCGATTGACTGTCTCTGTCCAATTTACTGTTTAGCTTCTGGTGCCAAGTTTGTATAGCCAATGGTTTTGGTAGACTGTAAGGAATAGCAAAGAGGCGTTGAAATTTCTGCTGTCTCTAGCTGACTAGCATACCAAACTATTACACACACTGACTTGACAACCTAGTGTCAAAATTTACTCAGCTTGTTTCAGGAATCTAAAAGTCTGAAATAGGTGAGCTAGCAAGTAGGACTGTATTCTTTGACGATAGTTCTTGGGTCATATGCCAAGGTCAGGAGAAGAGTATTCCAGTACCTTTTTGACTGGTGAATCTGTAGTTCTTTACCAGTACCATCATGGAAGGATGCTTCTTGTCAGCAAGCTGCAGCGGGATCCTTCTGACGTACGTCTGTGGTTCTTGCAGACGTTGAATACTACCTTGTATTTCTAGCTGTCAAAAAGATGGCTGGCATAGATAAGGTAGGTGTACTCCTACAGGGGCTTCTTGGTTAAAAATAACATACCAAAGACAAATAGTTACTGTAGGGTAACTATTGTTTTTTGGCAGAACTCCCAAAGTGAAAATGTTGTTGTTGTATTGAGGTAATATTTCAATCTTGATAGATTTGAAATTGCTTTTGAGCTTCCTCCCTCCCGTTCTGTTGTTTGGATGAAAATGTATTCTGGTACCCACTGGGCAGCCAGCCAGTACTAAATTAACAGCTTCCACTGAAAAGCCTTTCTGTGTTCCAAGGTTTTATGTGCACTTGTTTGACATGAGTATCTCAGAGTTTGGAAGGTATCATTCCTAAGCATTATGAGTACATAATACGTTATGTACGTTTTTTATTTTGTGTTTGAAAGTGCCTGTGGAGCTTTCTGTAATATTTTATTGAATAATGAATTTATTTGAAAATGGATTTAATGTTTCTAAAGGGTGGTGAAGAGTATAAGAGAGCCTTTTTATTTTTATATATATATATATACACACACATGCACATCTTCCTTCGATACACAGAAGTAAGAATTTATTAAACAGCTACAGGATGATGCCTATCACTTCCACTTCTCTTTCTTAATTTGTAGTTTAAAAATGAGCCAAATGAAAAGTTAATTCACTTTTTTCCTCTTAGTTAAGCCTGTGTTTATTTGATTCTGTAACTTTTAACAAAATTAGCTCATTTACAAATACTTGTTTGCACACTATAGCATCTCCTGTATTTCTGTAACCTCTACTTTCAAAATATTCTCCTAGGACATTCAGCAAAGCATGTAAGGAATCCTGTTCTTTAGCATGTCACTTAAGCGCGTACTGTAATCCTGTTCTCATTTACTGTATCATTTCATAATGGTTTGTAAGGGGGTCAGTCAGCTCAAAAATACTTCTCTTGCCCTGTGGACAGTATTGGGCTGTGACTGTTACAGGAAGGAGTCACTGTTGTTTTGAAATGATGACTTCTTGTAAATAAGAGTTGCTGAGAATTAAGCAAGCAGTAAGTTCAAAGAAACTTTCATTAATCTTGCCAGCACTTTAATTTCATCATCTTTCCTACTTACCCGAGTCGGTGTTAGAGAGCAGTGTCTCCTACCAACAGACACAGTGCACCGTGTGCTGTTCTGCATGAAACTTCAGCTGTAAAGTGTGAACCTGGGCTCCTGACACACAGAAATGGTGTGCAGGGGGTGTGTCTGTCTGGCTTGAAAGACTCAAATGGTGATTTAATCTATTTGTGTTTCATGAACATCTGCCTCTAGTATAATCTTTTTAATATTAATGTTCATATACTGTATGATTTTTTTTTCTAAACCTCTCTGATGTAAATTAATATCTGTACATTAATGTTGTTGATTTAAGGTATCCTTGGCGGAGGATACAGGACAGGGACAGGGCGTAGTCACCTCGATAGTTCTGTGCTTCTGTAATGGTTGGAGTGAGGAGAAGCGGTCAGTTAATGCTGTAATTAGGATCTTAGCATTTCCAACGTAATAAAGTCTGAGGGCAGCTTACAAGGTTGCTGTACATGCGTAAGTGCTCAATATTGTCCTTAACCTTGTCCTGGAAGCTGCTGTTGGCACCAGTGGATGCAGCAGTACTGAGTCTGTGATAGACATTTTGTACTAATGCTGGCAGTGTGCAGTGAACGAGAGGAAAAGATGCAGTAACTTCTAAGTCTGTTGGGCTAATTTGTGTCTGATGTAATGTTAAAAGGTGTTTTAAAAGATAGAGAGACCAAGAGGAAGTTGAGTGGGGTAGATTTTTTTTCGAAATGCAGAATACATATAGCATTCCAATGGTGACATCTTGTCAAAAGAAAAGACATTCAAAACAGTTCTTGTGAAATGCAAAAAATGACAGTAGTGAGAACATCGAGTATATATTGCCTTACAGATTTGCTGACAATTCGTTGGGAATGAGAAGAATTTTAGGTATAAAACAGAGCTTTTATCACACTTGTTTTCCCATTGCGGTCTGAATCTCTTGCTTTACGCTGAAAGATATCCTAGTGGAAATGAACTACTTGTTAAATAATTCGTCTGTCTCTTACTGTTCTGTCTTGAAAAAGATTGTCATTTGCGGTGAAATTATTTCTCATGCTTAAAGGTAGGAACTTTATGCATTTTTCTACCAAGGTTCTGGTAGTTTTTCATAACTTGATTGATTTAAACCTTGTATAAATGAAAAATATCAATAATTTTCCAGAATTACCCCCACTGACCTAATTTTTATTCCTTTCTGAAGTCACAGGTAAAGCCCACCGCTTTTATGGCTGAAAGTAAGTTTTGGAGATAGAGGTTAAATGCTAGCAGTAGTGACCTTTGTTTTTTATTTTTAACTAAAACAGAGGTGGTGCAATTACTTTAAGCATTAAATCCTCTCTAATAATTGTTATTAGAGAGAAACTGCATATTGACAATTTGAATGTGCTAATGCTTCAGTGTAATAAATAAGAAAAAAAAGTGCCACAGAACATAGATATTGGTGAAATTATTTGTGAAATCAAGATCTGTTTTGCTTCTCATGTGATACTTTCTGCAAAATACTAGGGCAATCTTCATGGGGCTGTAGAACTAAGTTTATGGGAAACAATCGCTGCTGTGATTATGTTAAAAGCTAATTCAAGGGGTGCATGACCAATGTAGTACTGATGATGGTGGATTGAGTAGTTGAGTACAGCTGGGGCAGGAGATTCAGCTGTAGAGAAAGCTGTGATCAGAAGGTAAGGAGCATGAAGATTGATACAGGGGATGATTTTTTGGTAAGGCAGCTTAAGATGGTAGCTCAGAGCAATTACATCTAGAGTTATTAAACTGGGATTATCTCCCTGTTTGCTACCCTCTTTAAACAACCTAGATATGTTTTGCAGAAATTTAAATGTATTATATCTGGATTTTTATGCCAGCAAAATAATATCTGGAGTAACTGTAATGTTTTGTGCTTAAAGGCAAAGGCCTCTTACAGGCTATATGGGTATCAAATAAACAAGGAGGAAAGAATAAGAGAAAGTGAATGAAATTGTCAGTAGCGTCAGTCATTGATCTGTTGGTTATGTTTGATAATTGCTTTTTATCAGGATAAAGGATATATAATTTAGTAAATTTCCAACAGGATATGTTTCTGGTTGTTTTATATTCTACTGCGGGGGGGGGGGGGGGGGAAGGTAAGCAAAACCCAGCCTTTTAGTAATTTTCAGTTGGAAGCCTCATTTGCTGTCAGATTATGTTTAAATGTTACACGCCAGTGAAATTCTTTGGCCAAGAGAGCTCAAGCTGAGCAGGGCTGCCAACTTGATGCGATATTTCAGATAGGGATTTTTCATTGTTAATTTGCAGTTTAAACTCGAGCGCTGTGATTTTTATTTAGCAATGTAGGAGTGTGTATGAGGTTTGCAGTAGTTAAGAGTTGCTTTTTACATCCATAGCATGACAAAGTCAATTAAATATGGCTTTCCTGCTTCTTTTGTAAGTAGGTGAGAATTTGTGTATGGTTGTAGGCGTTCTGAAGTGACAGATTTAACATATATGTAAAATCAGCTTATTTTTGCTTACATGAAGGACAGCCACAGTTCTTTCAGGCAGTCTTTTGGGTATATAGCTGTATGTGTACTTACTTTTTGACAGTAAAATTGTTGACAGAAAGGGAAAATTATGATGTCCGTTACAGTAGTTAAATGTCAGTTAAAACAACCTGACAACAGATTTCTTCTCCCCACCCCACCTGCCCCACCCCACCCCAATATTTGATAATGATCCCACAGATTCCCTGTCATATTCAGTCAGTATCCTGAATTTGCTTGTTAAATTTCTGGAGCGTCCAGTGGAGTTGGTTTGATGTACATGAGAGGAGGCTGTGGCCTAAGGCAAGCACAAAAGGACAAAACTCTTCACTGCTGCGCAAGTGTTGTCTGAAGCTAATGCGTGGTGGCATGGGCTGCATGGTCAGCCAGAACAGTTTCGGCTTAGGGCATACGAAGATTGCTGGGATCACAGTGTCAGCTCTGATTTCAATTAAGTCTTTGCAAAGAGGTCTGTGCGTAGGTCCTTCTGCTTGACAGCTAAGGTCTTTCTTTTAGGATGCATAAATATGCAGTTGTTATTTGCTGAAATATTAGGAAAAATTAAGTAGACTGAACTATAATCTTCTTATAGCTGTGTTTTTAAACAGGATTACATTTTCTTAATAAAATAAAAACTCAATTTGTAGTATTTTTTTTATTTTGTTTTTTAGAAAGAGCATTTTGTGTTCTCATGTACAGCAAACCCCTGGGCTAGATACACAGAAACATTCTGAGTCTAGAAAGAAGCTGCATGGCTGTGTGTACATAGCACTGGCTTTGAGTGAATTTGTCTAACTGTTGCTAGATGCCAGCTCGTGAGTGTGCGGTACTGCTCTGTGGGGATTGATGAGAGCAACTTTCTGCCAGCGTGGGGATCTCTGCATTTCATATTGCATCCTGCAGAATTCCTCAAGCGCCTGTTCTGCTCTTGCTCATGTTTGGTTCCATTTGATGGTTTTGATATTTCAGCATGGTGCAATAGTGTGTGTTCAAGGCTGTCTTGTAGGCTTGTCTACTTTTTATTGCCCTCTGACCCTGGACTTTCTTAAGTATGTAGAATTATAGGAGGAATATCCTTCAAGGAAGATAAATTCTTAATAATATTCCTCATACGGTAGCTATTGCTTAACTGTTCAGAGCTTGTCTACATGGGTGAGTTTCTGCTGGCATGCCTGTGTTGGCTCCCTGGCCCCTGCAGTGGAGATGTATTATTTCTAGAATAGGGACCTGGGGATCGAATGAAACAGTCCCAATCAAGAAATGTTTCTAAAGTGAGCAATTAATGCGGATCTACAATCTTGGTTTCTCTAAACGGGAATGGGTAACAAGTGAAATACCAGTACAAAGAAAAGAAAGTCAGGATAGGTAATGGGTGTCCCTCCTCCTTGTTTCCTTTGGGTTACACTTCAGAAACAAATCCATGTTTGTGGCAAAATTGTCCATCCCTTGAGTTGCCTTAGCTCTTAAACTAACCCTCACTTTATACATAAAGCTGAAGGCTGGCAGGTGGAGGATAAGACGCCACGGCCTGCCCCCTTTTCCTCAGCTATGTTCTTGCATATGACACTTCTTTTCTGTGTCTTGTTTCCAGTATCCAGAAGAAGACAACATCGACGAGGGTCATGTCAGTTTGTGGCTGTTCTGCCCTTTAAGCTACTGACTTAAAAATAGGAGCGGAAACACAGTATATAGGTGACCCTTTGTTAACAGGGTTGTTCAGGTTATTCCAAAACACCTGATGCACATGTGCACCTGCTGTAGAATTGATGCTCATGCTAACATCACAAAGCAATACAGCTTGCTGCAAGGGACTCTGCTTTCTGTGTAACTGGGAGGGTTACTGTTCACTGTGTATTTTATTAGTAGTCACAAATCTCATAAGCAAGTGAATTAAACAGGTTGAGACAAGGAGTTAGAACATCTTCCAAAGTCTAGTAAAGCTGCAGTTGCAGAATACCTCTCTTAAAAAGATGTCAGGAAATGATTTTTATTTTCTATTTGTTCAGCTATTCAGTAGCCATTTGAGTTTCAGAGAGATTGGAATGGCAAGCACTTCTTTTGTATATATTTCTCCTCTTTCTGCACACTCCTTCCCTCCAAATGGGTGGCATAGGAACAAAAAGGTATTTAATGAATTACGATGGAGAGCTAAGCAGTGAGAGACTTTGAAGAAAAGGTTGACTCCTCATTAGATGCGGAGGGGAAGTGGAAGCCACAGATAAGACCGGGGAAAATAATCTTAGATTGTGAAAGATGAGATCTGTGCTGTTGTCTGAACTTGTGTAAATGTTGGATGGCCAATGTGAATGGAAGGGCTTGGATTTTTTCCATTTCATATGCAATTCAAGTAAGTTTGAAAAGGGGAAGAACACTTTCCATCCCATTGTAAGTAGATGAGTTACTCATCATTGAACTAGTAGACTTGGATAAAAGTGCCACAAGGCCTTAGACACGTAGGGCAGTTTTGCAGCTTTTTTTCCTGTTTGAGCTGGCAAAATAAATCCTCAGAAGTTGAGGAGGAGTGACTCGGTTTCCTAGCAGGTTGGGGAGCATCGCAGTAGTAGAGTGGGTTAGCGCAAGAATTCTCCTTACAAAAGTGCTGCCTCCACCTTTGGGTGGATCTTTGGTGTCTTGGTGACTGTGATGGCAGGAAATGGGTATACGTTGATCCCTATGTCATGTGAATGGTCTCATTCATACGTAGTTTATTGCTTGGCAGGCCTGAGTAGGCAGAAATGCCCATTCATCCCCCCGTTGCTGTGTGTCTTTCAACTTAATTAAATCCACTTTCAGAAAAGCTAAACTGTTTGGGAAAAAGATTAAACAAGACAGTTTGACTAATTGAAAATGAGAGAAATCCTGGATTCTCTTCATTCTAAAAGATGTAAATTGACTGTGAACACTGGGTGTGCTTTACACTGTATTATACTTTCCTCTAAGCTAAATTATTCTTTCCCTCTCTGTGTATATCTACAGATAAAGTAGATTAATTTATCATATCTTAACTACTATTTTAAAAAGGCAAAGGCAAATTTTGTTACTGTTTATTCCTAGAGTCCTTGGAGAGCAAAACTTTAGAAATGTGTGTAGGTAATAATTTTTAAGGGCAATCTGCAACCTTGATTTTTCAGAAATTAAGTACTTGCAATTGCCATGCTTCTGTCATGTATGCAATAAATGTAATTGGTTAGTAAAAAAGTAGCTGGAATAAAAGGAAAAGGAGGAGAGAGCCACACAGGCATTGCTGGGATGGTTAGTCACTGCATGATATTTAATGTGAGAGTTCAGAAACAACTAAGATGTTTTCAACCATGGTGAAAAGGTAAATTACAGAAGTGCTGTAATACTGTAATATTTGTTGCTGAGGAGGTCCCGCTGTGCAGGTAACAGTCCAGTAAAATTAAAGTGTAAAATTAAATAGGTAATTTGTAATCTTCTAGATAGTTCTTATGTAGAGAAACATTCAACAGTACTAAATTAAAATACAAATTTCTGTGTCTTTTTTCTGTTTGTGATTTGCACAACAGTTGCGTATTCTTAAATATGCTTTCTTAGATGAGTTCTTATTCTTCTCCTGCTTACAAGCCCTTTCATGTTGTTTCTGCAGTGAGGATGTAACAATTTATGACATCACATTAATATCCATGGCAACAGACTGTAAAGTGAACAACATATTACATTTGCATTGCAGAATCAGCAGTGAGGGAGATGGCTCCTGTTGAAACATGGATATGTGAAATAACTCCAGCAGGGAATACAGGAGATGCCTGTGAAGGGGCATTTTTTTGTAGATGTGTTTTCTCAAATTTTATAAAACTGATCTTTAAAAGGAGTTCCAAGTACAAAAGAGTCAGAAGTTGCATCACTTTTTTGGTCGATTAGAAAATCCTCATTTCTTCCCGGGCAGTTCCTCTTGGTGCTTGCTTATCACCAGGGGAATGGTTCTCAGTTGTGTCTTCTGTTTGCAGTAGCTCTCGTAGAAGAGATCTTTACAGAACAGGACTGGCTTTAAGTTAATAATTGCTATATATATTCAGCCTTAATGATGATGAGAAAAGGTGCATATTTGATGGTCTCAGGTAGTCTGTAAGATCTTGATGCTTAGTCTGTTACTGTGCACAATTCCAAGGATTCACGTATTTCTAGAATGGCTCTCCGATCTTCAGTAATTTGGTTTCTTTCCATCCCCCATGCTGTATGCCGTGTTGTGTCACCTTTTTTTTTCCTGTAATACCTTCTGTTTATAAATAAGAACAAATAAATATGTTCTTATAAATAAGATGCTGATTAAGAAACTGTTTTTCTCTCCCCATCTGAACGAGCATCTGTAGTATTCCCTGCTTGAAAAGGCAGACTGGAATAGATGGGGATAGGGAGGGAGAGGGGTTGTTTTCCAATAGGGAGTTTTTAGCGCTTGTGGTTTGGAGCAGTCCTGTGTTTGTCCCTCTTGCTTTGGCTGGCCAGCCTTACCCACAGCCGTGTGTTGTGCTTGTCTGATTGCCGTTTTGATGTTTCTGTGAAGGGGGAGGAAGAATCTGAGCACCTCTACATTGATTAATTTTATAGTTGGAAGTTTCCTGTGTTGAAAGGTGCTGCCAACATAGCAATTGTAATAACAGGTAGTGTTAGTGAAGCTCAGCATTATAAAAAAGCACCGTCAGTGTAGCACAGGCCGTAATCATTGCAGCAGCCTGGTTAAGTGTGAACTTAGAAATTTTGAAACTTTCCAGGAAAGACTAAATGTGTGAGACAATATTATTTAAAAATCAAAGATGCCTGAAAATATGTGTCTGTTCAACCAATGGAAGTAATGGACGTATGGATTTTCAAAGATCTTATGTAGCCTTTCCCAAGGGTTCATTATACAGGTTTGGTACTGGGCACTTTGACTAGATTATTTTTCAAGGAAGTTATTCTGCTTTTAAAGCTGTTTCATGTGGAGGATTTTATTTTAAAAGTAGCAATTAAACTGTTCCTACTGAAAATCTGCCCTCTTCTAATATGTTTGTGATTGAACGTGGTCATTTTTTTCAGAAGTTTTATTTTTAGCATGTATGATTTCGTATCCTTTGCTTAATCTGAAAAACAGATCTTACGTGAAGAGGCCAGGAACTGGTTACACGCAGCTCCCTCTGCTGGCTCTCTGTCAGAAAATGACAAAAATATATTTAAAAACCTGCTTGACATTCTGCTGCGTAAATATCGGACCACTTCGTTGGTAGAACTCAATACATGGCAGTGTTGCCCAAAAGCTGTTACTTCACTTTTACTTCAGTTTAAATAGTGGCAAACTACAGTAAGCATTTGCTCACAGAAGAGCACGAAGCGTGTTGGCATGCTTCTTGGGGAGCACGAAAATCCAGTAAAGAACGAAATGAAAAAATGTGCTTGTCTTGTCTCTGAAGTCTTTTCTAGCCTTTTATTCTGTGCCTGTGGTTTTGAAAGTCTGCCGTTCTCTCAAAAAAGACATGTATGTGAGGGAAATGGTTTGCACTGTCACATTTTTAAAAAGAGGCTTCATTTCAACCGCTTTTGCTGTTCTTAATACCTAAACTAAAGATGCATTTTTCAATTAAAAAAAAAAAAAGTAGCAAAACTGAGAGCCTGGAAACTTAACCTTTTCTTTTGAAAATACAGTACTTCATTTACAAGTCTGACCATAAACATTTTTGCAGTGATGTTAGGTTATTGCTGAAGCCTGACCCTCTGCTTCTAAACTATGTATAAACGTTATAAGCTGAAATGTATTGCTTAACTTTGCTACTCAAAAAATCTGCCAGCAATATTAAATTTGGGTTTGTGTATTGCTAATGACTACTTTCTATTTGTATATTTGGTGATTGATGGGTGGGGTTTGGGTTTTTTGAAATTGCTTCAACTTTTGCTTCAGCAAGTTTTTAAGTAAACAAATTGCAAAGTCAATTGTGTAGTTCACTCTGGTGTAAAATATTATAATGAATTCCAGTAGGGAGGTAGGAAAACAAGTAGTAAAATAAGCTTTAAAACATTATTTTCAAGTGATATTTGAACTAGAAGCAAATATGTTTGCTCAACTCTTTTTCTAGCTTTCAAAAAGTGATATGAAGAGAGCTTATCTAACATGTTCCACATATAATGGCATTAGTGTTGTAGTTCACACTTATAACCTTTAGCTGGTATGAGTTTGTGGTACATGATGTATGTTTAAAATGGGAGGCTGCTATACAAATATTTTCCAATATTCCTTAGTCAAATCAAAATCTTATTTGCTCACAATACAGTGTTACAAATAAGTTACGGAAAAGAAGACTTTCTAATGAAAATTGTTATTTCTAATAACCATTAGGTTGACAAAAATAAAAGAAGAAAATAGTAGTCTGGAGGCTGGAAGTAATGACGTGGTACCAAGAGGAAGTGTGAACTGAGGAAAAATGAGTACAAGTCTTAATTTTTAAGCAGAAGATTAAACTCAAATTTTAGCTAATAGAAAACCAAATATTTACTTGGTTAAATAAGCATACAACTGAGATGGAAATATTATAGTTTTTTTGTTCCACAGCATGCAGCCTAGCTGGGTGGAAGGAAGACAGCCATGGTCATGCAGAGATTGGGCAACATCACACCCTTGAATTCTCTATAAATGCATCTTTGATGGGTCGGAGATCTTGTCTGTCTTACATTTATAATCTTAACATATCAGCTAGAAACTGTGGCAGCCTGCAAGCATATTGTAAAGCAGCAAATAATAATAAAAAGAAGATGGCTTTATTAAAGATGATTATATTTTTTCCTGTCTGTAAATGTGCTCGTTGTGTAACGCGAATGCATTAGCCTCCACGAAATGTAAGAAATGAAAGGCAGCAAGAAGCGGTTCCATTGTTATCACTCCAGGCATGTCTAATGAATCGTGTTTCCATGTTCTCTTGGTCACGCTGCAGAGTGCCCTCAGCCAGGGCTAAGCCTCCTGTAAAATGCTCTTTAGGATGATTGTAGCAAGCGCAGAAATGCCGGCTGTGGGGGGGGGCACGCAGGGCCCGCTGCTGAGCGCCCTGCTTTCCCCTCCCGCTGCAGGGATTACTCACCAGGGCTGGCGCAGGAGTGACGGCCAACTGTTGGAGTGGCGAGTGGAAGGCTTTTCAGGGACTTGGCTCGTCAGAATTGCAGTTTAAAATGGAATCGTCTGTCTTGAGCTGTGCGATTGTTTTTAAGGCAAACCTGCGTTCAAGAAGAGGGAAGAAAGCGTCCTGGTACCACTTTCCAAAACGATCCGTCTGTATTTCAAGAATGACGTCTTGCATACTTTATAAATGAGAAAAGACTTTTGGTTCCTTTTGCTTTCCAAGTATGGATTAATACGAACTGTATTTTTCCTAAGAACAAGCCTTGTGTTACTCTGGTGATGGCTGAACTTGCTCGAATTTCTCTTTAGAGACTTGCTGCCCTCGTACGTTCTGTTACCTCCAAGAGAGCTCCGCGACTATAGGGGATGGGGAAATAGGCTCAACGTGCTATTGATGAAAAACAACATTTATCTTTAGAGAAGAAAAATAAAAGCCCACATTCTCATTGCATTATCAGTACAGAGAGGAAGATCTTACTGATGTAGATATAATTCAGTAGTTTTAGTTTCTTTGAACCTAGAAAGATCAAAAGGCAGAAGTGGGGGGGTTGCAGCTGCTGTGTGGAATGAGGGTTGCCCTGGCTGCAAGTCCTAGGTGGTCAGTGAAAATGGGAGGAAACGAAGAAAACTTGGAGATTTGGAAGGGGAAAGAAGAGAGCAGATCAAGTTTGGAGAGTAGAGATTGTTTCCCGGGATTAGGAAAGCATAGTAATACTTTTAAAAATCTTTTTTTCCTTCAAATTTTTTGGGTTACTTTTATGTTCTTCTGAGAAACTACTTTTTTAATGCCCTTATACCACAGAGTTGAGGAGGGAAACGAGATGTAACGGAAAGTGAAGAGTGCAGAACTGTGGGAGGAAATGCTAGAAACTCCCAGGAGTAAACTTAAAGTGCTTCTTTCTTAGTGGCATCCTTAGCCCTGAACGCCTTAGAGGAAGATGGTGAGAATCTCTCCAAACTTTTAGTCCATTTTCGCTATGGTCAGGTTAATGCTTTTCATCTAGAGGAAATACCTCTGCAAAGAAATATAAAGTAGCTTGAAAATAAAACTGCTTAACACAAATATACGGTGGGACAAATGAAATAGTGTAAATCGGGGATTTGGGGGGAACTTTCTGGCACGTTGAGAGCAGGTTTCACATGGCAAACAACTTCCTGCTTTACTTTAGGAAGCAGTGTAAACCGCATAAAAATCGTGCCCTATTTGTGTTCCTTCTGCTCTTTTTTTGGGACAGAGCTGGTGATTGTAAAAGGCATTCAAAGCAAAAACCACACAGCAAACTTAGCTATTTCATTTGGAATCTCTTACATCCCTGAAGAAAGCTGCTCAGCTCTCTGGCATAGCTAGTTATGCATTCCTACATAGAAAGCAGATTTGAGCTATAATTACACAGAAATGTTTATACTGATTTCATAGATAATAATTTTGGTTTTGGGGAAGTTAGATATTACCCCTGGATTTTTGGAATATTTTGAAGTGAACTTCTAAAGAACCAGACGTGATTACATACTTTGTGTGGCCAATTTGTTCCTAGTGCCCTTTGAAATGTTGCATAGTTAACCATGATACTGAGAAAAAGTCGCTGTAAAGATCTGCATTGTGGTGTGTTATAATGGAAAGGCAAAAGAGCTTGTGCAGGAGTGGAGGACTGTGAGAGCATGGGCCAGGAAGAGGGAAGGAATGTAACATTTAATGTATATTTTATAAAAACAATTTTGTACCTACTGGGAGTGAGGAAGCAATAAAAGTAATACTTTAAGTAGTGCTAACATAATCTAAGTGCAGATAGTTACCTACCATCTGTTTTTCAATAAATAGCTATTATGCTAATTTCTATTTCAATGTGCAACAATTAAAGCGTCGTGGTATTCCTGTGATATTCAACAGCTGTTGCCTTTGAAGGTTTTATTTATCTTTCTGAAGTGCAACAATTTTAGTTTCATGGTCAACTCTGCTTGAAAGTGTGAGTTTTTATATAGAAAATTGTGGCCCATTGAAATGCAAAATTGGGTCGTGTCTGAACAGCAATCTTCAGCGATAGTCTTCATTAATATTCTGATTTCCCTGGAAGTGTGGTGCAGAACTCGTGCTGTTATGGATACCTTGGTAGGACACTGATTGCAAATGCTTGTGTGCATGTGCAGCGCACATTCTCAGCACTTCATGTAAGCTCTGTTTGCAAATAGATTAACACAAATGGATTGTTCTGGTGAGCATTTCTTCTGTATTGGCTCTTTTTTGGCTGATGAGTTGACTTGGGAGACAGAGAGCCAAGATGAATTCTCAGTACTGTAAGAGTAAGGAGTACAATTTCCCTACAATCATAACCAGTGCAAGGAAATTAGATCTCTAAGTGGGTTGAATCTGATTCAGTAATAAGTCAATTTAATCACTAATGACTTCAAACGCAGATTTTACAAGGTGATCAATGGCAGTATAACAATGATCGATCAATAGCATTGTGTTTAATTGGATTTTTATGGGTATAATATAGTTTTTCAGAATTAATGTACCATTGCGTTGCTTTGTTACTCTCTTAACTCAATTTTTTAGAAGAAATGATGCTTCAAAATGCTAGTTGGCCTTTGAAATATTGTTTTAAGGGCACATTAATAAAAATTAAACTGAAAAATTAAATGCTTGCTTTTAGTGATTGAATTTCTGATTTTGTTCAAGTTATTTGGCCGTGTGTTTTTAAAAACTGTATCTACACAGGGAGAAAACCCACATTCTTCATATTTCATGGTAATGAGGAAACAAAATATCAAAGAGTAAGAAGGAACATGTACTGCTCTGAATACGCATCCTGAGTAGCTGAGCAACTCCCCTTCCTCAGCAGTTTGACATACTAATCTTCCCGCGAAGTAATCTCCTCGTCCCATGTGTCTTGCTTTAATCTATCAGCATTTCTGCAGTGTGCAGCAAGAAATTGATTTTCAGTAATTTTAATGGCTGAATAACTGGTCCTGTCCCAGAGTGTTTTTTCGTATTTGCAGTGGCCAATGTGGTAACTGAAGTCAGTGTTCTGGATAATAGGTTTCATTAGTTTTGATGCCTGAGGTAAAAAAGCAGTAGGTGGGAATAAAGACTGTTTTTGATGTCTAGACGTTCATTTCAGCTGTTGCTGCAATATGATACATTAAAAGGAAATATGTAACATAGCTCTGAGGAAATATGTATTCTTTGAAACTAATTCTACTTTTAAACTGCATAAGGCAGTGTGACCTGAATTATTAAAATGTGGGTGGCTGAATTTCTTAAAGGTATAACTATCTCTGCAATGCCGACACAGTCTCAACTTGCTTTCTCTCCTTCCTTCCTATATTTCTTTTAAGTAAAATATGTCAGTTTGGTCACTGAAGCAGAACAGAGATCTTATTATCTTTCCAGTAACTCTGCTGGGAGACCTAAAATTATTGAAGTATTTGCTTTGATATTTTGCTGTGACTTCTCTCCTTGAAATTTTTATAATGGTTCTTTTTTTTGAGAACATGGCTGGCTTCATAAAAATCATTGGACACTTTGAAGACCTTAATATCTCTGACTTGAAAATAAAAAAAGACCCCAAGCCAACTAAGCTGCTCATTAATGTGTGTTTAAATTATAAATCTCCAGTGTAAGTCTAAATTATTGTAGTTGCCTTTAATTCTTTTAACATCCAATCTGCAAGGATAAACTTAAAAATCAGCACAAATGTTGTGTTCATTTTTTGAACCTATGAAAACAAAATTATAAAAAACACTTAAAAACTTTATATGTGAAGGCTATCGACTAATTCCCATTCTGTATGGAGACTAGCAGTGAGATTTAGCACCTCAGTCATAATCTGTTACGATACACGTCAAATATACCTTTTTTTCTTTTTGGATTTTCTGCTAATAATATCTTGGCAATGAGAAAATAAGTATTTTCTCTGTGGAAGATTTGTTTGCAATTGAAAAACACTGCATTGTATTATTTTCCAGGTGTTATAACCAAAAGGTTTTTTACCTTATTCCTGTACACACTTGTATGTTGGATAACGGTAATAGGCATATTAGCTGTAACAGTAACTTTTATTTTTACTACACAGTGCCCTGTCAGCTTACACAGAATTATTTTTTGCCATTGTATGGTGTTTTATTAACTTTCCATGAAAATTTTAGTGACTATTTATATTTTCACTTTCTTAAATCTTAGAGATTGAAACAATGATGCCTCCTCAGTAAATGAAGAGAATATTTTTGTACAAAACTGGCTATGTCAAGTCTTTTTTTTTTTTCTCCTTCTCCCCCCCCCCCTTTTGAAAGGTACTAAAAATTTCACACTTTTTTTTTGATCCATATGCTTCTTTACTGCTCTCTATCTCCACTGGATTTAAAGAGCATATACCAAGAATGATATAGTAAGGGCAGTTAGACTATTTCAACTAAGCAGTTTATAGAATTACAGTTAATGGCAGAGATGATGTGACCTTATCTTCTTGATCCTCCCTCCCCCCCCGAGAATCCAGATTTTTAGAGACGGAATATTAATAGTCTTAGTTGTTTATTTTGAGAGGTGATTTCATTTAAAAAAAAAACAAACAAAAAACCACACACACACATAGAAGTTGCTTATTTTGGTGAGAAGTGTAGTGGTAAAGTTATCTGTCTATTGCAGGACAAACAGTGAGAAGGGGACGAACTGCCTGTTTTACAAGAAAGTAAATGCTGCTCCCAGTTGTCATCCTTGACTACTCTGGAATGTACATGTGCTTAGATAATGCAGTTAGTGTATACAGATAAATACATATATACACAGAGAGAGATATAGATACCTATCTGTATAAATCTGTCACAGCAGAGGATCAGTAGGTCTGACAGATCACACAGGTGAGAAGGAGCTTGGACTCCTGGATGTCATCCAGTCTGACGTCCTACTCAAAATGGGATTGCCGCAAACAACAGCTCAGATTAGTGATGGCTTTGTCTACCTGGGTCCTGGGAAGTGGTGACCCACAGTCTTGTCCCATCTGCTCTGCTGCCTCTCCAAAACTCTTGTCTCCTCTCTGACTTGCACGGAGGAAAAAGCAGTTACCTGCTCTGTCGTACTCTTTCTCTTACTAAAATTCAGTCTTTACTCGATTCTTCCCCTAGAAGTTTTCTTTTTTGAAGATGGCTTTCACAGCTGTTGTATAGTGTCAAATTTGTTGCCTCTAAAGAGAAATATTTCAACTAGAGTAACAGAAAATACCTTCAGGACAGGATATAGGTGCTTGGCCTAAGTATGTTTCTGAACCTGTGCAGCACCTGCTTTCTGTTAGCTGTGTGCCTGAAAATGCTGTCAGGCAGCCCTGAAAGGCTGACGAGGGCTTGAGTTGAAAGCATTGAGTGTTAAAACCATTATAAATTGTGGTGTAGACAGACAGAGACCAACAATTATTTCCTAGTCAGTCTTCTCTCAGGAGTTTAAAATATTATTCCAAATCTAAAATCTGCTTACATTGTTACAGTGTGAGGGACTTTGCAATTTACAGGGATAGTCTAATCTCTAGTGTTTTGCCAAGTTTTGTCACTGGTCACCATTTGCATCTTGAAGGTGTAACTTGCTCCAGTTATTTAAGCTCTTTTATTTTGGAGACTGGATCAGGAAGCCAAAGAGCAGAGAGGAAGTGAAATGCTGCAGTTCTAATTTTTTTTTCTCCTCATTTTTACTGCAACAGGCATATGTACATACTGTCAGTTGTGAGATGAACATTTTAAGTAGGATAAAGAAGTATTAGAGGTAATTACAGTAAGTATAGTGCATTAATATATCTGGGAATCAAAGGCGTTATTTATTATAGGAAAATGGTTATGAAGATGTCTTATGATATGTTTAGAGTTAAATTTAATAGAGAAATAATTTCGTTTCCATTTCATATATAATTTATGTGAATGCTGAGTAATAAAAAAAGCCACTTTGGAAAATTAGAATATTGAGGGATGATACCACTTCAGACTTTCCCCTTTTCCCTGTCCCACTCAATTGCTGCTCCTCAGCCAGCCCAATCTCATTGGTAGAATTGACCCTAGGGACTTACCTCCACCGCGAGGTTAACTTTGCTTTTTCCTGCTCTTCCTGGGCTTTGGGGCACATTCCCTCGCATAGCCGTTCCTTCTCCTGAGTGCAGGATAACCATGAATACAGCTGTGTTACTGTGTGGAGGGGCAGAGGGAGAGTGCTGCCAATTTCCATTCCCTCGTTTTCAGTCCCTTCTGCTGGGCTATGTAGGCCTTTCATGGCACGCCAGTCCTGGGGACAGGGGTCTCAGTTTGTGGAAGACTCATAGGATGGTATAGCCCAAAGAGGAGCTGTGCCAGTCACAGCTAAGCAGGGCAAAAGAATACAGGTAATGTCCAGTACCTAAAGAATTTGGTATTAAAATTATTCCAACTCTACAGAATATTACCTTATAAACAGGGTAAAGCAGTATGATCTGATCTTATGTCTTCTGGAGTCAGTGGCAAAATTATACTTGCAGAAAACAGTTTTGAGAGATGATATAAGCTGTTCTTTAAATGGGTCCCATTAGTTTGTTGTGCATACTTGGGAGTAGATAGTGAGTTACAATTGAGGATATCAGAACTGGCTGTGAGAAGTTTCCTGTAAAATCATGGAACAGATTCTTGTCTCCCATTTTGCATGAAGTTCTTAATGCAGGGACGATACTGGCTCCTGGCACGGGTGCTCTGATAGGGTTAGGGTGAAACTCAAGAAGAGCTCAGTGCCGTGTAATAGTGAATTTCTTTTGACTTTTAAAGATTCTGTCAACTTTATGACACTGTCTAAATTTGAATTTTTATTCAAATATGGAGTTTTCATAGAGGTGAACTCAGGTGTGATCTCTCTCGTACTGTAATATAGAACTGTTTAAGTTTTTGAGAATCGTGTAGTTTTTAAGTGCAAGACTGTACCCGTCTTGCAGTTTCTTAGGCTTCAGTAGTTCTGAACTATATAGAATTTATACATCAGTAGTTCTGAAAATGCATGGAGATCCTGAAGTTTAAGAATACTGTTTTAAACATGAAATCTGAGACCATGTGAAGTTCTGTCTAGTAAACAGCTATGGCGCATTGCATACTCCGTGTCTGTAAGGTTTTGCAAGCTTTAAAGGGGCCTCTAATGGTTTTACAGGGAAAGAGATTTGTCTCATGCTTGTGCCCAAAAGCCCAAGTGCTTTTTCATTCTTCTGAGGAAGTAACTGTGCTATTCGATAAGGTGATTTAGGTACTAAAACCCTGGCTTTTTCATTCTGTTAAAGGAGAGAGGCTCTGTTACCAATATTAGCATATCACAACATTACACATTCAAAAAATGTGCCGCCTCTTGTTTGAGGTTATATGACTTACGGTTACTGGGAGAAGCAGCAGAATAACGAACAATGCTGGGTTTTGAGGCTTTGAAGCTGTAGTTGAAGACTGCTGGCAATATTAGTATTTTTCATACAGCAGAAACTCCTTAGAAGCTTTACTTGAAACATGATTGTAGAGTAAACTATAATAAAAATAGTAAACTTAGATAATAATCTCTGCATGACAGACATGCTGTTGGAAGGTTTCATCCTTTAAATTGGCCGAGGAGGGGTGTTAAGTATTCAGTTCTTAACATGCTGTAGAATTTTATGTTTGCATTTCTAAAGATCTGCAGAGTATTCCTGTAAAATTGAAATGACAGAACTCAGACAATTAACAAATTCTTACTCCTTGACAAAGTTATTTA
This sequence comes from Ciconia boyciana, assembly GCF_034638445.1. Taxonomy (NCBI): domain Eukaryota; kingdom Metazoa; phylum Chordata; class Aves; order Ciconiiformes; family Ciconiidae; genus Ciconia; species Ciconia boyciana. The sequence continues at coordinate 2,543,557 of NC_132948.1, forward strand.
ATCATCTGTTTTTACTCTGCAGCTCAGATTGCATCTTCTGGCTGAATAAGATTTAGAATCTGGTACAGGCATACCAAAAATAGTTTTACTCTTGGTAGTTTTAGCGTCCAAAAGCAATGGAGTAAGGACAGCAGATATTTTTGAGGTTTGTATATCCTTCAGGTACTCATTCAGGTGACTAGTTCATGCTGCACTCCACTGTGAGAGATTAATAGATTATTTTTTTTTTAACTCTCTAAAATCTCAGCAATTTGGTACCGAGTTTACAGTTTCTATTTTGGAATAAAAAACTACTGTGTATTTCATATATGTGCAGTGTAATGCTTAAACTGCAATAGTTTAAGTCGGTACAATGGAAGAATTTGACTTGAGTGTGACAGTGAGAGGTTCAGGGTAGTTGTTTAATGTTGTTTGTTATGCAAATAGATTTCACACCTTTAATGATTCACTTAGTTTCTTGATTGTCTGCGTCTGCGGTTAAGTTCTAAAGGATCTCTCAGCAGTCACGGCAAAGAACGATCATGAATTCCTCACCCCCCTGCTTTACTATTGAATGCTACGAACAAACATGTTTTGGTTTTATGCTTTTGTGGTTTTTTTTAATTCAAAGTTGGTGTCTTCAGCAAGTAAAGATTAAAGCTACTTTGGCAATATAGATGATAGTTGAAACAATTTCATGAAACATGCTCCTGTTGAAAATTAAAGCTGTTGGAGTTATTTTCGTATAAATGTTTGTATTTCCGTATTCTGAGCATGTTGACATTTTATGTTTTTGTAGTGGTGGAAGAAGGATTGTGGGAGAATGGACTTTCCTATGAGTGTAGGACCCTGCTCTTCAAAGCAATTCATAATCTTCTGGAAAGGTAAGAAAAACTCTGATGCACTCAAATATTTCATTTTGATATTTAAAATAATGCAGGATACCTACAGACCATTTATACTATTACTGATCTTAAACCACATTTTTTTAGAGGTAGAACTTTAGTGCAAGAGACGCAGGATAGAGATGGATGTCTTAAGTCGTTGGCTCTGGTAATGTATCATTAAATGCTGTGCAGACTAAATGCTCATACAAAGAATAATGTCAATATATATTTCTGCTTGCATTCTTGTTGGGGAGCTGTTTCAAAAGAAAAAAAAAAGTTTTCACCTTCTTGCGGTGCTTACAGAGAATAATTGTATCTGACCTCCAAAACCCCTTTGATGAGGTTAAACAGTACATATCTTAACAGATAACATTAAAATATCTTAACTCTGTTCTTCCAATCATCCTAGTTATGTACACATTACAATTTGACTAAATTTGTGCACAATATTCAGGGTGAAGTTTAACAGTTCCTGGCTCTGACAGGCCTAATGTATCCTAGCATTGTTTTCTTTTGTCTTGATGATATACATATATATACACACACATATATATGACTTGACTGCAAAGTTATTCTATGATTAGTTAATACGCTTATGGCTTTTTCTTCTTAATCCAGCTACCAACTCTTAAGCTTACTGAAGATTATCTTGTTATTAGGCCTTCACTGTATGGCATCGCATCTTGGACTACTTCATTTTATTCCTTCTCTGTTACTGCAGTTCTTCAGGTCATCGTCACCTTCCTGTATTATATTTCAGTTCTTTTTACGAATTTGGAGATCTCAGAATTAAGTGTCATTAGGCTATTCCCACTTTTTCTGAATCTATAATAATAACAACAAAAAAATATAATGCACCTCTCCTGTACCTTTGTGTTACAGTAATTTTGCAGAACGTAGCACTGAATATTTTTTTCTTTCAGAAAATAAGCTAATTGAAAATACTTTTATCTTGCCTCATTTAGTATCCTATTTGCTTTGATGTAGACTTACTAGTAATCAGGTTTGCATTATGTTCCGGAGGTTGTGTTTCCGTGAGTGTAGTAACGGTCCCCTTGACCGTTAGTTACCTGTCCACATCTGCTCGCAAGTGCAGTTTGAGGGGCTGCCTGTGTGCGTGTACAGAAGCGCCAGGACTAGGTGTTGCATCCCCTATTTTCTATCTCATCAGTCTCTTTAGGGGATTTTTACATAAGTAATAGACTACTTTGAGTGAATAAAAGTATAAAAATGAAAATCCCAGTCTAGAATGTTCACTATTGCTTTTGTAGCTTTGCAGTATAAAAGGGGAAAATAATTTTATATGTGTTTATTAATCTGTGGTATGCAGCCAACTGACTTTTAATTAAGACTCCTAGTGGATATTTTTATTCATTGGATCCTTTTAAGCTTGTGAAGTAATTTTTTTAATAAATTAAAAAAAACCCCAAAACTTAATGGAAATCAGTTGGCAGAGTTAGCAGAATTCTTCTGTCCAGCTGTGACTGAAAAGTCTTCAGAGCTCTTTCCTTCAGCGATAGTCTTTGAAATACAGTTGGTCGACACACCTCAGGTGCTCGCCGAAAGCCTCGTCTCCTGTCACCCTAAGCTGGTCTGACTCGCGCCGCGGCCTCAGCCTCTCGCCCTTGGAGATGAGAGTCCCGCCGCTCCCCTGCCGCGTGCCGACGGCAGCTCCGGGCCTTGCCCCGCAGCTGGCGACCTCTGTAACCTGCCCTGCTGGGGCTGCCGCGGAGGCACGCCTTCAGGAGCCGCCTTATTTAGAAGTCTTTTAAGGAAGTAGTTGTCAAGGTGACTTAGGATGGTGGTTTACCAAATATCTGTCCAATTAGCTACCTCATTTTTACAGTATTACAGCTGAGTTTATTTTACGTTATATGCTTTTTGGGCTTTTTTTGTTTGCCAGATCAAATCTTAAGTTAGCATCATAGTTATTTCATTTAAAATAATAGCAGTAAGTGTGTAGGCTTTATCAAAAAGAGAAATAACTCTTTAAAGACCCATTTTATCCTGTGTTTAGGAAAAGCTTGATTAATAAAAAAGAAGTCTTGGAATTTCTTTCTGATCTTATCAGAAAGTGATAGGGTTGTTGCCTGCGCTTGAAGTTTTGTGTGGGTTTGTTGGTTTATTTTGCAGCTAGCGAAGGACAGATTTTCTTCTCTCAGAAACCTCTTGTGTCCCACCAAGATGCAATTTCCTTAGCAGGGCAGTTCGGTCATTCTGACCAGCTCCAGCTGGGGGTAGTTCACCTCCCATCGGGAGCGCCAGCCTCTGGGAGGGGAGGCGGCCGCCATCTGCCCCGTGCTGCTCAGAACCGGTTCCAGCCGGCTGTGTCACAGCAAATCTCCCGCCAGGCAGAGGAGCCCACAGCAGCATGGCTCGGCCGTGGTCAAGGAAGAACGCGGCACTGCTGGAGAAGGGGCATGAAAAACTATTGTGGCAGGAAAACCTGGCGGCAGAAAGCAAATGGCAGCAAGAACCACCCTGGTGTAGGTGACCCCCAGCTCCTCCTCCACCCCTTCCTTCACCCAGGGGTTGGGAGGGACTGAGTGAAACTTGTAGTGCACGTATGGAAAGCTGTGACTAGGAAGAAGGGAGGAGAGGTGTTTAAGTTAACCCTGGGAAGGGCAAGAAAGGGTGTTTACGCAACTGTTTATGTTCTGGTTTTTGTTTCCTCAGCACCCAAATTAGTGATCAGAAGTTTATGTTAATTGGCAATTTAGAAAACGTTTGAAGATCTGAGGAAATAATACTCAGAATATTATGGTATTATTTAATAATCACTGGTGTGCCCTTGTCAGGTCATTTTTTTTTTCATAGAAAAATCAGAAATATGAGAGGTCAAGTGACAGCAAAATGCGCTAACAGCTGTACTGCTTAGGAAGAAAATATCACTCAGCCTTAACGAGAGAAATGAGCCAAGGAGTTCAGAGTATTTTATGTCCTTATCTCATATGATTAAATAACTGCTTTTAAGTGTATACTAATTTGGGATTTTATGACCAGCTGCTTTTTTTTTTTACACAAGTTCATTGTTAGAGCTTACTGGTAAAGACTAGGTACCACTGAGTGCTTATACAGCAAAAATAATGCTGTACTGTCATTAATTGTTTACTCGGCCGAATCTTTGAGATCCATGCTTCTGCAGTCGTGTTTCCCATTTCATAGGGGATTATACCTTAAATAACCTGTGATTTAGTTAAGCATGTGAGGGTTGGCTGATTTTTAAGGCCAAGTCTACTCATTAAGACTTCTTTCTAGGAAAGTAGCATTAGTTTGAGGCAGTTAAACCTGCCACTGAGACATGATGATGTGGCATTGAAGTGTGTGTGTGTGACGGGGGAGAGTTTATTATATTTTTTGCTAGTACAGATTACATCAGATCCCTAAAGAAAATAAACTTCACAGACTTCCTTTTGTTTGTATAAAGTACGCTGACACTGACAGACTTTCTCTGATAGCAAACATTTCCTAGGGAAACAGTTGCTGAAGCATACTTTTTTTCCCACCAGCACAAGAGCAGTGTCTTTAGATCTCTGCTGGTTTAGCTTTCATGTTCTGTTTAAGATACTGGTATATTCAACTGAGCTGATTCTTTTTGGTTTAATTGAGAACGTGCTGTTAGAATTTTCTTCGGCCTAGCTTTAACTTTGGAAAACCCTGCCAAGTTTATACAGAAGAATTAGGAGCATATTAGTATCTACGCTGTCTGTCGTCCATTTCCTATCTATGTCTTCTAGGTATGCTTTTGAAGTACAGATCACACAGTTTTTCTAAACCTTGCAGGATGTACTTTCCCAGAAGGTTTCGTGTGATTTCAATTTTTTTGTTTTGTTTTGGCTAATCTCTAGCAACTGCTATAGAAATAAACTATTGGAAAATTGAAGAATGGAGAACTATAGTTCTTCCATCTAAATAAAGAAATACTGATTGGACACGAAATGTATAGGGAAAGCTTGTATATTGCTTGTAATCATAAATAAACCACTTAGCAACATATGACCAGTTTTTCTGAATTTTTGAAACAAATATTTGCCTTACTGAGAAATATTCCTTCATAGCAAATTTCTGTGTGTGATCCCCTGGGCAATATGTTCAACTGCATGTTTAATGTATGAAGCATACTTAAATTGTGTTGGCATATTGCTAGTGTGATTCATCTGTACAGGTGGACTTAGAAGGGCATCAAGCACTCCTTAACTGGTTAATGTAAATTGGTTATCAATCGCTTTGCATCCTCACTGTTTGGTTTTTTTAAAGCCACAAAATATACAGTTTCTATAAAGAAATTGTGCACTTCTAGAGGGACCCCAGAAAATAGGTAACTTACTGCTCTAAATTTAGTGACGTGGGAGTATGTTTGTTGGAGTGAGGTTTTCTGAGGAAACAGTAATTATGGAAGTCTCAACACCTGAAATCACGCTGTGGCTCATGTGAAGGAAGAATGGTTCATTGTTAATATTTGGTTAATAACAGTTTCCTGTAATTCATATACTGTACTGTGCCATTTACATGCCACAAATAGAGGAATGTATATTCTTTATCATGAAGTCTGAGAGAAACACTGTCTAGAAAAGAATCAGTGCTATGAATTATCTTTGTTCAAGAAGAGGAGTTTGAAAAATGGGGTGATAGATCATTCGGCAAGAAGAGTAGCATGGAGCGGAAAAGATTCTGTCAGAGATGAGGGGAAAATGCATATGTGAAGATCAGCATCAGTGACAGCATCATGAGGTTGGACAGTGGTTCTCTGGCTAGTGTGGGAAAATAGAAAGTGGCAAAGTTACATGGAACCCAAAAGCTACAAAGTTGATTTTAATATGATGGAAATTCAGCTGTTTAATCCCTTAGATTTACTCTCTTCAAAGACTGCTTTTAATTACATTTTAAGATGTAACTAGTAATTGTTGCTGTAATTATTTTCTAGGTGCTTGATGGATAAAAACTTTGTAAGAATTGGAAAATGGTTCATAAGACCCTATGACAAGGATGAGAAGCCTGTTAATAAAAGGTAAGGTGATCTATATATCAAGTACTGTTCCTGTTAATGTTGTGTTTTACATGATGGTGATTTGATGCTGCATTTTGGTGGCAGTTTTTCTACTTCTTTTACTGTGTAACAAGTAAAAACACAGATACTGTTTGTTCATGTCAGTAATACATAGAAAGCAATTAAGTAATTTTTCAGGTCTTGTTACGAAAATTTGAGATAAGAAGGTGAGGTTGGTATTTATCCCTTAACTCCACAGAAGTATCACATTTTTTAATATCTTTTGAATAGCATCTGTTTGTTTCTGTCATTATACAACAGAATTCTAGGTAATTATAACAAATTATTTGAATTTCTGAACACTTAACCCCAGCCTGACATTTTAAGCAGTAAAATAAGTAGTATCTGGATTTACTTGTCTATTTTCTTTAAAGATGCCAGCCTTGATATACAGCTTTCACTGATTAGGCAGGCTGACAAATCAGACCTATATGTCTGATTAATGTGCTTCTCTTGCAGCAATATAACCATGGAAAAGGGCTAGCTGTCTCTACTTGCTCATTGCTATTTCCTCTCCTAGCTCTAAAGGTTACAATGTTCTCAGATCTTCTGGTACTTGCATTTATAGTCATCCGCTAAACAAGTTCTGTCAAAAATAATCTGAGTTAAGCTGAAACACAGATTTTCTAACGGGAATCATTTTGACAGAACTGGGTTAGGAAGTGACTAAACATGCAGTTATGCTGGAAGATTTGAAGGTAATGAGCAAATGGAGATGAAGTGGGGTGGCAACTTCATCCAGCGTAGCTACAGTCACAACAGCGTGTTTGATGGCAGCTGTAGGTGCAGGTGGAAATCATTCTGTGGATCATACATACCTTCTTCCTCTCATCTCTTTATCTCACTGTGTTGTCTTACAACAGAAATGTCTTGCCTCTGTTACACTGTAATACTACAAATGGTTGGCTTCATTCTGTAATAGACTTTATGTTAACCAGGTACTTTCAAACAACAGTTGTTTTTAAGATATAATGCAGTAATTAAACATGGATTTGTCTCCTTTCTAAAACCAGAAAGCATTAACTTAGCATGGGGAGATCTCTTTTTTTTTGCTATTTACTCTTTGTGGCTAAGTAGACTTACCCTGTGTATGTGTAACCTTTGATTTCACATCGATCTAATGGCAAGAAGCCATTGAAGGGTCCACGTTTTTCCATACCTTTCTCTGTCCTGGCTGTATGTAACCACCTTCCTCCCTTGTGTTTCCTCTGCTGCTTTTCTGATCGCGCCAAGATCTAGTTTAATTTTCTGGAAGATTAATTCCCTAAAGTGACAGAAGAAGTGCTGTCTTTTCCAGCTTCTGGAAAAGGGAGACAGCTCCTTTCAGCAAAAGCTATTTGTTTTATCAACTTTGCTGCAGCCTTAGTGCTCAGATTAAATGTATTTGTCAGTCTCATGTCTGTTCCTGGTGTGTATGAATTTAAGAACTGAAGCATCTGATACAGTAGACGGTGTCTATCAAACACAGCGGCAGCACTGGCATGGAAGGTATCGTTACTTTAGAATTCTGGGAGGTTAGTAGGCCATGTGTGTTATTTACATGTGTGTAACACTGAATCACTTGTACAGTGAGGTGATCTGTAGAGGATAATTACATTTGTAAATATATGTACAGTATGCACATAAATAACTGGTCTGGAACATGTTACAAAAAATGAATTCATGTTGAACTTAAATTGTATTTGATGTATTCCTCTATATAAAACTGACATTTTTATAGAGGATTTTAGGGTTGAAGGATAGACTCTTGATTTGAAGACTCTTGAATTGTTGTTGGTTTGTATGGGTGGCTGGTTTGTTTTTTTATAAAGCACTTGTCACTATAGATCCTATGGATATACACCATTTTAAAAGCATTTATTGAGCAATAACTATGGCCTAATTTGAGATAAGTTTTGTGTTGTTTCAGGTTGTTAATTTTTCTGCTATAAATATATCATTGGAGTTAACTAATCTTACTGAAAGGTGGTAGTAAAGGCTGTAAATGTTGGTACTAGAGTCAACTGTGGACAGTAGCAGCAAACAGCAGGAGGCTTTGGGGACCAATTTGTTTAGATATTTTTTATTTAATCTTTTAAGCTTTCTTTCTCAGTATAGTACAAAAAGCTGTCTTTACACAAATTAAGTGATTCCTGTTAATTCCATATAAATTCTTTGTGAAACTCTTGCTCTAAGTGGCCGCTTGACGTAGATAAAGCACTAAGGAGCGGTCGCAGGAATAAGAGGCCAACTGAGAGTGTTTAGGTATTTTAACACTGTGGGTAATGCCTTCATAACCAAAAAATTTGTTGGTTTTTTTTTTTTTTTTTAATAGTAGCTAAACCCATGTTAATATATAAAATACTAGAAATAAGCTGCAGTTATGTACATTGGTTAGGCTGAAGTCTGGGAACAGGTAATTCCTGCTGAAAATGCATGCACTATTCTCCTTGAATGGGGAAAGAGACAGATCGATCGATCGATTGATCGATATATACCCCCCTTGAATGGAGAAGAACTGAGCAGGTGTCATTCTGGCAAAGAAATACAAATGGTTCCAAAGTCTGCTTTTATATTTGTGGCAAAGTTAGTCATCTCAAATTTCCAACATCCTGAGTTACTAACTTCATTTCAGGGATATACTGACAAGTCTTGGACCTGGGTATAAATAAACAGGGAAGGAGTTAAAACTCATGCAGATGGCTTTCAAGGAGTAAATTCATTCAGGGCCTGTGATTTTTGTGAATGGCATTAAAGGAGAAGGGCGGGGAGGTCTGTGATTTTAGAATGAAGTCAGAGATGAAGTGGAGCATGGCAGTGGCCATGACCTAGTTAGTCCTGAGATGTGAAAAGGAGGTCTTAAGAACAATAGATGACCTTCCAAGGCAGTATTAGAAACAATCTGCAAGATGAGCTTTTCTGGTATTTTCGGGAGGAGTGAGGGAACAGCAGAGGGAGTTATGGACAGATCCGTGTATGGTTTTGTTTTGCTTACAGTGTGAACCAGATGCTTTTGACAGGAAATTTAGCACAGAACTTGTGGGTTTTCTTTCCTGAGTATCTTCAATATTATGTGTCACTTACGAAATAATTCTTCATGTTTTATTGTCTGTTCTACAGCAGTACGTGTCTAAAATATGTTTCCACACTACTGCTGGAAAATGGCAAACTTGCTTATTTATCTACACAACTTCCGAAAGGAAATCTTATGTTTAGAGTTTATAGAATTTGTCTGATACAAGGCATTGATAATGCTGTGTGGTGAAAATTCATCTGCACAGTCTATTCAGAATAGTGTTCCACATTTTGTACGGGGTTTTTTGGTTTTGGAAAGCACCTCCATAAAATGTTAAACATCTTACTGACAAAAAAATTTATGATCATCTTATGCAAGAATCTTTGTTAATTATTTTAGTGATTGTTTTCTTGGTGTGTAGGAAGAAATTGGGGGGAAAAAATGTTTGTTTTGAACTATATGAGCAACTTAACATAAGTTGTTAAGCTGTTTTTAATTTGCTTAAATGTAAAGAACATGTGAACAAAATTGTTGCTCTTTGTAGCTTAAATAACTGATGGGTCATCCCCTCTTCCAAAAGTCTCTTAGGTTTTTTTAACCTTAAGAAGAAAAAAATTCCATCAGTGAAATATTTTGAAGTAGAGTTTGTTTCTTTTTTTTGTTACTAGGTGAGAAGACTGAAAGATAGGATTGGTATCTAGATAGCCACGTTACCCTCTGTGCGCTTGAAACAGTGCGGATGGAAGAGTGGAATTACAGTTAGGCTGCAATGAAATACAGTTCTTTCATTTCAGTTTACAAACAGATTTCTGTTTGTTACTATCCCATAAGAGTTGATTATGATAACCTCATGTGATGCTGATAGAACATAGAAATTTCTGAGTTACGAGTGCATGGGCTGTATCTTAATAAATACAGTATCCTAAGCATTCACATGTCCACTCTCCCACCTTAGATCGAATGCATGAACTTTTACCACTGTAGCAGAGTTCAGTCAGTACATCCATACCCAGTTTTGCTCAAGAGGTGTGTTCATTTCTTTGTAAACATCAAAATCAGGCATTAATAGGTGCCATCAAAACCTGAAGCCTGCAGACACTTTAAGCACTGCTTCCTCTGAGATCCTGGAAATTATCATTGCCTTCAGTTTCCTGGGAGTAGTCACAGGACTTATCCAAGGAATATCTAGATCAGTGATACCAAAATTGACATTCAGCATTGCTGCAAGCTGCATTCACTTTCTGCCGTGGTAGGAACTCCTGTCAGTCAGTATCTTCATATGAAACCATCACATTTTGTGAGCCCTAGAGAAGAACTGCAGTGCTGTGCCAGGAGGAACGGGAAACTAGTGGAACTAGTCCCTATCCAAGGCTGGAGCGCCTTGTCTGAACCCGCTATGGAGGTTTGGTCCTGGCACATGCCTTTACACAGATAATGTCTTTTGGCAAATGGTATGAAGGTGTTTCATTAAGTGATGACATAATTCAGTAAAAGCATGGTAAAACAAGTTTAAGTGATCTATTTAAATTTTTAATAAGATTTAAATTCCTCAGCTGAGAAATGGTAGCTGGTTGATTGTGTATGTACAGGTCACTGCAATGCAGTGAGAATGTCTCAGCTTAAAACTGGAGGTTTTTATTTTCTTGAATTTGAGAAAAATAAGCCCTATAAATTGTTTTAATTCTGCAGGTTGGTATACTTGTATTTTAACCATGTTTTTAAAAATTCAGTAATGTGATCGTATGTGTTTCTTGAAAATAGTGTATAGTCATACTATAGTAATATATATGTACAGTGTTGCCAACTAACACCATCATAAATGAGGAAAGACTAGGAAGGAAAATAATACAAATCAATCTGATTTAATTTTAAATTGTGTGCTTATTCCTGACTTGTCAAAATAAATGATAGAAATACTGAGTAATAAGAAGTACTGCGTATTTTTCAATAATTCTTCCTACCCCTGTAAAAAATAAGCTTTTCTATTTCAGTTTAAGAGGCTTAGTTCCCAGACAAATGTTTTCATATTTTTGAGGTTTAAAGTCTGAAATGTTACACTCATCTTTGCTAGGTTTCTTCTCAGTCTTACGGTTTCAGTAAAATCATACACCAGCTAGCGTAAGCTAGTGTATTATATCTGTGGGTGGTTGGTTGGTTTTTTGGTTTTGTTTTGGTTGGGTTTTTTTTTTTTAATGGGTAATCTTCTGTGTGCTCAAGCTGACTTAAACTTAATTCTTAGCTACTCTGAAATATTAGGTAGTGTACCCAATGGGTACGGTCTGTATTCATATTTTAGCAGAAGGAATAGATATGAAATGCAGATTATAAAATAAGTGTTTTCACACACATTTTTCAGCAAAAGCTGGTTCCATTGATAAACAGTATGGCTGTATTTCACAGAATCACAGAGTTGTATAGGTTGGAAAAGACCTTTAAGATCGTCGAGTCCAACCATAAACCTAACACTACCAAGCCCACCACTACACCATGTCCCTAAGCACCTCATCCAAACGGCTTTTAAACACCTCCAGGGATGGCGACTCAACCACTTCCCTGGGCAGCCTGGTCCAATGCTTGACAACCCTTTCAGTGAAGTAAAATTTCCTAATATCCAGTCTAAACCTCCCCTGGCGCAGCTTGAGGCCATTTCCTCTCATCCTATCACTTGTTACCCCGGGAGAAGAGACTGATCCCCACCTCTCTACAACCTCCTCTCAGGCAGTTGTAGAGAGCGATAAGGTCTCCCCTCAGCCTCCTTTTCTCCAGGCTAAACAACCCCAGCTCCCTCAGCCGCTCCCCATCAGCCTTGTGCTCCAGACCCTTCACCAGCTTTGTTGCCCTTCTCTGGACACGCTCCAGCCCCTCAATGTCTCTCTTGTAGTGAGGGACCCAAAACTGAACACAGCATTCGAGGTGCGGCCTCACCAGTGCCGAGTACAGGGGCACGATCACTGCCCTAGTCCTGCTGGCCACGCTATTTCTGATACAAGCCAGGATGCCATTGGCTTTCTTGGCCACCTGGGCACACTGCTGGCTCATTTTCAGCTGGCTGTTGACCAACACCTCCAGGTCCTTCTCTGCTGGGCGGCTTTCCAGCCACTCTTCCCCAAGCCTGCAGCGTTGCATGGCGTTGTTGTGGCCCAAGTGCAGGACCTTGCACTGAGCCTTGTTGAACCTCATGCAGTTGGCCTTGGCCCACTGATCCAGCCTGTCCAGGTCCCTCTGCAGAGCCTTCCTCCCCTCCAGCAGATCAACACTCCCGCACAACTTGGTGTCATCTGCAAACTTACTGAGGGTGCCCTCGATCCCCTCCTCCTGATCATTGATGAAGATATTGAACAGGACTGGCCCCATCACAGAGCCCTGGAGGACACCACTTGTGACCATTTATAGATATGTTTTAAAGTAATTTAATATAATTATATTCAAGTATATTAATCTAATACTATTAACAAATATAAAGTATTTTTATGTTTTATAGACAGAAGACAGTAAAACATTATTAACAACTTAGGGTTACTTAAGGATACTGTTAAGATGGTTTAGGAAAATGCTATTCAAGCATTACCATTTTAATTACTATTATCTATTACGGATATATGCTACTGGTAGTCTTGGATTATTTCGTTTGTGTCATATTCCAAGAATCTTGTGTGTAAAATTCTTGATGGAAAATGTTAACACACTGTGCAGGAAAAAAGCATTTTGTATTGAAGGTCTTAATGTTCATGTGCTTTATTACCAAAGTAGCTTTCTAGATAAGCTATAAATTAAGGAGTGTTCTGTAGTCAATTGTCTGATGTTTTTCATTTAATAATGAAAATAATAAAACAGTATTTTATAAGAGAGGGTAAGAACTCTCACAGAGCATGCTGTAAAATTTTCATTGAATTTATTAAATATATGACCCAGTTTGTGTTACCTCTGCACAGCTCTACATTATGGTATGTGGCTACAGCCGTTATTTTTTATGAACGTCCTTTACTAAATGAAAGAGGAAGCTCGATTGGTAGACTTGTAGCAGCTACCACCGAGGACTACTTTCTTAATGATAATGACCCAACCTTTTCATCTTCCTTTCCTGGGGTAAGAGCATTAAAAAGACAGTGGCAAAGCCACCCCAGGCACCCATTCTTTGGATTCCTTGACCCTTGGCAATCAAGATAAAGTCCTGGGAACAATAGGACTCCCTACGTGGGGTCATTGGTGAGATGTCACTGGAGCAGTGCTTCTGGTATGCTGCATATACCCACTTCGGCTGATTCAAGTGATGCTGTAGAGTGTCTTACACAACTGTTTGCAGAATGCATGGAACTAAGCCAGACAGCTAAGGTAAAACATAAGGGATGTTGATAGGTGGTGCCATTGGTTGTTCAGTCCTGTGATATTTTGTGTTTTGTTGATAGACATGAGTTTGAAATTCCTTCTTTGCAAGTATACCCTTGTATTGATAACCGGGCTTATACTATTGCAGTGACCTCTTTGTATGGATGCTGCATTATCTCAAAACGGGACTGCTGCTAATGAAATTTATTGTGGTATTTGCACTGTGTGTTTTGGAGTGCCTGTGTGTCCCTGCAGCCGCAATGTAGATTGTGGGCCCCTCATCTCATACAGAAATTCCAAAGCGTGAGCAGGATGGTATCAGGCAGGAGGGTATGCAGCAGAATTGGCAAAGGTTGGGAAACTGGCGTGGCAGAATCTTGCAAAAGGATGTTTGTAAGCTCTAGTTGTTTGGCTCCTAGTGAGCCTCCAACATAGAAGCAAGATACTACTGACCAACATTTACCAGTTGGAAATGAATTGTTAGCAGAAGTCTTACCCCTTTCTGTCTTGAGAAAGAAAAATCCCGTCTGGCCCCCTGCCTTTGAAGATAGCCTGTTTTCCTCTGCTGGACTTGAGCCAGTAGAAAGATTCAAGGTGCTGTCACAGAGTATCATGGAGCTTTCACAAATCTGATTTTGGTGAGGTGCCTGAGACTTTGGATTGCCTTTTTCCTTCTGAAATACTCTGAATCCATCTATTTTCAGCATATGTTTAGAACTACTGTTTCCTTCTAGGATTTTGAGGAAGCCAGGATACATGGGGTATGTGTGTTGGGATATATGTGTTTCCATGTGCAGTGAGTTACACAGTTCAGGTCACCTCTTTTGCCATTTTGGGGGATATGGTGGCATTTACTCTTGTGGATATCAGTTTATCATGCAGATCAGTTATCTCTAGAATTCTGAAGTTAAGGATCTTTTTACTGATTTAATGAATGTAAATGAACAAATATATAAAGCTGCTGTTGTCTTCTTTAACTTCTGGATTTTGTAAAACCTTCTCTTGTAGTTATTATTTGCTGGCAACATTTATTGTATATACAAATATTTGTATATATAAGGTTACTGGAATGCCTACACATATTTGAAGTATTTGTATTGTTTAATGTAATGGAGACACTACGTTATGTTTCACACTTCTGTAACTTTTTAGGAGATAGTTATTTAAACAGTTGAGATATTTTTGGACTAGGGGTATACAAATGGCAAGCAGCTCAAGAAAATCAGAGTTGTGTATTTCTGTTGTCTATTTCTTTTCTCTTTTGTGCCTTATTTTTATTTATGTAGTTTAGAAGTGACTTAGTATCTTCATTAAGTGTTTTTGGATACACTTGTGTCAGACACTTGAACTTCAATAATTATATATGAAGCCTGGCTTAATCAGGACTTGGTGACCAATTAGTGAAGTCCCACTAATGTTTAAGCTCCTTTTCTCATTATACACTCACTATTGGCACTGTATATAAAGGATAAACGAAGTGCCCCTGATGTGCTGTTAATTAGATTTGTCAGGACTCCCAGTTGCACTGTCTGCCAAACACAAGTGTTGTCACTTACTGTATCAGTAATGAATTGACTTAAGGGCTTTTGTAGATATTTAGAGGGCCTTAGTTTTGAATACTTAAATCTGTTACAACTATAATTGTAGTTACAGCTATAGCTCTGCTTACTGTACTGCAAGAACCTCCACAAACCAGAGATAGCGGCTTTCTTGAATTTCTGAAAATCAAGCTGGATTTTGTGCTTAAACTGATTTAAAATCTTTGTAGGCAGTATGTGGTCTTTTGACTTCTGCAAAAACAGTGGCACTATAGGATGAGTTTTCAGTCCAATTCAGAAGTAAATACACTTCCTCACATTCCCAAATAAAATTGGTGCCTAAAGCCAAAAAAATTATTCAATCTCTCTCCAAAAATAGGAAAGAAAACTTCAGTTGAAAGCAATTCTATTGAATTATTTCACTCAACAATAATACCTTTCATTTATTTTTTTCTGACACTTTTATACCTCTTTAAAATAACTTAATCTTGAAATAGAACTTGTTTCAGAACAGACTTATCTAGGTTATTTATTCTGAAAGTCTGTTTTCTGAGACTTATGTTCACTTAAATTTTTGCTGACCCTTATTTTCTGAAGACTTGGACTAAAATGGAATTGTACTGCAGTATGTTTGATTGATTGGGATTTTTCCCTTTTAGCCAGTATGGAAGCATTTCATTCTTGGTTAATCTGTCTGATAGCACACCTTCAAGCATTAATGTCATTTTTGCGATCTTGTCCATTTTCACTGGTTGAAATAATGATTTCAGACTCTCTTTTCTCCTTTCCATCCCCCAAATCTTTCTTTCTCAGTCTTTGTCTTCCCCTTAATCAGGTTTGGTTGCATGTGCCTTTAGTGAGTTCTCTTGAACGTGAGCTGTCATGGGTAGTATGCCAGCACGGTGTTCTGTGCATCTCAGTAGAACAAGTATTTTAAAAATATTGCAAAATAATGTCATCTTTGTGCAATACCGCGCTATCCGTTAGGCATTGTGCAATCATGTTGCTTGTTTAAGAAATCATCAGATGATGTGATATAAATGGACTATTCTGTGACTGATATATCAAAAAAGTTATGGAAATGCTTAATTTTAACAGATAATTGGCTGGAACCGTTTATAAAGCTGAAGAGAAAGCTGAATTAGTGTTCTGAATGCTTTTAGTGTTTTGGCTTATTAAATTTTCAGATTCAGGATAATAACACAGTTTTAAAGTAGCTTGTCTTTTGTATTCATTTACTGCTAGTTTAGAAGATATATACGATATACCAAGTGTTCATTCAAGTTCGCTGTCGTATATAATCTAAATAAGGCTATATAAACCAATTCTTCTGTGTAGGACCAGTAATATAAACAAACCGATGTTCTTCTTTTTAATAATGAACCGGTGAGCTGTAGGCTGTCCTTTTCATGACTAAAATGAACATTGCAGAGGACCAATCTGCTGATGTACACTAATTACAGAGTGGATACATCTTAAAGTATATCACCATTAATGAACGCTATTAGCTTCAATTTACTTGGCAACTGAGTAAAGCAAAACAAGTTTTCTCAAGTATGGCTCCAGTCCACTGTTGAAAGTACAGAAGGAATGTTCGCTGAGGTTTTCAAGTTACTTCTTCCCACCTTTCTCCCTTCTGTTTGCTTCCGAGGGTTTGTTCTTTTCTCCTACATAATCACTGTAACTGAACTCTGTTCTGAGCTCAGTAATATTTATTTTTAAACCTGTCTAGAATGGGAGGAGCTGCAGTTAGAGCAGTTACATTTGGTGGTACAAACTCGATAGACTGATTAGTAAAGTGTATTAAGAAGCCACTGGTTGTTATTCTTGGATGCTTTCTCTGAGTGCATTGTAGCAAGAAGTATTGACTGCTGCCTAAGCTTTTACTTTTCGTGTTTGAAAAATCTCGTATTGGAAAAAGTCTAGCTTTGTCATTGAAAAGAGTGGGGCAGGATGGGTAGGGAGGAAGAGGTTCTGGCAACTGATGCACGATCAGTTGCCTGCATACCTCCCTCAAACTGGGATTTTGGGGTGAATTGTTGAGGAATTTTGCCCTTTGAGGGCAAAACCTCAGGAAAAAGCCCCCTGTCCTGCTCGGAGTTGCACAGTACACCTTGTTCCTTCATTCTGAACTTCAGACAAGTTACATGTGGTCTAAGCCTGAGGCAGGGTGAAGTGCATGTGTGGGGCAGGTCATTTCTTAATCACAAATGTTGGGCAACTTTCACAAATCTTAATCACAAATTTCTTAATCACAACTGTTGGGCTCTTAGTTTGACAGAGAAGTGACTTTATATTTTCTGAGTGTATGCACTTACGAAGTCGAGAAATCGTGGACAAGTGAGCAAACCCTGGATAAAATTTTGAAAATGAAAACTGGAACCACTTTCTGTGTTTGGGTCTGAGCTGACTAGATTCACTTTAGGTTGGATATATCCGCTTGTACAGCTCTTGCTTCTGACTTATGTTGTCAGCAGTCCTCTTTTCCACAGTCAGTCATAGCAGACATTATATTTATGTTATGTTTACTGATTTTTCAGAAAGAAAACTTAACCTTTAATACCTGTAATCAGACTGCATTTAGTCTCTCTAGGTTGTACCCTGATGATAAAGCTAAGACTGCGTAATTACTAAGGAGTAGACCTTTTTGCAGGTGCCCAGTAAAGAGCTCGTCTCTTCCAGTGTTGACAAACTCATCTTCTTGACCAATAATATGCTTCATACTGCCATCTGCTGATAGCACGTTCTGCACTGCAGCAGGGGATCAAATCATGGCTTGCCTCTGTGGTACAACATGTGGTCCAAACTGCTTTGTTATAATGATACCTCTGCAGATTTGCCATAGTATACTATTCTTCAGGATTTAAAGTACTACTTTTGGATTAGCTTGTGTCTGTTACAGAGAGTTTAAATTACATAGGAAAAGGCACTCTAAATCCTGAAACCATGTTTGTGTAGAACTACTTCAGTCATTATTTTGGTCAGGGTTCATCTATCCAGGGAACTGCAGATGAAGTGTACTCTGATCTCAAGTCACTTGTGTGGCAATGCCTTTTGATCCTTGGTGATCTATAAGAAAAAAAACAATCATTCCTCATGCATCACTGGATTTAGTAACGTCTATGTGAACCTCTTCTGTGTGTTGACTTCCAAGGTGATTTCCAAGGTATTCCAAGGTATTTTCTTCCTACATGAGTAGACTTCCCCCTTTTCTCTCCACCCTTTCTTCCTGGCTTGTCCAAGTTTTCTGTGGATTTCTGAGAACCAGTTCAGATTTGGACTGAAAAGCAGTTTTCTTATGGTATATTGTGTAATGATTGCCATCTTTAAGTTCAGCAGTGCATTACTAGATACCAGAATATTTGGGAAAATTGAAACTTGCATGGACAACAATTGCCCTCCTCTGATTTTTTTTTTTTTTTTTTTAAAATCAGTCTGAATGTCATGGTGACAATTCTTATTTTGGAATTTCCTCACGGGGGAGGGTGGTGTGGGGGGTGGTGTGGGGGGAGGCATTCCATGAGAAGTGGGAGCCACCACCTTGTAGGTAGCTATGTGAATCATTCAGAGACTTCCAAAATATAGTCTCGTGATTCGTGCCATGACATGGGAGAGTGAGAGACTAATCCTAATGCCCACTCTGACTGCAGTCATGACAGGACTTTTAGGAGAAGAATCTTAGAAGGACAAGATGGTAATTCAGGGGTAGATTGCATTTCCCACCAGAGAAGGGAATTTTCTGTCTTCTTTTAGGAAAGCAAGCTACAAAAATTACTTTGAGGGATCTCATCTCTTTTTAATCTCTTCATGTTACCAGCTGTTAAAGACATGGGGAACTGCAAGTGTTTTTTGGATGATGATATCAGTACATTTAATTATATAATTTCCATCTGTTGACTGGAAAGCTGATAGAGAAGATCTGAAGGAAGAACATTAAAATATCATCTTTTTTTTTCTTGTTGAAGGATCCAACAGTCTAATTTATGGAATTGGATGTCTAATGTATGGAATTATCTTTTTACTGGTCTTCAGACTATGTAGAAACATGTCTGTGTGCACACACAATGTTGCTTAAACCACATTTATGATCTGATGTTTTGAAGAACAGTTCCCTAGCACAGGGACATATAGTGAAATTGTTTACTGTCCCACCCGATTCCTAGAAAAAGATTTAATTTAGGAAGGAGCGGAAATGTTGCCTGAAGAGTTTCAGATCCTGTCTACTTTGGACACAGCCATGAGACAGATGTGACATTTAACCAAGTAAGGTAAAAGGCAGTGTAATAGAGTTACTCTGGATGTTTCAGGAAGCTGTCTGCTATTATGTGCTTCTAGTTTCTTAAAAAGAAGTATACCCAGATACTCTTCTTAAATAATCCCGTAACATAAAAATTGTCTCCAGCAGTGGTCAAAAGTGGAACAGCTTAGGGAAGACTATAAGGTCATGCCAAGAATACAGTTATTTTTCTGTACACTTGGTCAGCTTCCTGCTGGTTTTGGCAATACAACTTGACATATTTTTGTGTTTAACAACTGTTGATGAATTTTTCTTTTGTGAGTGTAATTGAGTTTGAACCCACACAGAATTTCAGCATGCACAAATACTTGTTGGTAATTAATACCATAGCTCATCTATGCAATGGGTGGAAAAAAGTCTGGGGTTTTTGTTTTAATTTTTTCATTCATTAGTGTAGTGTTAGGTCTTCTACATCCTGTATGAGGGAGACAATGTAACTATCCATATCCTTTTTTGTCTCAATCCTTTTCATTTTAGCTCACATCTGCTCAGTTAACCTTCACAATGAAGACTCCTTATGTATTTAGTTGTTCTTTGAAGGGAAACCATTCCATATTTCTTACCTTTCTTGTTCCTTCCTTGTGCATCTCTTATTTCTACTGTCATTCCTTTAGATTGAGGAGATTCAGAATGGCACCTGTTTTTATACGAATACTTCATGGGTTTCTGGGCTGTTGCAATGGTATCTTCTGTTTGTTGTGCATCCCTTTCCAAATTCTGAACATGGTTGTGTTTTATGTTTGGAATTTTTTTGTTATTTCTGAACTGATGGATCTCTGTAGAATTGTTTTCTGTAGGTTCAAGAACAACTTTCCTGGCCAGTAATATCTTGGTCAAAGTCAGAATCCCTAAGAAAGAATTCTTTTTTTTTTTTTTTTCCTCCTGCACTTTTTCCTGTATGTTTATCTATATTGAATTTCATTTGTGGTTTTTTCCTCATCCAGTCACTAACACTTGTGCAGTTGTACTGCAGTTCTTTGCCTTGAGTTTTGGTTTTTCTGTATCATAGTAGTAGCAGAATTTGTTACTGTGCTGTTCGCCCTCTTCTTCTAATTCTCATTATTTAGCCTTAATAATTGCGATGTTTCTTTTAAATGCAAAGTTAAGTCAAGGACTGTGTCTCAATACAGTGAAGAAATCAAAGGAGGCTAAGTGATCTCAGGAGAGGTACTTAAGTAGCTGTAGTGTTTGTATAAATGAGAGAACTAAAGGAACTAATTAAAGTAAGCTGCAGCAATGTATAAACTACCCGTACAGGCCTGTTTAATACAGTTTAATCCAAACCTGCAGGACCTTTATTGTATTAGTCATAAAAATCAATAGAGAAATAAATATGTTACTGCTGGAAGTTATCATAGAAAAAACTATTCTAAATGAAGGAATTAAATATTGTAAAACAGTTGATTGAGAAATTCTACTAGCCAATGGGTTTAATTATCCGTTCCCCTGTGCCATGCATCACATTTTAATTTTATTTACAGGAGATAACACTAATACTCTTAATGGGACCAAATGTCTCATCTTCTATTATAGTTAATGTTTTCTTAATATGTAATAAAGCGTGCAGTATAGCAGGATTTTCTGTTGTACTTCATTTTTCTTAAGGCCACTATACTTGCAAAAAAGCGAATGTTCACAATCGTGTCACACATACACTGGTAATTTCAGCTGTATTCTCATTTTCTCTTTATGTAGCGTTTATGATCTTTGAAGAGTCATTTTGGATGTAAATGACTGTTTTGTGTGAGTGGAGATGATTTACTTTGAGTTGAAAAATAAACTAGTCAGTCCTTGTACGATATACTGTCATAACAGAGATCTGGGAATAAGAGTGTTAGTTCGGTGATTTTTGTTCTGTTCAAGTTGAAAA
The DNA here is from genome assembly GCF_034638445.1 of Ciconia boyciana. Classification (NCBI taxonomy): domain Eukaryota; kingdom Metazoa; phylum Chordata; class Aves; order Ciconiiformes; family Ciconiidae; genus Ciconia; species Ciconia boyciana. The sequence goes on from NC_132948.1 coordinate 2,564,496, forward strand.
CTGTAAGCCACTGTTTTGAGACTGTTTTATGTGGTATTTTTTGTGAAAGTTCTTTTGATGATATATTTAAGAACAGCTTCATATACTGCAGCTTTGTCATTTGTGTGGTATTACAGAAAAATCCAACTCTCCTGGAGAACAGCTGGACCAATAAACTCTTCAACGAACAGCCATACTTATTTTAGAATCTGTTTCTGGTACAGTGCAATCAACAGCAACAAAAAATTAAAAATAGCATGCTTTATTTTAGACTGTCGTAATGCCTTTCTATTTTCTGACAGCATGCTTTATATTACTTATGTGCTCGTATGACCTGTCTACTACTTGAGGGTGTGCTTTTTTTTTTCCCCTGCACCCTGTTTTGTTGTGCACTGTTTTAATAAAGCTGAGCATACAATTTCCTTGATGCAAAACTCAAGAGATTAAACTAAGAATACTTGGCTTCCACCACCTTTGGAGCCAGGGGGGTATTGTTCTTTCTTCACTGTGTCATGTTACAAGAGGTTTTGAGACACAGTTGTTTCAGGCTTTAAAAATTTCAGAGCTCTTTTAAGAGCGTTAAGCATTACTCTTTAAATGATGAAGTTTATAATTTGAAGAAATAATCTGGACCAAAGTCTTTTTAAAATAACAATGTTTCCTATAAATGTTAATAAACTATTAGAATCCCAGTTGAAATCAAGTGCTTACACAGTTGGCAATGTTACAGTAATTTCACCTGTCTTTGCACTTGCAGATGCATACTTTACTGAAATTCCACACTTTGTTCTGAAAAGTACTAAGCTGACTTTATTGATGTGATTTTACTGTTAAGCTTTTAAATATCATTACTTTTTATAAAGGTCTAAAAGCTGGTCAAGTGACTTTTTACATATTGCATTGGTAGCATATTAAAGCAAATAAATAGATTAAAGCAATTTATAGCAAAAAGTACACTGGAAATGTAAACATATATTAAGCAAGAAAAAGATGTGGTTACTTACACACACAAAACAACTGGAAGATCAGAGACAGTCAGCCTTATTTGTTCAACAGTCAGCTGGCACTGCAAAATCATAAGATCAATGTCATTCTGCCAAAAGCAAGCAGATCGCCAACTGAACTGTGTAAAAGACTCATCTCTCTTCTGTTGTTCCTAAATCTGTAAGATAATTTTTCATGGTAGTTAAATATCTTGAGGAACTTGTCTTTGGGGGCATTTAATAGCATCTATGTGATTTAATATGCAGGTAGCTACTTGTAGGGGTTTCAGATATGTTTAGGCGCCCACTTCAGGTTTATTTCAGCTGGACTCGGGCATTATTTGTTTCTTTAAGATCCTGCTTGGTGTCTTTTTCTGTCTTACAGCAACCAATGGCTTTTAAAATCTAGCTCCAAAGTTAGTTGGTGACATAAGTCCTGTGTTCAGAAGGGAGTAAAGAATATTAAATCCAACCAAGGGTTTGTGAGATTTAGTATTTGAAATGCCTGAGTGTTTTTTGAAAAAGGACTTAAACTTTTTTGGAAAGTTTTATATGAAGCTTTAATTTTGTCACTTACTCCTCTTAGCTTGCTTCACAGTCAGCTTCTCAAGCAATTTCTGTTAAATGAGGAAGGCTTTTCCAACTGTTTTTGAGAATGGCAATAGAAATAGGACAGAATTATTTAACTTTGCATTCATATGGTTGTGTGTGTGCACATGTGCACATAATCTCAAAATATAATTTTTAGGCACGTAGTTTCTGTCAGCATGCTAGAGAATATAGTTCATGAGCAAAAAACCCTCAGCTGACACACTGCTCTTCCTGGCTTGCTTTGTTTTGAAACAATTCTGGAGCATCTGTCATTGTTTCACACAATTTCCTGTAAAGCTGCCTGTGGCAGTTGCACTCATTCTTTATTACCCAAGGGCTTTGCTAGCTATAAAATAATGTATCTGACTACCTAATAGCCTAATATTCAGCCTTCCCCGGAGAAGTGGGAGTGGAAAGCTGTTTTTACTTTCTTTTTTGCTGACCATGCAAACCTGACCCTATCTGAGAAGCTTTTATCTGTGTTGTCGATGAAGTGGAAGGGATTTCCTATGGTAATGACTTTTCTAGCTACTAGATGGCCCCTTCTATGTACCAAAGAATGGCACTGACCAAATGATATTAAAGTTCTGCCTTAATACAGATGACACATCTGTATGTGATTATATTTTTAACAACCCTTTGGGTTTTTTGCTTTGTTTGTTTATTAGTTTAGAGACCTCTTATACTGAAATAAACTGTCAAAACAGTACAAAAATATGATGCCTACAGATGCCTAGACTCTGCTTGTAGGACCATTAAGGCAGATGCACACACATTACATCTCCTGTACATATCTATAGATAGATATGTGTTGCCGCTGTTCTTTTGAACTAGATTTTTTGGTAAGGAAAATAATTTTCAGATATTTTTAGTGAAAAACTGAAATGCATATACAGAGCTGCTCTTCTATTTTTGTAGTTGAATAAATGAATGTTTTTTCTATAGAAATTTTTCTATAAAAACCTAAATAACAGTAGTTAGAATTAATTTAAATTTCCTAAGCCAAATATTATTGCTTAAAGATCAAGATGTGGTAAACACTTCACTATGAGTTAATTTTGCATGTGAACAGTTCCATTTGGATTACTTATAAAACCTTATAAAAGGTATGTTTGAAGAATTAAATTACACTTATACACATCAGTGCTGGAAAACCCCAACCATGGACCTACTGTACTAGTATGCCCTATAACTTGATGTTATTGAAAACAAACACACACAACAAAAAACCTGTCCTAAAAAATTAAAACTCGCAGGGCAAAGGAACACTTAACCACTGTTTAGTTATTTTGCTTTCAAATGAGTTACTTGCAAATAAAAAAAATGTTCATATAGGTTTGACTTACCATGAGGTAGGCCTCATGAGTAATGAAAAGTGAAATAAACTAATGAGAGTAATGGTCAGGAAACATGGTTTCGTGGGTGAATTTCTTACAGTGAGCATAAACTCAATATACATCTGTATTGTAGAAGGCAAAAGTGCAGCGTGTTCTGAACTAGGGTAAATAATGAGATGAGAAATGCATTTTGAAGTTTTCAGTTACAACATCATGTAAAAGTATTGTATATAATGCATGCTGGTTTTAATAGTACTCTGACTCCTTCATCTGCCGTTTGATTACTTCAAGTTCTTATTTAAAAAACAGTTGAGCCGCACATAATTTCAGAATATCACATTCCATTGAAGCCATTGTAACCACATGATTGTTTAAAGTTAGGTCCTTACTTCCTTGTCTGGCTGAATTAGGATACAGTCTTCATTTGTACATTCCAAACTCATGAGCAGCTTCAAAGAGATTATTTTCCCAGCCAAATAGCCTGCCAGTGATACTTCAGCTTTCTGATCTGAACGTGGAATCGAAATCTCCATTTTAAATTGAGCAACGGACTGTTTCCTAAAGTAGGTATTAGCTATGTTTGGAATATAAGATTGTATGATACACTGTAAAGGCTTAACTAGCATATAAGCTGCCTAATTCTCTTCTGGACTTTCCACTTGCAAAGCAGTTCAGCAATCCTGAATGCGTATTAATGTGTATGTACCGACCTCTGTATGTATCAACACATATAAAACCAGGAATTGTGTATTCATGTTGCATATTCATGTTATACTATCTTATGCTAGATACTTATTATTCACATGTTTTTGTGATTAATTCATTAATGGTGTACCAGACATGTACCTATACAATCTTAAACTTTCCCAACGTGACATTAGGTTCCAAAGTACACCATATGTTTGGCTATATTTACTCACCGGATGAAGGGAGTTAGCTTCTTCCTCCCTCCTCCCTATATGACCTTTAGCTTTTGTACAGGTGATTATTTGAGATTGGTAATATATGGGTGTATATATATCTCTGTATGTGTGTTTAGAAATATCATGATCTCCTTATCACTGTTGTGTTATTTCTTTTTTCTAATTAAAATTTGATTTCTTGGAATTGTTTTGTTGGCAGAATGCACATAATATAGCTTGCATTTCAAGAAGCACTTCAAAAATGTAGTCATATTTTTAGGAGCTTAATTTTAGATGTGAATTTTGTGGCCAGGTAACTTATAATTTAAGTCAATATTTAGATTTTTCTTGTTTGCCACTTGCTGTGACCTAGCCTTCATAGTAGATAGTAGCATTTTAAGGATCTTAACAAAATCTTTTTGATTAAAATTTTGCCTTTCAACAGTTGCATTATGAAAACATTTGCTAATGGTTGAAAAATGTTAGCTGAACTGTTCCACCCAGGTCATTTTAATATTGGGAGAGTGTTGTTGAAAGTAAGAAAGGAATGCACGTAGTCTGATTCTTTTCCAAGGAAATAAATTATTCTAATGCAGAGTTCATATTTTATATCTGTATCTTCAAAAGCCAGTATACCATAGCATTATTTTATCATTTGTCAAAATCCCATTGTGCTAGGCTAATCAATTAAAACACAGCAACCACCTTACCATCGAAGTCTAAAATGACACAAGAGGAAACAGCTGAGGCAATGTAAGAAAACTGTGATGCAGGATTGACCTCCATAATAGATGGGCGTTTGACCACCTCCAAGCAGTAGCATAACACTTACTAGGATCATCTGTGGAACAGTTTGCCTGTAGGTGTTAATCTGCAAACTGAAAGACTAATATAGGCAGGCAAAATCAACAAGGACGAGGCAAAATTAAATGGACTTTATTCTCTTACGTTGTAATACACTCTCTAGCCTTTACTAGCTCACTCTTGATACGCTTAATAGCTCACCCTGTGTAGAAGCCAGCACTGTGAAATGCTGCTGTACTCAATAGCTGGAGTCGGTTAGTTCAGTTAGTGATGAAAAGATCTAGTGCTGGATTCTGGCAAGGTGTATTTGTTGCTAGAATTTTTTACCCCCTCGGTCAAGAGGAGCTTGCTATACAAAACTTGCCTGAAAGAAAATAGAAGTCACAATTCTGTTCCGCTGCAGGGAACAGAAACTTTCTTCTGGAGGGGGGTGGCAGGCTTTGCAACCCACCCAAGTGCCTTGAGTTAGAAATGGTACGTCTCGCAGGAAGTTCTAGTATAGTCATCTTGGACTGCCGGAATTAGTGAAGTTTATATTCTCTTGTCAAGCGTTGTCAATGGAGCCAGCCAAATCCCAGGAAGTGGTTGAATTCAACTTTTTTTTAATGTATGTCTGGTTTTACTTAAATTTTTCCTTTTACTCTGCTGATAATCTACTTAAAATATTGAGATTGAAGGTGGACAGTAACAAAAGAATTACTCATTCCTCAGGTTTATACCATTTTTTAATGTTGGTTTAAAAAAGAAAATGAATGATCCTGCCCCGAGGTACAGGGTGGGAATGCATGAAGGGTAATCCTAAATCTTTTTCTGACTACTCCTAACATTTTTATGTTATCGTTTTTTAACCCAGGCCACTTAATTCCATATGAGCAGGGTTGGCTCTTATTTGGCTGTTACAGATGGAGAATAGAAAGGTGTCGTACAAAATTGTCTTTAATAGGCTCACAGAACTAAATGTAAGCCTTTCTTTCATCCTGCCCTCAGGAAGAAAAGGGTCAAATCATGTCAGTGTTTAAGCCAAGCTTATACTACCGCAGAGCAGTAACTCTTTCTAGGAGTCTAGAACTCACATACAGTTATGGCTTGTATGTGCCTCCATGGTGCCAAATTTGGGTTCTTCAGCTCAATGGTTGCCGTCTGTGTTTCTAGAAGGAAAGAAATCAGAGAAATCTGTTTCTTCAAGTAACCTAAAAAATTCTCCTCATTCGTAAACTCAGCTACGTGATACTCTTTGTGCATGCAACATTAATAGGATCAGATAATATTGAAGACTCGCGGGTTTTTTCATAATTACCTGTTTAACCTTGTGATTGAGGGTAATGTGTCTTCTCCATATGTTACTAATTCAGCTGAAGTAAAACTAGTTTGTCTGTTTGGAGGCTCTTGCCTTAAATGCTGATGAATAACTGTGAGAAGTCATGAATAATGTGATTAACTGACTTTGTATAATTTTTAAAGGTAAAATGGTTATTGATGCAGGCCACCAGTATGAATTCTAGGTCAAAAAAATTCAAAGCTATGTTAATTCTGATAGATGGTTTGCAATCATTATGTGAAGGAATTTTGTAGATGCTGTTTCAACTTCCATGTTCTGAAACTCATCACTGCACTTCACACTAATGAGCAGACTGGGGAAAGAAGCCAAGAAAGTAATGGACCATAGAAACTAAATTACCCTTTCAACCCTGAAGGAAGTCTTCCCTCGTACTCAACTCATGAATTGATCCTAACACAAGGAAAACTGAACCTGCTAAAGCTATTTGACGGCAGTGTCTTGCCTTGGTATTTAATCTGTGCAGTTTTTACAAAACCAGACTGTGTCTTGTTTCTAAATAATTTTCCTAGATTTAGATTTCTTTCAAACTTCCACATGTAATAAAATCTGGCATCGATCTTGAAGTGATTTTTTTTTTTCCCCCCCTCTGCTCCCTTGAATTCCCATGGCTGCTGGAAAATTGAAATCCTTTCTGGTTTATGAAGAGAGGTTTAGAAATGGAAATTCTAGGGCTAGCTTGGATCACTGTTCCACTACTTATGATCAGCCTTTGTTATGTTATAGAAGAACAAATTGTGAGGAAAAACATAGTTAACTACAAAGTTCTTGAGACACATGTTTTTAGGTACTTTAAGAATCTCGGTATTGTTTGCTTAAGAAAAAATAAAGCCATACAGAATCCAGTCTGTAATTAGTTTCATATGGTTTAATTCTTTGGCAACGACTGTAGTGTGTATACTGTACCCAACCAGGGCTGTATACTAGTTCATATGTAGGCATCAGTAGTTAGCTACAATACTAGCTGTTACTTGCAGCGACTGTTGTTATAGTCATTGCCAATTTTCCCAGTACTGGTTATTTCTTTAAACCATTATATGTTTTACTGCAGTAATTTTGTACTGCAAAAAGATGTTACCCTCCTCACAAAACCCTGACAGACACACGTGTTTATTTTTTCACTTAGGTGACCTTATTCTTACAGTTCACATGTACTCTATATGACCATTATACGTATACTTTTACAGACAAGTTTTTTAAAAGATTAATATGGATGCCTTGTTTTCAGCAGTCTCTGTGAATGTGTAAAGAAAAAGAAGGATTTTCAGTACATGTACCTCACCATTCCCACCTCTAAATGTTGACTGTAATGACTCAACAACTAGAACTACTGAAAAATCTTTCTCTGCTTAGAGTTTGTGAAGAAATGAACCACCAAACCTGTTTAATGCTGGTGTAGCTTAGATTTGCAAGAATTATTGTATTCAAATGGTTTAAAGCAGCTCTTGAGAAATCGCACTAGTAAAAGGTAACTCTTTGGCCATAGGGATTCATCTCCAGTAGGGCTTTTGCCCAGCGTAGTCGCGTCTGTGAGGAGGGGAGGGGATTGGAGCTTTCCTCTTTATGCCAGCAAATGTTTTGAAGTGTTGGCCATGTTTCATTAGGATTTTTACACCTGAAAATCATCTCTAAGTGTGTTCCCTGCTCTTTTCAGGTTAAGATAAGTAATCGTACTTGTTCTCTTGGTGTTTGGTTTGTTTTTTTTTTTCCAAGAAGAAATCAGTGAAATGGGTCAGGAGAACTGACTAGATGTCTTGAATGAGATGAACTGTTTCTAATTCTCTTAACTCTTTTCATGATATTCTTAGGAGTACCAGAAAGAACAGCTTCCCTTTAAGCTTGGTGCAGGACTAGTTGTGTGATTGAAATAAGCAGAATATCATGTTCCATTTCTATATACTAAAACTTCCTTGTAGAAGGATATGTACAACATTTAGTTGGCGGTTGGTAGCCATTACACAGCTGCCAACCTCTTAAACTTATGCAGTACTTCTACTGGGATAAAATAGGAGTAGATTCATGCAGGATTTTTGATACAGGTCTTGCTTTGAAACAGACTACTTGTGTGACAAAAATAATTTTTGCATATGAATATGTAAATATATTTTCACAAACATATAATTTCATTTTTATCATTGAAATGTTTCTTCCTCTAAGCAGATACTTGTTGAAAGTTATATTTATGTAAAATACGAATGTGCAGCTTTTTACATAATGTTAGAAATTTCTGTATAATGCATACACACTGACAGAAACAAATTGTCTCATTACTGATACTTGTTGCAAGTTGCTGGCTGTCTAAACATAAAATGTTCACAACTTCTGTCACTTACGTGTTATTGGCCAGTGTAACAAAAACCCTAACACTCTGAACATTAATTTTACACTCAGTTTTTACACAACGACTGTGTATTCCAGGGAAGCTTTCATTTTTTTGTCTGAAAGCCTGTCTTTAACTAACAGTGTCTTAAAGAGGGGAAAAAATAGTCTACAGAATGTGTAAGAAATGTAAGGACTTCAATCCTTATAGGCCATTGAAGTACCAAGGAAGTATGAAATCACTCATGCCTCCTGGTAATTTACCGGGCGGGGAGGGGGGGGTTGGGCATGGGGGGGAAGAGGACTTTTTTCTCTTTTTGAAGTTTGAGTGATTCCTATCAAATTGTGTTGCTGATGGCTGGAGCAGAATAGCAGAATAACATTTAATAACTTAACACTGCTGAACTACTGCTTCTGGTGGTTTGGGCTTTGGCCAAGAAGTAAGACATGGTGTATGATCTTTTGCTTCCTCAAGATCATGAATGTTCTGCTCCTTGGTTTGGTTTTTTCCTTCATTTGAATTCTCAATGGGCTTTATGAAGTTGCTTAATAAACTTCATTTCCTTGAGAAACGTAGATGTAGTTGGGTTAAGTTGCATAGTTAAGTCTAAGTGATTGGGTTTGACTAAAAGTTACAATGATGAGATGAGAATATAAATCAATTTCCTTTCCCTGCTCCAGTCTTTTAATTGTATTGTCGTCCAGCATGCCCTTCAAGGCTCTCGTATTTTTCATTAAAGTGCCAATCCTCTGTTTTTGCAGAAATTCTTTTTATTCATTCATTCATATATTAAGTATTTTCTCTTTCATGGGTAGAAATTTTACTCTCATGAAATCCTGCTCTAATTAAAAGTGAATGCTAAGAGTCACTACCTTGGTGCGATGCACCATTCCAAGTTATTGCAGTGACGTACTGTGCATGCAGGCAGAGTTGATTTGCCTGTCCTGCGCTGAATGGGTCTGAGCCATCACAGTGGTCGTCAGCTGTCGGCTGTGCCTTGGATACCTGCGGGGAGCTGGGGCGAGTGGTTCTGTTTCCATTTATTCCAGAAACTGGAACAGCTTACAAAATCGGATAAAACATATTTGAGTTGTGTAACAGTATAGTACTAGGAAATACAGGTTTGTTATGAATACCAATAAATACTGACCTTAAATTAAGTCTTAACTGAATAAAATTCCAGAGATTTGCTTGATTTTGACAAATGCTGATGACGGAACAGATTTTTTTTTTTTTTTCTCAAAACTTAAGTCTCCCTTAAGTACTAAGCACAGGCACCTGACAAGAAACATACTTGTCTTGTCAGCTCATCGGTATTGGCAGCTAATACTGCAGTGGGAATGAAGTTGAAGCAAAATCTTGCGTGAAGTTGTTTATTGCTTGTTTGCATTCCTATCAGCAGTCTTTGCCATATCTTAAAGAAATTCCTCCACTGATGTCATTATTTTTGCCTTTGTGCAGTTAGACTAAATGAATGTAACTTTATGGATGTATCTACAGAATGATTTTCTACATCTGCTTTTCGATTTTGTTCTTGAAGCGGACTGAGTATAAGAAGAAACAAGAAAACATTTGCTTCAGTTTGGGTATTTTGCTTAATCACTTACTGTAGTGTCTCAGCTTAATGAACAATTTTAGAGCCTTGTATTTGTTTTAACTTTTTCAGTCCTAAGTTGTAGTAATTGTGTAGAACTGTAGAATAATGGCATAGGCTTCATTTTTTGTTCTTTGCTGAAACAGGATATATTGTTTATTAGAAAACATTTCTTAAGCTAGTTGTTCAGGTGCTTTCTTTAAACTGATTGCGCTCTAGCTTCTCTTAATCTGTAGTAGTATTATTTTTCCTTATGTTTCCATTCTGTGGATTTATTACAGTATATAGGAAGTTGCAAAGTACTTAAAACTATTAAGTTGGAAGTGGCAGTTCTCTGCTCTGTGTAGGTATGTGAAGAATATTTTACTGCTAAATACTGATTTAGGGCATTCAAAAACTTTTATTTAAACTAATGATGGGCTTACTGGGGATACAATGGTATTTTAAGAGCAGTTTTCATTTCTTTTACTCCAATGTTGTTTAAAGTACAGAAGGGTAATTTTTCAGTGACATAAGAGGTACTACAATAGGATTGTTTATTTCATCTGCTCTGTCAAAGAGGAAGCTACCGTTACCAGGGATGTGCTTACTTCAGTGTGCTCTTATTAGAGAGTAACAAAAGAGGACATAAATGTATGAATGCTGTGTCTAACAAGCAGAGTTCTCAGCAGGAATGCAGCAAAATCTTTTATAGCTTCTGACATGTTTTCTGTTTTCTGCTCTTGGACATAAAGTATCCATGTGATTTTCCTTGCAAATACGTTACCAATAAACAGTAGCCGTACTTTGAATCTACATTCATAGTATTCATACCTGAAGTTGTTATCCAAAAACACGCCTACCAGTATTATCCTGTGATAAAAATCAGTAGATTTTTAATCACAAAATGCCATAGAAATTCATGAAGCTATAAAAATGCTAGTCTAATTGCAGAGGGCTTACAGCCCATTCCTGAAATACAGCCACCATGTGGGTATATGCTTACTCATCTGCCTGTGCACATTTTGCAGCTGTCTATCAAATTGTGCATACTTGATATACATACGTTGATCTGAAGACTTATGCTCCCTACACTTCTGTGTCCGCTCTGTCCCTGGCCTCATCTGGCATCTGTTGTTTTGCATAACTTTGCTGTTGTGTGCTCATATTGCTACTTTACTGGCACAGTAGAGAGTTGGGGAAGATGGAGGTGGGGTTTTGCCTCATACACCAGAAAGGGGTTACACCCCACAAACAACCACTTTTGCAGCCCTTGTTTCAGTAAGATGGAGGAGCTTGGAGTCATGGGAGGAAGAAGTGAGGGAGGTAGAAAAGTCCATTCATTTTCCTTGAAGAGGAGAGAAGGTGCAATCTGAGAAGGTGCAGAATTCAAAGTTTATTTTTCCCTATTTGGTACCCAGTATTATTGAGGTGGGGAGTAGGGAAAGAACATAGGAAGGTGATCTTCATGAAGAGTAAGTGTATGTCATTCTGACAGTAGGAGGAGTCTGCTGTGTTATGAAATGAAAATGTAATAATGATATTTTACATTTTAATCCAGAGATTAGAGGTATTTAAAGATATTTAAGCCTGATAGTGTCTATTTATGCTCTGCTTTTGTATTAAAAAAAAAAAGTATTATTTTAAGAAATTTAAGATTGTGGGACCTCTGTACAATGCAAGTCCAACTTTTGCTCCATGTTTCACCGTGCAAGTGAGTGATTAGGTCTTTTTCTAGTCTTTTTTCTGTACAAGGGAATTCTATATTTCTCATATGACCTAATCATGCAACTGAATTATTAGGTCTTTTTCTAGTCGTCTTTCTGTACAAGGGAATTCTATATTTCTCATATGCACAGAGAAATGTTAAGAAACATAGAATCTGTTGGACTTGTTCTGACAAGGTTAACAATAAAGATGACAAGTGGGAAGAGAGGTTTGGGGCTTCAAGCACTAACACTCTACTAAGGTCTGCCAGGCTAGGCTTAGAATCAACTCCCCCCCCCCAAAAAAAAAAAAAACAAACAACGAAAAACCCCCACAAAAACAAACAAACAAACCCCAAACACCAACACCACCACCACCCCCTTCAAAAAGACCGAAGAAAACCCCCCAAAACCCAAACACAGCAAAGCCGCACAAACAGAACTACCCACTGTCCACTATGCTCCACTTTCCAAAATAAGTAACTTGATTTTCCCTCACTAAAAAGAAGGAAGAAGTATATTTTACAAGCTTACTATTTCCCTTTCTTCTGTGTCTCCTTAAATTGGTAGCCTGTTTTACAGTTCATATTTTCTGCCTGCCCCAAAAAGTGAAATCCATTCAGAATTTTGTTCTCAGCTGAACTACTAAGAGAATCTTCTCTTTCTGATAAATTCATTTAAAAAAAAAAAAAAAAAAATCAGTGCTAAGAAAATATTCCCTCCTTTGAGGGTGATGTTCGTAGCGCTTTTAAGCATTCTTGTTGTATTTTGGCCATTTTGAAGTTTGCTGTTCTGTTAAATCTACTGATTCTTCCCAATAATTATTTTTTGAAGAAAAATAAAGCCACATCTTTATGAAGTAAATACTATTATTATTAATATATTGGTAAAACTAAAACATCAAAAAAGAGGAGTCTGTTAATTGTCTTTTAATTGTGTGCAGAAGACAAATGCCTGTAGCCTGATTCTCAAAAACACCTAGCATAAGGATTTCAAAGAATTTTAGCATCAGTAAAAATGCCCATTGTCTTAATAAAATAGTCTATAAATCTGAAAATCATTCCTTGAGTCTGACTCAGAATGACTTGTAGAAGATAATGACACTCATGAAAATTTTTTCAGGTCATCCCTAATACATTTCCTTCATGTGTCAATCATAAAATGACATGCTTTAAAATTAAAGCACATATACAGGTTTCTTATTTAATATCTGAGTCAATTCTTGAGAAAAGAAAAGATACTAGACAGCTAGAGTTTGCTGAATATTTTCTACTCACTGGTTACATCTCTGGACTAAATGTTCCTTGGTTACGTACATATGTACTCAGTATACTTTTGTGTAATTTTCATCTGCCATGAAAAAAATGGAAAAAGAAAAGAACCTATTTATCAAGAAATTCTAACTCAAAACCTTTTCTACACATGGAGGATTTTAGGTTTTCCTAACATTGCACTGCATTTCACCACAGTGAGGTCTTATCCGTAGTACTGCTTTCCAAGCTTTGGATTTTCTCAAAAGAACAGTAGACACCCTGCCTAAAAATAAAGCCACATCCATCTGCACCCATTTTGCTCTTCGTCTAGTGTAGGATGGGATCACAAACACTAGCACGTTCTCTGAAATTCACTTGTGCTTACTGGGAGATATGCATCAGCCCATGGTAACAAAACAAAAGCACTCAGAGGGAGTGAAGGGCCTTTGTTTTAACCCTGGTGAAATAAGACCACTTCTCCTTCTCTCACTCTCTGAAGTACATAGTTGTTTGGGTTGTGATACGCTCCATTTCCAGTTAGTGATTGTGGAGAGTGACACTGAGACCCTGGCAGTTGCTGTGGTAACAGGGTTTGGGTAGTGAAGACGCAGGTGTGATGTCACTAGGGCAGCGTTGCCTCTTCCCCCTCAAGTTGAGAATAGAGTGAATGTACAGATATTTTTAAACACCATTGTGTGACTCCATTCTGTACTGATTTTGTGCAAACAATTGCCTCTTACTTAAATTCTGGCATAAAATGCGAGCGTGGACTTAACCTTTTTGCCATTCTATTGTTAAGGACATTTCCATGGGCTAGTTCTGTCATTTCCATGACAGTAAGGTCAGAAAAGTTTTTGAGAGAGAATAAAGGAACTCAGTAGTACCTTTTTGTGCAATGTATCTGTTGCCATCTGTTAAAAAAAAAAAATGGTATCTCTGATTCTCAAGACCTTCTGTAACACCTGAAAACAGTTTCATTTTACAGTGGAAACTTTTAATAGGTCACTAAGCATCAACAAAGAAGGCTTGTGTTTTTCTGGTAGTTAAATTGGGTGGGTAGCCTATGTATTTAGGAAATCATATGCCCTAAAGGAAAAAGTGAAATAATTTGCATGTTCTCTACTCCTTTTAGTGAAATAATTTGCATGTTCTCTACTCCTTTTATTCATTTGCCGTCTTAGTATTACCAACCTATTCTGCACAAAAGATCACCCATTATAACCTTCACTCTGACTTTCGTCTTTGCTCTTCTGCTTATGTGTATTTACATGTCCTTTTTTCTAGAGTACTTGAATGTATCTCATGCAGTAGTTGATAGTGCTAAAACAAAGGAGCTTGATAAAGGTCTATGTGCAGACAGCTATTTAAGCGTGTGATGGAAGCCTGATATCTCTGTGGGAACAGTGTTAAGATTATGCAGCTGTTGTGGTTTCACCCAGCTGGCAGCTAAGCCCCGCACAGCCGCTCGCTCACTCCCTCCGGTGGGATGGGGGAGAGAATTAGAAGGGTAAAAGTGAGAAAACTCATGGGTTCAGATAAAGACAGTTTAATAGGGAAAGCAAAGCAAGGAATCCATTCACCACTTCCCGTGGGCAGGCAGGTGCTCAGCCATCTCCAGGAAAGCAGGGCTCCATCACGCGTAACGGTGACTTGGGAAGACAAACGCCATCACTCCAAATGTCCCCCCCTTCCTCCTTCTTGCCCCAGCTTTATATGCTGAGCCTGAGGCCATATGGTGTGGGATGTCCCTTTGGGCAGTTGGGGTCAGCTGTCCCAGCCGTGTCCCCTCCCAACTCCTTGTGCCCCCCAGCCCACTCGCTGGTGGGGTGGGGTGAGGAGCAGCAGAGGCCTTGGCTCTGTGTAAGCACTGCTCAGCAATAACGAAAACACCCCTGTGTTATCAACACTGTTTCCAGCACAAATCCAAAACACAGCCCCATGCTAGCTACTGGGAAGAAAATTAATTCCATCCCAGCCAAAACCCGCACATTCTCCACCCCTTATTCCATACCATTTACGTCATGCTCAGGTCCCACACTATCCAATACTTCCCCATTACCCCCTGCCCCCGCCTTCCCATCCTTTGATGTAATACACAGATATCATTCCCTTAGTCTATGGACCACCCCTGTGAAATGTCTGTAAAATGTCCACAAAACATCCATTGAGCTCATTTAGTCCATGACTTTGGGCTCCATCTGTTATAGTGGTCACTTGGGACAGGAGACATGGTGTGTTGCATGGAGTTACTGGCCACCAAAGCCAGCTCGGGTTGGGTCAGTGCTCTGCACTCGCACTGCTTCTTGTAAGGCTTGTCCTCCATTGGTTCAGGTGGTTCCTACTATAGTAATTCCTATAACATGCAACTCAAATCATAGGTTACAACAATTTAAAGGTGTTTCCATTACAATCTCCACCCCTGGTCCCTTTGGGCCAGGTTACAGGGTTTAACATTGCAATGAACTCGTCCTCTTGCTCCTAGCCTGGCTTGCAACAAGCAGTTCTTGCTCTAGTAATTCCCATAATGTGCAACTCAAATCCTGGGTTTATCCACGGCTACAGATGCTTCGGGGTGTCCTGCTCCCACATGGACTCATCCACAGGTCACAGTCCCTTCGACTCGAGTTCACACTGGAGTTCCAGCCTGTCCGGTACAGCAGCACAGAAACAGCAATGCTGCCCTGGCCATCTGCCAGCCCAGGCACATGCCCATTGCTGTTATCAAAATGGTCCCAGGCACAGCAGAGTAAGATGATCAGCAGTACAGCAAGCAGTGAAAGCAAAAAGCAGCCACTAACGAGCGCTAGACTCTAATATACAGTAAGGCAGGCAAGCCCCATGGCAAGCACAGGAGCCTACCCATTAATAATTACACAGCAATAACAGCTATAAATTCGATCTGGCCCATTCCAATCAAACCTGTCGTTATCTCGAACCCTTTGAGCCCCACATTGGGCGCCAAAAAGGACTGTTGTGATTTAACCCCAGCTGGGAGCTAAGCCCCACACAACCGCTTTCTTGCTCCCCCCCAGCCAAAACCAGCACAGCAGCCTATTGTACTCGCATCTTCAAAAACCTTCTTGTATTTCCTGATAGAAATCAAACTGGTGAACAATCCTACCATTTACCAGAATATTTTCAAAAGGAAGCGACTCTCTGCTTCATAGGGCTTGTAAATACAATATTGTGAAGACTCTGCCTGTCTTCAGATGCCAGGGGTGAAAAAACAGCAGTTCAGCGTTACCGAGAAATTGCTATTTTCTGCTGTTAGCTCTCTTTCCTTTGGAGCAGTGGGATACTAAGATAGAACACATGCTGTAACTGCTGGGATGTGGTGGATCCGGACAGCTCAGGGTTGATAGAGAGCTCTAGAGAGCAGACCGAGTACTGGGTGAGGCTGCACATTGCATAAAATAATCGTCAACACCACAGAGGGAAAGATGTGCCAATACTGAGACCAAAGTTTGAAGAGGCAACAGAGAAACTCTTGCTGATGTTGTGTGAGAGTTTCCTGGTAGGGATGATCTTCGACCACTCCTTTCAGTATCTTGGGTTATTTCCAATTGTCTGCTCTTTACAACAGCACTTGTTCTTTTCCATGGTAATAAAGGTGCTGGGAAGACTCTCAGGAGTGATTCCTGAACCATGCCAGGAATTCTGAACTACCAACAAAGAAAAATATTCTTGAGCTGCCTTGCTCATTCTGAGCTCCAGTGAAACAGCAAGTCACAGCAGTATAAAACATAATGTGTCAGCCACTGATTGAGGATGTACATCTAAACAAACAGCCTTGACTTAGACAAAATTACAAGAGGTTCTTTCAGAGGGGCAATGCGGATCAGTGGAAGTTGATTCCTTGGGGTTGAAGATTTATTTGTCAAAATAGCTTTTAAATAAACTGTGTGCTTTATAACTGATGAGGCATTGCTCAATATGACTTGCAAAAATGAGAAGCTTAAAAAACGAGCGTGGAGGAAATGGACGTACAATTCCTTTTCTTTTGGTTCCATTTTACTGATTATGGTATGAGACGTTTTCTATAGGCTAGACTGAAAAAACTTGGATCCTGGAGCTGCAGACTATACTGAGGGATATCAATGTGATTTCAGTCTAACTCATTTCCCTTCTCCCACGTTTACTGGTAACACCTGTGTTTTCACTGTTTCTGGATTCTTCAGGAATAGGATGGTAATGGTAATAGCTGTAGCATGGACTTGAGTTTAAATGTTCAGAAATTTTGGCAGGCTGTCAAGTTACTGGGCGGGGGGAGGAGGAACCAGAATTGGGAAGTAGTTATTTATTTTTTCTTTGCTCTATAATTCAGTCAAAATTTAACAGTATTTAACTGAAAGCATGAAGAGAATGTTTCTGATCTTGAGGAAAATCCTGCCAAATCTCAGTGACCTGTTAGAAATAATGAAGTCTTAGGGGTTTTCAGAAAAGTTTCTTGAACCTTGTACAATCTAAACACTTCAGAGGTACGTGTAAGTATGGCTACTTTACCTTATAATAGCTTGCACGTATAGTTTATGGAGTTCAGCTTTTCCTTTCATTTAGATTCTCTTTCAGTACTTTATCTAGTGAGGCTGGTTTGAAGATCAGGGCAAACTGCATATTTTTTCCGTGCATGCTACTTATACGTGGGTTTGCATTGTCTACTGAAGCTCAGGATTACATGTATGTAGATCTCTGCACACAGTGCCTATACACATGCAAGAGTAGTGTGCTTTCTGCATGGTAATTAATAGACTATGTCAGCTCTTAGAGTGATCTCTTTAATTTTTTTTCCATTTTTGGATTGTAGTCGTTTTGAACAGCGTTGTTTCTCACTTGCAAACACACATGTGCCATCACAATAGCTAGCATCACAGAACTAGCCTAAAGTTTCAACCAGTTCTTTCCTCTACATGGGTGAGAATTCAGTGCAAAATTGATGGTTGCAGCACATTCCTGCCTAAGGAATTGTTTGAACTGGCAGAGATCCTGAGTCAGCAGTCCAGATGGCAATATAGGCCAAGACACAGGCACTGGGTTTTGAAGAGACTAAGCCTACTTAGGGTTTGCACAAAGTTCTCACGTGTTTCACAATGGAGAAATCAGTAACTGCTTATTGTGAGTAAAGCTTGAGGATGAATAAATGATACTGTTTTTCCTTTCTCTGGTGGTCATTTTGTTTCAGGGTGTCCCCCTGTGAATGGGGGCTGTTCATGAGAGTTTCTGTTTGGTTAAGCATACTCTGCAGCAGTATTTGTAGTTTCATTCTTGCAAAGGCACATAATTGGTATGCCAGGCATTTATATAAAATACTTCTCACCGCATAAATGTTTTTGTGTGTGGTGGTGGTTTTTTTTTTTTTCATTTTAGCAGCAGTTTCAGACAGAAACTTGTTCTTAATTCAAGGGAAAAACTAAGGAGGAAATAATTTATATTATAAGATTACTTGGTGGAAATGAAAACAAGAAAACTTGCATTTAGTATGATAGAATAATTATTTTTCCTTCTCATGTGATTTTCTTGAATTGTGTTACTGGAACATAGTTTCTTTAGTTTTCAGATAATTTATTTATCATATGTTTATGTAAATGTTTAAAATATAACAAATCTTGGGCTGATGTACAGAAATAATATTCTTTAATTTCTGTTCACTTAAGCTTCATGTGGTTTCAGAAGATGTTTTTAACTACAGTTTAGTTGAAATAATTTTTCTTTTCAAACTTTTTCCTTGATTGGGCAGCTTATAGAAAAGGTGAGCTCTTTGACTCATTTTCAGATCTACCTTGTTGTTTAAATAGAGAAATCCCATGCTCTTTCTGATACCCTTCAATGTGTTATTTTGTGGGAAAGTAAAATGTCCTATCCAGTTCTAATATTGGTGAGATTGTAAGTGGTTTTAATAGGCCAAAACCTCAATTTTCCCCACCCCCCCTCTTAAGATTGTGGTGCTGGAGTTAACTGGTTTGGGATGATGTCCCACACCTCTGTTGCCCATCTCTCAGATTTCCTTGGCTGACGGATCCAGCTCTCCCTATCTTTGATACAAAATTATTTTCCTGTACCTCATAAAGAAATGAAGTTACAATCTTTGTAAAGTGGTATGAAGCGATACAGTGTGGCTAAATTTGTTAAACTGGGTACCCGTGCTTGGCAAGAAGAAATGAAATCCTGATTACAGAAGAGCAGTCCTGGAAGGAAGATGGTTATTACAGAACCTGAAATTTTGGGCTTTCAAGTCAAGAAATGAGAGGGTAAACAAGACGTTATCTTCCAGAAGTAATGCAGGCCAATTTAGCATTAACTTACATGTACAAAAGATAGAAGAGCAGAAGACTAAGGTGACACAGAGAAAAGCCTGTAGAACTATCTTGAGAGAAGAGAGGAGCAGTAGGTAGATGAGGACTAGAAACTAACGAAAATTAAAATAATTATCTGGGACCTGCAATTGTCATTTTTAAAAAATAAAACATTCAGGATATGAGTGGGAACTGGAGCACTAGAGAATAGAGAGTGAATATGGTTGACTGAATTGTGAGTCTTTATTTTTAATACTTCATATCCCTGCTAATGCAGTTCTTTCTCTATTACTAAACGTGATTTGTGTGCCACCTGTTTCAACTGCATTCACTCTCCAGGGACATCAAATGGGAGTCAGCATGTAGGAGCTAAATTATTTGGAGAGGATTCAGTGATTGACTTAAATGTAAAGGGATTAATTGGTCTCTAAACTAGTCAATTAAACTGTACTCTGAAAGTGGAAAGATCACAAATGCATGGCAATGAATAAATTAATGCATTTTTCATGGCTTTAGTATTTTCTGCATGTTGCTTAATATTGTTTTGAATCATAAAATTTATTCCATTAATTGTGATCATACTGCATAATGGATGCATGTGAAATAGTTTTGTGCAGCCATCCTCCTAAAGGACAGCTGGTAGCAGGCTTACAGCGCGAATTTAAATGTATATTAGTAGGTATTTACATCTTTTGCAGTCTCTTTTTACAGACAGTCCAGCAAAGGATAACAAATTGTCTCTGAAACCATGCTGTAAAATGAATGGGGTTCAGGTCTCTTAAAAATTTGGGTCCATTCCGTGTAACTCATTAAATCTTGTGCTCTTTAATAGAAGTGTAAAGGACATCATATACTTGGTACCTGAGCAAGGTGTGCAGTACAAAGAAATGAAGAGAGATTTAGATACTTTGCTTTGCTTTGTGGTTTTAGGTTTTTCTGTGTTTGGTAGGTTTTTTTAGTTCAGACGAGGTATAGTTGAGGTTTTTTTCTTTTTAGGGGACAAAAAAGGCATTCATTTTACAGTAGTGCTGTCCTCCTGCCAAATTTAAGAGTTTAGCTGCAAGTCCTAGGAATATTAAAGCTCTCCATCAAGACTCATATATCTTCATGTTCTGTAATTTAAATTCTGCATTATTATCATAGGTTTATAATCATGTAAAGGTATCAGAAGATTGTTTTGGGTGAGAAATGGACATAGAGGGGAATCAAGTCTTCCAGCACTTGCAAGTCCCGTTTCCAGTTGTCATTTTTAAATTGACCTGAGATGGTCAGAAGTTACCTAGCTTACATGTTCTAAGAGCATGGCTGCTGCCTCACTGGAGAGCTCCTGATGCTGAAGTATACCTGCCAGAAAAACTAAAAATTGACTCATACTGGAAAATGGGTACATGGGTTTAATACCTGATGATTTTGGATTTTTTAAGGTTGTGTGAACATAAAACTCATGATATGATGTTTTTACTTCTTCTTTTCCCTTGAGGTGCCCATGGTAAGCAGCTGTTTGAAAGCCCAAATGAAAACTGCATCAATAGTTTTTAGATTTTGAGAATAATATTCTTCCTCTTTTTTCTGTGTTGAAGAAACTAAGTAACCACATTTCCCCCGTTGATGTATTTGCTTTGTGAATGAAACTGGTAAGTGTAATTTCATCTTCAGTGAACTTAATGACAACAAAGTATGGGCTTATGTCCCTTCTTCCCCTTCACTTTGCCATATTTTTTCAAGAATATCCTTTCTGAATGGCCTTAATCTAATATAATGCTACTTTGGATAATAGCATGCAGCTTTCCTGGGGGTGAAGGGAAGAAGGGTGCATTAACCTACATTAGCAGACAGCAAAAATAAGCGTGTGTTCAGAGGCCTTCCTAAGAAGAGGAGCGGCATTTGATAGGCTGTGTTTTTATTTTTATGATTTAGATGTCAAAAGTATGCTATATATTTGTGGTCTGGTATCTTAACTGTGGTGACAGAGCCTGCGTGCATGTCTGGAGAGCATCTCTGTGAGCGAACTGTTGAGATACAGCAAATTAATTGTAGCGTCTATTAACTTGTGAATTACTATGGATTGATATTCCATGCCAGTGCTTCTTAAATTAGTCAAAAAGAATGAAAAAGAAGCCTGCATGCTTTTTAGAAGATTAGGTTCAATTACTATAAGAAACATTTGTCTTTTCTTTTATGAGATCTCAATTTTCTTTATTTTTGAGCCCCATTTTTAGGATTTATGTACAACGATCTTATAATCTTTGAAGATTTTGGACAAAATAATTTTAAAGCTGCACAGAACCCCTCCCTGTATTTAAACGCATGAGGCAAGCAGGAGTGTTTAAGTGGCAGTGTCTTACTGTCTGCTTCACTTTCTTTCCTCATGCTATTAGCAATCTGAGAATCATCTTATGTTCACATATTATTTCCCCTTATACTTTATCCCTTCTGGTTAGGGTTGTTGTAGAGCGGGTGACAGCTGCTTTTGTTCTCGTATTTTTTGATTTTTTAGGTCTCCAGCCTTGTTTGAACAGTACTGTGGTAGTTGTTTCAACTAGGTGTTCCCACACGGAGAAGATGTTTTGTCGGTTGCTGAAAAACTCAGAGCTATGTTATTCGTGCAAAGAGGGCCACGTGTATTATATAAACAAATAATGTGGTATTTCAGACTTTGCATACATAATTCTACAGTAGCCCTATAAAAATAATGCTTATCTAATGCTTATCTGCTTCACAGCGTTCTTTCAAGTTACAGGGGTATTGAGAGTAATAATTTGTAACAAATTGCTATTGAGATCAAAGCCATTTTAAGGCAAAACAGATTATCAGACATCTTAAATGTTTAACTTCCAGATGTAATTTTTTGTGATATATAATTATAAATATGATATTTGTGTGATATATATATAAATAATTGTGACTTAACCATCAAGACAGAATTTAGGTAATTTTTAATGTTTTGCTATAAAAGCAGTTCTGTATTATCCCATGTTAATAGTCTTTTCAAAAATGTGCAGTTTTGAATCTAGTAGAATACAGAGCAAAGATGTGGTGACAAACTTATTTGTGGCTTTGAGTGAACCTGTGCTACAAGGACATATAAAAGAAAAGAATTGTCTCACGTCATTACTAAGGAACTGATAATGACTTGTGGCTTTACTCCTAGAGTAGTATTAATTTATGAAAATGAAGCTCCTAATGTAAATGTGGTTTGATACTCTTACCTACCTACGTGTTAAATATTCTTTTTGTTTCTAAGCTGAACACGATTACATCCCTGACTTGACTTAACATACAACTAGGGTGTAATGTTGAAAACTGCGCTAACTTAATTTGAGAAAAGTCGTCTTATTTGCATCATCCCGACTCTACAGGCTGACTTGTTCAATACGTGGTAGTGCCTGTCGTGTATCAGATGTCAAACCTCTCAACATTTCCCTTGCCCTTTCCCCCTTTCTCCAGAGGGGTAGGAGGACTCTGCTTTCATGGTTAAGATGGCCGGCAGAGTGTCGATGCCGCGGCTGACTGGCAGAGTAGCTGCCTGGTGTCGGACATTTCAGTAGCCTACCGATTGCCAGCATGCGACAGCTGCTCATTCTAGAGCAGCATGACACAAATATTAATGGAAAGGATGATATTTTTACCCACTTTATGACTGCTGAAAGCATCTTGGGGGGGGTAAGGGGAAGCCTCCTTTTTCCAAAGCTTCAGCTATATGTGGGTCTGTGACCCACAGATGAATCATTCTGCAACCGTGTCAGTCAATGATTCTAATACAGCTCACTTTGTGAGACGAAGTAATTGATAGCTGTATTATCTGTGATAAAATTACCAAGGAAAGCCTAAATTTAAGGAGATGCAGGGTTTAAACTTTGCAGTACTGAGCTGTTAAGAAAAGGTCAGTTTATGCCTTAGGCTGAAAAAATGGAATAGTTGGTTGGTGAACCTCCATCAGTGCTAGTCAGGCTTGTTCTTGAGTTTTAGGTTATTAATATTCAAAAGGATTTTTTTCAGTCCTGATCTCTAGAGCACAACTGCTCATGACAGTTCTGAGGTGATTTTAGGCCTGTATGGTATTAATAAAATGCTAAGACTAACAGCACAAAAAGAGGGCTTTTTTGGAGATGCCACATGTAACTTAAGGTGTAACTTATTAATGTGCCATGAATAAGTTATGTGTCACTTTGAATATATGTGCGTATCTGGCTGCATTCCTGTTTTAAAGAGTATTAGGTCTTCTATGGAAATGAATTTTCCAAAGGAGTCCATTTCAAACACTGTGTGAAAACGCAGTGATTCAGACAAGGGGAGAACGATGTCAGAAGGGTGATAACAGCAGCGATTTTGAAAGTTTTATATCCAGTTTTTCCTGATGTTGGTATTTTGAGTATGCTAGAGCAAGAAAGATTGCATCCATTCTGACAACTTTCTAGTTAATTATAATTCATTTTGTACTTATTACCAGCTGGTGCTTTTCTTTTTAGAATAACTGGTAATACTGGTACAGATATGAGCAAGTTGCTGATTTTTGTTAAGGACATATGTATGAAGAAGCTCAGAATTTCCAGTGAAAAATGTGTGTTTATTTCAGCATAAACCTGAATGTACCTTTAAACAACCTTCATGTTTCTTTTTTTTGGTATGCTTTTATATTTTATTGTAAAGCCTATGTCCTGTATTACAATAGAAATAGGGTCACACAACTTCTGTGTTTCCTAAATAGGGCAGGATCCAGTGTCTTATCACAATGAATTTATATTCATAATGAATATGACAAACCTGCAGAATCATTTTTTGGTACTGACGTTTTAAATAATTCAAAATAGTTGTAGTTCTAAATCAGCACTATTCTGAAGTGTAACACAAATGTAAAAAAAAAAAGCATTCAATAATGATTAGTGCCTCAAGCTATACGTTGTGGTATAGTGCTGACTACATCACTTACCTGCTGCTAAGGGAAGAATGTTGGTTGTGATTTCATAGCAGAAATTTTATTTTGTAGATCAATTTTATCTGGTGTTGATTAGATTTAGTAAAAACTGGATTTTATTAAAAAATCGAAATTTAGCACATAAAATTTTTAAGTGATCGGAATTTCTGTTAGAGGGAAGCTGTTTCTCTGTTTATCTAATCTTGTCTGCAGACAGTATATTTTCTAACCTGAAGTGCCTTAAATGTTCCTAAGTTTTAAGTATTAGTAGGAAGATGCACATAACCTTCACCTATTTAGTAGTACCCTTTGGATTCCTTAGTTTGATCTGCAGGTGGCATCCTGTTACAGAGATAATCACGTCCCATTTGCAGAGCAGGAGTCATGTAAAGTTGGCCTGAATGGGTTGTGCTTCTAGTCATGAAGCGTTAACTAAAAAAACCTGCATTGCGTACTCTGATTTTAACTGGTTAATTTTTATATTAGCAGCTGTATTGAGCAACCTTTTTGTGCCATCTGTCATTGTCCGATATTTCCGCATATATGGTATGAGGATAAAAGTTATCCTTGATCCAGGGGCTTTCGGCCTTCCTTACTCCATGTTGCCTTTGGTATTAACTGATATGAAGAGCAGGATTTGTCCCTGGATGTAGAGAAAAAAAATACGGAGCAGTGGTCATGGCAGCCTGCTATCTAATTTAATTGTTCAGGGATGTTGTGTTATTTTGGATTATTTCTTCAGTAATCATCAACAGTCTAGGAATTACTTCAGTTCATCTTAAAAATAATGAGAAGCAAATTTTAGATCAGAACAGCATATTTTGACAAGCCACATTATAGACACATTTGCAGTTAGTAATAAATCAATAAATCTCCACGTTCATCACACAACACTTATTTAATATAGAAAAATAAGGGGTTTATTGTGAATATTTATGGGAGATTTTCACCTTTTATGGTGTAGTATTTCATTGAGGACCACAGGAATAAAACTGCTACTTCAGCTGTACATGGAAGAAAATCTCTCAATGCCACTATGCTGGAGGAGCTGCTTGTACGTTTTAAATACTCCATTAATAAAAACCAAACTAAGTATTAAACACTGCATTAATGCATTGTAAAAACATGCTTATTTCTATATAGGTATAGGTTTCAGGGAAAGAATGAGATGGCTATTACTGTAAAACATGTTCCTCCCTGCAGAAGTCGTGTGGCAAAAGCTCAGTGATCTTCTTTTGTAAAGTGAAAACTTCTCTCCTCCTAAGCTTGAGCCCTGTCACAGTATAATTTACGTACAGCGTGGAAGCCCTGTTATGTTGTTCTGTATGTAGTCCAGTCCATCTTTATTAAGGTCATTAAAAAAACGAAACATGGAACTGTCTTAATCTAAGACATCGTAAACAGCCAGCGCAGAAAACGCAGAGCAGTTTGGACTGTGTTCCTACTAAAGGTTATGTACGTTGTACGTGACCTTTCCTCCAGCAAAGACTTGAAGTAGGTCTTGTACGTAGAGAGACTACAATATAATTACTCCTCAAAGTGTTAGTTAATGGGATGTGCAGCAGTTTCCCCTTGACTTCTTGGAGGTGTTCATACTGCTGTTAGCCCTGTCATGCTGCAGATTGATGTATCCATTTGAAGTATAAGCTTCAGTATCCCTCCAGGCTAGCAGGTCATCTTGTGCATACATTTATACAGAGAAAAGAATAGAAGGTTGTTAGAGATGGGATCAGGGAGCGAATCTCGATAGTGAGGCATATATTAGGCTTGGCAAGAAGAGGTTTTGTTGGTGACAACTGAGGAGGTGTTGAGATAATAAGTCTGTAATACAGAAAGTGTGTTTAGATAATGTTACCTAAATGCTTGCTGCATTGTGAAACTGTTATCTTAGTACTTTACTCCACCACTGGAAAAACAGTAAAGGTAATTAATATTTATACCAAGTTTCTGTGCGTGCATCTCATACATTAAAAAAAAAAAAATCCAACAGAATATGTGAGACAACATATTGACTTATGAAATACAATCATTAAAAGACCTGGGTAGTTCTGGGAACTGATGTCCTCTTCCCCCTGTTGGGGCGGGGGCGGAGGGAGAGAGAAAAAGAAACAACCAAAGAAAGAGGAAAGGAGTAATAATTGCCAAAGCAATATGATTTAATCTGCAACTTGGTCTCCTGTATTCTTATTCTCTGCCATACAAAAATTTGTGACTTTGGGCAGAAACAGCTGCAGAAACATGGATTGTTTTCCCTGCATAACCAGGTTTCTCCCAGTATCAGTTTCTCTTGTTCATGAGACAACAACGTGTGTCACATGAAGAAAAGACATTTCAAGTCCTGTGATGTAGTGAAATGGCTGCAACACGTGGTTTCAGCTGGATCTTCATTAGCCTTCAAACTAGCTCCTGCTGAAGGGACTGCTGCAGTTCAGTGCCACAGCCCTCTCTCCCGCTCTAACACACAGCATATGTTGGATGCAGCTGGGCAGCAAGTCTTCTGTTACCAGTGGTTAATATGTGGAGTTACAGAGCACAAAATAGGCTCTAGGTTGCTGTTTCACATATTTGAGTATGGACCTGCATCTGAGGCCGTAGCACAGAGAAACCACCTATGGTTCATGCCTAGCACAGAAATGTGGTCAGCTTCGTGCTGCCTGCCATTTGTTGGAAGGCTGTTTTATCCATAAAACTCTGGAATTGTCTCATGTCTGGAAATGCTTTCTTTTTTGGTTTAGTTGTGGTTTCTGCAAAAACTGTTACTAATTATGCCATGTTTCTTGGATGTATATTGCGAACTACTGAAGTTGTACTTCTGAATAACTAACTTTGACTTATTTCAGCCTGGGCAACATTCAAAGTCCATCTGGTAGGCAAAGAGTATGTTATGAGTTACTTGCAAGCATGAGAAATGCCACATAAATGTTTTGCCTCTCAGACTGTATCTACGCTACTTATTAGACCAGACAGGTCATGATCTCAAGAACTGGCGTGCTATCATCCAGACTGCTTTACTGTTGCATGCTCCCTACTTGGCTTTGAGCAGTGGCAGCTAGCACTCTTCCAAGGCAATGCCCAGGAGAGGTTTTGGGGATAGCACAGCCAAGGACCATTTCCAGTAAATCAGTGTGGACAACGCCTCCCTTTTGGCCTCAGGTTGTGCCAGGGGAGGTTTAGATTGGATATTAGGAAAAATTTCTTCACCGAAAGGATTGTCAAGCACTGGAACAGGCTGCCCAGGGAAGTGGTTGAGTCCCCATCCCCGGAGGTATTTAAAAGCTGCGTAGATGTGGTGCTTAGGGACATGGTTTAGTGGTGGACTTGGCAGTGCTAGGTTAATGGTTGGACTTGATGGTCTTAAAGGTCTTTTCCAACTTAAACGATTCTATAATTCTATGATTTTACCATATGAACATGGTAAAATTTTCATTGGTACCATATGAATATGGTAAATGAACATTACCATTTTACCATATTTCCCCTAAGGGCCAGAAAATGTGTCCTGGCCTTTTTTATTTGCTGCTATTGATGAAGTCTCAGTTCCAAGTCCTCTTCCGCTCTCTTGGTGTATGTGAAGAAGCTTTCCCTGCTAACACAGCTGCCTGGCAGGTCCCTGTAGTTCCTAAATTGGACCATCATATGTCCTAGAGAAATGTATTGGAGATCTGGGCACTCTGAGAGTGCATCATTTCTCTCATTTAAGGAGAATGCATAGGCCACTATGCATTGGAACAGATGGTCTTACTTCTCTAAAATCAAAGCAGAAAGCCGTTCTTCTCTCTTCCCATTACATTCAGTCTGTGGTTGTTGTGGGAGCTTGTTCAAATTCAAACTTCACTGAGGATATTTATTTCCAGATTATTTAAAAAGAGGTAAGTTTCATACTGGGATATTAATTTACTCTCACCAGTTCAAGAGTGTCATTGACTGTAGGTGTGTCCAGGTGCTGCCATCTCCTGTCCTGTCACCACTGTGACCTGCTAATAACTGTCCTGTTGCTTTAGACAAATATAGAGGAAATTATTTCATTATGCTCTCACTCACTCTTATGTTCCAAATCGGTGCAGAGCCTTTTCATGCCCTCTTTTTTATAGTCCACATCAAGCAAGTGATTAGTCTCATTGGTATGACTGTCTGTTTTCCTAATGCACGTGGCTTACTGCTGCCTCTTGTCTGAGATCAGACTTGATAAAGCTATTTTGGGGTAACTGTGAGTTGAGGGCTTTCAGATCCCAACCCTCATTTTGAGGGGAATTAGAACAGCAATACAATTTATTGGTCATAAAATATAATTAATTGTACCCAGACAGTGGCTTTATGGACAATTGCTTATAAACTAAAGGAGAGAAACAAGAGATTGCCAGCAGCCTGGTGGCAGGGAAAGGGAGCTCAAGCTCGTCTGTAGAGAAATAAGTATTTAAAAATTCTTATCCTGGAAATTGTTCTAAAATGAGGATGAATGTTTGCAAATCAGGATTCTCAAATTTTCACCAGGTTCTTCTAAGTAACCTTTAGTGTCAGTATTGTCATCTGTTTCCCATTGCACTTTCTGTGTGCATAAGTAGGCTGCAGTGTTTGGGACGAAACCTCGCTTAGAAACTGTACGCTGCACAGCAGCAAGTGCTTTTCAAAATATAAAAGCGCTTTTCAGTGAGTGATTTCAAATCATTAAGATAATAATGATAAAATTCGTATCATAAAACTATTTTTGGAATACCCCTCTAATAAGGAGAAAAAAATTGTGGTGGTGTTTTAAGTTTTTCTGTAGATTCTTCTTGGTGCCCCCCCAAAGCCCAAAGTAATTGTTATTGGCATTTTTTTGTTATTAATATTTTCCTGAAGTAATCAGTGTCCACGTTTGTCATCCAAAATGAGGTATTTTGAAATCTGTTATGAGGTACAGTTTGACTTTGTGCACAGACGTACATTTAGTACATACATTTGAAACTCAGTTATGAATTGCAATACCTTGGCATTTTTTTCATTGAGATTATTTGCATGGAAATAATCTCTTTAAAGTTTGAATGCAGACTAGCACAGTTTCCATCGAATATTTATATAAACCTACTAACAAATGGAAAAAATACATAAATCCATCAGATCAGATGTTCTCCTTTCTCTGCCAGTGTTGTGTAGTTTAAACATAGTCATGTTTTCATAATCCTCATCTGATTTTTATATATAAGTAAATTTAATGTAATATTATTTCCTTTAAGTCATTTATACTAATTGAGGGATTGGCATTCATAAAGATTATGGGATGTCCTAAATAGTACATTGACAAGGTATTCAGCTGCATTTTTAGGCATCTCAGAGGTTATTTAAGGTATTGAAGATCCCAGAGGAAATATCTGAAAGACAGTTGGTGTCGGTCGCATGTGATTAGGTGCCAAACTGAAGGTTTGATTAATGTAAATACTCTTTATTTGAAGATTTTTCTGTGTTATGGGGAAAAAAAATACCTGCAATACTTGGGAGAAGGACATAGATCTTTTCTTTTGTTACAAAAGTTTATGTGACATTGCTATTTCTTTTTGGGGGCTTTTCCTATCAATTTCCTTGCTCATAAAAGGTGGGGATCTGAACACCAAGAACAGATTCAAAATAAAATTAAGGGAAATAGCACAGAATATTTGTCACTGTGTAATTGGGGAGTGGTTTGTTTGTTTGTTTGTTTTCTTTGTATTTGTATTAATAGAAGTCTTTTATTTAAACAATTATTTTAATTTTAGCACATAAGTCTCTCAGTGAACATAGTGGGAATATTCTTGAAAGTATATGCTCAAGTGTTCTGCTGGCTCAAGACCACAGTGCTCAGCAGTTTTCAGCCCTCGGCCTTAATGCAGCTATAGTTGGAAATAACATATATTCTGTATGTGTTCTTTATATTCTGTTTGGGAAGATGACATCCTAACTGAGGCAGCCATCAGTCAGCTGCAAAGGAAAGAAAGGTTTCTGAAAAGGTGCCTGTAAAAAAGAGACAACAACTCCTGCGTAGTGTGACGAGAGTACCGTTACAGATTTGCATTCTTTTTAAATGTTTCTAATTTTTATAAAATAGGATGAAAAGAACAGGTCTTAAGTTTGTGTTGAAATTTTCTGCTGGAAAACTGCTGCAGCTGTTTTGCAGCATACAAACGGTGCCACCCCTCTCTCTGGTGGCACTGTTTGTATGCCTGAAAAAAACAAGGAAAGGAAGAAATTAAAAACCTCAAACCCTAAATGGTAGGTAGCTGAATTAATCCATCGGAAGTATATTTTGTGCTAAGTTCATGGCTGCACGGCTAAGCATTTTCACTTTATACTACTCCCTAAGACATAAGTAGTTTTAAATGCCCCCAGCTTTTTTTTTAATGCATTATATGCTTCAGTCTGATTCAGGTTTCTGATTTGGAACTTCTTCTAGGAAATATATGGCACGTTGTACGCCCCTGATAAGGGTCAGGAATGTCTGGTGGCTTGCTCAGGATGGTCACCTTGCTTTCACATGTTCACCTAAAGAGACTTTGTCCCTCCTCCCTTTCCTCTGGGTAGCAGTATAGGCCCAAAAACATGATTCTGAAGCTAGTTTTGTTCCTTGTGTAATGCATTAATATGTGCAAAGTAAATGTATAATGCAGCTATTCAAAATTGGTAGTATTTTTATTATTGTACTTGTTCTGAACAAGTATAAATTGACAGCTCAAGGTATTCCAACAGACTTTGTAGAGTAGGGGAAACAGTTTGGAAGCCATTTCACATGCCTCTCTGGTGGTTTCTGATATTTTGAATGTCAGGGAGATAAGAAAGAGTACAGAAATGAGTAAGTTTAAAAACCTGAAGAGATAGTAGAGTGGATCCTCAAAAGTCTGTCAACTTCAGTTCTTGAACTACGTTGAAATAAATTTAAAGAAAATAAAATTAATCAGTCTGAACGTGGTGCTGAACGTTTTTAGAAACTCTAGTCTGATCTTCATTTTGTGTTTAGCTTTTTTATGGTGCCTTTGTAGCACAAAGAGTAGTAGATCTGTTAAGAAAACTGGATATTGATAAAACACTGTTGGAAGACTCTGGTGAGGACCTGAACAACTTATGTATTTAAGAGCTTTGGTTTGAAGTATGTGGGTCCTGATGTACACTCTAGAGCTATAGCTAAATGGTTATTAAAAGTAAAGCCTCAGTGCTGTCTGCTGCTGAAGGCTGACTGTTTTTAGCTTGCTAAGTTTTCTTCTACTTGAATTTTGTTCAGAGGTCTGTCTCACATTTGTAGCGAGAGTGATTTCTGCAGCTTGGTATTTAAGGAATTGTGTGAAATGTACTAAAGACAGGAATGTCAGGAGGCTGGGATGTACATGCCTGAGTGGAATACATCACAGGGTGCGCTGATGCTATTTTCTTGAAATAAAATTCATATTTGTTACTAAAATAAACATTTTACTCGAAATCTGCCAGAAGCTTATTAGGAATGTAGGAAGTCCCCAGGCCTTGATCTTTATTATTTTTGGTCTTGAAAGCTGAGCGTATAGCAATGACTGGCACCAGAAGGAGCATAACATTTGTGTAACTGTTCCTTCTCCTGCAAAGCGCTGTCAGACCGCCCTTGGGAGGAAGGCCTGGGGAGGGGAGCGGGAAAGAAGGCTCGGACGTGCGCAGGGCGGCTGGAGGCTTACTTGCTCGGCAGAGAGTGCTTCGTACCATAAGGACTTGTTAGCTGTGGTCTGAAGACAAGGAATACTTGAGTGAATGAGATGCGTTGGTTCTCTTTCTAAAGCTGAGCATGATTTACTTTGTATCCAGTGCTAGAAATGATCCATCTTTCACTAATGAAGTATTTATTGCTGGTCATGAGTAGTAACATTCATTACTATTATTCTTTAATCTGTCGTATTTGCAGGAAAGTAAAACGGGCTAATACTGTATGTGTATATCTTTTTTCCTGTAATTAGTTGTATACACTTTTAATCCGAGGCTATTTAATTTTTTGAACTTAATGATTAATTTTGGTGTTAGCTGATTCTCAGTTGAAAAAGTTAGTGGCATGCATTCCCTTCCCTGCAAAAACAAATGAAGCTTTTGTCTTTTAAACTCTGATTTTTTGTCTATTTCTTATTCTGACAGTGTTTATGGGTAGTTGCGAATGTTGCATAAGATTGCACGTGATTTGTTCATGCCAGAGCACTTTGCAAGAGACTTGAAAGAGTCCCTGTGTGGTCCCAGAAGGCTATTTTTTTCTTCAGTTCAATAGAAGACAAGCAAGACTTTCACAGTCAAACACTGTAGGAAGCTTGCAGAATCAGGAGGATTTCTGTGTAATATCCTAAAGACAGGAGTTGAAAATGACTACTTTACAAATAGCTTTGCTCTCTGCTTTAGAAAGGCTGACCGGCTGCACACTGAACTCTTTGCAGAGATTATATCCGCTTGATCTTAGACCAGATTTCTCATCTTTTTTTTATTTATTAAGACCTTTTTGATACTAAGGGCTATCATCCTATGTAAGGAAACTAATGGGTTTTGATTAAATAATTGGGCTTTGCTTTTACTTTTGTATTTCCTCTGTGTGCAGAAATCCATTGTTCAAATTTTTTTTTTACATGAATTGATTTTTTTTTTCTTCTTGGGGCAAGACGGCTGGATAGAAATACCTGGAATTTATGACCCATTTTGTCCCATGTCCTGTTCCCTCCCTCCCCCCCATGTAAATTAATGACCAATTTACTTCTGCAACACTGATGATAGTGAAATTTCTTTCCCTTCTGAAAATGGAAATCTAATGAAACCTTTTATTTCACAGAATTAAACGATTGCTACGAAGTACTTCTGAATACAAGATGATAGCACCAAGGAAGTTTAGTTGTTATCTGTCATTTAAGTAACCTTTTCTCTCCAGATTTTTCTTAGCTGACCATTTTCTTCAGGGTTTTTTTGGTAGTATTTGAGGCTTACAGAAGAGTAACTAGTACAGTACTAGTACATGTGGAAAAGTTGTTCCACATGATATGTAGAATAATTCAGAGATTTAGTGAGATTAAAACACCTTCCTATTCTAGACCATCCGTGCCTTTGTTTAAAAGTAGCTGACAGTAGTAGAACAGTTGGTTGACTTAAATACTGAAGTGGAATTGCTATGGTTGCCTGTGTTATTTCTTTTTGGGGAAGGTAGTTAAGAGCTGTCTTTAAAATACTGGTTACATTATGTCTGGCCCAGTGCCAAAGCCAACAGCTATAAAACTATGTGTAGCTATTGTATTGGACAGAAAAATTACTGCATAATTAACACTTCAGCTCTGTAAATTTTTAGTTGATTAAAATGATGATAAAAAGCATGAGATGTGTTCTTTTTTCTTTTTCTTGCGGCTTTGTGGCAAGGAATATTTAAGCAAATAGTCAGCTATGATGGGAGGTCATTCTATGGGTAGAATAAAGTGGGAATATTTTAAATACCATTAATTTCAAATTACGTTTAATCGTCAGTGGCAAATCCATGGTTCCTCTTAGACCATTGTCAACTTTTTATAATATTTATGTGCTTTTATTTTCTTTAATGGAGGTTCTCCTGAGGTGTTAGACAAACATCTGTCCTATTCCTTTTTTATTCCTTTTCAGCTAGAACCCATTGCAGAGTGAATTTTGAAGAATTCCTTTATCTTTCTGAAGACCCTTATTTTTACTACTTGAATCCTGCTTAAGATCCCATTTGTTTGTATTGATCTTATTAATTGAAACAAGTAGGAAAACAAATCCTTGAGACAGGTGCCAACATTGTCGGATAGCTGTCTAGTGACAGGTCATTCTGTCATGTGGTTATCAATCAATGAACCTGTACTCAGTAGCCACAAGTGACAGAACAGAAGAGTATAGATTTGGCCTCTAAAGCTATGGAATCACTACCTCCTATGAGTTCATTAACATGCTAATAAATCCGTTCCTCGTTTGTCTCCCCCCTCCTCCAGTGAACATTTGTCGTGTGCCTTCACATTCTTTCTTCATGGGGAAAGCAATGTGTGCACAAGTGTGGAGATTGCTCAACACCAGCCAATCTACCTGATCAACGAAGAGCATATCCATATGGCCCAGTCCTCACCGTCACCGTTCCAAGGTAAGTGAGCTGCATTTGGAACTTTGTGTGCTTAACCTCACTTCTGTGTGGCAGGGACTTTGCTCCTGGTGATGTTATCTTCAGAGGTGAATAAGATTAAGTAACATTTCAAATGGGTTAAATTTCTATTCAGGAAGTTGTGGACATAAGGGAAAATGTTGTTAGAACTTCAACACTGTAGCCAGCCATAAATGGTATGGGAATTTTCCAGACATTGTTTTTAAAGGTACATGCATATAGTAAATAAAATGAAGAAATTCATCAAGAATAAAACAAGCAAACATTATCTTGTTTAAAAAGACTTAAAAGTGAGTGCACTGATTTGATTTTCTTACATGGTATCTAGGTCAGTGGGCTCCAATCTGTAACTTCAATGCTGCGTAAATACAAATACTGAGCTTATCTAATTCAGGA
The DNA here is from genome assembly GCF_034638445.1 of Ciconia boyciana. NCBI lineage: Eukaryota > Metazoa > Chordata > Aves > Ciconiiformes > Ciconiidae > Ciconia > Ciconia boyciana. The sequence continues at coordinate 2,598,974 of NC_132948.1, forward strand.
GTACTTTTCATTCATAGATTGTCAACTGTTTTGTTTGTTTGGGTTTTTTGTTTGGTTGGTTGGGGTTTTTTTTGTTTTCTTTTAAAAAAAGGGGGTGTGTGTGAAAATGTATCAGAAGCAATTAAAAACTTGAAGTATGTGTGACTATTTATTTGCCAGTGTAAGGAATTAGCATTTTACAGAATTAAGTTAATGGCTTATTAAATTCATGATGCAATTGTGGTGCAATACTCTACATCAAAAAAATTTAAGAATATTTGAGTCATTGAGTTATACTGTCTTTACAGTCTGAAGTTATAATTTCAGCAATTAAAGCAAGAAATGTTTATAAAATTAAACATACAGTAAAGAAACACACAGAGACTTATAAAATGAGCATTTATAGAGATGTTAATTTATAGAAGCTTTATTGAAAAACATTTTGTTTCTAAACGTAAAGTTTTGACAGAGGCTCAGGCACTTAAATCATAGAAGGTTTTATTTCAGTGAGCTAAATTCATTACTCTCTCAAATCAAATATGACTAAAAGCAAAATTGAGTCTGAATGGGAATACCTGTTGTTGAGCAACTAGTTCTCCTTGTTTGTCATGACTGTAGTCATCTTCATATATTGTCATCTCTACGCTTTTTAATGCTGAGAAGTCTCTAGTACCATGTGTTCCTGGTAAAAACCCTATTGTTGAATATCTATCCTCTATTACTTCCATGTATGGTTGTCCCTTTGCCATAGCGAGTGCTGTTTCAGTACACTTAGATTAGTTCATTGTGGAAATAATTAAACTAAACTGCAAAAAGGTCCATTTTTAGCTCACTGAGGATGGCTGTACAGGAAGCTAGCGTAGCGGAACGTAGCTTTAAGTTCACACCCTTACCTGATTTTGCAGTAGCTTTCCCCTGAAGACAGATGCTTAAATCAGCATGCGAATGGAACAGTGACTCGAGCTAGAGAGGCAGAGACTGGCTGATACGTGGTTGAAATATACGTACTGTAGGACTGTTGTTTCTTACTTTGCAGTTTTGGTGAGTCCTTATGGTTTAAATGGTACACTCACGGGCCAGTCATATAAGATGTCAGACCCAGCAACTCGTAAATTGATGGAGGAATGGCAGTATTTTTACCCTATGGTGCTGAAGAAAAAAGAAGGCATGAAAGAGGAAGAAGAGTTGGGATATGACAACGATTTCCCTGTGGCAGTTGAAGTCATTGTTGGTAAGTTTCAGTATTCTGCCTGAAGGATTATTTTCCTCCACATGATTTAAAAAGAAAAAAATCTAATTAATCAGAAACAGCCATTATAATTTTCCTATCTTCTCTTGTAGCTCTCTTGACACTGGAACATCTGACTAGTTATCTTGCCTCAAGCTTCTGTACTCCCTGTATCCCACATGCTATTATTCACAGTATCAAGCTACATGTTTAAGCTCTGTGCTGGTTATAGAGGGTTAGATGTATCCTAGTACGTGAAATGCCTTGGCTCTTTATATTTCGGATAATAAGTTTTGTCTAATTGACATTGAAAACAAGTTAAAGTAGCTAGGACTGCTGAATATTATCAGGTATATTTAAGACTCTTGTTTTTCCATTTCTTTATAGGTGGTGTAAGGATGGTATATCCTTCAGCCTTTGTTCTCATCTCCCAGAGTGACATCCCCATGTCACAGAATGCTGCCAATACTGGAGGCCATATAAATGTGGGACAGCAGGGGCTTGGAAGCGTGAAAGATCCTGCTAGTACCTGTGGGATGCCACTCACTCCACCCACTTCTCCAGAACAGGCCGTTATGGGTAAGTAATAAACTTAGGAGGCTGGAGTCAGTCTTTCATTTTTGCATAGGTCCTGATAAGTGAGGATAAGTATGTGAACAGTAGCAGATTAAAGACAGGCAATAGACTGAAAGTTAGGGGAGCACTGTTTCTGTAGGTCTGTGGTAAATGAGAGCCAATGCTTTAAACACTCCTGAAGAAGACACGTCTTTAAACAAACCTTTGTGAATTCAGTTAAGCTCCATTTTCTGTAACTGCATTATCTTTGTGCAGTAGTGCAAGTACCTGAGAGACTAGGTTCTGCCAGTGTTTTAGACAGATTTTGCCAGTGTTTATGAAGTGTTGGTTTTCTTGTGCTGGGATGGGAGGAGGGTGTTGATTCATTGTGGTACAAGAATACAGTGAACATACAAGAGTATGTAGTTCTGTTTGTAAAGAGCTAGAAATACAGCACTTAACTAAGTATTCATGTTGGTATAATAAAAATTTGCAAGTGCTAGCTACTTTTTTTGCCCAACACAGTTGAGTTTTAATTAAGGGCCATTCAAAAGAAATGCATAAGTCTCTGGAACTGGTAGGAAGGAGCTGGGCTTCCCAAATGAGGTCTGACATAGGCTTGCATCATATGCAGATGGAAAACGGAGTGCTGCATAATATTTGCAAGTGAGTTATGTGTTTTGTCTGGATAGAGTATGCCCCTTTCAAGTCTTTGGATCCATAGTAGTTCTAATCTCAGAAGCCATCCTAACGCTTGGTATGTGGGGAACTATATCCTTAATATCTTGCTTTGTTGACATGAATATATATATACTGTTGCTCCTCAGAAATGAAAATAAATATCTGTAACCTGTCATCATCTGGAATACAGACAAGACCTTAAGATTAGTTTGTTGTCATTGTGGTTTTGCTGTAACAAATTCAGGACTGCAATTTCAAATGAGAAGTAAGGAACAGAGAAGTCAAACATCTGTTTGAGTGCAAACTTCTAAGATAATAAAGTTAAAAAAAAAATAAGAAAATATCTGATATAGAAAAAAGAAGTCAAGTGATTTTTTTTTTCCTCAAAAAATGTTTTGAAGGCATGTTTACAGCTAATTATTTTTTTTTCTGTGTAGATTGTGTTCTGAACTTGCTCTTTATAGACTTGCCAGTTACTAACAGAATTACAAGATAGTTGAGGTTGGAAGGGGCCTCCGGAGATTGTCTTATCGAACTCTTCTGCTGAAAGCAGGGTCAGGTAGGGCAGATTGCTCAGGACATTGTCCAGTCAGGTTTTGAATATCTCTAAGGACAGAGACTCCACAACCTCTCTGGGCAACCTGTTCCCATGGCTGACCACCTTCACAGTAAAAATTTTTTTCTTACGTTTAGATGGAATTTCCTGTATTTCAATTTGTGCCCATCACTTCTTATCCTTTCACTGGATACCGCTGGTTATATCCTCTCTATTCTCCCTGTCAAGTATTTGTATACATTGATAAGATTCCTCCCCCAGCTTTCTCAGCCTCTCCTTGTAACCTTTATTAATAATAATTTCACAATTACTGGCATGTTTTATGCTTTGCAAATGACTATTATTTGGAATTGAGCTCTCAGTTCACAGAATATTCTCTGACTTGAGTCGCATCGGCAAAATCATTAGACACCACTCACCACTGGGCAACCTTCTTCTGCTTGAACTTGTGCTTTTTTTGAACTTGGTGATTAGTGCTTACCAAATTTCACAGAGCAATAGAAGTGTCAAAGACATGAAGTTCCCACAAGTTTCTGTGAGACTACGCAGCCAGATGGGGATAAAGAATCCTTGTTATACCCTCACTGAAGTCTAAGGAGCTACCAAGCTAGCTTAGCCTTTATTAGATAGTCCTGTCACATCAAGAGGATCAATCTTGATGCAAAGCCAAAGAAAACTAATCATCATTGGCTTCATTGCCGTGAAAGTACTTGTCTGGCTTCACTTTTCCATGAACAGTGCCTGTATATGAAGACAATCAAAGTATTTAGTATTTACTGCTGATAATACAGAATGTGAGATTTAAATTCACTTTGAATAGTGTTTTTCAAGGCAACTGATAGTTAAGATAAGCAAAAAGCTTATTAGTAACTAAATGAAGCAAGACAATTGACTTCTAAACAACAATCTCTATTCAAGTATTGATGAATATTTTAATGTGCTATAGTATTTTTACATTTTTCAGATCCATGTTAAACTTGTACAATATCACAAGGGGATTCTATTTTAGAATATTTATAAACTATTAATATCTAAAACCTGTTCATATTGTCCAATCTGGCAGTCACGGTTTCTGTTTGATCTCTGCTATTGTTTGAGGGCAATATGAAATTGTGTCAGAGGGGTGCCTCTCCAGCTAACAATGAAAATATTCCTTTATATTATATCACACACCATTTTAAAAGACCTTGAAAAATTGGAGAAATGGATTGGAAAAACATGTCATGCAGTTCCGAATCAGTAAATGGGATACATAAACTGGATTAGTCTGAGGCACATGAATAATACTTCAGTTCTGCCCCATAGTAGTAAAAATGTGGTTGTAGTACCATGTCCAGTTTTGAACACGTAAAGATGTGGACAAATTGGATGGAGTCCAGAAAAGTGCAGTGAGAATGATTATAGATTTTTCAAACAGGACCTACAGGAAAAGATGGAAAGAATTGAGGTTGTTTAGTCTAGAGAAGAGAAATTTGAAGGGGAGGCGGTGTAGCAGTCTTCAGAGACATAAAAGGAGAAAAAGAATAATCTTTTCTCTGCAACCAATATGTAATGAACCTAAACTGGAGCAAAGCAAAACTAGGTTAAACATGAGGAAAAGCTTTCTCTGAGGAAGGATAATGAAGTATTAGAATAAATTGACTGGTGGGAAGCTACAGAATTTCCATTAGCAGAGAGGTGGATGGGTTGTTGGGGGGGGGGGGGGGTGTTTTGTTCGTTTTTAAAGAACAGGTTAGTCAAATATGTTGATCCAGCTTTGAAGCAGGGGATGGACTAGATGACCTCTTCAGGTCTCATTCAACCATATTTTCCGTGATTGTGTCTAAAGTATGTGATGAAACAAATTGCTGCTGAAACTAGGGAATGGCATTTTTCACGTGTAGAAACAGACCGCACCATAGGGATTGTGAAGTGACCTCTGGTGAGTGGCTGGTTGTGTCCTCCAGTATTTATACCATTATATGACATAGTTATTTGTGTGCGTTCCAGTATTTTGTCAGTGATTTTCATGGATAAAAATTAGTGTCAGTGTATGAGTACAAAATGTTTTGCCTGCTGCAAAGTTATGCCATGTGTTGCTGTACTGTATGGTATAAAAATATTACAGAATTTTGGAAAACAATAATTAATGCACTCAAATGTAACTTGACAGCTCTGGTAGCTCCTTGGTTATCCTCTCATACCTCCTATCCTTCCCTTTCCATCATACTTTGGTTTTTCCTGGCAGTTGTAACTGTCCTGCTATTGACATATATGTGTGCGCATTATGTTTGTTTATATACACACATTCCTCCCCCACCACCACCCCGAAAAGGAGGACAGATTTGCTAATTCTGAAGTTTTGACCTGTTTTTTTGATCATCTGTCAAGTTCACAATGTTGTAGAACATTTGAAAGCCAGTGAAATAAATTGTTAGAGCCACAAGCCTCAGTATGTCTAGGGATTTATGGGTTTGACTGCCTTTTTTTTTTTCTAATTAGAATTCTTTACGAAAGAGAATCAGGGAAAGTCTAACTGGAGAAAAAATATATAAGCATGAAAAATCAAAGAAGATACTGGGTCAGGCAGCTTGTGCACAATTTTAAAAGTTCTATTTTGGAAGTCACCTAATAGAAATCAGCAGAATTACCTTGTTAGATGCAGTGATGTATAGCAGTGAATCCTTTCAGCATTTCATTCTTAAGGCTTCTTAAATTGCATCAGGCAGAAGGACGAAGTGTTCTGTACACTGATTTGACCTTGTTAAAATGCAGCATATCCTTCCTTACTTTTCCATCCAGAGCAGAGAGTAGTGTTACTCAGTCGCCAGGCCAAATGAACCTAAAGCTCCCTCTGCTGTTGTAGTTTGTGTTTGTAAAGATGATGTGTTAGACTGCAGTTATTCTAAACCAAAAACATATTTCATAGTAGAAAAAGAAACATCTGCTTATACAATAGCTGGTAAGGTTTCTGCATCACAGGCAGAAAGAAATGAAGTGTAGAACGTGAATCGGAGTTTTCAGGCTATTAACATGTTGAAGTAATATCTTCATTTGTTATCTCTTTGATAAGCATACAGTATTACTGAGAACCTCACATATTATGTTAATAGCATATACTAATGATCAAATGTTGAACAATTTCTGTAGTAGTATACATCCCAACTGTAAGATTTTACCAAAGCAAGTTTTGACTCTGATATTTCAATTCAAGCATATTATGAAGAAATAGCATCACACTAATCCATTTGTTTCTTCAGTGAGGTTTTATCCTGAGTATAAAGAATTGTTTCTTGCTTTGAAATAGTCTACATAAATTATTGGTTTTCTTAATAGATGCTTTTAGAACCATCCATATTATAATAAATTTAGTCTTTAAAGCAACTCACCAAAGACTGTATAAATTCAAGTTTAACATCCAGGATAATTAGGAGGAAACTCTAGCTGCACTATTGTAGTCTATCAGGAGCTGGTGGAAGGCTAGAACTTATTTCTCAGGCCAAACACTATTTCTCAGTGATTCAATAGAAGGCTTTAGGGGGCTATCTAAACTACCTGCATTTAAGCAGCAGAGTGTATTATCTCACATGAGGTGCAGTACTCGCACGATCGTATTGCACATATACCTGGTATAACCTAGTGCCGTCTTTGTTACCCCAAAGGCAAGTGTTGATTTGAAATGTAGTTTAGTCAGTCTTTTGAACGATGCTTTAAGCATTGTCTAGTGAATGTGAACATCGCTGTAGTCAGCAGCCTTGTAAGAGGGAAAGTCTTTTCAGGAAAAATATCAAATGTGAATATTAAGAGTGGCTATAACATTAATGCTTAATTTATATTGCAGGAGAAAGTGGATGCTCTCAGAGCAATATCAGCCATTCAGCTGTACAGGAGGGGACAGTCAGTGTACACAGTCCAAAGAAATCAGGCAAGATTACTCCAAAATTTCACAATCATATGGTTCACCGTGTCTGGAAGGAATGCATTCTCAACAGGTCACAGTCCAAGTAAGGCAGTAGTCCTGATGGTTTTGTTTATTAATAACACATAATATATAGTTAAAATTGTAATAGTTTTGCCCTAGATAATGTTATTCCTCACAGAATTCTTTTGACACTAATCAAAGCTAATGATGCAGAACAGTATTATCAAAGAAAATGTGTTATTGTGTTCATCTGAAAACTCCTAACACTTAGCATTGTATTTGCAGTTGTGTATCTTAATTGTGACAGTCTTTGAGGTTACAAATCTATAATATGTGCCTTCAGCTAGATGCTTTCAGATTTATTGATTGCAGTTTCTCGCTCCAGTTGTAGTTACTAGACTGGAAGTTGAGTGGCTGAAGAACAAATAGTATATATTTGAGATTTAGAACTCTAAGGGTAATATTTGTAAAGCATTAGATTACATGTGTTGAACTAAAATTCCAGTCGACAAGGATATGGTAAAGTCTTGTTGTTAGTATCATAGGCCTTTATTACTGGAGACTTGAAGTATATTCATGGCATGGTGTGCCCTGAAATCTTTATTTTTCACTATTTCCGTGCAATTTCCTCATTGGATATGTGAGAAGAATTTCCAGATTCAGTTTAAATTGCTTGCCCCTTGCTTCTTGTGCTCAAGCTCCAGACAGAGCTATCTGATGTAGAGCTGGTACCATCCTCCCACATAAATCAAACTATAAGTTTTAAGGAGTAGTAGAGGGAACTACTGTTAAATACAGAATTCTATTGCAAAGGTGAAGTAGAAGGAAGTAATTTATTTGAGGGAAACATATGTGAATTTATGCATGTGCATTTTTAAAATTCTGTTTTACAAAAGTGATAACTACTAAAAGAATTTTATCTTCTTCAGGAGGAATCAAATTACAACTGCAAATTTGGAAGAGGAAGTTCCTAACAATACTGTTTCTTGGGATTTTGTGGATCCAGTCCAAAGAGTCAGTTGTTCTTGTTCCAGGTGAGCTTTGAAGAGAGTAAGCATTTATCATATTGGAAGAGCCCTGTTTAATTCAGAGGTACACTTACAAAAGGGAGATATGTTTTAGCTGAAAGAAGAGGAAACTCTAATATCAAAACTGTGATCATCACTCATATTCAGGTGATTAATATGCATCTCATATCATTGTCACCTGCAGTAGTCAACTTGAGTGGAAAAATTATCTTGACTAGAGAATGGGGGCTAGAATCACTGAAACATTTCTCGTTCGTAATGAACTCATGCTTCAGGCTTCCCAGAGATGTGAGCTTTAAATTTTGGAGTGGTGAGACTCATGATGAAGAGGGACAGAAGCTGCCTAAGTTTCAGACCACCCTGATTGAGGGATAGTGCTAGTGTCCCTGTTTGGAGGAAGAGGAAAAATATCCGTAAGAAACACTTTACTCTGTACCTCTAGTCAATCTGCCATGACTCATTGAACACCAAAAAATGCCCAAGAGAATATAAAACCTTTGCAGCATGGTCATCCACTGTCAACTGATCAAAAAGAAATCATAGCTCACTTACACAAACGCTTTAAGAGTTTATTAAATTATCTGTAATCTTTGATGAATGCTTAAAGTTCCAGTACTAATCACTCAGGAAAGGCAAACCAGCACCACGAATTCTGCTTAACATTCTTAAAATTATCACAGAGATGCTACAGGGCTAGAAAAAAAAAGTTTCCCATGAAATAGTCCTGCGAAACGGCTTCTACTGAAGTTTTTAATTCCTAGGTCACTATCTACTTATAAGATTGGTAAAGATGTTTTTATGACCTAAAGAAGGTATTCCTTCAGTGTGCACAGATGTAAATGTCATTTGTATGATCAAACAGAAATGCTGATCGTGCTGTGCTAACCCCTTCGGTATATATATATATTTTTTTTTTCTGTCTCGTCCCCCCCCGTTCCTCCCCTGCCCCTCCCCAGCTGCAATAAGGGTCTTTGTCAAAATAATAGGCAACACAGCAGCCAGTGATGTGGCCAGAATGATTACCTGCTTTTTGTCTGATTGAAGCATAGCTGTTTTTCTGTTTTCTTCCTTATTTTTCTTTAACAGTGAGGCAAACTTGAGAATAATGCTGTTGTTAATAATAGTAAAATTAATATATTGTCTAACCAAATCTTTGAATGTGTTACCTGCCACAGAAGTCTCTGCAGAGCTTTCTGTATAGATTTGGCTATACAGAGAAATTCAGGAATGTAGCATTCTCACAATCTCTGAAGGGTTGTTGATTAGAAATTTCCATTGTCCAAAATTGAATGAAGCAAGATTGTGCCCTTGTACCTTTTGTGTTTGACTTCTCATGAAGCCAGTTCTTCTTTGTGTATTTAGAAGAGATAAAGGGATGCAGAAGAACTGTGCATCATACAGAGGGCAGAGTGTTCAACCTGGAGACTCTGTGCTGCATCTGAAGTGAAAGTGTTGCTCTTCTGCAGCCTTGCTCTTTACCCCTGATTATTTGTTACTTTTATGTATATACTCAAGAATGCGGAACAGATAAATGTTTTGTCAGGATGCCAAGTGTTTCCTATGGAACACTCAGGTCCAGCCTTGCCTGGAAAGCGTGAGGAATCAATAGTGGAAAATAGAAACCTGAATCTATGGATAGGTTCGGCTGCATTTGCAATTTCATACTGTCTTTTAATACCTCCGGTGATAACTACATCATGCTGGAGTTAGTAAACACAGCAACTGGGAAATGAAAACATTATCCTTAAAATGAAGGCAGTACCTGATTTCAAACAGCAATAAAAATTTTCTGTGTAGCTGCAGAAACTGGACAGCTACTGTCATATAGATATTGTTCTAGTCATTAGTGTGCCCATTCTATGTATTGTATAAATGAGAGTATAAATGTCAAGATATGACCTTAAATATGGAGTCTTAAAGGGTTGTCTGGTACTCAGCATCAAATTCAGTTTTCTACAGACCCAACTTTCTGTGTTGAACAACAGACTGTCTAAAATAATTTTCTGCGGTCAGTTAAAATATGGTGAGTGATGGAGAATTAAGTCAATGAAATGTTACAAGAACATGCTTAAGGCAAATCTTCAGTTACTAGGGCATTAGCTGCACATTAGGGGTGATTGCAGCTGAAGACCATCTGCTGCAGCAGAGAATTTGCAACATGTCCTGGTAACAGCAAAACCCACAAAGCAAGCCAGGACAATACCACACAACATGGATGGTTACAGGAAAAAGATGTAGCAAGTACAAGAAGTTGTACTTGTACCATTTGACAGCCGCTGTGTACTATAAAACTCGGATGTTTTCATAGCGAAGTCCTAAAAGCAGAATTGGTTTTCTTCAATCTACTAGTCCACTTTACTTGCGATAATGGAGTTTATCTTGGGGAGCCAGAAGCATATTACATGTTTTGAAATGTTTTGTTGCTGTCCTAGATATTTTTGTTTATAAACAAAAATAGGGATGGAGTAATTTATTTTGAAATGGTATTTAACTTTAAACAGGTGTCAATATTAAGCACCATATATCTTATTTTTTATTAAGAAATTATTTATAAAATAATTTGTTTATAAAATAAAACTTAGTAAAGTTTTGTTTGTGCTTAGCTGAAAAAAAACAAATAAAAAACTAAACAAAAAACCCCAAACAACAAGAAAGGCCAGTAATAATATGGACAGTTAGATGTGCCTGTTGTAACATCCTTGGGGACCATCAGCTATATGATGAAGGTACTGTTTAGCAGTACCTGAAATACTGAAATTCAGGCCCATGCTTCCCAGTCTCAAAGATACTGGACACAAATTGAAAAAAGCCGTACTAAAACATGAAGCCAGTAATAAGTTTCTATGTTACTGCATTTTTTGTTTTGAATATTTTAAAATATTTATTCATGCTTGCTTCATCAGTTGATAGTTGTTTTTCTCTTCTTTTTTTCTTGGTTTGTTTTGGTTTGGTTTTGGGTTGTACTTGCTTTTCCTTAGTACAGGAAACCTTTGAGTTGTATTTATTTTTCTTTACCTGATATGGAGGAGGAAACTGCCATGAAAGCATCCTGCCATGTATTGCGTCTGTGAACACAACTAAAACAATGCCGATCTGTATCTTTTGTAACAGATGCTCAAGAGTGTGCAGGAGTAGCGGTGTCCACAGCAGTCATTTTGTTCAAAAGGCTATCTTTGAACAAAAAGGCTAGGGTGATGAAAACAACATTAGCTTGGATTTTTTTGTTATATTACCTTCCATCTGAGCAGTACTAAGCTTTTACAAACATTAAATCTTTCCTTTGAATGCTTTTTTCTGGAGACTGTCATATTCCATTTTATAGGTCAGAGAAACTGCAGCCGAGTTGGCTTGAACGACCTGATCCAGATCATGTGACTATTCCCGAATCTGTTAAAAGATCAGGAATACACATAAGATTTCTCAATGCTGTTCTTTGGGTTTCGGGGTTTTTTTTCTATTAGATCAGATAACCGTATAAACCATGCAGCAACTTGTTTCTGCCTCTGCTTTCAGGCACAAGGTTTTCAAACAGCGTTGTGCTGCTGGCTCCAGCCGTCCCCCAACGATAAATCAGCCAGGATTCAGCGTGGGAACATCGTCGTCTTCATCATTGCCACCTCCTGCCTCTTCAAAGCACAAAACAACAGAGAGACAGGAAAAAGGAGATAAACTGCAAAAAAGGCCTATGATGCCATTTCACCATCGGCCCTCTGTGACTGAAGAGCTATGCATGGAGCAGGACACATCAGGGCAGAAACTGGGATTAGCAGGAATGGAGCCCTCTTTAGAAGTCCCTAATTCCAGAAAATACGAGAAGCCGCTATCTATACCTGCTAGAAATCCAAGCAAGCAAATTAATATGAATCCTATGGATTCACCCCATTCCCCTACTTCCCCTCTGCCTCCCACACTTAGCCCCCAGCCAAGAGGTCAGGAAGCAGAGAATCTGGACCCACCTTCAGTACCTGTAAACCCAGCACTCTATGGCGGTGGGCTGGAGCTTCAGCCGTTGCCCAGCTTAGATGATAGGACAGTCCTTGTTGGACAGAGGTTACCTCTGATGGCAGAGGTCAGTGAGACAGCATTATACTGTGGGGTAATTCAGAACAATGAGTCACTAGATATGTGGAGGACCTATAGTGTCCCATCAAGTGATGATCCAGATTTCAGGCCGCCAGATCTTCCATGTGAGAGATACGATGCCAAGATGGAAATAAACTCGGACAGTACTGCACTGAAAAGGTAAGAGTGCAAACTGATCTGAGTGGTGGCTTTAGTAAATTATAAGCATTACCAAACTCTGTTTTCACTTGAAATTGAAACAAGTAGAAGGCTTCACTGTAACATCAAAGATGATGTATGCTGGAGAGAACATGAAATACTTAAATAGAAATGTGCTATTGTAGTATGTCTTCTTTCTTTCTTATCTGGCTTTCTGTTGGACGCTGTAAGAACTGTTAAATCTTTTTGTAACCTATATCACAGTAATTTAAGCAAAGGTAAGAGTTTTATTAAGCTTATGTCTTTTGATCATTTAAAAAAAGAAAATCTATGCTTAGTTATGCAACCTTCCAGCTACATAAATGCTTGGGTTTGAGTGAAATTCTGTTTATGGCACTGTAGAGGCACTTCAGGGTGGTTTGTCCAATTGTGTGGGTTTAAAATTGCACCGTACCATGCTTTCTGTAAGCAGTAGCTGATACTATATTATGGAGTAATACTGTTTTTTTGTAAACCCACTGTCAGATCTTTGAAATTGATAGAAGCTTTACTATTAACTGCAGTCTCTGTAGGATCAAAACTGAAAACCTAACAGTCTCTCTGGTCTGTACCCAGAAAAGAGCAAATGCTAATCTCTTGTAAATGTTACTTTAGAAAAACTATGGTTAACATACAGTGTCTTTCTCAGTGAAGAATATGAACTACCTAAATTTTAAGGAATTTTTAGCTGTCTCTTTCTTTTTTTATTTTTTTAAACATGGATTTTCTTTTATGCAAATGTATTTATTTGTTTATTTTTAACTTTAGTATGAGAAGTTGAATTAATTTTATGCTGGCCTAAAAATTACTTTTGCATTCTGACAATGCATAGAAAAAATGTACCAAAGAGAGTAGGTAATGAAAATGTATAAGCTCAAATTAATTGAGGAAGAATTTTTGAGTTATGACAACATTGATTTTGGTAATTACAATGGAGTTTGCTAGGCTGAAAAGGTTATGTGTACTTCAAAGTGTTTTGATTTATATAGTGACAAGATTAATTCTTTTTTCATTGTCCCAAAGTAGTTCTTAAGATAGTAAGATGTTTAATACTAAATGTAGGCAAATGCATCTTTTATTTGAGGAAGAAACATATTTCTCCTAGATCAAGGACGATAGAGTGAGACAGGGGCTGTATTTGTGTGTGACAGCTACAGATCTTAAGAGCTGTTATTTTTCTTTGCTGTAAAAGATATGGGTTTTTTGTTTCATGATGGCTTTGTTTGCTTGTTTATTTTTACTTTCAGGCTCTTAGCACAACCTAATAAACGGTTTAAAATTTTGGAAGAGCAGAAACCAGTGCAGACACTGAACTATCTTGACCCCTTGCCTCTAATACAACAACCTGGAGAAGGCTTGGGAGACGCTAGTGATCCTTACACTTTTGAAGATGGCGATATAAAGTACAGCTTCACTGGCAATAAAAAATGCAAACTTGGGGCTGAGAAAGATCCTTTGAAAAAGAACAAGGTAACGTGTAAATCCAGTGTCTTTATCATTAATGTTCTCATTGGACTTAAAGTGCTGTAGCACAGTATTTGCTCTACAGCTCTCAGGAAGACACAAGCCTGTTCCACAGATCAAAATCAGAGAGATTGTGTATTTCTTTGCTGCACTGGCTCACAGGAAAAAACTTCATTTCACTATGGTATTTTTGAACTGGTATTTGCTGGCATCCCTCTGAACCTGTTTGTATGTGAGAACACTGCTGTTGCAAGGAATACTTCCTGTTCGTGTATATTCAGCTTGACCAGTGGCAGGTTCCAGATTTAAGCTAAGAAATAAAATATTTTGAGCCTTATATTCACTTATAGAGATGAAAGAATTTGCTGGGCTTTCTTTTTCTTGCTTGCTTCAGCTTGACATCTCACCTCACTGCAAAGCTCAGATCTCTCCAGCCCAAGTTTATTTTTCTTCTCTTGGGCAAAATTAATCTAGCCTTCAGCTGAGAGGATTTGTGGCAGGGATGCTATATTGGTTTGAACATTTCCTTAGAGGTGTTCTTCCATATGTGAAAGAAAACAATTTGATCACCATTCTTTGGTCATCACCTGCCCCATATGCATGATGCTTCTTATGTATCTTATCCGTTACGGAGCTGTTTCATTGCCTGGCTACTCACTCATTTATTCTTGTGTGGGTAGCCACCATGCTTAAAATTCTAGAAGAAGTGTTTTCTGGAGAAATTGAGGTGGCTAATTGTCTGTACTGGCTATCAAAGTTAACTGATGTATATGGAACCCTTTGTAAGTCATACACAAAGTTACTTCATGTTTTTCCTGATACGTAGATAAACAGCAGCCAACTGTGTTCTTTTCCCTTCTTAAATTTATTTTTTGCTTCTCAAAGCATTTAGTCCAGAGCCCTGAGTTTGGCTTGACATAGGAAAACAGTTGTTCTTACATAGCTTAAATTAATATCCATTAAAAACTCTTGCATTTTTTGTATAGTCAGAAGATGGAATTGGTACCAAGGAAATCCCCACAACGGGTCATTCTACACCAGTTCCTGATGGAAAAGATGCCATGTCTATTTTCAGTTCTGCTCCTAAGACTGGTAAGTAAAAGCTCTTTAATTTGCTCTGCAAAGCAAAAATACTCAAAGCTATGCAATAAAATCTGAAAGGAAAAATCACATACTGAACACTGTACTGTAACATGAGAGCTATAGACAGCTCCTGAGGTGAAAAAAACTTGGTTCTGCTTGTCCTTTTTATGATAACATAATTTTTTTTATTTTTTTTTTTTTTTAAGGATAATGAAGTTGAGCAGTAGCTACCTTCATTTATTCTTTCCCGATTGACCTTCGGTGCTTGCTTAAAACTTGACTGCAAGGTTATTACTAGGCTACATCATAGAAAAGGGGCTTCAGTGATTCTTGCTTGTCCCCTGTTTAGAGTGAGAAGTACACTTGAAAAAAGGCAATTTTGTGTTTCTTAATTTTGCTCCCATTTTTCATGTGTTTTTCCCTTTCTTTTTGATAGATACCCGGCAAGACAATGCTGCAGGGCGAGTAGGCTCTGGTAGCCTC
This sequence comes from Ciconia boyciana, assembly GCF_034638445.1. Taxonomy (NCBI): domain Eukaryota; kingdom Metazoa; phylum Chordata; class Aves; order Ciconiiformes; family Ciconiidae; genus Ciconia; species Ciconia boyciana. Next base: position 2,614,192 of record NC_132948.1, read on the forward strand.
ACACAGGTGACGGATCTGGCTCCATCGCTTCATGATCTAGATAATATCTTTGATAATTCAGATGAAGATGAGCTTGGTGTAAGTCTTTGTAGGACTGAATATTCTGTAGACTTAAACCTTAGCCAAAGAAAAGGAGGAGGAGGATGGAATCCTAGTGGGGAATTATTATCCCTAATAGATAGGAGAGAGTTTCCAGGTAGGCAGGCTTGGATTTTAACTAGGAAGAATTGCTAGCAAAGAGAGGTATCCTTTCAGGAGATCTATCGAAGAGAGAAATCATCACTGAGTATAATTCAGGAATGTTAGGAGATCACTTAGGTAACATCAAAGCTTGTGTTGTCTGACAGTTTTTCAGTCATGAGGGGAACCTATATACAACTAACTTCCTGACTCAGTCATTGCATAGACAGGCTATAAGAATACTTCCACAGGTAAAGCGATGTAGTTGCTTTATAAATGCATTACATCTAGTTTCATGTCCTTTAGCTTTTGTCAGTATTTTGTGTTTGTTTGAGACTTACGGAAAAGATCCTAGTTTCATTAACTGGTGATTTGTTCTTTTGCCTTGTCTGAGAAGCTGCCCAAAGAAAAATAAATTCAACCTTACTGAATTTCAGTAATTCTCTGAAGCATGTTTCTTTTTATTCCTACAAGCATTTTATTTCAGTACAAAGAGGAATAGTTGCTGAGTATTAGGAAATACAAAAGGAAAAGCAGATTTACATCAATTACCAGGAAAAAAATCAAGACCCATGGAAAGGCAAAGATTTGAATAATTACTATTTTTAAGCTTAATCTAATATAGCTGTAATGATACAGAAGGTGATACTAAACTGACTGATAGTAGATAATAACGTTTAAAAGTCTAATGTCTGGTTCTTGGCAGCACTTTTCAAGTACACCAATTTACCACTTCTCCCTGTTCTGTGGTTCCACACAAACTGCACTTAAGATGTCACAGTCAATATGCAAATCTACTAGAGGACCATTCTGTCAAAATAAAAAATTACTTTTTTCTGTGAAGTTAGCCTGGACAGACCTAATGTTCTTCCTGTCTTAAAACTTGCATGTGTTGAGCTGTCCCCTGTGGTGGTCTGTTTATGGCATTCTTGCTCTCAGTGTCGTATTCTCATTATTATCTTAGAGTAGTCCAAACATGGAAGCAAGTAGAGTAGTCACATTATTTTCAAGCTCAGTGTTTGTGATAACATTTTCAATATAATTTGTGTGTATATAGATACATACGCTTATATGTATGTATCTATATGGAAGGGGGGGCGGGGGGGGCAGGTATAGACAGTCAAATATTTCAGAGACTTTGGTTTGTTTTGTTTTGGTGTTGAAAGAGAGGAAAAAGGAATCCAGACTCTGTGGGGGGAGTGGATGGGAGAGTAGAAAAGTACACTTTTTTCTTTCTTGTGAAATCTCATGCAGAGAGTTTTCAGAATTCTTAGTAGCTTATGAATTCTAATATTTTGTATATTTTTTAATATGGTATGTGATTATTCTGCTTTTAGGCTGTATCACCAGCTCTTCGGTCATCAAAAATGCCCACAGTAGGATCTGAGGAACGCCCTGTAGGGAAGGATGGTAGAACAGCAGTACCTTACCCACCAAGTAAGTAGCAACAATTGATTACCACTTTGTTGACAGTTAAAATCTCCTTATAGCTACCATACTGCCTTTTTGTAGGAGGCTTATAATGTCACTTTTTCAGCACTAAGAGGGAGTGTGCTTATTTTGTTCTATAATTACCAGATGTCAATATTAAAAGAGGATAAGCAGGTTTTAATGAAAACAGTGAATGGTAATATAGACATATATTTTTAATGTGCCTCCTGAGATTTGAGATGCTCTTCTTTTGACGTTATTGTCTTAGATTGGAAGTATGGGAGGGATTTGTTACAAGTATTCATTGAGAATCTATCCCCTCTATTCTCAATTCAGTATTAAATCTCAGTTAGTCACTTACACCATTACCATATCCCTCTTTAAGTATAAATCATTCTTCTTTTTAAAGAATTCAAAGAATTTAAAGCTGTGACTTACCAATTGGCCCTTACGGTGCAACCTGTCTTGGAAGAAAATTGCATTCAGCATTCCACAAATTCAGGCTAAAATCACCTTCAGGGTTTAATCTAGATGTGGAAGTGCATGATTAAAATCGAAGAACTACATTCTAACTGAAGACACATTGTAGACCTTTTACAGATGGTTATGATAGAAGTGATGCTAGTGCAGGCACTATACATGTACAAGGAAGGCTATAGGAGTGCAGGAAACTTAGAAATTAAATTTAGTATGCTAGAAATGTATGAAACGCAGATTAAAACAACAGGGCTTTTTTGTAAGGACTGTGCCAACAGCTATTGGGAATGATAAATTTTACACTCTGAGTTATAATGGGCTTTCTTGCATTCCTTGCACCTGAAAGGAGGTTGTGGCAAGGTGGGTGTCGGTCTCTTCTCCCAAGTAACAAGTGATAGGAGGAGAGGAAGTGGCCTCAAGCTGCACCAGGGGAGGTTTAGATTGGATATTAGGACAAATTTCTTCACCGAAAGAGTTGTCAAGCACTGGAACAGGCTGCCCAGGGAAGTGGTTGAGTCTCCAACCCTGGAGGTATTTAAAAGCCATATAGTTGTGGTACTTAGGGACATGGTTTAGTGGTGGACTTGGCAGCGCTAGGTTAATGGTTGGACTCAATGTTCTTAAAGGTCTTTTCCAACCTAAATGATTCTATGATTCTATGATTTTATTTATATAGGTGGCATTTCTCTTGAGATGAAAGAGAAATGTGTATATGTATGTGTATATGTATGTGTGAGAAGAGGAAGGTGAGAATTTTTGGTAGAATACTAACCAGTCAAATTATGAATTACAAATTACTTAGTGGTGAAGAGGAAGAAGGTTTGATTTTTGTGGCCGCTATAAGCAGAAATCAAATCTCCCTGCAAATCATTCTTTAATGCCTTCTCATTAACTTTAGCTGGTAATGAGAACAAATTGAGGAGAAGAAAAAAAACAGTCTGAAGGAGATGAGTCAGAGTTTTATGGACCCATAAAAGCTGTGCTGATTTACTCAAATGTAGAAGTCTGAAGTATACAGAGATTGGATTTTGACAGGTTTAGCTGATCCATAGCTTTTTAAAATATGCAAAGCTTTTTCAAGCATGACACACATGAAAATGAATAATGATAGTTAGCCTGTTGCTGTAGGGTTGGGGGATTTTTTGTAATTAAACTTTTTTATGAATCTGCACTGCAGAATTTTGCTAACTGGAGTGAGCTTGAGTGTGAGAAAATGATATACTATAGAGCTGTATGAAATAAGTTAAAAAGATACACTCCACTTCTGTTTTGTAGCTGTCCCCTTGGCACCAGCTGTCGAGGCATAACAGTATCTGCAGGGAACTGAAATGCCTTGTACATCATAATGAAGTCCTACTGACCACATTTCATTTTAACCTTCCTTCCTGTCCCCCTTTCTCCAATTTCTAAAGCACGCTTCTCTTTCTTGAAAAACAGAGGCAGTAGCTAATCCAGCTGGCATCCTGAAGATTATATTTCATACTAGCATTGGATGGAAAATAGTTTTTTCCATTCTACTGAACCTGTTTTCAGCATTAATTTATCCTATATCAGGACAAGACTAAGGTCTTTTAAATTCAAAGACTGAGAAAGGAAAAAAAAAAAAAGAACTGAGTGGGAGTAATTCATAGCCCATTATTTACTCTACTACTCCAGGTTGTGAAAGACTTTGGTGTGATTTGAGTGTGATTACCAACAGAACTCCATTTTGAGAGGACTTCACCTATTTGAGTTGTTTCACTTTGTCTAAAGAATTAAATAGAGTGGCTGTCTCATCTCTGTGCACAAAAGAATGAAAGGCAGGTTTTGGCTCTCTTAAGGCAGAGTGGAGACACATCTTGAGGCTGCAGGACTGCACTACATACACAACACACTACAAAAGTATACTGTTAGTGTATGTATTCGTATACTATATATAATTTTAATTCCATCACTTATTTCTGTCTTTTTCAATTAGTTCTTGAGAGGAGTTCTGTGTTTCACCAGTTTGGATTTCCACAACAGTGTTTACCAGTCAGAAATCCATCTGTATTTATTTATGAATTTTCCATAATCTTTAGGCTGCAAAAGCTATTGAATTACAAGTATGTCCTTGTGTCCTATCAACTTGGGTTGGATGTATGTATAGGAATGGAAATGGAATTGGGCATTTAGTCTGTCAGGAAAAGTATTTAAGAAGAGACACCTGTGGGAATTTACCCTTCTCTAATTTGAGTATTTTAACAGTGACTTCACCAGAGTGATGGTAATGTCCAGAGAATATCTGTCCTAATACAAATCAGGAGAAGATAGCATATATTCTGAATTTTAAGCAAAATAAATATGGAAGCTGGTAGCTGGAAGGAAAAATAATGTATCTGGGGAGAAAATAGAAGACTTTATTCTCATTTTTGTTTGATTGCATTACACTTTATAAAGCATTTCTGTTGGGGTTTTTTGTTTGTTTTGCTTAAAGAAGAAAAATATATGATGGATGATTACGTTCATTTACTGAGCAGTAATTTAAGGGTTTTCCTGGCTTAATGTCTTGTGGTGCGAAATTATAATTTTGTGGCTTCCTCTGACACTTGTCACTTTTGGATGCCTGACAGTCTCATTCTTAAGCAAAATTGCCTGTGTTTGTGTTAGCGACAGTAGCCTGTCTTATCTTCAGGCGTTATGTCGCTATGGACCAAATGAGACTACAATGACTGTATGTCAGTGGAAAAATGCAGCTAAGTGCACGCTAATTCCAAAAGCCTCCCGTTTTAGGGCTCGGTATCAGCTCTAAAAAAGGGACGAAACTACTCTGTACCTCCTTAGTAACAGTTGCTGGGGTTAACTTTGCATTAATGTCCACTAATCTGTTATGAAATATTTTTTTGTTTCTGTTAAAATTGTACATAGAATTTGTCTATCTACCAGTTTGTTGTTCCTGCTGAACAATAAGGTTGCAAAGTATCCCTAGGAATGTTTTGAATTTATCCCTAGGAGTTAACTTTTCATCTAGATTTATACTGGTGTCAGAACTCCAGTAAGTCTGTAGAATCTTTGCTAGGTTTTAACTGCTGAAATAAGAGCTATTGAGTCAGTCTCTTCTGTTTTATTGGATTTCCTTGAGAATTTGTATTTTAATGATTAACAGTGCGTTATTTCATCATATTTAGCTGTGGCAGATCTCCAAAGGATGTTCCCAACACCACCTTCTTTAGAACAACACCCTGCCTTCTCCCCGGTAATGAGTTATAAAGACGGAATAAGTTCAGAGACTGTGACTACCTTGGGAATGATGGAAAGTCCTATGGTCAACATGGTTCCAACACAGCTTGCTGAGTTTAAAATGGAGGTGGAAGATGGATTAGGTAGCCCTAAACCTGAAGAAATTAAGGTAACATGCCAAAGATGCGGTATTTTTATAATCTCACCTATGTATGTTTTGACTTTTATAAACAAGTCACATGTATTGTAGTGTGTGTAGCAGACTACTTTAGCAAATGTGAACTGGATCCATATAAAGTACATATCAGTCTAAGCTGGAAACAAATTCTTCTCTAGTAAAAGAGCTTTTTAATTGTTTCCCTGATTTTAACTATAGGTATTTTTCTTCTCGTAACCTTATGTTTGTGGTGGTTTTGGGTGTTCTGAGGAAACAAACAATATTGTATGTGAAATGAGCCCTATGCCTAACAGAAAGAATGTACATATATGAAAAAACATCATACTTGTGACTAAGTAGCTGTTAAATGATTTATTTCTTCAGATAATTTTTCTGTAGCACCTTTTATGTATAGCCACTCCTTGCTGCCAGTCTCTGGGGATGCAGCTAGGATAAAATCATGCATGTAGAAAGGCTGCCTTTTTCTCTCTGAAATGTTGCCTTTTTTGGTTAGGGTTGAAAATCTGAGAAAGCCCAGGGGTTGAACTTGCTCTGTTTCTTCTTCAGCTGATGTTACTTCCCAAGTTTTAAGGCCAGATGGGACCATTCTTATCTGACTTTCTGTATAACACAGGTCAGGTAATGTCACATAGTTCCTCCTATATTGAGTCCTATAGTGTATCTGAGTAAAGAACTATTTTTAAATGGGGACTCTGCTGCGGGGTACTAGCACTCACCTCCCCGACTTTACATATCAAGATGTATCCATTTTTCCATAGCATCACATAAAAGGACTTAACATAAGCACCTAGTGTACATTGATTTGTATTCCATTGTTCCATCTTTAGCACAGGTTAAGAGGTAGGATAAAATCATTCTGCCTGCTTGTGTGTATTCTGCATTACTTAACTTTCTGGGGCAATTTTTGTTCACTTTTGTCAGAAGTTACCGTTATCATATTTCCATGCATATAACCTGAGGGGTTTTTTCATTTAAAAATGCACATTTCCGTGTAGAAATACACATCACCTTATTCTGCAGCAAGCTCATTTGTACGCAGGTAATAAAAAAGGAGATACACACTATAACTCTGTCTTCCTGGTAGTCCCCAACCCTTGATTTTATAGCCTAATTCTTCTCCTTCAGGCCCACTCCCTAATCTGCCACAGCCTGTTCCTTCTATTGCAGCAGCCATTTCTCTCCCGAACACCACCTCCTTCCCTCTCATTTTGTGCTCCTGTGAATGTTGGAATTAACTGAAGGCTTATTTTTAGGCATCTGCATTGCTGAGAGCTATACACGGAAAGATACAGCACTTGCAGTTGCATGGACAAGAAGTGGCTATATATCAATATGAGAATACTGATATATAAATTTATTTCAGTATAAATTATTCAGTCAGCTATGAATTAGTAAATTTTTCAGCATGGCAGTAATAGTATACCCTAGGCAGACTGAAAGTAAGGCACAGGCAAGCCACAGGGTGACTTTCTCCATAAGAGCATGCAGGTTTGTCCCTGGGACAGGAGGAAGTCCCCGTCCCTGGGAGGAAGTAAGGCAGGCTGTTGCGTTCAGGGGTTATGTCTCCATATGATGCTACGGTGTGTCTAGTCAGACCCAGGAGTTACCAGCTCACAGGGCTTCAAATTAAGCTGACACCTGTGAAGGGGCTGAGCTGATTGAGAGCTGTTCCAAACAATTCACTTGAGACAGAGACTTTGCAAAAGTGTAAGGGAGTTAGTTATCGGTGTGCCCCTCGTGAAGGCAGTTAACCGCCTGGAAAGCTAGGCATGTGTAGCAAGTCTGCTTTGTTATTGCAAGATCTCTTCTTCCTTCTATCCTAACTTCTTAACTTGAAGGCATGATGAGAAAAGGCATCTTCTTAGAGGCTTTGCTGAAGTACAGCTGTCCATTTGCCTTGTATAGTCTGTGTATCTACCAATTTTTATACCATTATAGAAGTTTGAAGGAAGTTTTTTATAAGGTTTGTAAGACTTTGCCTTGTCACAGACCCTGCTGTTTTTTTTCTTCTGTTCGTGGAGTAAACTATTTGCTTAAGACTAGGATAATTTGGGCCTGGAAAGAACATCTGTATTGGAATTTGTTGAGCTGAAAGTTTTTGAGTGGGAACAGATTTTAGGGCGTCATTGATACTGAAGATATTTTAATCTCCCTCACAACCATTTTAGGAGTATTAAAATACATATTTTAATTCTGCCTGATAACATTTCCAGCGGCACAGTTTACTTGCTTTTAAGTGTGTCACACCTGCTCATATACACCAGTGGGGGAAACAAGCACCTAAACCCATTGCTAATCATTTTGGGAACATGTAAGTAGATTTCTTGCACTGAGTATTCAGCAGCTGAAGATAGTAATCCACGCATTTCTCATCTCTCAATGCTTTACAAGATGCAAGGGAAAAAATTAAAAAATCTAATGAGATGTTAAATACTGAAATTCTGGGAGAGACTACTGTTACTATTTTAATAATGATTTTTACTTTGCAGTAGTGCCTCAAAAGAGCTAGCTTTTTTCTTCTGAAAGAAACTTGGAATAGCTCTAGAAACTCTGGCTGAAGTTCTTGTCATCATTCTCTGCCAACAAACATGATAGTCAATGAAAGTCCAGTTTGACTGGACTTAATTTATATTTAATATTATGTTTACTAGATTGTTTGTACATTTATATTTAATACTACATTTATATTTAATATTTGGAATATGTGAAGTGTCCACTGTTATTTGGATTATATTAATCCCCAGCATGGGGGCTATTCAGGGAGGCTGACTTAAGGCACCTAAGGTTTCTTCATACCGTGACTCTGCCTCTGTCTCCTTTGTCAGTGTAGAAGTCTTGCAAAGATCAATCTTTTAAGTGCCTAAATTAAGTGCTTACAGTTAGGTAGTATGAAAATTTCATAGTACACTACTCACTTTTCAGGCATAGCTTGTCTTAAATGAGTCTAATCTAATTGGGAAATCTACTGACATTAAAGTTGTATAGCATCTCAGTGTAACAAGGAGCCTCAGCTGAGTTTCCTTGAAGGAACTGCTCTTGGATGTTTTGTAGAATGAATAAATATACTTAATTTTGGAAAAAATGCAGCTGTAGAGGGTTCAAACAGTACAATAGTTTTTAATTTAAAAGAAATATCTAAATATAAAGAACAACCTTACCATATTGTTGTAAACAATGTCACTTCGATGTTACAGGATTTTTCGTACGTGCACAAAGTTCCATCATTTCAACCTTTTGTGGGCTCCTCTGTATTTGCTCCGCTGAAGATACTGCCAAGTCAGTGCCTCCTACCTCTGAAGATACCAGATGCCTGCATTTTCAGGCCTTCTTGGGCTGTTCCTCCTAAAATTGAACAACTTCCTTTGCCGCCTGCAGCCACTTTCATTAGAGATGGCTACAAGTAAGTACAGTCTTGTAGGAAATTAGTTTGTCATGCCCATACCTAAAATGGCTCATTAATTAAAATGTTGCATATATTAACAGTGCTTTACTATGCACCAGAAACATAAAATATCCTGCAAATGTATTGTAAACCTTTTCAATTTGTCATTGTCTCAGATCAAAAAAGTTCTGGTAGTAGGAACATTTGAATTCAAAACAGCTTTTGGAAATTGGTGTTGTTACAGAATGTGCCCACTACACTCTTAGTGCTTTTAAAAGAACAGGAACATGTGGTACTCGAATTAATTGCAGTTTCTGATCGAGGAAAATACTGTAATTCAACATAAAACGGAAGTGTTAGGGAATAAAATTAATGCACTTAGCCTCTCACGTCTCTGTCCTCCCACTTCGGTGCCCAGTTCTCTAGCCTACGGTTAGGTGCCCCTCTTGTTTGGACGTCTGTATTCAGTATCAGCTTCAGTCTGATGATATCTGGTCCTGATCATACCGGTTTGCCTTCTGAGGGCTTTTAAAATTTTGAGTAGGCCTGTGACAGCTCTATTCTGCATGTTCTCATGTTAGCTCTTCTGAGTTCTTGTGATTTAAACTGAATGGGTCACATATGGAGCTGCTAATCAGACAGGTGCTGGTGGTCAGATGTATGCTACGCTCCCCTTTCTAAACAGTAATAGAAAAGATGCCAAGTCTCTCTTGAGTACGAGCGTGCTGTGACCTATAAGCAAAGACTGCTATTAAATTGAAAAACTTGTATTCCTTACTCAGTTCTCAGAAATTAGCAATGTTTATGGAAGAAATTCATTGCTGGAGATTTTGAAAGCTATCAAGAATTTGCACCATTAAATTCATAAAACCTCTTAAAAGGCATAATAATAGTACAAAGGCCTCCTGCTGCACTGCCTTCATTTCTAGAGGAGGTAGGCTGTATCTTTAAATCAGTCTGTAAATCCTTTAAATCAGTCCTTTTCCAGCTACAAAGAATCCTTCAGTGTTCTCAAAAGAATTGCAAAAAAGAAATTGTAAACCCTTGATAGTGCCTAGGGAGCAATTTAATTCTCAGTTTTTTTCATGATAGTTACTGATTCACCAGGCCTGAGCTGGTTATTAGTTTCAGGTATTTGTTGGGGAAAAAAACCCTTTCATTTTCAGTATAATCCAATTAGAGTGAAGAATATTACTGCAGGCTTCCAACAGAGTGGTGATTGCCAATCAAGGTTTCTAGGTCACCTTTTCTTATTAGTCTGAGGCATTCAGTATGCTTCACGTTCAGAACTCCCTCAAACCTTGGTTCGTTCTTTTTTCCTCGCTTGCTTTAAGTTGGCCATACATCAGTTCAAGGTAATAAAATTATTCTAAGGAACAAGGTCTTCATTAGTTTCCTTTTCAAGTCACTAATGATATGTAAGCATTAAAATAGTACTCCTTTTAAATAATACACAAAATACATGGTAAGAACAGACAAACATGAAAAAAACTTTCCCCTCCTTTATCAAGAGTCATTAAGTTCTTACACTTTTTCCTTGTCCTAATATGTAATGAACACATTTCAAGAAAAATGAGCAGCTTATTAGCAACTTGGACAGAGAAAAGTTAAGATCTTATTCTTTTGATTGGCCCCACATTACCTGTTTCTTGATACAGTGAGTCATTCACGGGAATGTACAAATTTTTCTTTGGTCACTTAAATTTGGCAGAAAATGACAAAAACAGAGTAATAAAAACCAGTTATGACAGGAAGATGACCCAAAAATATGATTCTTAGCTTTAGTGGACTAAGAGTTTGTAATGGAATGTGTCATACTATGCTGTAGACTCTGTAATCCTAAATGGGTATTTGCATTTATAGTATCTCAAATATTGTTATCGATTGCATACCGCCATGAGGCAATATCATATATGTGCCACATGCATGACTTCTGACAGCTATTTAAAGTGAACATTTCTAAAATAAAGAAAGATTTCTATGCCTCTGAAATATTTTCTTCATTTCCACGAATGTATATCTCTTTACAGATAATTGTGTTTAAAACAACAACTACAGTTCTTTCTCTTTTCCCTGAAGGAGTTACAAATATCCTAAAATCTTAGCTTGATAATTTATCTAGAGATTCTTCTCAAGAGCATTTGAGTTTTAGGCCATGGGGATAATCTTTAAGAGGGCTATAAGTGCCTGAGATGATACCTTTTTATTATACTGATAAGAAGCAATGGTGTTCATGATGAGAATTACGATTTTAGTTGAGAGACATGAGTAAAAGGTTATGAGCAGAATGTCTGAAGGTATTCTTTCTTTACTGCAGTTACGATGAATCCTTTCAGTTTTCACCATCTCCTTGATTTTAAAAACAAGTTTTGACAAAATCAGTCTTCACAACCAACTGGTTTGTGATGGCATTTGACTCTGTTTTTTCATATATTTCTTGTAGTAATGTGCCTAGTGTTGGGAGTTTGGCCGACCAAGACTATCTTCAGATGAACACTCCTCAGATGAATACACCAGTGACGCTAAATAGTACTGCTCCAGCCAGCAACAGTGGAGCAGGAGTTCTGCCGTCACCAGCAACTCCCCGCTTCTCTGTCCCTACCCCACGCACTCCCAGGACCCCAAGGACTCCTAGAGGTGGGGGTACTGCGAGCGGTCAAGGATCTGTAAAATACGACAGCACAGATCAAGGTTCACCTGCTTCTACCCCTTCTACAACACGACCGCTTAATTCTGTGGAGCCAGCCACTGTCCAGCCAATCCCGGAAGCCCACAGCCTGTACGTCACCTTAATTCTTTCTGACTCTGTGTTGAACATCTTCAAAGACCGTAACTTTGATAGTTGTTGTATATGCGCCTGTAATATGAATATTAAAGGTGCAGATGTTGGATTATACATCCCAGATTCATCTAACGAGGATCAGTACCGTTGCACCTGTGGCTTTAGTGCTATTATGAACCGCAAATTAGGTTACAACTCTGGGCTCTTCATTGAGGATGAGCTGGATATTTTTGGCAAGACCTCAGACATTGGCCAAGCTGCAGAAAGACGACTGATGATATGTCAAAGCAACTTGATCTCTCAGATGGGAGAGGGAGCTAGAAGGACCCAGGAACCTCCAATGAGCCTCCTCCTCCTCCTCCAGAATCAGCACACACAGCCTTTCACATCTCTGAGCTGCTTGGATTATATGTCCTCCAATAATCGTCAGACGCTCCCGTGTATGAACTGGAGTTACGACAGACTGCAGGCAGACAGTAACGACTCCTGGATAGAATGCTTCAATGCCCTTGAGCAAGGCAGGCAGTATGTGGACAACCCCACTGGTGGAAAAGTGGATGAAGCCCTAGTAAGAAGTGCCACTGTACATTCTTGGCCTCACAGCAATGGTACGGGTCAGAACAGTTTTTTTTTTTTCTTTGAATTTTTTTGTGACCTCTATAAATTTGTTTGAAATTTGCCAAGCGTGAGCCACTTAATCTTTATGTGGGGAATGGTATGCATAAAAATATTTAGAAATAAAGTAGATTTCTGAAAGCTTTATAAATTACATATAAAGTAACGATAATCCAGTTGTCTGTAGACTTTGTGGTCTAAATTGTGTAAGAATCTGTGGAAGTTCACAAATCTGAAGCAGAGGTGCAAAACAAATTCAAGTATTGAGGGGAGGGCAGAATTATGGCCCCTTTTTTTTGGAGAAGGGTATAAGCAGTCAGCAGAAAAGAATTGTGCTCTATATGAAAGTGTCACCAAGAAAAAAAAAGTGATTTTATAATCAAATATTACCTGTTTATATGCTGAAGATGCTCTGACTTCTCATGAACTGAGCTGGACATCAGTAACATTGAAAGGTATGTGAAAAGAACTATGATGACAGCTTTATTGCAGTAATGCTTGCATAAAGTACCACATTGAATGCCATTAAACTAATTAGAGTTGTACAAATGTAATGGGCATTGTGAAGAGCAATGCAAAGGAACGATAAACCAAAAAATGTTGCCATCTCAAAATAATTCTTCCTGTTCCTCACTGAAAATGATTGATGCTCCTTTGTCGTTTGCAGTATTGGATATCAGCATGCTCTCCTCCCAGGATGTGGTGCGCATGCTGCTGTCGCTACAGCCCTTTCTCCAGGATGCTATCCAGAAGAAGCGAACAGGAAGGACCTGGGAGAACATCCAGCACGTGCAGGGACCACTCACGTGGCAGCAATTCCATAAGATGGCAGGACGGGGAACCTATGGTACATACACTGAGTTATATGCCAACAATTAAAATTAAAGCATTGCTAGAAAACTTTCTAAAAATGTGCACTTTCTTCTGGAAATACGTTGGAACAAATGGGCTCTTCAGATAGCTTTTTTTTTTTTTCCCCCCCAATGCCTTAAAAGGCATTTGAAGCACATGCTTGGATACATTAGTGGAGGTTTTACCCTTCCAGATTGATTAATATTTACAGAATGCAAAAATTTACAGAATGCAAATTAATATTTACAGAATGCTGGGTGAGGATCAAACTCCCTGTCTGAATCTGTATTTTGGCTCGTACTGAAGCTAGCTGGTATATAAATAACATGAAGAGAGGAAGCTGTTAAAATTGTACCAAATCATAATGGGGAAGAGGGGCTTTCTGAGCTATACAAATATACAAAAAGTGGGTATGCTTTCTCCATGAAGAGGTTTGCTTGTTCTAACGTTTCCCATAGTCTTAATAAGAAGTTTCAGTTTAAGTATCTCCTGGTTATAAGTGACGCTTCTGGAAAATACAAATTACAAAATAGATTTTGTATATGCACATTTGCAAAATAATGACTGACATTTAAATGTGTATTTCTCGCCTGCAATTTATTTCAGTCTTAACCGATGTAGTCTTGCTGAGTTTTTTCTCTACAGTTCCATCGTGCTTTGCTTTATTTTCTCTCTGTTGGTATTTAATATATTGCTGCTTTCCTTTGGGGCTAGGACAACTTGTGGTAACTACAGTTCCTGTCTAAAGCTATTGTGCTTCACGAGGAGTACTTCTAATCTAATAATTTTTCCAGCATTTGTAACTTTAAGAGTTAGGATTTGCCAATTGTTACCAGTGAATAAAACCCAAATTATCATATTAGTAAGTAGCAGAGCCTTTGATATAGATTCAGTAATTTTTACTGAATGTTGACTTTTTAATAAAGTTGTACTATATTCTGCAGAAACTACTGGGTATATTTTCGCTTGAAATTCTCAACCATATCTAATGAGCACAGTGTCTGGGAGATACCATGTTAAATTGGATGGTAATCCTCTCCGCTGTGACAGCAAGTGCTCTGGAGCACTTCCTGTGGAGAGGAGCAGGAGGCAATTTTTAGAATTATGATAACTTTGCTTAGTATTATATACCTGGCAATAAGTTTGCCTAACCATTTTACTTCATAATTTTGCACAACCAAGTGGAGGTAGATGAAGAACTGTAAAATCAGATTTTATGTTATTCATGTTATGTAATTCATGTTATTACTTTTGGTTGAATAGGAATTCGTGAGATGTGGTTATGGTTATGACAAAGTAAAACCACGAGATTAAGCCTCGCGAAGGGCAGTACATGTATTTACAGTATACTGAAAGATGTTTTATTGCAACTTTCTAGGAAAGTTTAAATGGTGCTTGGATCGGCTTCCTCTACTTTGGCTGACTGAACTTTGATTTTATGACATTTCTTAAGTACAATATAAATCTTTCTTCTCCTTTATTAAATATTTTTTTCTAAGGAACAAGACTGTGGGAGAACATGGTTTATCAGGCATGATACAGCCTCCGCATATGTTTCCACACTATGGTCAAACTTCTAGGAAACTCAGCATGGCAAGGGATTAGTTATTTCCAATATTCCTGTAAAAGAACCCGCTTCCTGGTACATCAGAGAACCCACTACAGTTAAACCAGTTATTTTAACATTTTTTCTTTCTCTGTTTCTCTTTGAAGGCTCTGAGGAATCTCCTGAGCCTCTTCCGATCCCGACTTTACTAGTGGGTTATGACAAGGACTTCCTGACAATCTCTCCATTCTCCTTGCCATTCTGGGAGAGGCTGTTGCTAGACCCATATGGGGGCCATCGGGATGTCGCCTATATCGTGGTGTGTCCAGAAAATGAGGCCTTGCTCGATGGAGCCAAAACTTTCTTCAGGGACTTGAGTGCTGTATACGAGGTTGGAAAGAGGAACCACACTGAATTATTTCTTCTCAAGTGTCACTTCTGCTCTACTGCATGTTCATTGGGAGAAATCCATGTTTTTTAAAGTAACAATTATTTGAATAAGGGTATCTTTCATTTTGAGGACTTTCTGCACTTTCAGAGTCCAAGAATGCTATCTAATTGAGTTACACTGTAATTCTCTGTGCTTTCGGGGTATTTGTTGCCATCTGCTCTTTCCAGTATACATTCTCTTATTTTACAGAGGATATAACACTAGTATTAATACAGTTGCAACCTAATGCATGATGGCCCAACCAAACCTAAAGAGCAAGGAGTAGGTTAAAGAAACAGTTGCTTTCTTGTAATTGCTAGGTTGGAGATAAAACCATTTCCTTTTTTTAGCATGCACATTGTGTACTACTGAATATGTAAGATTACTTTGTAACCTTAGTTTTGCTGTAAGTGCAATTCAAGTCAACAGGTAAATGTTGCCTTTTGTTTTTATATTTATTAAGAAGCCATCAGATGTGCGCTGGTAATAAAGGGTTTATGCTACAAACCAGTCTGCATAACTTATTCAAGCGCTTGGCATCTAGTTACAAGCATTTCTTCTTTTCTCACCAGATGTGTAGACTTGGCCAGCACAAACCAATCTGCAAAGTGTTACGTGATGGGATCATGCGGGTGGGAAAGACTGTGGCACAGAAGCTAACGGATGAGCTCGTGAGCGAATGGTTTAACCAGCCTTGGGGCACTGAGGAGTGCGACAATCATTCCAGACTCAAACTTTACGCGCAAGTTTGTCGGCATCACCTAGGTAAGTCTACCATGGCGCTAGCAAGGCTGTTTCATTTTCTGTAGGTATTTTCGAGGTTATTTGCAATAGGTGGAAACGGAGGGCTTTTTCTTAAGGTGTGGATTATGATCTGTTTAAAAATAAAAAAGGTATTATGAGGCTTTCTCTTAACTTCTTAATCTTTCCATGTTAAATTTGCCTACTTTAGAAAGTTTTGTTGTTGTTTATCAGTCTGGTGATCATGTCGGAGATTCAAAAGCCAATTCTTATCTTTTTAGAAAAGTCAGTTTGATATAAGATGTCTGTATGTCTCAAAGGTGTTCCATACAAGACTGAACATATAAATTGATCTGGTTTATATGCTACTGATATGCATCATCACGCCAGTGTGACAGAATGATGTGCATGCTTCTTCAAGCGTAACATTTATTTATGTAAGAGGTGAGTTCCCTAAAACTCTGCAAAGGAAGAATGAGGTAACACAGGTGAAAAAGAGTATCAAGTATCCTTGATGACTGGGGCCTCAATCTACTGGGTGTGGATACTTGGAACCACATTACCCTGCAGGGCACGGTCTCCTCTGGACCTCATGTAGGCTTATTTCCATCCTGAAACAGTGACACATTTGAAAAGATTAGTCTTTTTTGTTTGTTTGTTGTGGGAACCTGCCATATTTGTTCTTTTATAACATAATGTCAGGTGTGCTTGTTTCATGAAGGAGTGTAGAATCGGAGTGTAGAATCTGAGAATATGGAAGGCTATAACGTTTGCTGGAGTACTATCAGAAGACTGGTCCTGGCTGAGCCTGGATGAGTCCCTGGACTCATCTAACACTGGTCTCAGATTTCATCTGGGGAGAGACATGGTTGTTCCATTCTAGAATGGATCCAGAGGCAACATAATATTTATTGTGTATATGACTGAGAAATGGGATCTTAGCACAAGATGCAGACCCATCCAAAATATCACTGGAAATACATTTGCTGAGACAGTGCTGGTCAGCAAAACAGGCAGGGATCATGGAACACCAGCCACATAAATGTTTCATGCTTAAGCTAACATGTGCAAACTGTTTTTTTGTTTAAAAATAGCCAGGAACTTTTAAGTGGTTTCTTGAAAAGTGCTTACGCCCTTTGCTCTGAAAAAGGTGTGACAATTCTTAAGTCTGCTTACTTTGAGGACTGGTGATCTGTTTCGGAAAAAAGTTTAAGCAAACATATCAGTCTTAGCTGGGCAGTTCCACGACTGTTGAATGCTCACCCCATCCTTTGAGGAAAGTTTGGCAGAACAGGCTAGGACCGATCCATCTCAAATGACCCTGTTGCCTCATTCAGTCTACTTTTAGTTTTAATTTACCACGTAACTGGGAGGGAGGAATTATTACAACACTACTTAACATAAATACCCCGGGCTTACATGCAGAAATACATAGGATGTGCACAACCAGTTGAGGAATTGGCTGTTCACTTCACACCTGGGGCATCTGGCAGGGGCAGCGTTGGAAACTTCTCCTGCTGGTGATTTACCACCTCTGAGAGTAGATAAATAATAAATATCCATTTACTTATTTTTTATTCATTTATTACTTAAAAATAATCACTGTGATGTCTCTTTTTCTGATACTGAGGAGCAGAAATAACTATATTAAAGTTTGCCATTATTGTAGCTCAGGTAAAAAGGACTTTTAGATTTTCAGTCTGACAAAGATAACTTGTAATAGATTGCAAAGCTGAACGCTATATAAAGCTGTTATCGCAACATAATCTAGCCAGAGATAATGACACGTCAGTACCAACTTCAATTCACAAAGCTCCACAAAGTCAGTCCTGTTTTTAAAGACATTTGATTCATATCAGTTAGAACTGAAACCCTGAAGAATGGATTCCAAAGTAAGTATTTATAATGGAGATTATATTCACATAGCATTTGTATACTCTTAGAATATTCTAAAAGCACAGAAAATATTGTATGACTTTATGGTTAATGCAGCTCACTTTGATCTAACAGACTGTCATTAATCTCCTTTCCTCTTTATATGCTATTTCAGCACCTTACTTAGCCACTCTACAGCTTGACAGCAGCCTATTGCTACCACCTAAGTACCAAACCCCAGCGCCAGCAAGCCAGACACAAACAGTACCTGGGAACACTGGACCCGTGCCCTCAAATTCAACATGTCTTTCAGCTGCCGGGGCACCACCAACAGGCAATTCTTTTAACTCCACACCCAGCGGTGGGACCACTAGCCTTCCAGCAGGAGGTAGTTCGTCCTCTGGATCCTCTGTGCCACAGCTGTCGGGATCTTCTGCAACACCCGGCGTTAACCAGATGACCACTGCCTCTACTCCAGGGTTTAGTGGGAACGTTGGTTCAGGGCAAAACACCAGCAGTGGCGGAAACACAGCAGACCGCTCGCAAGGAAGCACAGGTCCTGGAGGAGACACAGAATCAGGTCAAAACTTACCACAACAGCAACAGGAAGGACAGGAGGGGTAAGTTACTTAAGTGCCCAAATGACTCCAAGTACTTCTAATTAAATCCACTGTTCTCCTGCTTTCATACAACTCATAAGCTTTAAGCCTTGTGTAAATCCTTGGAAGGAGAGGACCCTCTGACATGCGCAGTACTACTGACCAATTGTAAATGGAGCAGGGCCCATTTTTATTTGTTCATAGTAGTTACTGATAAAGGGGAGCTGGAGAAAACAAACCTCCCCTTTTTTGTTACAAGAAACAAAGCTTGATTCCACTGCATGGACATGGGCGTTGTAGTGCTGTTTGGGATGCCTCAGCATACCCCACCTGGCCTGCATGTGTAGTACAAGAAGAACAAAAGGTGTCTCATAGGTTCTGTGCCGTATCTGCTAGCTTGGTCTCACATGTGTCAGGTACTGCGGGATATCTCATGTGGCACTGAATGCTTCTTAATGTGGGCAACTCCATCATGCCCGTAATGTTAACAGATACAAAATGCAATCCAGGGATTTCTTCCTAATTTTCTTGCGTTGCAAGTATTGTTTTGCAAGCAGGTATACTGTGAGGTCAGGAAAAAGGATTATATTAGTGTTACTTTAAAATAAATTTTAGCAGCACAACTTTTTTAAAGACTTTGTTATAAATAGTCATCCATCAAACCTAAAAATTAGAAAAAAGTTTTTTAACATCTTATGTAAGTAACTTCCTGAGTGAACATGTTTTTCATTACTCTCATAATAATGCATATTACTAATAGTCATGATATATGTTATGGAGTTCCTGTATCTTAAGCGAAAGCCCACATCCTGTTGTAGTTCGGATTATCCTTAAGACATCTGTTCACTGGATCTATGCAAAATACCATTTTATCAACTGCAGCATGGTTTCTGACCAAGTAAGTCTGAGCTGCTTTTTATCACTTACAGATGTTGAGCCTCCCATTCATGGTTGAGGCATGGCGGAGTGTTTTACCAAGGAAAAACTGTTCAGTTGCTCCTTCCGTTACCAGTGGAACCTTTTCTGTAACTAAACGGAGGACTTCAGTCTCTGTGAATATTACCTTGGCACTTCTCCTCAGGTCTCAATTCCTTCTCTCCCCCTTCCCTCCCAGCTCTCCCAAAAGAAAACCCTGAACAGGACCAAAAACCAGGCATGCACAAACATAAAAAGAAAACTCACAGAGCTAGTATCAGTCGACTTTTCCTCCATATTCTTCAGGTGTAATCTATTCTGATTGCATTAAATGAGATTATGTTAGACTTTATGGTAAGTATCTTTAATGCATAATTAATAACAGGTATTTTGGATTAAGAACTGCTGTGAGTAAAAACTCATCTCTCCTCAATCACTGTTGTCATGTTTTTTAGTTTTGCTTCTGAACATAAGAATCACTTAGTACTCCCCTTTTTCCTCCTCTGCTTCAGCCTTGCACACCTTTACAGAAAACCAGTGATTAACAATTGTTACCTGCCTTTGAATTTAACAACATGTTTATCTCTAGTATTGCAGAGAGGGAGAGAATAGGGATTCCCACTGAACCAGAGTCGGCGGACAGCAATGCCTATCCTCCAGCAGTTGTCATCTACATGGTGGATCCTTTTACCTACACTGCAGATGAAGAATCTGCCTCAACCAACTTTTGGCTGTTAAGTTTGATGAGATGCTACACAGAAATGTTGGATAACTTGCCTGAGAATATGAGGAATTCTTTCATTCTCCAGGTAATTCTGTCTCCCTCTGTATCTTCACACTGGAGAGTCATTCTATCACAGCATACTTTTGATACGTATGCTATACTAAAAGGTACAAGATGGAAGATGATACATAAAATTTAGGTGACATTTACAAATTATTTTGTTGACAGTACAGGGCTATATATTAAAAAACACTTGCTTTTGTTTTGATGAGGAAATGAATTCAAGGCAGCCACAGTATCCTTGCATCAAATCTGTTGCATGGTTCTAGCAGTCACATATGCTAGATGCTTCCTGAAGAGGGATTTCAATTATTTAAGTTGCAACTTGGCTTGCCATTGTCAGAAATGTCCAGTTGCTCCTTTGATTACTTTGCATGTTGAGTTGTTTGCCTTTTATATTCTCTTGATTTGTACTGTTTAATCCAAAAGAAGTATGTGAAACCAGACATTTAATGCATAATTTATTGTATTTAACTATTGTATTGTTACTATCTGCTTCTTAAAAATAATTTACCATGTAACTTGGCATATAATAGTAGTTACTTACTATGGAATTACTTAAGAGTTGAATTTGTGTAGTCAGAAGCAGAGCTTGGCCTATTGCCCAGGCTGCCTGCATTTTGCCATGCCTCCTCTTTCACAGTGGCTCAGTCTAAATAAATGGGGGGGAGAGATTACAGGCAATGCATATACGTGTGAAACACATGCAAGAAGCAGCATGTGAATGATTTCTGTATACCTTATTCATGTATGCTCAACTTGGCTTAAAAGTATTTTAATTTGAATGATAAAAAAAGAATTAGAAGTAGTTATAGCGTCTCAAAGTGGGCACGGAAAACATTTGTAATTTTTGGTAACCTTGACCTCATAATTCCCCGAAATGATGGGGCAAACTGTCACCAAAATATTTTAGGCTTGGGGATGAACCGAAAATCAGATTCACAGCTTCGTATTGTGGTAGGCTGCAGGCAATTTAATTGATTCAGACCTGAAGATACTAAAAATAAAA
Source organism: Ciconia boyciana (assembly GCF_034638445.1). Taxonomy (NCBI): domain Eukaryota; kingdom Metazoa; phylum Chordata; class Aves; order Ciconiiformes; family Ciconiidae; genus Ciconia; species Ciconia boyciana. The sequence continues at coordinate 2,635,186 of NC_132948.1, forward strand.
TAGCCACTGATATCGCAATGTCTGAAATAGAAGAACATGTAAACTGTATATTGAAATTGTATCTTAGTCTGTAAAGACAAGTAATGGGCTTACCAACTCTTTGTAAGTACTGTTTATTTTCTGGGCACTTACCATTTGTTTCTCAAAATATGTGGCATTTTGCCAGTTTAAGTAAAAATAGTAGACAATTTTCTCTAAGTAAAGGTAACAGGATATAATTACCAGCATAGTATTTTCACAGCTGTACCATAGTATACACAAATATACAGTTATTTCAAAATAAATCAAACCCAAATGTTTACAGATTTATTACAATTCACATACACAATGAAAAAACCCAGCTCCTGAAATTCTTGGGTAAAGAAGTTGTCTTTTAAAAACACGCAGTCGCATTTAGTGAGTAGAATATGCTACTAAAGTTCCAATGGTTCAAGCAAGAACCATAGAGTAGTTAAAAGTTTTGTGACACTTAAGTTTTGTTACCACTGAAAGTATTTGTTAAAAAAATCTGCTTGCATCTCATGGTGTTAGCGACAACATAAATATTTAGTATTGACAGTTTCTGCTCCAGAGATCTCACTGTTCAAAAGAAAAGGTGTTTCCACAGCCATGTGTAGGACATTGTATTTCTCAACAGTACATTAAAAAAAATGAGTTTACAGGGATTTAATTCTGATTTTTAAAAGAATTTGAACTGAAAAGATTATTTTTGTTATGCTTTGTTTACTTCTGAAGCCATTTCTCCTTCCTGTTCTCGTTGTGCAGATGGGCCTTAACCACCAAACTCAAACCTCACAGGCAAATCTTACTGCAGTTCTGTTTCTTGCTGGTTGAACATGCAAATTCAAGTATCTTGCTTCACACTACTTTCTGAAACAAATAAAACTGAACAGCAGCATAAGATTGCTGAGCCTCCACTGTTTACTAAATAGAAAAGGATAAACAACCACATAAATCATTATAATAGAATCTTAATTCTGCTCTCTACAGTCCTCATTAAGAACGACACCTTAGTGCTGATTCCCACATGGACAGCAAACAAATACTAATTCTAACCGCAAACTGTGGAACCAAACCTGCCTAAACACAAAGTTCAGAATACCGAGATTATATTGTAAAGACTATCTGCAAATGAAAATGTTGATCAGAAAAACAGTTTTTAAAAAAATAGAGGTGTTTGAATATGGGTGTTTGGTTTTGGACTGAGGATTAAAAAAACTAAAAGTAAAACTCCTCCCAAGTTTTAGGGTATTGCTTTTAAAAGCCACTAGTAGCTACTACTTGTGGTACACTTTGATAAATGTTATACACATAATTAATTACGTGCCCTTCCCACATTGCAGTATGAATGAGAAAGTGGACTTCAGAAAAATAAGACTTGACTGGGGAAAATAATCTGTTCTTTTTGTGTAGTTGGTTGGGTTTCTCATTCAATGATGTTGATACCACAGAAGGCAAAATTCAGTTAGAGTTTCTCGTAAGCTGTGTTTGTCAGCTGTTATAGCTGTATTATAGTACTATTCAGTTATTGCCCTATAAGAAGACTCTTCCGTTATATTGGACAGGAGGAGTCTTAGCTTTCTGAGCGATTTTGCAACCTTAAATATATCATTAAAATGGAAACAGCAGTTTTGTGTCAGGGAATATAGTTGCTGAGCGTTGCAGCTCTTCATGCAAAAGGGCATTAGCCCTGATGGGAAGCTACAGATACTGTAATGCAAATATTTGAATACCACGTACAAAGTGTCATGGTTGTTAAATGACTAATGAATGTGTGAATCTGGTTTGATATTAATGAACAGCTCTTTGAAGACTTTCCATCATGTTTTATTGTTTATATGAATTATATAGATTGTGCCTTGCCAGTACATGCTGCAGACAATGAAGGATGAACAGGTTTTCTACATTCAGCACTTGAAGTCTTTGGCATTTTCAGTGTACTGCCAATGCAGGAGGCCGTTGCCCACACAGATTCACATCAAGTCTCTCACAGGCTTTGGGCCAGCTGCCAGCATTGAGATGACCCTCAGAAATCCTGAGGTTAGTATTGGTGTCAAGAAAATGAAAGCCTGCTAATAAACTGTAGCCATTTTTCTCAAATATCAAAAAAAAAAAGAGTAGAGAAAATACTTTTAGGAGTATTTTTTCAAGGTATAGAAGACAATGACAATATAAAGGGAAAGGTAAGCTAATACTAAGTAGAAAATAGCAAGAAAAATGTCAGACTACTTGCTTTCAAAGCATTTTAAGCTTCTGGGTTTGAGCCATAAAGTAAAAGGTTAAAGTTCAGTGTGAAAGAAAAGGAAATGTATGCTGTTACTTAGAATTCTGAGACATTTTGTAGTTTTAGTCTATGGTACTCCTACAAGAAAGTGTTGATGTCCAACTGTTATTTATATACATATATAAATGCATATATATGAAATAAGTTCCTGTGCCTAATTATAGATATTATATTAATTCCCTGAGGTAATGGAGAAATCCCCCTATTTCAGTGGGCTTATCTTTCATCTGTTTTTTAAACTGTAAATATTCAAGCCCTGTTTCTGGAATTTCAGGGATTTCAAAAGAAGAATAAACCATCCTATTTCCCATGAATGTTTTTCATTCTTTGAAAGATAACGATGACTGTTTTATTTAGATTTAATGGACCAACTAAACACTTAAAACACTTACCTTGGGATAAAGACATGCTTGTTAGGGTTTAAAAACCTAGTTTCAAAATCATCGTAAAACCAACCTATCAGCACATTTCATTACTCACGTAAAACCATAAGCTCTCACTGAAAATTTCTAAAAGCAGTATCACCCCAGGCATCTCCTCTTCACATTCACCCCTCATGCTTCCCTCAAAAAGGTATCTGTTCAGCAGGATGGATTTTGCAGCAAGTTACAACAGTCATACTTCAAGCTATTTAGGTGTAAGGAAAGAGCAATAAACTTGCAAGACCCCTGCAAGCATCTCCCTCCCTTTAATTAATGTTCCTGCACTGTTGCCAGGGTGGTATACTTCTAGAAAGTGATATAAGCAGAAATATGATACCCCTTAAATGTCTCTAAGAAAACACCGTAACTTACTTTTCCTCTAAGCTGATTAACTTGCACTTTGCATTTCATGTTTGATTTCCTGAAGATACAAAAGACACCAAAAAAGGGGCAAACGTTTTCATGAGCAGCTTGCATTTAGCACACTTAATTAATCAGATGTCTGCTTTTTCCATCTTACACAAGTTTGCTATCATTCTGCACTGCAGACTTCCAAACTTTGCCTGAAAAATTAAGATAATATCCTGACCATTTCTAAATTATTGAGCATGTGTGGTCAGGCCCATAACGTCTTTTCTTCAGAGAGGAGTTATAAAGCAAAGATGGGTTTGGGGCTGACCATCTGGAAAGCAGCTTTGCAGCAGAAGACCTGGAGGTCCTGTTGGACAAGACGAATGTGAGCCAGCAGTGTGCCCTTGCAGCAAAGAAAGCCAACAGCAGACAGGGCTGCATTAGGAAGGGTGCTGACAGCAGAGCAAGGGAGGTGATTATTCTCCTCTCCTCAGCACTGGTGAGGCTTCACCTGGCATGTCCTGTGTCTGGTTCTGGGCTCCTCGGTGCAAGAGCCACAGGCATACCGGAGCAAAGCCAGCAAAGGGCCACACAGGTAATTAAGGGACGAGAGCATCTGACAAGAACTGAGGCGCCGCCGAGAGAGCCGCAGTTGTCTGGCCAGGAGGGCTCTGATAAATGTGCATAAATACCTGATGGGAGGGAGTAAAAAAGATGGAGCCAGACTCTTCTTGGTGGTATCCAGTGATGGGATGAGAGGCTGTGGGCACAAACTGAAATACAAGAAATTCTGTTTAAACAAAAAAAAAACCACAAGAAAACTTTTTTCCTGTAGGAGTGACTGAACACTGGAACTACTTGCCCGGGCAGGCTGAACATCTCTGTCACTGGAGATGGCATCCAATATCTGTATGTCCAGTGATGGAGATATTCAGAGTCCTGCGCAACCTGTTCTAATGGCCCATGCTTTGAGCAGGAGCATTGGACTAGATGATCAGAGGTCCCTTCCAGTCTCAGCCTCCTGTGATTTTATGACTCTTTGGGTTTTTTTGTTTGGTTGGTTTTGGGTTTTTGTTTGTTTGTTTGTTTTTTTAAATAACGGATGGATTTAATAGCGTATTACTGTCAGACTCTGCAGGAGGACTGCACATGTATTATTTACAATACTAATTTGCTTCTGCTTATCGTTAAATGGTGTTGAATAGCCTTGATTTCTTATAACCTTTTACAGGTTGTTTTTCTGAGGGGTGAGGGGTAGTTTGTTTCTTAGAGAAGCACTATCACATGTACAGCAGATCTGATGAATTATAGAACCATAGAATAATTTAGGTTGGAAAAGACCCTTAAGATCATTGAGTTCAGCCGATGTTCAGTTCTGACTTGAAAACCAAAGTATTTCTGAAATAAACTGTGAGCTATAAGGAATTTCTGACATCATGCCTGACTTCATGAAAGTATGTTACACCTAATGCCTAGATAGAAAACCATACGTGAAGTTTAAGCTCTACCCGAGTCCTTGGTACCTCACATCAGATCGTGCTGTCCGTTGTTCTGTAGGTAGTATGTGAATGGACGGCAGTGAGCAAACGCCATCAATTTTAGCAAAAGGATATACAGAATAACAGGTTTACACTCCTGACTGTTTCAGAGATTGGTATCACCCTTTCCACAGACTGTTTTCATACCTTAGTTTCCCTGTATATAAAAAGAAATCTTTAGATAAGGTTTGAAGTGCATGAGTTTTAACTAGCAGAAATAAATTGTCTGTAACCACCCTTTTCCCAGTAACTCTTGACTATGAATGCCTCGAATTTTTAATTTATTTACTGTTTCAAACGCGCATTATTCTGTACTCACTGCCAATCTGTGTTTGTGTGTTTCTTGCATTAAATAGTTTTTGATATATCTGATGATGATTCTGTTGACTTTATTGCAGAGGCCCAGCCCAATCCAGCTATACTCTCCTCCTTTCATACTGGCGCCCATCAAAGACAAACAGACAGAACTGGGAGAAACATTTGGAGAGGCCAGTCAGAAATACAATGTGCTTTTCGTTGGATATTGTTTGTCTCACGATCAGCGTTGGCTTCTGGCATCCTGCACTGACCTTCATGGTGAATTGTTGGAAACCTGCATAGTTAATATTGATTTACCAAACAGGTAGAAATCTTTATTTTTTACGTTATATCTAGGCATATAGTTGTCATCCCTCACTGTCATTAGTTTCTTGCACATCCCTTGTAATAATATTTCCTGCTGGTGGGATTATGATAATCTGACAGTGATAACATTTCAGTTGGCCCTTATGTAATTTACAAACTGCAGAGGAAAAAAGTTACTGTGTTACACTTGTTTTACAAATGCTACCTACAAATCTTACCTTCAAGAACAACTGGTACATTGCTCAGCATATTGACACCTCTCGCATGTCACTGCAATAGTAGTACTGAAAGCAGACACATACTTTCTCTGCTTCTTGTTAGTAAAAGGTAAGTTAGGCACTCCACAGAACAGCAAGAACTCCTATATAGGGTAAGCAGTGAAATAATTATGTAGACTAGAAATCAGAATATTGTCCTTGATTCTACTCTTTTTTTTTTTTTTTTTTTTTAATCCTTAACCTCCAGGTCAAGGAGGAGCAAGTTGTCTGCACGTAAAATTGGTCTGCAGAAGCTATGGGAATGGTGCGTTGGTATTGTACAGATGACATCACTGCCTTGGAGAGTTGTAATTGGGCGGCTCGGCCGCCTTGGCCACGGGGAGTTAAAAGGTATGAAACTGTGCTATCACTACCTGTGGTTTTGGAATGAAGACATGGCCTCAGCGTGCAAGGCAGAATGACTTACAGAATTGGTCACAAACCTTTAAAACTAGAAAATTGAGAGTGATAATCCTACCCTGGCACTGAATTTTTGTAGTGGTTTGCGTAAACAATTTGCTTGTTTGTACACTGGGTTTGACATTACTCCCTCATGTCTTGTAGATGTTGTGTAGATTAACTAGTATTTGCACAGTGTATTTCCAAGTGGAAGTCATGGGTTTCATCACACATTAGAAAAAGATCTGAACAACAGTTAATCCTGTCACAGAAACAGAAAAAGGATTCAGTTCTGATTCCTAAACTTAAACTAAACAAACAAAAAATTCTTGCAAAAAAAGCTACTGGGGAAAAAAAAAAAATTCTCCTGTGGTATACAAAACTAACTTGATAAATCAGTGTTAAGCAGCAATAAGGTACCCTCTGCAGCCTGCAAAGAGTTCCCAAGATTGAGCATTCCTAACAGCTCTGTGGGAACTTAAAGGGAGCTCTGGAGTGTTTTAGGTATAGGTGCCTTAATCCAACAAGGGTAGGGACTGCCTTGCTTCACTTCAGCAGTGATTCCTCTCACTAATTTAAATACATGCATTCATCATGTTTTCTTCCATTTCTAATGGCTGTGGCCACTATTCAGGGTTTGTTTGGTAACTAATTGGAAGAAAATGGGATTCTGAGAGGGTGCTCTCAGTCTTCTCCCATCTCCCGAGTTGGAACATGAAGATAAATTAGACGGGAGGATAAAGATATTTCATGAGTGTATGTCCTTTCACATTAATAACTGAAGGAGACGTGAATTCCTCTGGTTAGCTTATTGTAAGAGATTCTGTATTTCATGAGATGGGTAAAAAAAATTGAAAAACAGTGCACAATAAATAACAATTCAGTCTGAAAGCACAAAGAAGTACTCTGGGGGGGAAAAAGCAGTAATTAGATGCCTTCTTCCATACACAACGTGCAGGGAAGAAGAGCTGCTGCCTGCCCTGGTAGGGGAATTTGGTATCCATCCCACACAGAGGAGTTAAATGGAACGAAGGCAGGAAAACAGATTAAGAATTTAATCAGCAACTCCCTCCCTCCTTTTGGACACATAATGTAATTTAAATGGCTGAAAGTAGTTTCTTGAATGTATATCTGCACCTCCACTGAAATTTGCTTTATTTAGTGTATTTTATTCATAACAAAGTTTAACAAAATTTCTCTGATGTCGAGTGTGTGAATTCATATGTCTTTGCTTACGTTTCAAGTATTCCAATTCTGCAGCATGTTAGGTGAAAACAGATGTCCTTTTTGAAAAAAGAATCAGTGCAGTTCAGGAAAATATTTTTATGTAAATAAAAAACATTTTAAAAATCTTTAAAAAAGCATCCTTGTATGTTGCCCTGTTTCACATCAGATAAGTACCTCCTCTACCTTACAGGGAGAATGAAAGACTCATTCTTAAAGAAACACATCATCTTCAGTGATTCGCCAGAGTAATGCAGTTAGCTCACGGGAAGACCAACAGACTACCACAGAATAGAATACTTAGCCGTAACTGCTTGCGTACACCTTGTTTACATGGGGAGGCAGTCCAGAATAGTACAGCGTTAAAGAAACGCAAAGCGTCATTAATATTTTGCCATTTTCAAGCGAGTGCTGGCTATTTCAGAACTCCATTCTGTTCTATCACGATGTTCCTTCATTTCAGACTGGAGTATCCTCCTTGGGGAATGTTCCCTGCAGACAATCAGCAAACAACTAAAGGAGGTGTGCCGCATGTGTGGCATCTCATCAGCAGACTCTCCTTCTATCCTCAGTGCCTGCTTAGTTGCCATGGAGCCACAGGGGTCATTTGTTGTGATGCCAGGTAAATTTTATCCAACTACTTAAATGCCAACAAAACTTTTCACCTTTTATCACGCTTATCACATAAGCACATTAATTTGGGGAGACTTTTGAGTCGAACAAGAAGACCTTGACTAGCATGGCTAAATGTGATAGAAAATAGGTTGAGACAGCAGAATTCCCAAAAATACCATGAAGAGATGCTACGCTGGGAGTGTAGGCTCCTAGGGGAAAAGATTACTGTATGCCACTGCCAAACTGATGGCCCTTTCCTTGGAGAGGTCATGTTTTCAGGTAGACCAGTTCTCATCAGCTGAAATGTGATGTTGTAGATGTTCTCACGCAAGGAAGGCTGCAGACACTGTAAGAGTCGACAGTGTAGCGTAGGAATCTTTGGAAGTGGGAATAAGGATAAACCTACTTACCTTTTCATATGCGTAAGTTATTTAGAGAGTTCTGTTATAAGCAGCAGTCCACAGAGTTAAGCTGAAATAAAATTAAATTTTGAGATTCCCTTTACTTACTTGATGTATTACGTAAGCGTGGTGGCATATCCTTAGTTTAGAAATAAAAGATTACTACATGGAACAGAATTAAACGAGCTTGAAAATTACTCATCAAGCTGAATAATTTTCAAAGCAGAGTTTTTGTAACGTGAGAAAATAGATGGCAAGTTATGCTTTTTTCATGTCAACCAAAGTGGGGTATATTGCATAATTATACAGATGCCTGCATCAAAAATAAATTTAACTTGCTCATGTAACAAGTTAACCTTCGATTAAGGGGCAGCAAAATGAAAGGAAAGGTGGGGCATTGTATGGGCATTCACATAGCTAAACATTATCTACAACTTGTGATCTTAATTTCAAGCTCTTCTAGTAATTTATTCTTTTTCATATAAGAACCTTTAAACACTAGTATTAGCTTGCAAACCCAGATTAGAAATTAATTGAGCACAGAACATATATTTTGAAGATGATGCAAATTAATGTCTCTGTCATTGCTTCTGTTCTGGAAGATGCTGTCACTATGGGATCAGTGTTTGGCCGGAGTACTGCGCTGAATCTGCAGTCATCTCAGCTGAACACCCCTCAGGATGCCTCCTGTACACACATCCTGGTTTTCCCAACCTCTGCTACTATCCAGGTAGCACCAGCAAATTACCCCAATGAGGATGGATTCAGCCCTACTAATGGTGAGTATGCACGTGTCTGGTGTGAGAGGTGAAATACTTGCGACGGCTCAGTGGCCTATCAGAACATCAGCAGAGCTATACCAGTCATGAATAAAAACTGAGTGGACCGACGTTCTCCCACGGACCCCGTACCACCCTAATGTAATTTAAAGAGAACAACACTATACTTTAGAGTTACAGGCTAATATACTATGTTTGTCTGAAGTTTTCAGATAATCGTATGGATTTATTCCAGAAGTGATACTGACCAATCAATATGTGAAATGGCACAGACTGCAGAATGCTTTTTCTTGTTGTGACTTGATCAGGCCAACTTGATTTTTATAGTAGTGGTTCGCTTTATGTCCTGTTGTGTACAAAACATGTGAGGAAGAAGGGACTCGGTTTAGAATTTTAATCTTCCTGTAGAGTAGGAAAAATGGATGAACCTGAGAATTCTTTATGTTGGCAGTGTGCTTTTTCAAGCATATTTAACCCTATAGCTTGTGTCAGCAAGGCTCTGGTTAATACTTTCTATCAAGTAAGTATTTTCCTAACTGTTTTGCTATAAATCCTTAAAAATGATTGTAAAATAATTTAAACCAAGAGTAATTACAAACATTTACAATAGAAGTATTTTATGAAGAGGGAAGTTACAGTATAGAGAGGAAGAAAGGCCCACTATTTTTAATGAAAGAGTCTGCTTTGATCTGTTCCTCCTGGAATTTCAGTGGGCCTCACAGAAGGGAAGTTACCCCTCTTAATACTTAAGCAGCTGTCCTTTCAAGGCCCCAGAATCCTGTCTGAATGCTGTGCTGACAAATATTTAACCTGCATTAACCTGCCCTTTAGTGCTTCGGATGCTAATTAGAATCAGGTACAAGAACTGGCGTTTTCCAAAATGGTGTTAAATTTAATTTTCTTAACTCTGTTCTACTTAATGATTAAACTGCTTCCTATGCTATTAGCCATCTCATTTATGCTTTGGAGGCTAAGCAGAGCATGACATTAGTTCTGTTTTGCTTACTGAGCTTGTAGGACAGAAGTTAATAAACTAAGTTAATTCATTGCTCTTGCAATCCAGTATTTCTCTTCAGAGGATGAAGAAAAACAACCACCTGCCTATTTCAACACTAGGACTTCAGGTGATATTCGTTCAAGACACACACATTCTTTTCCGTTTTCATGTGGAGTAAATTCTTCTTTTTCAAGATAAATTGTTTATTATAATATGGAGAAATGCATGACTCTTGTTTAGGGCTCCATGTGTTTTAGTATAAATTGGGCTGCAATTCCAATTAATCCAGTTAGTTCAGACAGCTCCCACTGTCCCTTTCTGTCCCCTAAAATGTACTTTAAATGTCATTATGCTGTTTAAATGTCTTTGCCTGCTGAGAAATCTGGATAAGGGAAAAAACCCTATAAACCATATTGTGATGCTTGTAATTTTTTGCTCTGTGTTTATTATAATGTCTTAGCTTTCCATCATGTAGATTACTCGTGGTATCGTAACCTGTGTTTCAAATGCCTGAGTAAGGGAACGTACTTCTCATAGAATGCAAACACGTTTTCACTGTATCTTTATGCCCTTCCCAGGTATTAACATAAACAAATTAAAATAGCAAGTTATGATAATACAACTGTATTGAATTTCTGAGATGAAAGTAAAATCTTAAAAGCTGCGTTGTAGGAAATCCTGGTGCAGTATTTGAAATAACCATGAAGGTACATTGCATGTGAGTGTGGAGCAGGCCTTGCTGCCCTCACTGATTCTGTGAGCGATTTCCTTGAAGGTGCTAGGGCTGCTCCCAGAACATTTTGAGCAACTGTGCCAAAGCACTGGTGTGTAGCACTAGAAGCCTGAAGAGCAGCACCTGCTGAGAGTAACGTACGTAGGTTTACTTAATGTATTTCAAGTATTTTGTTAATGGATTTCTGTGACCAACTGCAGAGAGGTGTCATTTTTTCTGTTACAAAGTTCAATTTGGATTTTTATTAAGCTGGTACGACAGGATTTTTGTTCACTCTATGACCATCGTTAAAAGTCATGATTTTAATATATGTCTGCCAACTTTTCCTTTCAAGTCTGTGCAGTTGCAGTCAAAGGTACTAAGAAGGATTAAACGGTAAAGTGTTTATCTCTGCTTTCATCTGTCTCAAGAGTATGTAAAAAAAAAAAAGGAATGATAATAAATTAAAGGAAATGGTAATAAATTACAAAAGTCTTGTGACAAAAATGAGTACAGCACATTGGAAATTATTTTTCTTTCTTTTCCTTTTCAGATGACATGTTTGACCTCCCATTCCCAGATGACATGGACAATGACATTAGAATTTTAATAACAGGGAATCTTCACTCTTCACCAAATTCCTCCCCAGTTCCTTCCCCTGGATCACCATCTGGCATTGGAGTGGGATCTCACTTCCAGCATAGTAGGGTAAGGCTGTAGCTCTTTAGGGCATATACTACTTAAAATAAAACACAAAAAAGACCCAAATCCTCCAAAAAATCTTTTTTTCCTGTAGATTCTCCAACATAATTAGGTTAACAGCAAGCAGAAATTAACGTTAAAATTGAAGGTGCTGGTTAAATACTATTGCAGAAGACGCCTCCACCTTGACTATTTACATCCCTGAAGTTAATTGTTAGTGTACAAGATAACTGAGAGGAAGAGAGAAGGAGGAGACAGAAGCTTTATTTTTGTGTGGCAGAGCCATATCTAATGACCCTGTATAAATTCAATCTGCACTCATCCATTTTTTTTCTGGAAAATCATATGGAATGTCCCTGGCACAAAGTGACGAGTCTTTGAAAGGAAGGAAGCTATGACAGCTCTGTTCACATGAATTTCTAGGGGAGGCAAGAAGGGAGATAATTTTCCTAATAATAAAAGCCCTACCCGTAGAAACTCTGCAGGTGCTGGATGTTTATGCAAATGTTGTTTTCTTAGTAAAAATTAGCCCAGAGCACGTAGTGTTTGTAAGTTATTTTTGTTTGAAGTGGCTTTTATAAAGTTGGTTCCAACACCAGTGATTACTTAAAATGCAAATTATTTTTGGTAATTCAAGGTATTTTTTTGAATCAGCTTTAGCATAATTTGGATCATGTTTGGTGGAACTCTTTTACTCATACATTTAATTGTGTAAGAGACTTAGCTGTACTCTTAAAATGGTTTCCATCACAAGTATGTAGAAGTTTGATGCTTTCTAATTTCCTGTGGAGAACTTTAATTCTAGAAATAGTACGTTTAAAGCAGTAGCATATTATTTCTTTACTAAATAATACAGTATTTTATTAACGAAACAGGCTAACTTTTATATAAGAAACAGACAACCCCATGCATTTAAAAGTTCTGGTTTAGTGATCGGTAATAATTTAAGTAACTGGATCGGTATCTGTGTCTATCGCTGGTGGCTTTAAACAGTCTCATCAAGAGAAACTATAAATCGGGTATGAAAGGAAGCACAGAATAGATACTTAGAGGAGGTATACGTACAGCTAGGTATACGTACAGGGTATTTGCCCGTGAAGGATGCTACTCATTCACCCTCTAACAAAGTGGTGCGTTTTTCTAAATGTAAATAACATATCTTAAGAAAAGAATTCTCACTCCCTGAAAATGACTAACTCAATGGTGTTAGTTTCACCACCTGGAAGGAAAAAGTCCTGCCTGTATTTTCCTTGCAACCTCTGCCAAAATGCTTCAGTGGTCAGCTTAATACAGTCTCCAAGTGAAAAATTACTTCTGCATCAGCCACAAAAATGCTAATAATTTATTTTGCAATCTCAGTACACAACCACCTTACCTTATGTTAATACTCCAACCCACTTTTCAAAGACTAAATAATTGCACACTACTGTCACTTGGTTATTTCAAACTGGTATGTGGGCACATTAAAAGTTTTAAATTCTGTTACTAAACCCTCCAGCCATAAATCACGACTCATCACTCATTACAATTTCTCTCTCTTACTTAGTCCATTCAACAATCTCTGTTCCTTACCACTTTTAGAAATGCATTTACAAAACTTATTCTCAATGGAGCTCCATGCAAGTGGCTTAAGAACAGCACTGAAAGGTTAATGACCAAAGAGCTTAGAGACCTGGACAAGCCATTTCTAGATGAACCTGTCAGAGTAATTCAGTTTAACCGTTAACAAGGGCCTAGTAATTGATGTGTAATTTTTGGTTTTAAAAAAGCAACAGCGTGTGATCATTACCTCATGGGTCGGGGAAGGTCAAGCCTTCGTCCGTGTAACCCATAATTGATTGCTGCAGTTTAGCAGTGTAAGTCCTGATTGCTCAGCAGCCAGTTTCAAGGTTTGCTGTTAGGCTTTCTGAGTGCCAGGTGAGCTGCAGCCTTCTCCAGGCTTTATGGAGTGTTTAACTTACTTTGATTCCTGATCAAGATATTACAGTTGGAGAGAGACCTGCTCAAAGGACTAGCAGTGAAGGCTTTGTGATTAAGCCAGTTTCTGTGCAGTGGAATCAGTTGGGTTTTTCAGCCTATTGACTTAAAAGATGTTTATGGATTAAATGAACTGCTGTCCCAGTTCTTCTGGGATAAGTTGCAAGCTGAAATACTTTGCAGGCATCTTTTGGGTTTTTCCTCTATGAAATAAAAGTAAAAGCAACATAATAAAGGGTGTTTCAAAAAAACCAAATGCATTTAAAATAGGAATGTACTCTAGAATGCCATGGCAGTTGCCCTTTCTGATGCGTAAAGGAGACCCTTGTAGGTTTGGTAACGTGGTTCATGATAGGTAAGGATATGTGTATATACACACACACAGGATGAGGTAAGCAAGCTCACACAAAGCATTCCTGTCCAACAGCCTCGGGTGTGGAAGGTTCATCTAGGTTTTACTCTACAAAAATAAAATCACAAACATATATGCTGACAGGCAGCGACTCAAAGTCTGATGGAATTAGTTTTACAGCCAATTTCTCATTGTTTAACTCTCTCCTCTCCAAATAACTCTTCGGTCCATATATAAGGAGATGAGTTTATAAGGACATATAAGGACAGCCGTTTCTTTTTCCCCACACTTCACCTCTGCTTGGTAGTACAACTATAAACAAAGCATAGTAACTTCTGTCCAAGTGTCCATAGCAAGGAATAGCAAGTGCAGCATTTTTTGCTAAGCTACCAATGTAACTAACTGAGAAAGCAAGCACAACGAAGCTTAGAAAGATGCAGATATTCTCTGTTCTTCCATATTTGAGTGTGTAACGCATCCTTCTGCTAGCTGAAATCAGGAAGATCTGCAGTGCAAACTGCTGGTTTTGATATGTATCAGGAAAGCCTGTGAGGCTTTCTAAACTTAAATTCAACACTGGTCTACTCTCTGCATGCACACAGGAAGTTGTTCAGATTTGTAGCCGGAGCCTAGTACCTCTAAGTTACTTGGTAGCATCAAATTCCACATGTACTCGGGTCAATTTAGGAGGTTAACATTGCTGCTTGGCAATCTGAAGTGATTCTGGAACATAAGCCTGGAGAACCCAACTACAGGGGAAAAAGGAAGGGATTAGGCAACTTTGACAAAGATTCATGAATGACTAAAGAATAGCTCATTAATAACAAGACAGAAATGGATTAAAGACTGAGTGGTTAGTAAACAAAGTTAATGTTACTGGAGTGGGATGTAATGACATAAACCAACAAGCCTGCCTTTCCAACTCTTCTTTCAGAGCCAAGGGGAACGTCTCCTTTCCAGAGAAGCCCCTGAAGAACTGAAGCAGCAACCTCTTGCTCTTGGATACTTCGTATCAACTGCCAAAGCTGAGAATCTTCCGCAGTGGTTCTGGTCATCCTGTCCTCAGGCACAAAACCAGTGTCCCCTCTTCCTGAAGGTCTGTCTTGGTATCCTTTCACAGGGGAAAAAGAAGAATTGTATTTATAGCCTGTGAATTTTCTTTGAAAATGTTGGCTTTGCCTGTTACCACAACTGTGACAATACTGGAAACGGAAATACAATTTTAGGTTTAAATTTATTTAATATAGCTGGCTATTAACGCTTAATTCTCTCTTCCTAAAGCCCTTACCTGAAAATGGTGTAGTTTGGCAGCTTCTAAATACAGAATCATCAAAGCTGTATCTGGTGTTACAGAAGTGTCCCAGTTTTCCTTTTCAGTCAGCCTAAGACAGGAGGGACATACCTTCTATTCTGCCGTAATCCAGTTATGACACAGAGATTAAAGTTAGAAAGGAGAGTAGCACCTCCAGATAGAGCATTTACTATCCATTTGTATTTCACTAGTTGTAGAAGTTGCACAGTGGAGTCTGTAGTGTCAGAGTGAACCTGATACCTTCCACCCCAGAATCACAAGTGCTTGCAAGATGTATACAGCAGAATTGGTTCAACTGCTAGAGATTCCCTCATCCCTGTAGAGTGTCGTGCAGCTTCTTACTTGAATGAATCAAAAAAATGTGAACTAATGAGCATGGAAAGATGCCTTGAATAGCATCACATAACTATTCGAGCAAACGACATATAGAACAATAAAGATGGTACCACTTACTTTATCCATTCCCAGCTTAACTGACAAATACTAAACATTTTTGCAAGTCTCTTAAATAATTCTCTCATCCATGTCTGTTAGGCAATTATCAGAGTAAAGGTGTTCAGTATTTCTCAATTCTTCCCTCATGCAAAAAAAGCAATTTTAGGACTGATGTTAACAATGACTTGCGGTCAGCATGGCAGGCTTTATAGTCAGTATAGCACCTCCGCCAGCTACGTACTGACCCTTATTCCCTACGCTCTGCATTCCTCATGGATAGATTTCCCTGAAGTACGGAAACTTCCACATACTACCTACCTACAGAATGGAGATCTCAAAATAATATGAAAAATGAACCACCATGTTTTAGGAGCTAGAGATGAAGTTTTATGCTAAACTTAAAACTACCTTTTTTTTGTGAATGAGTAATCCAAAGACTATGTTTCAGTTCCAGCAGTAAAAACATAGTCAGCAGAGCTCCAGGCAACTTTATGAATTCCTTCCATAAGCTCATACTAGATTTGTACTAGAGAGAAGGAGCCACCACCCTTTCCTGCACCACCACCCCCCAGCCCAACACAATTGCTCTCTCAGATCTAGGCTGAATTAAATGTTTAATTTGACTTGGAACATACTGTTTGAGTTTGGACAATTTTTAATAAAAGCGAGGGGCTGAATTCATGCAGTAACTTGTTCACCATTCAGTGAGCAGGTGGTGCTGTCTCCTTTATGCTGCACAGCGCTGCAATTAGGAAACTTGTATGGCATGTGGGGCATACAGATTCAAGTCACCTTTGTCTGATTTGGATTAAGTATTTTTGAGCTAAAGTATTTCACCTCTAATGTGCTTGCCATAATTGGAGGAGTATAAATTAGAGGTTTTGCCTCGGCAGGCTGTGTGGTGTATTAGGCTACCCACTTGAAAGGCTTACATGGTTGCTCTACCCCCAGCACATGATCAATATGAAATCCCTTTCCTAGTCCTGTATAAACTAATGCACAAGCCTCGCTCCAGAGAAGGATGAGACAGATCGAGAAAGCGTAGGAGCGGAGAGCAGGACGACGGCTGTACTGAGTGTTCTTGGCGGACACCCCACCTCTGTGTGGCACTCTGTGATGGGTCTCCTACCGGCAGTTTGAAGAATCGGAATGGTTTGTTACTGAAATACCAAAAGAACCACTGACACATCCCAAGTGTTTCCCCTCATCACTTCTTCCCTGACTAAAATTAAGACCAGGATTCAGCATTCTTTTTTAAAGATCCTTAATTCCAGTCAAAAAGAGAAGTCAGTTTATTCAAAAATGTAATCATTATGGAACTTGGAAATACACATGGCCATGGTGGGTTCAACAAAGAATTGCCAACTTTCCGTGCTGTCCTGAGACAATTCAGAATGTATGTGTTCACTGTGAATCTTTAGAAGTACTTGCTATATGAAGAGTTAATTTATGCTTTTTTTCCATTACACAGGCCTCATTACATCACCATATCTCTGTAGCGCAGACAGATGAGCTTCTACCTGCCAGAAATTCTCAGCGAGTTCCTCACCCCCTTGACTCTAAAACTACATCAGATGTCTTGAGGTAACACCTTTTAGGTTTTGCATTTCCTCCCTAAGGTTAAGGAGACTGAGCTCTGAAATTTCAACCTGGCGAAATTATTTCTTAGCTTTATCAACAGCTTATAACTCTACCATGCCCTACACATGTGTCTCAGAGCAGTCGGCAGCTCTTCATATAGCTGCTACCTCCACCACTAAAGAGCAGGACTTTGGGGGTTACTTCATCAGTTTTCCATACTACTATACAAAACTATGTCAAGAAAACTAACAGCTTTGCCTTACCAAGAGGATACCTTGGTTTGCCTCCCAAAGATTGTTCTGTTTAGCTGGTGGTCTAACCTGGACTGTGTCAATAATTATTTTTACTCACCAAACCAAGCTGATTTATAGACGGAGATAAAAGTACTCTCCTGATACCAGTATCTTAGGCATTGGAATATAAAGGAGACATTCTTCCTCAATTAATGCAGGCTTGTATATCGTATGGTACAAGATAACTACAGGACTGTTTGCCTCCATCCCACCTGGTGGGGACTGAAAAAAGATCTGTTTTGTGAGACAGCATGCAGGGTGGAACACACCAGTACCTTTAACCAGGTAGAGAGCATCAGCAGGAAACCTGAAGAATAATCTAATCTAAGAAAATGGGTGATGTTTGTGTTATTCTAGAAGATCTGAATTTGCATCCTCTTAGAGGACTGAGCTATCACAGCTGTCCTGAGGTATTGCTGTCTTTGTTTTGAGTAAAAGGATGATGCAATGCACAGGGAAAGAATGAGATACAACCGACACAAGTTACAACATGAGAAGTTCTAATTAGATACAGGATCACACAAAAAGCGTCATCAAATATGGGCACAGGTTGCCCAGAGAGGCTGTGGAACCTCCAGCCTTCAAGACTGAAGGCTTTGAATGCGGTGGTGGACTAAAGCTCCAGAGGTTCCTTCCAACCTAAATTATGATTCCATAATCTCTACTGTGTGCGGGGAAGGGCCTACATTCATATAGCTTGGTTCAAGTTCAGACATACTAAAAGTAAAAATTCGTGCTTCTCCCCCACCTTTTCAGTGAGTTTCCTACTTTGCCAACACCACCAGTGTTAATACAGCCAGGCAGTCCTCGTGGCATTGTATCTCCAGGAGAAACCAGAGATAAGTTTAAGTAAATCTTCTAGAAAAGACAAGGAGGAAAGGAGTCAACAATTCCAGTTTCATTTCTCTCTGCATTTCTCTTCCACAGGTTCGTTTTAGAGCAGTACAATGCACTGTCCTGGCTTACGTGTAACCCTGCCACTCAGGATCGCAGCTCCTGCCTTCCTGTCCACTTTGTGGTGCTCACTCAGTTGTACAATGCCATCATGAATATACTTTAATAGATAGAAAAGCACTTGTTCTTCTGGCTTCTTCTCCCCTCAACCTGAGAAACGTGCCACAGTCTGCAAAGATCACAATTTTGCTTCTCTTCAGACCAGTCCTGTGCTGTGCTTCTGTTCCTCCAAAAGCACATGTGAATTCTGCAGTGTTCAAAACTAAACTACCCATTAACATCTCTGGCAGCTTCAGTCCAAAATCTGGGAACATCCAAGAACAGTGAACACAGAATAACCTCAAGCCAGTGTTAGTTTGGTGGCCCAGTAACTACTGGTCAGTGTGATTATTTTTTTTAATATTTTATTTTTTTAAGGAAGACTACAGTATCTTTTTGCATTAGGAACTCTGATAAGCAACCAAGAGCAGTTTCAGCCCTGCAAGTAAAAACACCTTGTAGTGACCAGTTTGGGTTGTCCAAAACTTATTTTGTTGTTTGATCGTCATAAACTGGGACTTTGCAGGAGGAAAAAAAAAACCAACCACACAGCTGTAGTCTCGTATACATATTGGAGTTTTCTGTCTCCCTGGAGTTCCTGTCAGAGTGGATTGGGATGAATGCATGCATTTGTTACCTGTCCATGTAGATATGAATGGTCTGGAGATACTTTATTTATTTTTAGGTTTGGGGAGGGGAGGGATTAAATTATAAAGGACCAGGAACAGTAGAATATCTTAAAAATCCAGCTCCGTTCCACTGTAGGGTTATTTATCTACATACCTCTCACTCTTCTGACCTGGAAATCAAAAGTGAAGCTAATAACAATCAGAGTCCAAGCTGGGAAGGATATACTTGTATTTTAAGGAATTCTCACCTGCATTTAGCCTGGTTAAAGCAAGAAATGGCCAGTGTTTAATGAAGGATAACACTACCTAATGGAAGAAGAGTGAGTGAGAGGTAGGGAGGAAAAATACTTTAAAGCCCAAGGTAAGGGCAAACGGAAAGTGGTAAATTAATCTATTGTAGAGCTATGATTGAAATATATTTCCAGTAAATTTAGTGATCCTAGAAAACTATTTACTGAAACCCAAGTCGCCCTTTAATTCTGGGCAGACTCGTCCTGTACATATCCAAAAATATGGTTTTTGTTTACACTAAATCAGTTACAAATCTGGTGTATTTTTTCTGACTATAGGAATATTATTTCAAAGAAATAATTTTTAAAAATTATATCATTAAATTAGTACTTGAAGTTATACCACTGTGGTGGAAAAGTTACTTTGTTTAGTAAAATGATTGCCATTTTAAAGGTTAATGGCTAATTGAAGTATTTTTATGACTCCTTCATTCCAGGCTTCAAGGGGTTTATATTTAAACTCCATTTTCTAATGTTTGTTGTTGCACTGTGCAGCAGGCATGGACTGCCTTATGTGAGGGGTCGGGCACTTTGATCAGGCTGTGTGACCTAGTTACCTATCTGTGGAGAAAAAACTACAAATTTTAAAGTTCTTCCAAAAGACTTTCATGTTCTGGTTAAAAAAAATGAAATTCTATGATTTTAAAAAGTATTTTTCTTGAGATAATGTAACATTTAAAACAAATTATATAAAATAAAAAAAAAAAAGAATTGCTTGTGTAATGAGAAGGTGAAGTCGGAGAAGTAACCTGTAAATGGATTATTTCATTCTCTGCACCAAACCTCCCTTGTGGGTATCCTCTTTGCAATGTATAGGTTAAAAAAAAAAAAAAAAAATCTGATATCAAACCATTTGTATCTAATGTGTACAGTGTAAAATTGACTTTAAAAATATTGCAGTACTATTTTTTCTTAATCAGAAAAGAAAATTCTCAAGGCCTTTTGAAGAGCATAAAAAGATGAAGATTGTAAACTTGTATAAAAAATTTAACTTGGGGAGGAAAAAATGTAAAGTAGACATTTGTAATCTTTTACCATTGGGGGGTTATTTGTTCCTAGGACTCATCTGAACTTTGGATTATTATTTTGTTTGTTCTTTTTAAATGGGCCGTTTTTATCCAGGGGCGTTTCTTCCCCAGAAACCTGGTTCTAAGCAAAAATTAAAAATAAAAAAAGGGCAGCAAGGAGTAGTTTTCATCTGGTGTCTTTTATTTAATTTTTTTAAGTTAAGAGAAGCTGGTGACATATTTATACGTTTTTGTGCAAAATAAATGAATGGCAATAGATTTTAAAGAAAAAAATCTTATGTACTTCAGTGTGAAAAGTTCTGTATAATATTTCCCTTAAATATGCATTATTTTACTTGTGAGTTTTTTACTGAATTAATCTGAAATGTACAAGCCCTGGCTTTCCTACAGAGTGAAGAAAGTTATTTTATTTTTTTTTTAATTTCTAACTTTGGAAATTCATGCCTAAATCAGAATTATTATTACAGTTGTTTGAGCTAAAGGGAGCGGGAGGGGGTGGGGAATGTCCAGCATGCTTGTATGTATATTTCAGAACCTTTTTTAAATGTAAAAGCTGTACATTTCTGGGGAGTTCTGAATTTCTTTTTGGTTTTGTTTTTGTTTTTTTTCTCTGAGCATTTTGCAGTGAGCTTCTTTTATATATAGCCGACAATTTGAAAGAAAACAAAAAAAAAATGTGAAGTTCATTTTAAATCTACAGTATATCGCTGGTACAATACACTAAAAAAAGACTTTGATAAAAAGAAACAATAATAATAAAGACTTCCATTTTAAATGTCATTCATATATACCTTGTGGATGAGAGCTATATACTTTTACACACTTTTTTAGATGAATAAATTATTGAATTACTGAAACTGTTGGTGGAGTTTTATTCTTAGGAGTATTTTCTTTAACTCTGAAGTTTTAGCATTCCTAGTGAAGGAGGGCTTGCATTACAGACTCCATGTGATACGAATGGAACTGAAATTAATTTAAAGGCTCTTTAATGTATATTTACTTTAGAGACAGTCACTGCTGCCTTCCCTGAGTTAACCTGGTGCCTGCCAGCCTTTTAGATTTGCTGCACGCTGATAAAGCTGTAAGCTTTGTCAGACTCCCTTGCAGAGGAATAAGGCTCATTAAAATGTGCAAAGGTTCACACTGCAACAGTATTTTTCTTTGAAATTGAAATCAAAGCAAAACAGAATAGTCACTCTGTTTAAAATCACGTCTGTTGTGAGAGGAAATTTGGTGCCACTAATGTAAATGCCGAGGTGAACAGATTAAAAATTCTGCCACGGGGGGTGGGTGGAAGCAGCCTGGGATAATCTGGTGACAGATGAGCAGTAGCCACTGTACGTTAGCAAGTCTAATCACAAGAGCGTCATCAGTTACAGATGAAATCTCTCTGTATACACCAGGTAAGTCTTTAATAGGAGATGTCAATGGATACCCAAGTCTGGTAACCTCCTCCCCCCTGCAGCAGGATCGCAGGTAAGAGAACTGAAGTGCAGTCAGCCTTTCGTATTAGAGAGGAATACAAAACCAGATCTGCCGCTTCGGGTTGCGCAGAGCAGCTGTAGGATCTCCATCCTGGCCGAGCTGAAGACTCAGCTGGACACCTCCTTGAGCAGCCTGATGGAATTGTACCTGCTTTGGCCAGGGCCTTGGTTGGACTGTTAGACTTCAGGAGGTCCCGTCAAAGCGAGACATTCTGTATGGAGCAGGTTCATTTCTAAACACAGATGTGCAAAAAAAAAAAAGATAAATTAACAGCTGGACCCTAAGCCCTTTCACAGTGCTACACCTTAACAAGACCAGAGGCCTATTTTGCAATCATCTCCCGTAAGAATAGTTCTGGAAAAACTGAAAACAGAATCTTCAGAGAATATATCATTTTCTGTACTTAAAGACGTGACAAATCTGTGACCTCCCTAAGTGTATTTTAAATACCATATCCCTTGCTTTACTCTTAAACAAGAAAAAACAAAAGCAAACTACAACCTGCCCCTTCCTTTCTTTCCAGCTGTAACTGCACCAGCAGCTGTGGCTAGCCCGTGCTGCTGGTGGGAGCCATCTATTTTCAGCAGTGGTGACTGTCAAAATCAGGTGAGAAGGTTTCTGCAGACCCAAAATGCTTTTAGAACTGATCTTTGTAGCTCGCTCTCTTGCGAAGCATATGGTAAGAACTCCTTTTCCATGAAGAGACAGAGCCCACAGTTGCATCCAGTCTCGGCTCCTGTGACTGTATCAAGGAATTGCTGCTCAGTTTCATGGCTGTTTTATTTCTAAATTTGGAGTTACATAGTTACAAAAATAGTCCCTAAGATTTTGCCTTTTTTAGTTTTAAACTTTCAAGCTTGTATCTTTTTGTCCACTTTACTATTGATAAATTCCTAATAAATTACATTGTACAATTAACTTGTTCGAGTTCTTACAGAATAGTTACAATTCAGCGTTCCATTGCGAGTGCTGCAAGTAGACGGAATTACTGCAGAGCAATGCTTTTTAAATGGAGATTACTTTGTGGCTAATTCATTGGCTTTAAAGACAAAACCTACTAATTAAATATGCTGTTCCATGAGGGTTGTGAGGAAGAATTGAATGAAAACACTAAAATCTCAGTTGATTTGTAACAATAATGTAGTATTTATGACAAATGGATACAGTATTGTAGTGATGGTCTCTTTAAAACCAGTGAAGAAAAGGTTTTTAAAGATTAGGCTGACATTAAACTACTTTTCTTTTTCCAACTGCCATTTCTATTTTTGGCAAAACATCATGGCCACCTGAAGACAGTTTAAGCACATGTAGAAAGCATCAGAAGTCATGCAAGTAAACATTAGGTTTATGGTCAGTCTCTCACCATTTAGAGTGGAAATAGAAACAGCCCTGAGCCCCTCAAACAGGAAGTCTTTGGTCTTGAACAACAAAGCAGTATTTATAACGTTATGCTGCTTCCACTTCCCTATTTTGAAACTAAACCTTAACACTCCAACAATGTTTATGCGGGCAGACCCTGTGTTAAGCTTAGCTGACTGTTCCTCTACCAGGTCTCAAAGCAGCAGTCCCCTAGGGCTTTCCAGGGGCTATATAAACCTCAGTGCTCTTTTAATGAAACCTGAAATACTCCTCAAAAACCTGAAATGAGATGATGCCAACTTCTGTGAGAGGCCAACTCTGAGCGCAGCCTGCCTGCAGCTGTCACTGACTGAGATCCACCTGCCCCACGAACTCCGCTCGAGTCGGCGTTCAGGCTCCGGTTCTGAGGCCGTTCAGTACACATCAGCTCTCGCTCTGGCTCTAGACTGGGACTTGTCACCCAACGGGCAGTCTAACCATACTATAAGCATACATAATAGAGCTTATGTAAGCTGTAAACATAGAGTACATACGCATTTATCTGCAGAAGCATTAGCTTTTTTGCCTTTAAGAAGTACTTATTAAGGCCTTTTGGAATTACGATACCATTAACAAAACCAAACAAAGAAATGCTTAGCGTCAAGGCCCCTTCCAGAAAGCCACCATGGACACTGTAATTGCTAGAACTTACTACAAACTCATTCTACGAGAATCTCTTTTGTGGTCCTGCAACCAGAACCAAGGGCAACACTTGCCAGAATTCCCTGGCTGCCTCTGCTTGCTCCACAGCAAGCGTGCCTACAAGGGCCAGAGACCCGTTTAATTACAGCAGGCATTCCTAGACTCTGACATGGATTTGAGGACACTACACCACCTCTGCTGTTAACACCTTCTCCACTCTCAAAAGCCACGTCTCATTTTTCAGTTGTTAACCAACCTGGTGCCTAGCCACCTCCTCCACCTTTACATCCCAGGAACATGGTTTCTGTCCTACTGCGCATGCACCTTTTTCTGCTTGACAGACATTTCATTTCCGAAATACCTCTTCTGCAAGATATTTGTCATCTACACATCAACCTCATCTGACTTCACAGGCTGTGATACTCACTCCAGCTGGTTCATTTTAAAAGACACAGGCACGACAGCAGAAAACTGATTCAGCCCACGTGGCAACTATAGCAGGCCTAGGTCCTTCACAAATGGAATTTATTTTCCTTACACAGTAAATTAGACGTATGTTTATAAAAGTCCTACCAGCCTGACACTCTCTTTGTTTTTATTTAAATATTATGCTGTTTTGAAAATGTCAAACTTGTATAAATCTAGGAACAAACTACATTGTGAAATGCATTGCTGCTACCTCGAGTTTTTTGAGAACTTCCTGCCAACAGATTCCAATATCCGGAATCCCAATTAAGAAAGGAACACATCCCCCTGCCCAAAAAGCTCACAGGTGCCTGCAATTCTGTAAAACCTAGTCCCACAGATGAGGAAAAAAAAAATCATATTTTTTTAACTTTGCAGTTGGGTGAATACTTTCAAAAGTCTTTTTAAGCCAACCTTTTTTTAGTTATCTGTAATTTCCAACAGTCAGTGACAGCAGTGACGCGTCACACAAATCACAGCTATTCTGTTCTCTGTGACGGGGTTGTCTACCCTATTAATAAGTCAAAGTCATGTCCCTCGCCTTCCGGCAGGGGTCACGTTTTGATGGCAAATGAAACTCCACATTCCTCGTAGAACGGGCTTTAAAAAACCAAATTAAACTACCCACATTTACAGAGCTCGATCATTAAAGGTCAACCACGCGAACAGGCGTGGGTTCATTGGTCAAAGTGCTCCACCCCGACTTGTAATCGGTTTCAGTGGTAATTTCATTAGTGCCTGGGGAAAAGACAAGTACAAGAGAAGCAGGTGATGGGGTAAGGTGCGTACGGCAGGGAACGAGAGGCTGTTAATCCCAGCAGGGTAATGGCCCATAGAAGTGCTAAAAGAAAGGTGCTGTGAGCAACTCTCCTGGCTGCTGGGTTAAGCAGCATTTTAGAGTTGAAAGTAATTGCCCCTGTATTTCTTTCCCCATTCGAAAGTTGGGAGTGTGTGGAGGAGGCATTCTGCTGCAATGACACACACTGGTGCACAACTGGATTGTCAGGCAACGGACAGGAGAGAGAAAAGAAACCTGAATGGGAACACGGAATAGGGAGCGTTCAAGTCTGGTCTCAGGGTGACTTTAGACATAAATAACAGGGAGTCCAAGTGGAAAACAACACATGCTTCAGAGCAGGCCTGTCTCATCAAGACCCATGTTGTTCTCTATTACAGCAGAATGACAGAGGGAAACAGGACACCCCTCCTTGGCTGCTAGCAGCAGAATTGGAGATTTTCCCCCATCATTTGTTTGCCCTTCTCTTAGCACTTTATGTTGCTGACTTGGGTTTTGATGTTGGGCCTTTTTAGCTAGTGAAATGTTGTTTCTATTAAAAAGAATCCTTCTTCCTCTAGCATACTCGAGTGGACACACAACACTCTTTCCACAGGTGCATTTTTGCACTGAGGTGGCAAAACCTTCCCTCCCTAAACAATTTTAGTGAGAAGCAGAGAGAAGGCAGAGGGGAGGAAAGACAAGCAAGGGAGAAGGGTGAATTTAAAAAGGAAGAAGCATGAACTAAAATGTTTCAACATCTAACCTGAGAACACCTATGTGTAGAAAGTGGCTCCATTCCACCAACTGTGGGAGCTAGGCTTAATTTTCCCAGAATACCTCTGATTTGTTGAGTTATTAAGGCAACTTAGATCGCTGAGTCTTCTGTCCATACAGACAACACAAACCCTTTGTTGTAGCCTACAGATTCTTGATCGGGGAGTGGGACTTAGGGTGACCTCCGTTATATTTCCAAGATGCTCATCTGTAGGGTCCTACACTGCAATTACTTTCTTGTTACTTTTGACCCTTGTTGATTTATATTCTTTCTAAATACCACAGTGTAAGAACCAAGGCCCAACTTAAAGAGTCTGCACTCCCTTTTGCTTAAAAAATAAGAATGGAAAAAAGTTTCTATCCAATGTCATTGCAAAGGAAAACCTGAAAGCAAAATCTCAGTGCAAATGAGAACTTCAGAAACTGTGTTTTTCTTCTTTTATACAGCTTGAAAACACAGTGGTTCAGTTCAGACTGGGGATCATACAGGAACTTGCACACCCTTAACAGTACACACATGCACCCATGCAGGCAGAGAGCTGGACAGAAGGTTTTGGTCCCTCTGGTGAACCCAACAGCCAGGCACAAATGCACACAAGCAGCCGAGCTGCCAAGCCAAGTCGCACCTTGCTCTCTGCAGCTATCAGGCAAAGCCCTGCACAGAGCACCAGGCCACAATTCCGCCTTTCCCTTCTCTCATGGTTCTGCAGGAGACACCCTGCTTCCTGTCCTGCAGTCCCAGGTAGACCTCTGCTCACTCCTGCCTCCCTCCTTCGCACTGACATTTAGCAAACAGCAGGGGAGTATTATTGCTGTCTCAGTTTCATAGGCGGTACCACCAAATCAGCTACCAGGGCAGGCAGACGGCAGCCCACAGTACCTATGGAGGTGAGGGGCACTGGCACTAAGCATTAATGCATAATCTCAGTGTGCCTGAGGCCCAGCAGTTATGGAATGGAACTGCTGTTCCAAGTTTCTGTGCAACTCCTGTCCACCAGTTCAGCCTCCTAAACAATGTATTTCCAGTTATTAAGTCTACAGTTACACAGAAGAACAGCTCCAGATTTAATAAGCAAATAAGGGAGGCATGCTAAAAGGACTGGGCGGAGAGGAAAGATCTAAGCTCTAAATCTAAACCTGCCAAAGCTGATGTGTGACACTGGGAAAATTGTTGGCTTTGTCACTCCTTGTCTGTGTAACAATCATAATGACACTGATACGCCTGTCTGGATCTCTGGTTCATTATAAGTGAAAGACCCTCAGACAGAAGACTGCAGAGCATCAGCCTGCAAACTTTAGTCAATATAGTAAGATGATATAAAATTATTCAGGACAATGGAAACTAAAACTTCCTGCAAAGACTTACAGAAAGATCCCCAAATATTGTGCAACTGGCCAATAAAATGTCAGAAGAAATTCATAGTAAGACACAAAAAAAATTTCAAAAAAATTATGCCAAACACATAGATGTAGAATTGCCTCTAAACTACGATACAACCTTAGGATAGAAGACAAATTTGGATGTAACATTCATAGGCACTGCAGGTATTTCCAGGAATAAAAGTAGCACAATGCCTTTGAAAAATCAAATGAACTGTTACGACGTAAAGTGAGAGAAAGAGAATAAAACAGAATCACAGTCAAGCCACTGTATACACGCAGTTTGCCTATGCCTTCAACTCTGCACGTTCCTGGGGCCATCCAGTCACAGAAAGGGTATAACAGAACTGCAAAGGTACAGAGAAGGATAACAAATACAATCAAAGACATGGAATGCCCATAATAAAAAATAAAGACTAAACAGACGAGGATCATTTACTTCAGAAAAAAAAAGACGGATGTCTGAGGTTAAGCAAAGACCAACAGGGATTGTTCTCACCACATGAGACCTAGAAGACATCCTCCAAAATCTGCACAGGTGTGATGGTCTTGGCTGGGATAGTTAATTTTCTTCCCAGTAGCTAGCATGGGGCTGTGTTTTGGATTTGTGCTGGAAACAGTGTTGATAACACAGGGGTGTTTTCATTATTGCTGAGCAGTGCTTACACAGAGCCAAGGCCTCTGCTGCTCCTCACCCCACCCCACCAGCGAGTGGGCTGGGGGGCACAAGGAGTTGGGAGGGGACACGGCTGGGACAGCTGACCCCAACTGCCCAAAGGGACATCCCACACCATATGGCCTCAGGCTCAGCATATAAAGCTGGGGAAGAAGGAGGAAGGGGGGGACATTTGGAGTGATGGCGTTTGTCTTCCCAAGTCACCGTTACGCGTGATGGAGCCCTGCTTTCCTGGAGATGGCTGAGCACCTGCCTGCCCACGGGAAGTGGTGAATGGATTCCTTGCTTTGCTTTGCTTGCACACACGGCTTTTGCTTTCCCTATTAAACTGTCTTTACCTGAAACCACGCGTTTTCTCACTTTTAGCCTTCTGATTCTCTCCCCCATCCCACTGGAGGGAGTGAGCAAGCAGCTGTGCAGGGCTTAGCTGCTGGCTGGGTGAAACCACGACGTATATGAAGCAGCTGAGGGAGAAGGAGAGTGGTTTGGTATCCAAAAATCCTAATTTTGCTTTAATCCTAAAGCTAATATATCCTTAGATGCTTTAATCCTAAAAGGAGGATCCTTACAGCCTTTTAATGCTAAAGCAAGCAGATCCTTTTAAGCCTAAAGCAAATAGATCGTTATATCCTTGGTACAGAAAAATCCTAATTTTTCTTGAATTCTCAACCTTTGCTCTGCATGAAGGGCTGAGGGAGGAGGAGAGTGGTTTGGGTTCGGTATATAAAAAGACAGGAAGGGGAGGAAGAAAGCACAGTTCCCCCAGTGACTTTTTCAGGCCAGTCAGGAGAAGCTGGCCTCTTAGGATCATAGACTCATCGAACGACTTGGGTTGGAAAGGACCTTTAAAGACCACCTAGTCCACCCCCTGCCGTGGGCAGGGACACCTTTCATGCGGTCAGGTTGCTCAACGCCCCAGCCAACCTGGCCTTGAACACTTTCAGGGATGGGGCATCCACAACCTCTCTGGGCAGCCTGCTCCAGGGTCTCGCCACCCTCACGAGCAGAGGCAGCTCCCTCGGCCTGCCCTCGTGTGCCCCGGCCCCTCACCCTCCCGAAGGCCCGGGGCTGGGCCCGCACCCCACACACCAGTGTCTTTCCCGGGCTGGGGAGACCAGAGGGGACAGAGGATTCCAGACACAGTGGCCAAAGAACCAAATAAGAGAGAGGGAAAGCATTTTTACTGTTACTTTATTGTTTTATTGGGGTTTTTTTTTTTTTTTTCTTGCCCAGTCTTGAAAAGAACTAACGAAGCAGCTAGAAGGGGCCTTAATGCTGAAGGCCAGCACTTCTGCCTGGCAGACCTGCGGTCTTCTGCTTCTCCAGAGGGACGGCTGCCTCTCTGATGTCTCTTGGTCTGTTGCTGTTCTTCGCGCGCCGCCGTGGAGCGTCTGGCTTCATGTCCAAACTCCTGTCGGGCAGCCTTCTCATCCTCAGGCCAAAGAAACCTCACCTCCAGGCTCCAGGGAGCTCGGTGGCCCTCTGAGGGACTTCTCCTGGCGCAGCAGCCCGGCGGAAGCCATGTTGTCTCGTCCCCTTTTCTTGGAGCTCAGAGCAGAGGAGATGGCACCCCTTCAGAAGGGGTGGGGGTAGGGTAGAGGGTGGGGCACAGGAAGGAAGGGCTCACAAGACCCGCGGCCATCAACAAAATCATTGTTGATGGCGGGGAGATGGAATATGTGTGCCTGCAGGCCGGCCAGGCGCGGAGCGTAGGCCTCCCAGCTAGCGCCTGGTGCGGAGGCAGCGCCGATGGTGGGGCGCTGGCCGGGAGCTCCTCCGGCGCTTCGTCGATGGTGCTTTGGAGGGCAGCCCTGGAAGGAGCCATCCTGGAGGTGGATCCACCTCCATCGGCTCCTCCTCGTCTTTAGGTGGATCCACCTCCATCGGCTCCTCCTCGACTTCAGGTGGATCCACCTCCATCGGCTCCCCACCATCGGCTACATGAGCGATGGCCATGTAGCTCATGGTGCCTCCGCTCTGACGCCACCTCTTCCTCTCTGCCTCTCGCAATCGCTTCTCTGGTTGCCTACGCAGAGGTGGGCAACCGCTCGCTTCGCTGCTGTGGGTCCTCTTTCTTCCAACCATCGTGGAGGTCGAGGGCCCGGAAGCTCAGCGAATGTGGGCCAACTGCCGAGGGCCCATTATTTATAGGTTCCTTAACAGAACACGGAGAGGTAGTTTGTGACATCAGGAGACCACTGTGATGGCTATGCAAATAACCGTATATGGCTATTCTGGCAGTTGGCGGGCCTGTGGCCCTAAAGGTATCCTACTGTGGGAGGAAGAGGAGGGTCGGGGGGGCTGAGGGCCCCTTTCCTGGGGATCATTCCCCTGTGTCCATTCCTACTGGAGGGCAATTTCAGGGACTGGGTCTGAAACATGGGCAAAGATTTTTTTCTGAGGAGGGCCAGAATCATTTGGACTCTACCCACCCATCCTTTTCGGCATTTTAGTGGCCGAGGGATTGTTAAAAATCTACGTGAGCTAGATGGAGAATTTCCACCACCTTTGGTGGAATTTGGATCAGGCCCAATGCCAGTGGGTCCTTAGAGAGCTCGGGGAGAAGAGGGGGAAACTTTGCAAGGTCTAACTGGTCCAGAGAAGTGAGGCAGGAGGCAAAGAGGATGAGCGCTATGAAGATGCTGCTACCATTGCACTTCATTAGTAGAAAGACGTGCTGCTGATTTCTCAGGGTGGATGGCAATAGAGCCCTGGACACGATTCACATTTGGCTACTGGGAAAATGAAGGGGGAGCTTTACCAACTGTATGTGTGAAGCCACATGACATCTTAAATCACAGCAGCTATCGATCCATCCCAAAACCCAAGTGCTTTGTGCAGAGCACTGCTCACAGACTCAGTTCTCAGCCTCTCCCAGTCCTGGCCAGGCGGGGAACAGCAAGAACCTATTGCGATTTTGGCAGTCCTAGGAATGGATCAGATCCAGGCTGCTCCAGCCCTAGAACGCATCATCTCCATCCAAGAGCTACAACCGCCCATCCCAGCACCGTTCCTGGATGCATCTTTCCACTAGAGGAAACTTCAGCTGGAGAAGATGGTCTTCCTAACCTTCGTACCCAGAATGATGGGATGACACCTTGGTTTCTGGGTGTTACATAGGACAAACGCAGCACGTCACGAGGCAGGGCTGCTGTGGCTTTCAAAGTGAGCTTGAAATTTGTTTTGTGACTTCTGTACCTTGATCTTGTAGCGAGGGTTGCGATGTGTTTGCAGACTAGGTAGCCTCTGACCTGGATGGATAGTCCCAAATATCCCTTTTTTGGCTGCTCAGAAGTGCCAGGGGACTGGTGCCTCTCGTCCAAATGGTGCTTTCCAGCCCTGCATTCCCGACTTTGGGCCAGAGCCCATCACAGTTGGCTTCTCAAGCCCCAGAACTGCCTTATAAGCTACACTGGATCTTATTAATTTGAATCCGTGCCATCTCCTTCTCTCGTTTACCACTTCTTGCAGGGGGCTTTGGTTGCGTGTGTGTCAGCACCAGGACGCTGTGAGTTCAAGGCTCCTGCCTTATGTTGGCTGAACTCTGCTGCCTCTGCAGATTGGGACTGGCCTGGCATTTTTCAGGCAGGAGAAGGGCAGTTCTGATACTCTGGCGCTATCAAAAAGCATCAGCATTTGCATTATAGCAACACCTAAGAGTCCTGCACCAATGGTCTGGAACTTCACTCCTGAACAACTGCAGTATCCTGATGAAGTGATAGAATGTTTGGGAAAAAAAAACCAAAACAACATGCTGTGGCTATTCTAAAGAGGCACAACTTACTACACTGTGCTGGGCCCTGACCAGCATCTACCAAACATTGCTCAGTATTATGCAGCACCCTCCCAGAGAAGAGAGGGAAAACATACCAACAGACACTGTGGCTAAACCAGACACTGTATCAGTCCCCCCCATAACTAAAAAGAAACAACGGAAGTGGAAGTCAACTCATTCAGTAAGAGGTGAAGAAGCTTCCGATTCTCTCCCCCATCCCACCGGAGGGGAGTGAGTGAGCGGCTGTGCGGTGCTTAGTTGTCGGCTGGGGTTAAACCACAACAGGCCAGGACAGCTGAGTACAGGGGATGAGGCCCACCAAGGATATATCAGCCTCCTAAACTGGATTTCTCCCCTACTCTGAAACAGAATGAGGACCAATCAGTCCCCTGCGCTAGACTGCCCCAGCCAAAAATGACCACAGCAGAAGCGCTGGTGAAGCCACTCAACCACCACAAGCATAGCCCAGGGGCTCAGCTCCATTCTGCTTGTAGCGTGGCATCACACAGCAGGAAACAGGCAGACCTTCAGGGCAGGGGACAGCGCACTCTGTCACCCCTTCACACGCAGGATTGACCTGAAGAGGTGTGCATCCAAAGCACCTCAGGCCCCACTGCAGGAGGTGGCGGCAGGGATGCAGCCAGCCACACCTCTGGTGGGGATCTGTCTGCATCCTTCGCCTCAGCTCCCTTCTGCTCCGGACTGCTTCGCAGCTCCTGATGACAATTCCCCTCCGGAACTCACGGGAACAATCCGCCGCTCGCACACCGCCCAGCCCAGGCCACGCAGCGCCACCTCACCGCGCCCTGGAGAGCTCCATGGTCCAGTGCTCCTCTGAGGGGGCACTGGGGGTATGGGGCGCGCGCTGCAGCTGTTGGGGGTGTGAGGCACGGCCATTGAGGGAGTCACGCAGGCACGTGGCCTGGATAGGCACGGCTCCTCCACTGTGCAGGGCAGCGTGCCGAATGGGAAGCTCGGCCGTTTGCGAAGATGAGCGCTTTCCTGCCAAAAATGGCTTCATCCTGGGCCTGATTCAAGCTAAAGTATAGTGAAATACAGAGATGCGCTGTTGCTTCAGCGGGTTGGTAACGGGCAGGTACTGCACCTTCACTTCCTTCTTTCAGATGTACTGATAACTCCTCTGGCTGTGCTACAGGTAAAAGTGCCTGTTTTACATCAGGTTTTTACTAAAGAACTACTCTCCCCATTCCCTACTCAGCATGTCTAAGAAGCTTGGCTGAAATTTTAGCATCATTAACACCCCATCAATGCTGTGTGAAACATGCCTGTAGGCCAACACTGGGGAAGTGTCCATCTGGAATCCATCCCTGGCATGGATCAAAGTCATGTGAGAGCCTGTACCCGGACATTCGGGAGACTCTGCTGCAGGGAGAAGAGGCCTGTGGTAGTCCTGAGCATTTGAGACTTCTGGTCAGGTCTAGCTGTCAGAGCCCGAACTCTGCCCGTGAATTATGCTCTGGCTGGCGGAGGGGACATAGAGAAGAATATCCTGTTGCAAAGGGAGTTTGCTCATCTTTGACCACAATGAGCCAGGTGAACCCTCACTGCTTTGCATGATGAAACAAAGCTGAAGCTTCCAGTGAGGAGCAAGTATCAGCTGAAGAAGAAAAGTTTGAACTCTCGCAATTAATCTGAGCAGGAAGCAGGCATTCAGCAGCTGGCCAAACTAAGGACCAAATCAGTATAGAGATGGGACAGGGAAAGAAGATCTCCATATACAAAAGGTCTGCTTTGTTCCTCTCATACTTTGTGTCAAGGAATTGGAGAAGGAATGGTAAAATCTAGGTCAACTTTTTTCAGAGCCCCATGCCCTGCTTGACTGATAGAAAAAATGCAGGCCATACATGTATTACATTCATAATAGACATCTGCAGTGCATTCAGGGCCTACACAAAAGTGAACACTTATCCAGCTGGGAACAGAGCTGCTGTGCACAGTTTTCCTTATTGGCCTGGACCAAATTCTGAACATCTCCAAAGAGAGATGTGGGGTTTCCGCTGACCAGAGCAGCACAAAGGAAGGGAGTTTCTTTTGAGATAGTGCCTGATAGGTTCCCACACAGCAAGCTGGCTGAAGTTTAAATTATCTACTTCAGCGCAGTGAAGGACTGATGTGCTTGAACTCTGTAAGGTTTGAATTACTCAAACGCCTCCTCTGACTTCAAGACTTTGCAAATAAATCAGAAGGGGGCTGATTAATGCCAAGCTCACACTCTGCTCCCCCTGAAGGCTCAAGGATGCAGGCAAGGCATCTGTGGTCCAAAAGAAGACCTTGCAGTTGTCTCTGTTGTGCCTGTCTCTCAACAAATGACGTCCTTTTGCCAGAGATTTTCACTCTGGCAGCACTTGGCCCTCAACACATATCAACTGATATATAGTGCTTGTCTGGACACATTTGGACCAGTTCTGATTCTCTGCCCCTTTCTTCTCTCCCCTGCTTTCCAAATAGCCATCCACGACTGTTTACTTTGGCAATGCCTGCAAAAAAAAAATAGTCTCAATGAAAAGGAAAAATCCATTAGGAAAAGCCAGCTGAGTGCTAAAAGGCCCCTAATCAGTGGAAAGTTTAAAGAGCACCGCTCTGAGAGAGGCTGTGGTGCCTTTCCAACACCTTCACAGCAATGTGTGAGGCTACGACATGTCAAAGTGAAGCCCCAAACACAGGCACTGTGCCAAAAGAACTGGCTTTGTTAGGGCTGAGGAGAGTGTGTATGTCCGGGTGGGTGGTGGGGAAGGAGTTGCTTATGTAGAAACAACTGCATCAGAGCAAATAACTGCAATCAAACTAATAAGATTCCCTTAGCTGATTACAGCACACAGCCTTGGCTATTCTCCTCAGTCAAATGTGAAATGAGAGAGGTTTATCTACAGCTCAGAATTACACCTTGACCAAAGCAGGAACTTGAATTTTAAGGGCCAATGAAGGTCAAAGTAAGGGGATCTCAGCAAAGCCAGCTGGGGCAGAAAGGCAGTGCTAGAATAGGATCTGGTGCTGTGGAGAAAGAAATGCCCTCAAAACTGTTGTCTTCCTTGATGTCTGAAACAATAAATTCAGCCAACAGCTGGACAAAGCAGGGAATATAGTTCAAGCTAAAATGCAGCTGCCCAAGAAACATCTCTCAGCTACTGATCCCAAAGTGAGAAATGACTGTTCACTTAAGCTATATGAGGTATCTAATGCTCCAGTCTCTGGGTAGACTTACTTTTTTTGGGTTGCAGAACCCTCTATATTTCAGACCACCATCATCTAACATTTCACAAGTCCACCAAATTACAGATTTCAAAGCATCATACAGAAGTCAATGAACTGCTCCTTTCAGTTCCCCTATGAAGAAGAAAGATGCATGTTTTTCTTTCGGGGAGCGATCAAAATATTTGTAATGAATCTGCTGCTCTATGAACTGCTTTTTTAAAGCTTGATAGAAACAGCCAGGATTTTGTTTAGTCCCTTCTCCTTCATCTTCTATAGTTTTTAATCCAGCATGTAAGGAAACTCAGGCGCAATTTAGCCTCTAGAAAGTCTATGCCATTAAAGTATGTGTACATTGCAGTCCAAAGGTGAGCTTACAGATCAGGAAAAGCTCTCCCTACTCAAGCTAATTGTGTATTGCCAGCTCAGCCTTTTATGTGCACTGTACAAGTTTGTCTTCAACTCCAGGTAATCGCGCTGTATCTACAGCCTAAATCACTGCTATGACATCTTTCAGAATCCGTGCTATCTAGCTGACGATAGCTCAGTATATCTACATACTATCCAAACATGGACAATAATACAGACCAGCCCTTATTTGCACGCCATAGCAAGCACAGCAGTTTCAAATTGCTGCAGGTGGAATATACTCTTGGAAGGTGCTTTGATTATTGAAACCAAAACCTTTAATTTTCCACAGAAGAGAAAAAGGATTGGGTGAAGGGCTTGGACTGGTGGTACAGTGTACTATTACAGTAAATGTGATCTCTTCTGCTGCTCATTATGAAGAATAGGTAATCAAATTTGACTACTTGAGACAGAGGCAAAATGGAGACACAAAAGAGAAGGGCATTTTGATACAACACTTTGAGCGATCCTTTATCTTTCACATAAGCTATGTAGACCCCCCCCACTCTATACAAAATTCTAAGACATGCCTAAAAAGGTACTAATAATTTAAATTATGTTGGGCTACATATAAAGCCATACAAGAGGTAGAAGTCCCATTATGTAAGAGGCTGTCGAAGTCCGGGGTTGTTCTGAATGGGAACTGATCCTCCGCCGATCTATTTGGAAACTTTCAACTAAGGAAACTTAGAAGTCCCATATTGTTTTGAGATATTCAAAATGTCTTAGTGTCAACTTTTAAGATTTTTACATTTGTACAGAAAAGCAAAAAGGTATTTTTGGTGCTCTTAGAAGTCTTCCCATAACTCCAATTTTATTACAGAATAAAAGTCTAGTGAAACATCCTAAACTGAGAAAGCCATGGAATTTCAGAGAAATGTCTATCACACTATGAAAATTTAATCACCAAACCCTAGATGAGATCCATACAGCCGGGAATAATTCAAGTACAAAGACTGCAGCATAAACTGAGTTTCCCTTCTAGCAATTAGAAAATAAACTGATAGGGAAGAATAAAAACAGCTGTGTCCTGAACCTTGTATCATCTATAACAGCAGCTGTAGAAAGACCCATTACCCTCAAATGGGCAGAAGCAGCAGGTAGAGATGAAATGCCTTTGAATTAAGTGATTATACTTTTTGGAACAGCCTCCCTCCCAGCAACAAAATCTGGAAATATCCACCATGCCTGCTGGAGCAGAAATGGCATGCAGTCTGGGCTTTCCCAAGAAATACTGTACTGTTGAAAACGTGTAGATATGTTGCTATAGTAAAACATCCCTAGCTGGGCAAGGCTCAACCCACTTCAACTATCTTCTTGTTAGAGGACTTGATTCATTCAGTATTTTCACCTGTCTCTGCTGTCAGCCAATCCTAAATTACCATCTGTCTCTCTTGCTGACCAATCCCATTCAGCCTTTCAGGTATACACAGACAGGTATATATGCATACAGCTGCCCCCTACCTTCCCCAGCTATATAAACCTTGTAGGAGGCCTTTGTGTTTAGGCTGTGGGGTATCTTTTTTTTTTGTTGTTTTTTAAAAGGCTGTTTGGGGTTTCCCAGCAGTCCACATTTAAGGAGCTATTATTAATATCTCTGGAATAAGTTTTTAGCTACAGTTAGTCTGTAAGGTAAGAAGAATTCTCTTGTGCTGATAAACTTTTCATTTATGTGCTGCTATGTTAGTATTTTTTCTGCTGTTCTATATGGTGATTTGGTTGGTTGGCTTTTTTTATTTAGAAGGACACATGTCAGACAAGGATGTAGCAGGCTTGCTTTCTCACAGGGAGTTGTACAAGGATTGTAAAACTATATCTGTTACTAATAGCTTGTCTCCTGGTTAGGAGACTGGTTGGGTTTGGACCACTACTGTGTACTTCTTTGCCTAAGACACTTTTTCTGATGTAAAATCACATGTCTGAAGGGCAAGCCTTAAGCTCATGTGGGCTTATAGAAACAGTCTTTGCTCATGAATACATGGAAGTAAACAGTGCCTGTACCCTCCATATTGTTTTGCCTACAAAGGTATTATTAAAAGTACTGGAGAATCTTATGGGTTGCTAAACAGAATAGTTTGGAAACCTCTCCCTGAATTCTGATGGAGGAATTGAGAATAAAACCTAAGCTAGAGCACTATACTACTCTATGCAAAGTGATCTGATTTGCTGACTGGTCTCTTTGTCTAGATCCCTGCCTAAGAGGCATCTTGCATATCCTTGACACACTCTGCTCTTCCTGTATATTCTCTCTCTGTTAGCAGTGAATCCCTGTATCTTTTGTTTAGCTGCCATAAATGCACTGCTTCTCCTTCCCCAAACTGATAACAAGCCTTCTGTTGACCAGCTGTGTACCTTTGTACTTCAATGCTATTACTTAAAAGTTTTCTCAGGCTTTCTGCCTGGGATTGTGACTGCTGCTCCTATGTTTGTCCAAAAGGAAAGGTTACAGGAACAGTAGGGAGTATGTACAGGGTATGCCACAGCTCATGGTGAGTGGTCCTGATACCTTAGACTTGCAAACTCTTTCTTTTTTTCCACCTCAGGTAGAAAACAAGGGTTGGTGGAGGCTGGCCACTGGGGCTACCTGAAGAAGAGTATTTGGGGCTGTCTCCTGGCAAGCTAATGTTTTTTTTGCCTTGTGTTGTCCGTTTCTAGGACACACACTTGTTCTAGCTGCGTTGCAATGCTTTGACTATGTAGATTACTCCACAAGGAACTTGATGGAAAAATAATCAGGTCCCCTGATTGGACCCCTTAAGAATGGGGAATGTCTTGGATCACGCAATGGGCATCTACTTTCTAAATGACAAGCATTTCACAGTCCTTTATAGCCCCTTCTACTCAGGGTCCTGAAAGCAATCTAAGATCAGAACTGAAGTGCATGATCATCATTCTCTAACACAGCAAGAATCTTAACCTCTCTCTAGAAGAGAAACTGAGGCACAGAAAATGGAACTGATTTGTCAAGAGTTGTTCAGGAAGTCTGGAAAGCCTAATCAGTAGTGGTGACCTAAACTTTGATTCACAGGCCTGTACTTTTGGGTACCCTTCCCTGCCCTTCCTTTTTCTTACCTTTGCCTGTAAGAAAATCAGCTCTGGGGGTAAGTATTTGTCCTTCATCTTCCATGGATTGAAATTTCAGTCCAGTAAAAAACTTGCTGCCAAGAAGTATTGCTGAAGAACTGGTGATGCTCTTAATGACCGCAGTGCTACCTGGATGGCAGGGAGACAGGAGTGAGAGGCCAACCATAAGTTCCATGACGGGAAGTCTTCTGTCCTATTTGACACCTATTCTGTAGTCCTGCCTTGTTTTCAAGTGCCAAGTACCTCTCCTCTAATAACCAGAAATCTGTGAAGCACTTGGTTTTCTAAAATGCTTTATAGATGCACTGAAAACCATATAAAGGGATGTACAAAAGGAGATATAAATAGATCTTATGCAGAACTGATGGGGGTGAAGTTTAGGGAGGAAAAAAGCCAGAAAAGTGTGTGCTTTCATTTTTTTTCCCCTATTTTTCCATCTTGAAGTTTCAGTGCTATTAGACTCATGACTTGTCTCTGACCAGGACCAAGGTTTTGCTTTTCCTCACCAGCTGGGAGTGGATAGTCATAGTGTTACAACCACCATCCCTACAGTGAGCATCTCTCCCAGCCAAATTCAGATGAGAATCTGTCACTTTGCAGAAGGCCTCTCCTGTCTCTTGGGCAGCAAGAGTCTGGGAGACTGAACAATTGGTGGCTCATGTACGTCTTTGGAAGACCAAGGGTCATAAAAGCCATTCTAAATGGGCACTTTACTGACAGTGCTCACCTTTAATGGCCTTTTTGTGAAGTTACAGCTTGGCTTTTAGACCCTTTTTGCAATTCATCACTTAATCCATACACGCTACCTTGGCCAAGAGTCGGACAATGGAGCCCACTGTGTCTGGTTTTGTTATGGAGCAGCCAGAGTGGCTTTTAACTAAAACAATGTATCTGAAGGAGAAAAATGTAATCACCTTGAATTCCCAACTGATTCAACTTACTTAAGGCAGCTTTGCAGACGCTGGTGTGTGCAATCAATGAAATCAAAACTGAAGCCATGTAAGTATGGCAGAAAGGAGTAAGAATGTGTGTGCCTTTGCATGTATAAAATATGGGGGGAGAAAATGTGCAGGGAAGAATGAAACTGCTGTACATGCAGCTAGGTCTGGAAAAAGACTATTCTTCTATGATCTGAAATCTTTCATGATTAAATATAAGGGTATATTAGATTGGCAAGGAAGTACTGTTACACAGCCCTCAAGTCAGCTGGGGGCCCCTTCTAAAGGGCCTTTCAAAAATCATGTGTCTTTTGGGACAGATCAATCCTGTAATCCATTTGTCAGTTCCTTTTAGGAATTGGAGGTGAAAAGAGGGTAGAACTGATCCCCCCTGACAGTCTTCTAATGCTGCTGCACAAAGGATATGTGGTTTGCCCTGGAACATGTAAGCCCAGGGTGCCTTTGTGGCAAAAAAGGAACAGTCCAAACCCTGCTAAGACTTGGAATGCATCAAACAATGTGCCTAACTCTCCTACTAAAACACTCTCGGATACAAATGGAAGAGGTGTATGCACACCCTTATTTGGGGGAAGGGGAAAGGACTCCTTCTCTGTGCACCAAGGAAATATGTAACTTGTCTTCTGGCACTACTGTCAACCTTGACAGAACTCCTTTTCTACAGGAGAGGGTACCTCACTGAAATCTGCCTGTCATTGCACACATGCTTCCTCTTTCCAGGGTGCTGACTACTGTGAATCCAGTGGGAGCAGGGACACCTGGTACGGGGAAGGACTGGGTTTCAGTTGTTTGTGGGCTTCAGTGTGGTGAAGGAGTATCTATATTATCACCTTTTGGCTCAGGAAGCCTAGTAACTTGCCATTTCAAGGTGGGGCACTCAAACAAGACTACCTCTGGCAAGGCGTAATCTTTGTTTTCCCAAAACTTGAGCTGTCAAATTAAGATTT
This sequence comes from Ciconia boyciana, assembly GCF_034638445.1. Classification (NCBI taxonomy): domain Eukaryota; kingdom Metazoa; phylum Chordata; class Aves; order Ciconiiformes; family Ciconiidae; genus Ciconia; species Ciconia boyciana. The sequence goes on from NC_132948.1 coordinate 2,675,359, forward strand.
TTTCTTTGTTTTAAATGAGATGACATTTTTGGCTTAAGTTCCAGTTAAGCTAATGTGGAAAGCTACACATCTCTGAAGGCTTCTAGAAGCAATTCAAAAGATGAAAGTAAAGCCTCTAGAAAGCCAGTAGGGAACACTATACCCTTCTGTGAAATCTATCCCACTTTAATTTGGCGCTAGGTATGTAAAGTAAAGCCACAGATTTGGCAACCAAATAAGTGGGTGGCCAGTCCAACACTTTATAGAGTAGCAACCATTGACCTCAGTTACCTTTGTTTCAACAGTTGATCCCTTTCTACACTTAGTCATTCCACCCACATCCTGAGCTTATCAGGCCTTCAGTCTTCCAAAGAATTTCCCCCCAAAAGGGAAATAGGACATGCTCCCCCCCTTAACTTAAATGAGTAACAGAAACCAAAGCAGGCAACAAGAATTCAGCAACAGTGGTGCTTGCCTGTTGACTGAAGCTTGAATGACTGCATGCAGTAGGCCTGTTGAAGCATTAGCTCCATTTGCTTTTTGTCTCTTAGACCCCCACACCTGCCTGCCATTTAGCTGCCTCTGAAGGCCGGCCAAAGGACATCAGATCAAATAATAAAAGCCACATTGAAGCAGTGTTTCAGCTGAAACAGTATGAGTGGAGGCGAGATGGGGATTGGAAAAGGCTCCCTATAAAAGAGCCCACACATACATGCGAGAAGGTCATTAACTCGTGCCTTGTGCTATCTTTGCAGTTTCTGCTCCCTCTCTCTCAATTATTACATCAGAAGGAAATGAGAGAGCACTTTGCCAAATACTAATGGACTTGATGTTTTCATAATCTCAAGTGCACAACAATCAGAGCTGTTTATTTTCCAAAGAAGATGGGAACCAGGGGAGGAGGCTGAAGACTGCAAAGAGTTTCCAGAAAGCTCGAGCCGGTTCTATATTCATCTCTTGCTCCATCTTTAGCTGCCAGGCTGATATTTATCTGAATCATTCACTAGATGAGGCCTTGTGCTTCCTCAGGAATGTGTCAAAAGCCTGTAGAATTGCAAAGAGGCCTCGGAGAAACTGTAATATCGTTCTTCTGTTAAGTCATCTGTGCCATCCTGTTAAGGAAGGGGGAAAAGTCCTTGGAGAAGGACTGAGATGGAAAAACAAGCATCTAGGAACACTCTTGAAGTTACAACTCTAACACTCATTTCTGGGGAAAAAGGTAACAAGAGTAGCTAGATTCTGTCCTGTAGCCCAGTGTTCCTGTGTTGTTCACAATACAGCAACTGCCAGCATGTGTCCAAGTTTACGAAACACTTTAGAATCCCACTTCAGCTTGAATTAAGAAGCTTTAGTCTGCTTTTTGTATGTCTGAATGTAATGATACTGCTACATGTTTGTTTCTGAAGAGTAGGAAGAACCATTCCTGGATGAAATGTGGTGCTGAGGAGACATGAGAGGATATGACTGAGCTGACAGGAGGGGTCTCTGCAGTGGCATGAAGAAGTCAATTCTGTTTCCTGTTGTCAGTGTTCAGTTTCCCCACAACTTGAGAGTTAAAGCCTGCATGAAATCCCAGGTCTTGTTTACAGAGGGACTTAGCAGGATAATTGTGCATCCTTAGATCTATGCTGGTGTACAAATATTGAAATTCCCCCCAAAGTCAGCTAGGACTGCGAGGCTTCTGAGCCACTGTAGTCACCAGGCTGTTCCAGCTGGTGGACTTGTATAGAGAATTCTAGTCACATTGGTGGTGTGTGACTCAGGAACTATGGAAGGCATTTGTTTTTACTAAGTGAAGCCCAAGTCATCACTAGGAAGATAAGGACACTTTGTGCTCTCCCTTGCTGCTCACACTTCAGAAGGTTCTGCCTTTGTCAGGGGTCTTATTCTCAGTCTCCATTAGAGTGTAACAGACACCAGCAATGGGAATGTGTACGCAGGGGCTGACAGGAAAATGACTTATGCAGTCACACCAAGAGAGAATTTTTAAAGGATTCCCCAACAGCGCATCTTACATTCTCATACATCACCCTTCAAAGGTCATTACCAGAACAAAGGCTTTGCATAATTTGGGAGAGTCTTGGGGCTGAACTGGACTTAACTTTCCTAGTGTGTGCACGTACTTATTTATACTTACGACCAACTCCCAGGAACTGCCTGCGTTCATCTATACAGGCATATGTTCTGGGCCTTTGACAATCCTTCACTGGGTCAAGAAGCAATAGGGCTTTTCCTTACCACTGTTCAAACATTCTTCCCCACTATCTTAGCAGTTAGATTCCAGCTGTCTTGTATAGAAAAGAGCTTACAATCTTGTCTCCTACAAACTTAATATTGGTGTTGGATGCAAGATCAGAAAGTTTTCCTGATAGTAAAACAAAGAATTGCCTAGTCTGCTTCTCTGAAGACTGAATAAAACATGTCAAGTAGCAACGAAATTCCTGGACCCCATATGAACATCTAAAATCAAAAGGATATTTATAAATGGCAAGTCTGAGTATCGGACAAAAGACAGGCAGTAGAGGAAAGGCAGCTTGTGCCATTCCTCAGGCACAGCAGCCCTGCGACAGTCGCTGGTCTGGGTCACTCCCGGCAGCACCCGGGAGGTGTCGCCGCAGCCCAAGGCTGGCGAGCGCCCGGGAGCAGGGAGGGGCCCGCTGCCTGCGACCCGCCAGCCGCGTCGGGCTGTCGCGGTGCAACGAGGGCCTCTGCACCCACCTCAGTGGGCGTCTTTTGCCCCCACGGGAGAAATCGGTTTCTAAAAAGCGGCCTATGGGACCACTGAATTTCAAACGCTACAGCTAGACTACCTGGGGTGCCTCCTCTATGAAGCTCTCTGACAGCAGCAAGTTGAAGTTCCCCACGCAAATCTTTCACGTGCATGTTCAAAGTTGTTAGCGCTTCCAATGCACATGCAGGATTTTACCTGCAAGTCTGCAGGCCAGGGCTGAAGGTGTGGGTCTCTACCTGCCATCTGCTTAACCTGCTGCCAGATGGGATGCCTTCTGTGTGGCGTCCTTTGTATTAAAGTCTAATAAATGTTCAAATACGGAGGGATTTTGGACTCAGTCTGACAAAAGATTGAAATTTTGCATACGGAAGAGATCTGATAAAGATCTGTTTTACTCGTATTAAAGCAGACACAAAATTAAAGAACACTTTTACTGAGGACAAAGTTGTCTTGGAATCATGGGACTGTGTCATGAGAGTAGAAGGCAGTATTGGGCATCTTGTGGACCATGTCAGTAACTCTGTGATTTTCAGGAGTCATGAGTGCCATTAGACTTTAATAAGAAATGTATGTAGCACTTGTGTTTGCTATTGATGCTAGCATTTTGTTGTACTTGAAAATATAGCACCCAGTACAGCAGACTCTCAGGACTGGCTGGTCTTGTGGAATTTTCAAAGAACAAACCAGGCAACAGGGGATAATCTAGGGTGGCAATTTATAACCATGCACATCAGATTGAGAGGTTTTCCCTCTGCCTCTTTGATGCAGGCATCACAATGGTGAAGTAGACAACGAATATTTTAGCATCAAGCTTTAAACATGTTTTACATCCCAAACTGTAATTGTAAGCTGCTGGTATACAGGAAGAGACAAATGTAGCTGAGATAGGAAGTGATGATTATCCCCTGCATAAAGTTAAACTGTATATAGGAATGCTGAATGTGGATGAACTGCCTGTGCCACTTTCAGAAAAAGGAAACATGGAAATCTCTAATTCAATGAAATCAACCTTCTCCCACTCCTTGGTGGAGTGTTCCTTCAATCAGAACCAAAGGTTTCTTAACAATTCCCACAAAAAATGTGTGTTAATGAAAAAGAGAGGCAGATGGCATCATCAAGGGCTGGGCAACACGGGCAACAGCTACACAAGCAGGTATGCCCATATATACCCTGATAGCTGGCCCTGCACCAGCCCCATTCCTGCTCTGCAGCACTGTTGTACTATTCTCTCCCTTGTTCTTGTCTCGAGCAACCCAGCAAGGTTATATATGTTTTTTTCCATCAATCTCTAACAATGCGTTTCCGTCCCTGACACCCACTGGCAGCCCCATGGAGACATCAAAGCACCTTGTTTACTGTTTTCAGATGCCTTCTCCTAAGTATTTCTGGATGCAACATTCAGGAGTTCTCCTAGGAGTTTCGTTTGTGTTTTAGCTCTCTGAGAATTCTATTAACTTTGCTCCCCTTGTTTCTTCCCTTAAGAATTTAAGTACGTAGCTCAGGCAGGTACTTGCCTCACTTTAAGCAGTGGCCAAGGGCTATTTAATGATTTGGGTTTATACAAATCACCCTGCCTGCCTAAGGAACTAAGTACCTGTGATACACAGTAAAAGCACACATTCTTCTGTTAGAAACAGGTTTGTGTTTAAGACAAACTAATGTACACCCAGAACTTTCCTCAACGATGGCCAGATGAAAGCTGTCCAGCCCAAATTAGCCAGCTCCCAACTGTCAAAACTTTCCTTCTCCTTTAGAAAATTGGACAGAGTGCGGGGGGGAGCGTGTGGAGGGTGTTAGTTTCTGGTTTAACATTTTTTCCAGAATCAACAGTGAGGGACAGGAGTAGTGTTGTGGTTCCAAGCTCTTTTGTCTTCAGCTACTTTAGATCATAGTGGGGTTTTTTTACATGTTAGAAGTTTCCTACTAAAGCTACTCATGGCCGGAGTACTTGAATTCCTGAAACAGCACTGAGTGATTATTGCCCCTCACTCAGGACAGTTATGTAGCCCTTCAAAACCTTGCTTGCACTTTTTTATATTGCATCCTCTCCATTATAATTGTGCGTGGGGGAAGATGCCCTAGAAGTTGACCAAGTACATAGGTTTCAATGCTCATCACAAAAGGAGGTTAATATTTGCAAGCAACCAATGTAATTTCTCTTGACATTAAATGATTCTCTTGCCACTCAGATGGCCAAGTATCTGTACTGATAAAAGCCTCTGGTTTTACCATATTGTTAGGCATTGCAGGATTCTTCTGTTTAGCATGTATGTACCTCAGAGTTAAACGTGCCCAATCTGCTTGCTGGGGCTCACCATGCTGTCTTCTGTAGTTCCACTTGTGGTCCTCCTGCATCATAGGACTAGACTAGACACAAGCCTGTGTCTGTGGGGAACCCTGGGGGAAGAAGGTAAGGGTTGATCCAGCTGTGGGACATGGAAGTTGTTCTCATAGGCTACTCCTGACTGGAAAACTGAAGGTATGGTGCCTTAGAACAGGAATGGCCTACTAGCAAATCTTACTCCCATGAGAGGGAAAAAAAATATTTTAAAAAGTCATCCCTCCCCCTGCAACTTTGTAGCTTGATGGTTTTTAATTCAATTATTCTTAATGAAGCTATAATTCTGGGTTAATAAGACCCACAGAAAGACTGTGGCTCCCTTTAAAAAGTGTAAGTACAAGAGTGGAGATCTGGTAGAGGGGTGTTGATAGCTAAACATTTAAAAGCAAAATGTGTAATGGAAGACACGTAGATAAATATTCTGCAGCCTTTTGACAGCTTTGGAACAGTGTTGTCCAGCTGCAGCATCACCCAACAGAAAAAATATCTGAAGGTCACATTTTCAGCTTCCCAGAGCACTTGAATCTAGGGCAAGTGTTATGGGGACAGATCCAGGTCTGCTACTCTGCATGGCATTCTTCCTTTTGTGCATCACCATGGTAAACAGTTAGGGTTGCCAGGAGCTTGGATGCATTGTTTGCCTCACTCCCTCATCCGCTCTCCCCCTCCTTCACCAAATGCTTTCTCGGTGATTAGTTACTGAGTAGAAGGGGCTCCAGTTACCATACAGCCTGCCATCTCTCCTCATTTTATTGGAACTAATATCCCACCTGCAATGATAAGGTTTAAACTTGTTTAATCTCCCAGCTTAGCTGTGGCGTTTTAATATTTTTAAAATGGTTGTTTCAGAAAAAGGGGGATTTAAACAGGTTTTGAATAAATAATAAAAGCCCTTCTCACAGGTTGCAATGCAGGCCGGGAGGCATGAACCATTTTCATCAGGTCAGATTTCATGTTGGGTTATCCCAAGGTGGCCTGACTTTGTGGCTATGGATTTACAATGAAACAGTCAGATGCAAAGCAGTTTATGGAGGAGAAACTGCTTTAATAATGCATTTCCTGCTCAGCAAACAGCAGATACAATGACATTCATAGGGAACGGGAAAGGGAACAAAATCTCTCTGAAAAGGAACCAGTTTCTCCCTGGAGTTTAATAACTTTTTTGCTCCTACAACGTATTTGGGGAGATAAAGGTTGACCTGAGAGACACCAGAATGCACAGCTTTCATGTGAGAAATAAGAGACAGGTTTGTAACATCTTGGGCCTGATAAGCTGAAGCCCCATCTGCATTGTTTCAAATTTAAGGGAAGGGAAATAGGTTCTCATTTCATGGTGAAATTTCACTGGCACAAGCATAAGACTCTCCCTCTGGAATAAGCTGGATAAAGTGCATTGTGCTGATGTGTAGAACACCTTAGTTTGTCTCCCACTCCTTGCTCCCTGGACTGGGTATGCTGTGTTCAGCCTCAAGAGGAGGACTGCTCCTGACTTCTCTGAGCCAAATCAAAGCCATAATACCAGATGTTCAGAAGTCTTGTCCTCTTAGTCCAAGCCGTTAGTATGCACTACAGGCTTACAGAAGCATGTGTGCATGATTGGGGTTGTGAAGTCTGTAAAACTAGGCAAGACTTTTATAGCTTTGTTCAAGACAGTTCTCACTTCTCCTGCGTACTTAGGCACAATTTGTGTTGAAATTTGAGTAAAGCAAAGCATAGTGAATAAAGTAGAGGTGGCCTACCCTTTTTTTAAAGGCAAAAGTCTGCCAGAAAGCAGTCAACTGATCTATGTCTCAGTTTCAGAAAAGCCTTAGCAGCACCAACTGGATGACCTTAGCGCTGTGCAATTCTTTTCTTATGGTCCCAGAAAAGATAAGGTGGGCATAGAGTTGTTATACAAATACTGTTTATATCAGTTCTGTTCTGGGAAAAAGCCCTGTCAAACATAGTAATTCTGTGTCCTGTATCTAAGTCATACCAGAAGGGAACTTGGCTGCTGTCAGCTTCAAGTGAAGGGAGAGCCATCATGTCTCAAAGATGGATCTTGCCAAACTCTGATCTTATGCTTGGACAGATGAATCCGGAAGTGCAACTCAAAAACAAAACTAGCTATAACTAGATAAGTTAGCCATGTCACCCCAGATGGCCTCCTCAGTAACCTGGTTGAGAAGAAGAGGTGGACATACAAGTCACTTTGGGGTAGCAATGAGGACAGCAAAGAGGATAAAATTTTCATTGGTGTGTAAAACCCTCTCTTACATAGCTAAAATTACCTTTGAGCTCCTCCAGGAAGCTTTTATGGACAAACCAGTAAATAAGAGCAATTTACTTCACAGCATATAATAATATTTCCAGTATTCCTATCTATTCAACATAAACAACCACAGGGCAAAAACATGTACAATCCAGATGAGACTGGGTAAATAGGTAACACTAACAAACCACTGCCTCTGTTGCACCTTGTATTTGAGGGAAAAGAGGCTGTTTCAGCATGATTTCAAAAGCACCGCTCCAATTTTGCATCGCCTTGAAATAGTGAAGTATTATCCCTATCTTTTTTAGCAATGCCACACAAGTCAAGTACTGACTTGCTACATATACTGCTAACTTTGTGAAAAGCCCTGTGGGCAGACCTAAATACCCTGAACTGCAGTTGTCTGCCTCAACATAAAAGCATCCTTCCTTACCAAAACCAAAGAAAACCTGTGGTTTTTGTCCTAAATTCTTTATGGAAAAGATGTGGTATTGCAGGCTAAAGGGGATGTATAAAACAAGAAAGATTTTTTTAAAAGGAAAAGTAAGATAACCATGAAACTGGTACCCATTTGCCTGCTAAAATGAAGACAGGGAAGGGCCAAATAAAATGTATCAGTGAAAAGATAGGCAGTTTACTTTAAGGATCATGGGGGGGGGGGGCTTAAAACATCAATATTAAAGTGGAACTTGAACTGCAAGACAACGAAATATCCTTCCATAGGTTCAGAATATTACATAAGAGAACTATCCATATCTTTGGTCATCTCACATGTATGGAAGAAGCAATTTCCACAAGGGCCCTGCACTAAGTAAAGAACTTGTTTGTCAGTTTCTTGAATGATAGTTTTCATTTGGGAGGGGTATAGAAGGGCAAACATACAGATAGTTGAAACTTACAAGTTTAAGAATGAGCTGAAATCTAATTTTAGTAAAAGAAATGTCCAGCCAAGTGATATACAGTATTTAGCTGGAATTTCACTAAATCAGACAACAATGCAGGGAAGCTCTGCAGTTAGCCTGACACTTATATGAATACTAATCAGCTCTGCTAATCGCCAATAAAGCAAAGATTTGTATCATATTTATTACATGTGACACTCCAAGACTATTCTAAGGCAAAATTTCAGACAGCAGTCGTAGGCTGCTACAGTGCTTCAGTTTTTCTACCAAGTGTGTTTTTTAACTAGCATCCGTTCCTCCACGAGGTTTTATGTTCAATTTTCAGAGTATACAAATTGCAGTTGTTTGGTTTCAGGTTATACAAATAAAGATAGATAATGAGTTCAAAAATAGCTATATCTCTGTGCTTTGTACTAGCCTGTGCATCTGCTTAAATGAGCCATACTCTGAGCTGTTTCATAGCCTTTTGTCCTTTCAATACTTAGTAGTGTCAAGTAAGATTTTTCTTGTCTTCGCTCTTCTCAGTACACTTTGTCCAGAAGAAAACTTGACTGGTGTTCCAACAAAGTAAGCTACTGTCCTATACCCTGCCTTAGCTTTACTACAGCATCAAGGAGGAACAAGAAGAAAGAACAATAATCTTAACACCATAGGGAAGACCTTTTAGAAGCAGCAGAGAGTCCGCCGTTTCTCTGCAAAGAGATAGAGTTAAGCCCATAGAGAAGGGCAACACCAAAGGCCCTGAGAGAGAGGCTGACTATCCTGTATAAACAGGTTTCCTGAGGACTATTTAAAAACCAAGGTTGCTGATCTTTTTTTGGAGGAAATACTAAACCTGTGTGTTACATCTAGGTGGGAAAAAAGTTGCAGGTAACAAAACTATTATTTTTGTCTGATTAAGTATTTGTCAAATACCATGTCATAGATGTTGGCAGAGGCACAGGGGAGAAATGCCTGAAATAAGTGTGCTTAACGCAGTGTTGCATGCTGTATCATAACTGGGTTCTTTCCTTCTTGCTGTAACTTGGTGGACTGAAAAGCCATCAGGAAAACTTCATGCAGTGGCAGAAAGATTGACACTATCCCTTAACAAAAACAAGGAAAGTAACTTTCAGGATGTTGAGTGCGTATCAAACTCTCACTGTCCTTGAAGATTCTAGTACATTCCCAAGTTCAGTTAAAATAATACTAATGTACATGCTTCAGGTGACAGGTGAGAACACTTGATGAGATGCCATGAGCAAACTTTCTGGTCACATATGATGGCAAGATGTATTGGTCTGAAAATGCCATCCCTGGAGAATGTTTAGGTTTTTGTTTAAATGAATCCCTGCTATGGCTGCTGCTGAATTATGCAACACAAACAACATCACTGTAGGACAATCATAGGTGAATCTCACTTCTGATGCCTGCGATGCTCACATGTGTTTGGTTTCATAGGGATAATTTTGTCTTGACTTTAACAGGCAGGGGCTGTACACCAAGGAAATGGGTTGTGTGAGAAGGACCTGTGTGCAAAATACAGTTGGCTAGTGATAAGGGAAGGCGCATGGCAATTCCACTTTCTGGAAATGTAAATGAAAAGGACTTTTCTGTGCATGCCAAACCCCTAAATATGGGAGCATTCTTGTGGGGCTGGTGGGAGGTCATCTGTGCATGCGACCCCTCCCCCAATAAAGTCACTGTTTAGACACCACCACCACCCTGAGTAAGCAAGACATGGGCAGAGAAATGGATGGAGAATTGATTTGTCCAGTATATCTCACATCACTGCCAGGATGAGAAACACAATTCCACTCTGATCTTCCTCCATTTGGTGCTGCTGAGTACAGTCTCTTTCATATTAGGCTGTGGGAGTGATGCTCTGTCCTATGTAGAGGAAATAAGCAATAAGTACCACTGAATAACGTGTGTTGCATCAGTAGGAGTTGAAATTTGTTTGGGTGGTGTTTTCTTCCTGGCTGTGAGTGGGAAATCTGATGGATGCAGATCTAGCTAGAGAAAATAGGGGTCATTTAAACTTGTAGAAATTGGAATCTGCACAAGTGGGCCTAGAATGCTACCAGTCCGGTTTGCAAACAATTCAGCAAAGGAGCCAGCAACTGAATATGACTCAAAACAGGAAAGAAGCAAACCCAATTGAAACAGCCACTTGTGAAGCAATAATTATTCCTTGTTTAAGAGGAAGGTCACTGGAGGAAAGCAGTGTCTAGAATTTGAAAAGTGACAAGTTCTGTTCACTGAAGTACTATGGCAGATTTTTTTGGCAGTGAATCTGACTTAGCGGTACTTAGTCATGGCCTTGGGTACTGCTTTCCGTTATGCTGGTTAACTGTGGGGCAGCAGTATAGACTGAATCACTGAAATAGCTGCCTGTAAAGGTTACTTTGAACCAGAAAAATTTATCTGCTTCAGCTGACCATTCAGCCCTATGAATCATTGTACTGTTGTAACACCCAATTTCTAGCAGCTCAGATAAGTAGCTAGGAGTAATGGGATGGGGGAAGCTAGGGAAAGAACTACTTCAGAGGAGTTTGCTGCTGATGGAAGGATGTTGTGGACATACCCTTTTAATTTTTAGGGATTTGATCTGCAAATCTCATACTTCATGAGTAAATCCTACTAACAAAAAGATCTTGTTGACTTCAAACAATCCCCCAAGAACACAATTTGTAACAAAAAACAGCAAAGACTTAAGCTTCGGCATTAGAACAGCACTTCTGTCCACAGACTTCATATTTAAAAACATTACGAACTAAACTGTATCTTTTCCAGATAAAACTAGCCCATTGCCCTACCTGTCACAGGATCTGCATTATATTTGTGAAGAAAGCAGCTAGCTTTTCCTTGCCAGCCCCCAGTGTCCTCAGGTGCAGGACATGCATACAATTTGCTCTTGTACCTCAATCAGTGAGCAAGCAGAAAAATAGAGGAAATTAATTTCTCTCGTTCCTTTTCCCTCTGTCCTATTTTTTACAAGAGCCTTTTAAAAATGTTGCTTACTATGTGATTATGCACAGCAGGGGTTTGTAACAACCTCATTTTAACTCAACTACCTCTGCCCTTGCTGTGGAATGATTGGTTGCCTTGGCAATATGCTACATGCAGTGCTCAGGAGCTACAATTACAGTCCTCTTCTCAGTAGTGATCCTCTTAGTTCCTTTTCTTAGAAGTTCATGACAAGGAGATACAAAAAGATATATATAATGGATTTTATGGCTCCAGCCTTCTGTCTGCTTCATCTCTGAAGGAAGCAAATCTGCAGTATCTAAACCTGTTTGCTCTGCAGCAAGGAGAAAAACCTTGTGTTTGTGTAGGATGAAGTACTGTGTTAGCTGAATGTCACAACCAGATAAATTAAGCCACCTGAGGTGGTAACTCTGAGTCCCATATAAACCCTGAGGACTAGAGCAAAGGCCTCTTGGGCCATTCTACAGCAAAAGCAACTGTGAAGGAAGCATTGTTTTGTATTGCATTGCAAAGACTTCAGATCAAAGGTGCTTACTTTGCAAGTAAAATGATCACATCTTTAACTGCTGGCTCTGCAAACTCAAGATAAACGTGTCTGAGCAGTAGGTTACACTGAAATGGGAGGGCCAGTTGCCTCAAACCCTTATCAGTTTAGAGGCCAAACCTTGTGCTAAACTACACCAGGCACATATTATCTATGTACAATAGTGATGAACAAAAGTAAGACCTATGTCAGCTCTGTGACTTTAGCAAGAAACACTAAGATCCAGTACACTGGTTTTCTTGATGGTACTTGCTCTGTTGGGTCATCATAGTTTGGTGTTTTTTGGTTTCTTTAAATAAATAAATCTGTCCCTGAAGTTGAATATGACTGGTAACAGAAGGGGAGCAAAGCTGTGAAGTAAACTTCTCTCACATAAATCATTATTTTAGAGAGAAATCTGAGGACAGAAATGAGGTTAGTTCTATCTCTGCTCTCTGTAAGCAGCAGATGGATGCACAAAAGGGTCGTATATTGTTTAAATCTACATGCTGAAACTCTGTATTGTGTGCCTCTATTTGTTGATAGCGTCAGCACCTGAAAGCAAAACCCTCCTTGGAAAGGGAGGGAAAGACACCTGTTTTTCTTACTGCTGAGATTGGTAGGCTCGCACAGTGAGTGATGTTGTTCTCACCATGCACAAACTGTGGGACTTCATAACACAAATGCCTAATTGCAGCTGGCATTTTGGACACTTTCAGTGCCTGTGCCAGCGGGCACTTGGCTGATGAGTGACATCCCTTCTGACACGAGCAACGTGAAAACTGCAGAGGAGACTAAAATGCTGAACTGCTGGTTCAACAATTAAGAGCCTAAAAAAAAAAAAATTAAGCAGTCCTAAAGCCTAAACAGTTCCGTTCTTCTAACTGCTAAAACACAATTTTAAAAAAGGAACACAGGTTTGCAATTTTGTACACATGGATCTCCTTCTCTTGCTCTTTTTCTTTCCCCTCTGCTGTCAAGTGTGACCAGAGATGCTGCTTTGAACCAAGATGGCAGCCACCAGCAACGGGCTGAGATGCCATTGTTAATTAAAGTCTTCATTCTCAAATGCTGCTCAGATTCAGGAAAGGGTGAGAAATGCCACATATGAGGGCCATGAAAACAGTACTATCTCACAATGAAAATCACTAATGCTGAACACTTCCAGGCAGATCACACAAATACTTGGCATACGCAGAACAAATTCAAACCTGACTTGGAGGCATAAACATCCACTGACAATAAAAGTTCTTGCTTCAATTAAGAAGCTACATGAAGAATATAATAACGAGCTCTTCATATATTAAATACTCTTTTAGTACCCTTTTGAAGGGTCCCTGCTCTCAAATGGGTGTGCAGTGTTGGGGAAGGAAGTGGCAGACTGTTCCTACAGAACTAAAATGCACTGATTCTTCTCAAAAAAAGTTTGGGAGAAATCACAAGTGCTACCCTCTCACTGATAGTCGATGCCTGAGAGTGAGTTTGTCAGCATATGTTCTGAAATTGTCACCCCTCACATGGGTGTAGATATATCTAATGAACCAAGGTTGAAAAGACGTCCATAAATTGGAGTGTCTTTCCAAGGCACTGTAGCAAAGTGACTTTGCATTAGAGGAGGAAAGGACTGCAAGCCTTCAGGGTGGTATTCAATATGATAGCTTTTTCTCAGTGTGATGTTCAATCCAATACTGAAATGCTATACCAGAGAGGCCCTTTGCTAGACTCATTCTAGCAGATGCACATGGCCTCTCTAAGACTAGTTGATGTTTTTAAGAAACAAGATCTTAAACAGTAGGACTCAGCAATAAGAGTTGTCACCAATTAAAATGCACCAATTTCTCCAGTGAAGTAGTCTTCCTCATTCAGCCATCTTACCTTTATCGAGAAAAATGTGTTGCCTCTATCTCCTTATGCAGTTTTCAATACAGAGGGAAAACTTCAGAAGCTCAGTCCCATCCTCCTATGACAACCCAGATATCTACCTGTCACTGAGCACCTTCAAACTCTACAGTTTTAGCAGCTGGAGTTGAGTACTTGACTAACTGTTGCTCTCCTGTATATTTTAAGGGCTGTTTTTTAGGTTTTTTTTTCATCTGGAATATCCATTAACTACATGGCAATGTATCTGCTTGTTTCTTATGTGGCTGAGGCAGGTGGTTGAACATGAAGTCCAATTCTTCATTATGTTTTTTAATATTGGTCTTATTGGTGGAGTTCATTATAACATTAAACTCCAATGGGAAAATGTAATCCCCAAAATGTCCTGCTTATTCTGAGCAGTTTTGTGCAGGAATTAAGCACAGAAAGTCAAAGTAACTTGCTTTCAAGTCTACTTTTATAAATTTTACATAATAAGCACATGTAGAGGGTAGTCCAGTTGCTAGACATAGGACAGAACATTCCTGCTCAGACTTGCCCAATGTGGTTTCCTTTGCTGTTATGCACTTTTTTATTCCTAGACTAGCCATCTCTTTTCCAATGTTCATTTTCTCAAAAGATGGAAACTGGTGTCTGGAAGAGTCAATCAATATGATGAAAGCAAGACAACTTGTTTATGGTCACAGCATTGTGCTGTTCGTAGTCCTCCAAACCTATCATTCAGTGCCACTGTTCCTACATCAGGCAAGGTTAATCCTGCTTCATGGTATTTTGGGATCTATCAAATTTCCTTTGCTGCATATACCAAATCAAGAACTGTATTTTTCTGAGTGACTTATAGCGTAAATCAAACTCTTCATAATGCGCATAGGCACCTTACCCAAATGTCATACAGAAAAATCCCTGTTAGTCTTGTCTTTTATTCTTCTGAATATCACCAGCTCTTACATAAAAGTTTAAATCTTCAGTTTGAATGTGAGTTTATTATGCTGGCCTCCCTGTGCTTGGCTGGTAGTAACATTTATCTAACATTGTTCACCTGCACATTTCAAGGTGAACACACAAAGAGTGTCTTCATTCCTGCCCTCAAATCTCAGGAAACCAAGTCACTCATCCAAGTCATAGCTGATAGCATTTTAGGTAGCATTTTATTCCTTCATACTGGTAGGTGTCCAGTTCTGCTTATACACAGCAACAGTATGTTTATCAAACTCATTCCTACTTCAGCCATATACTAATCCTAAAGCTTGAAGACATAACAAGTAAATGAGAAAAAAACAAATTTGTGCTGGATGCTAAGTGGCACAAGCCAAAGTTCGCTGAAGTCAACTGGAAAGCATCTTACAGGCTTCAAAATTACTTTGAAAGAATTTTCAGTGTAAGTGTTTTTATTATTATTACTATTACTTCAGGATCAGGCTTCCTGGCTTTAGAAAGAAGAAAAATGGAGAGCTATTTATCTTATCTGTTTTGTTATATTTTGCAGCATATCAGTAATGTATTTGCCTGTTTCAGATTACATAAAATCTCTGGACTTTTGGTCAAACAGCAAACACAATACACAGGTACTCTTGACTTTCCTGGTACCAGCACACTCTAGCCAGTTGAAGTCCATGTTTGTCTTTCCTTCCAAGAGCCAAGCAATGCAATAGAATAGCTGGAGCAGGTTTCTGCTTCAGCAAGGACTCAGGCTTGGTTTTGGTCAAACAAGGAGTAGCATTAATCCACCACTTAACTGCAGCCACCTTCAGGGCAGAAATTGGCAGCCATTTAACATGATGGGGTAATGTTACACAATAGTTCAGGGCAGAAAGCGAAGAATCATGTATCCATTGAAAATTCAATGAGATGTTAAAGGAGAGAATATAATTACAGCTGGAATTTGGACAGGATGTCAGGATTAGCACCTCTATACTTGCAAAGAGTGCCGCAGGATGTTTAGTAACCATGCCACCCAATGAATTACATGATCTACGTCACTAACTGCAATGCTGCATTTTCTTGGGAGCTCTTATCGTTGATTGCTCTGTAATTCTGTTGAAAATGTATGGAATTTGACAAGATCACATCTTGAGATGGCATGCAAGCTACAACTGCACTTAACTAAATCTCAAAGAATCTATGCATCTTTACCTTTTTGCCCTTTTCTTTTTCTTGTGTTTGTTGCACAGTCAAAGGAAACAGCTTTTTATGTGAATGATGATTAATAAGCAGCCCTGTTGAAGGATGATGTAGCTGGTGTTAAGAACAGGTTCTTTTAATAGACGTTTTAAAATGTGTTCTAACATGTGAAAATGATAGGCTGTCAAATCACCATTCAGGTGTACACCAAGATAATAACATGCATTTGAGAAAAATGATAAGGTAAAATACACATTTTTACAGTATGAAGATAAATAGTGAAATATACACTTGCGTGCCTCAATGTAAAATAAGACGAAAAAAGAAAAAATCCATTTAGAGTGGAATTATGAGTAGTCTAGACATCTCCATTGCCTTGTACTTGAAATACAATCAACTGAATGTGTCTGATCTGCCATATTTGTGCTTGAATTAAAGATATAAAGCATTTGCAGTGTCCATTTATCAGCTGTTATCAAAATCTTTCCACAAGGATGAAGGCATCTCAAGACAGGACTTTTGTTTAAAGGTTATGGCTATAGTTTCAGTATGACAACTTTTAGGTGGATACAGGATGGAATCTTTTTGAAAATAGCACAATTAATGAGAAACTGCTAATGAAAATGAAGCAGTAGGATGTCTGGTTTGCTTGAGATCAATGCCAAAACATCAGCTTTCTTACTTGTGTAGGACCTTGACAAGTAGTAATTCAAGTTGTGGGCTAATAAAAGGATACTTGTCTCTCTATTTTTGGAAATATACTGCAGTCCAGAATCCCCTTCCCTGATTGCTACATTGACCTCTGAAGAACAAAGTGCCCAAGCATTTGAAGTTTAACCTTAGATATATGTAGTGACTAATTTTCCCATTCCTGTTAATGTTGCCATTTTCAAGCATCTGATAAATGTTAAGTCCTCTCCCTTTATAAAATGTTTTGATGTTCATGTTTTATTTCATTCTTTAATCTTTATGTGCCCAACAAAAGCATTCAGAACATTTCCCAAAATAGCATGGGACACCAACTATAAAGTGCCAGCCCTTTAAAGAACTAGATAAATGAACTCTGAGACTGTTGCAGATGTATTGAAAAATCTAGGGGAACTTCCTGTACTGATTCTTTACTTTTCAGGGTTTCTTAGTTAACAAGATAGCCTGAGCAGTTTGTGGTAGGATCTTCCAGTTAGCTGAGTCTCAATGAGAAGGATATAGGACCCAATGACATGCATGCTGCAGAGAGCTACTGAGTCCATCAGAAAAGTTAGGTAAGTGTCGCATTCTGTTAAGGATTTGCACGTACTGATGGTACTCAACTTGAACTAGAGCCAATTTGAAACAAGCCTTCAGAGATGTACTTCAGATGTACATTAGACTTTCACATAAAGGCTTGAACTCATGATCTAGCACCTACAGATTTCTTAATGTTTAAGGTTACTCTAATTCTCCAGCTTGCTAACCTTTGAATAAAATAGATGTTTAGAAGTGGATCCCAATGTTTTAAATAGCATCTAGATGGGCTAATTGGGCTAAACCAGGGCTAGATTAACATATCTCCAGCTATCTGTAGTGACTGCAATCCAAATCTGAACCCAGATCCTGCATTTGCAGCTCAGGAAAATGTTAAAAGTTATTTTAACAGTGAATGGGAATTCTGGTTGCATGAGTTCAGCTACCATTTTTAATTTAAATACAGAGTCACAGCCACTGATAAGGAGACTGAGAGTACTCTCTTTTTAGACATCTTTGACTTTAAAAGATCCCGCAGATTCTTAACTACATTTGGTTTGGATTCAAAAAATCAGGATTGTGTCTACTCTTTCCAGGAAAAATTGACTTCCTTTGAGTAGGTCCTGAATATTCTTATGTATTGATCCCAGATTGAAAGGCTCATGTCCTGGTTCAAATAGGTAAGAGTTGTTCCTCCTTGTGTCTCAGGGGTGGGGCGGGGAAAAACAAAACAAAAAAAAGCAATGCCCAGAAGGCCAGTTTGAACCATGCAGGACACTTTCCTCACCTGAGTAGGCTGCCCTGGGGAGACAGGGTAGATAGCCTATGTGGAGTTGTTCCAAGCTCTTCAAACCAAGCATCAAAGAAGCACCCCTCTGGCTTAGAGGTGAGAAAATGATGCCCTGAGGTGCAGCTTCTGTGTCAGGCAGAGAGCAAGCAATGGGCTCGTAAAACAATATTTGAAGAAAGGTAAAAAAGAACATGAGCGAAAGGGAAGAGATTCTTATTAGCTGCAAAGTAAGGCTTTTCGATCACAATCTCTGACAAAGAACAGCATTATTTGGACAGTAAATCACTGTGGCCCACTGAGAAATCTGTGCTGATAAAAGAGTCTGACAGGCCAGGGAAGAGGTTCAGGGTGGCTTGCAGGGAAAATCTTTCATTCCAAACACACACACAGACCAGCAGAGGCAGGAGGAGCAGGTACAGGCAGGCAGTCCTGAACAGGAGGGTGAAATGGCATTTCAGTTCTTCTTTCTACAAAGAGGATAGGAAAGCCCCTCTGTGATGCTTTTATTTGGGGAAAAAGAGGGCTGCCTTAAGATTAAGATTCTTCCACCTATGTCTTGTCGTCTTCCCATCATCTCCCGGGTCTAGTGACAGAACCCTAAATGACAGAGCAGCAAGGCAGATCTATCAGTTTTGTGGAACAAACTTGAGCAAGCACCACTTGTTTGATGGCAGCTAAGTATGGCTGTGGAAGGTATTTGCAATCACACAGCTGGAAGCTCGTTAAAAGCCTTGGAGAAAGAAAATAAAGTACATTGGAGCTGGTCAGACTTGAGCAAGATAAGCGTGCTCAGTCACAATACAATGACATTGAGTGTGTTCAGAGATTGCCCTTCATGCATTTGGTACATAGCTAGCAGGATATGAGTGACCTGTAACATTGTGCATTTCTTGTAAAACTTGCACTTCTTAACCTGCTTACTTTATAGTGGTGTGTGTATCACATTCTTTCCCTTCCTTTTTCCTTCCCACTGTCGCCCTTATGCACTTTAGTTTTGCCCCCATAGCAAGAAGGAGTTTAATGTGATGTAATTTACACCTCCTGGAGGTAAGGAGGAGGAAGATTGGAGGAAAAGCAGCTAATTGAAGAGCTTAAGCACTTTTATCTCGATTCCTCAAACAGTGCAGGTATAATGTTTCACTATTCTTCAGAATTTGTGGGAGATACCTTAAAGACCTGAATTAAAGAGGTAGCTGGAAAAGAAAATAACAAGGAAAGGTTTAAGAAAAGCTTAGGCAGATTTTTTTTGTTCCTTTGCTAATGGAAGGGACAGATATGGAAGACTATACTTTGCCCTTCATACTAAATACTGACCTTCACATTATTCCATTTTAACTATACCTGCTTTTCAGGGCCTGCTCCATAGCATTTGTGTAGAACCATCCCAACATTTTCATATTCCTCTTACTTTCCAGTGTTCCTCTTGTGTTACATCCTTCTTATGTTTCAGTGAGCTAGATAAAAGGACTAGGTGATGACAAAAAGCCCTCCCATGCAGTAGTTTGCCCCGGACCGTTTCTGTCCATCCTGCAAGGGTATTTTGTGCCATGAGAGCAGCAGAGAGGCTCAAAATGCATCAAAGATTCTATTTCTGAAATTTTAAGCAGTTATGCGTTTCTCATTGAGGTTATTCTGTGATATCTAAAGGTATAAACAGCGATGCTGAGGTGTCTCCCCTCTTTGTTTATGAGGTTTACCTTCCACCGGTTGTAGCAGATTCTCTTTGTGATTAACGCTTGCCCAGAACATCTTGCTGTGTCCTGTTTTTTGCATTTTACTACTGGTCCAGCTAACTTGGCATTCACATACTGAGATGCAATTTACTTGTGAACTTCCTTGGTACACTTGAGGGAACGGGGAGGGAGAAAACATACACAGGTGTTGAAGCACTAAACTGTGCTATGAATGAGCAAAAATACTTTTAGAAAGAATTAAACAGACTATTAAAAAAACCAAAACAACAAAAAAGCCCCCAACAAAACAGCTAGAGTCTACTATCTTCCTTGTCTACTATGGAAAGCTTGAAAGGGGAATTCCGGCTTCTGCCATTATAAATAAATCATCAACAGCAAGGAGGTACTAACTAGTTAGACACGGTACTTTCCCCAGAAGAAGAATATCCTGTTATATCATTGAGAAACATTCTAACCTGAGGCAACTGATCTTAACAGTTCAGTGTCTTAAATTTAGGGGGAGAGAAAAGAACAATGATAGCGCTTGCTCTTCATTGAGGCACTTGCTTCGAGAGGCCTCTCAGTTCCACTTTAGATTAACAAAGTCACTGTCCTTCTGTCAAGCGCCTACGTGCAACACAGTTCCATTACTTCACTGATTGAGACTATTTAAATTGGGTAAACTTTGTAAATCTTCTCACTGGAGAAACAGGGTCGTGGAGCCACTACCAAATAACACAAGTGGAGTCAAATTAGAATAGATCATGGCTAAATCTATCCCAGCATCCTGTCTGTTACAATGGTCATTACTGGATGCAAATGGAAAGCTTGTAAGAAACAAGGCAAGTATAAAGTAATCTTGTACCACCTCAGTCCCCCAGGAATTAGGGATATTACAAATAGATGACTAAAGCTCTCATAAGAGGCTTTCACCTGAATGAAAGCCACCTTCCCTACCTCATCCATCTCTCCTTTGAAACTGCAACCTTACAGTCAAGATGTACGCAGAAAAATATGTCTGTAATGGGTTAAGATAGGAAACTTTCTCAGCAAAATTCCCACATGTTGACAAAAATTAATGTTGAGATGACAAAAAACTTCAGCTGAAGGGAGAGGTTAAAACAAAGCTGAGGGCTTGACAAAGTCTTCATCTTTGTAACTAATAATGTGGCTTAAAGCACTCATTCACTTCTTGACTTAAGCCTGTGTCCTGGTTTCAGCTGGGATAGAGTTAATTTTGTTCCTAGTAGCTGGTATAGAGCTGTGTTTTGGATTTAGTATAAGAATAATGTTGATAACACACTGATGTTTTAGTTGTTGCTAAGTAGTGCTTATACTAGCCAAGGACTTTTCAGCTTCCCATGCTCTGCCAGGCACACAAGAAGCTGGGAGGGGGCACAGCCAGGACAGCTGACCCCAACTGGCCAAAGGGCTATTCCATACCATATGGTGTCATGCTCAGTATAGAAACGGGGCAGGGGGGGAGCTGGCCAGGGAGCAGCAATTGCTGCTTGGGGATGGGCTGGGATTCGTCAGTGGGTGGTAAGCAATTGCATTGTGCATTACTTGTTTTGTACGTTCTTTTATTATTATCATTATTTTCTCTTCTTCTGCTGTCCTATTAAACTGTTTTTATCTCAACCCATGGATTTTACTTTTGCCCAATTCTTTCCCCCATCCCACCAGGGGTGGGGGAGAAGGCTGAGCGAGCGGCTGTGCAGTGCTTAATTGCTGACTGGGTTTAAACCATGACAGTCCTTTTTGGTGCCCAACGTGGGGCATGAAGGTTGAGATAACAACAGATCTGACCACAGTGTGTTAAAACCAATGTGTTATAACCATTCATTATATTAGTTTAGTAGCCGCTAGTCACAATGTTGATTTACTTGCTCTCAGAGTTGTTGTATTTATTCTCAGAGTTGTGTTATATAACACCTTACTTGCAGTATATACTGTTTATCAGTATTTATGTGCTGTTTATTGTCTCTGGGAGGTGGATCAAGGTTATCGCTTTGCTGTACTGCATAACACTGGCTTATGGTATGATAAAATTGTTGGTTGTGAGATCAGTCTGGTATTTGTACTCAGCATTGCTGTCCCCTCTGTACTTCGGGAGCCATCTATTGGAAATTATTAATATTTACACTTTTTACCTTTTCTCCTTGGAGAGCCAATCTATGGGGGACACACCTTCCTCCATCTTCCCCTTCCTCTCCAGGCTAATTACAATAGCTCTTGAGAATTTTGAATATCCTTGGGATGTTCAAACCAGTATGTTCCTATTGCTATGTCTCCTGAATGTGTGTCAGGCCTCGCTTAGGGTTAAACAATTGTTGAAGAATACTACAGCTACTCCAACCCCTGTGACAGGCACTGCAGCTGAATCAGAGAACTAACCCGTGCTGGTATCAGTCGCCCCCCATACACAAGAAGAAATCTTGGAAGCGAAAGTCAATTCATTTAGTAAGGGATGAAGAAGCTTCTCCCAAGAGGGAGCAGGAGGAAGCACCATACTGCCCCGGCAGTGAGGAGGCAGACTACTCTAAACCAAAGTAAGGTCAAGGGACCTTCACAGGAGATCCAGTTTTTAGGAATAAAATGGCAAGATGGATATTGTCAGATCCCAATGGATGTGATCAACAAAACAGCTATGTCCCCACCAACTAGCAAAAAGGAAACACAAGCTTTCTTAGGCATTGTGGGTTCTTGGAGAATGCATATTCTGAATTACAGTCTGACCATAAGCCCTCTCTATAAAGTGACCTGGAAGAAGAATTATTTCAAATGGGGCCCTGAGCAATGACAAGCCTCTGAACAAATTAAACGGGAGATAGTTCACGCAGTAGCTCTTGGGCCAGTTCAGGCAGGACAAGATGTAAAAAATGTGCTCTACACTACAGCTGGGGAGAATGGCCCTACCTGGGGCCTCTGCCAGAAAGTACCAGGGGAGACTCAAGGTCAACCCTTAGGGTTTTGGAGTCGGGGATACAGAGGATCCAAGGCCCGCTCTACTCCAACTGAAAAAGAGATATTGGCAGCATATGAAGGGATTCGAGCTGCTTCGGAAGTGGTTGGCACTGAAGCACAGGTCTTCCTGGCACCCCAGCTGCTGCTGGGCTGGATGTTCAAAGGGAGGGTCCCCTCTACACATCATGCAGCTGATGCTACATGGAGTAAGTGGGTTGCACTGATTATACAACAGGCTCGGATAGGAAACCGCAGTCGCCCAGGAACCTTGGAAGTAATCGTGGACTGGCCAGAAGGCAAAGATTTCGGCCTGTCACCAGACGAGAAGGTGACACATGCTGAAGAGGCCCCCACTGTATAATAAACTACCAGAAAATGAGAAGCAGTACGCCCTGTTCGCTGATGGGTCCTGTTGTCTTGTGGGAAAGCATCAGAGGTGGAAGACTGCTGTATGGAGTTCTATATGACAAGTTGCAGAAACTGCTGAAGGAGAAGGTGAATCAAGTCGGTTTGCAGAGGTGAAAGCCATCCAGCTGGCTTTCGATATTGCTGAACGAGAAAAGCCTGCATCTTGCATCTTCCTTAAGAAAGCACTGATGCAAGGCTGTTGGATATCTGGGGATAGAGAGATGTTCTTGATCACTCAGGTTTAGTTCTATTTTATTTTTTTAAATAAAATATTAACCCTAGGCACAAGAAAGACTAACTAGTACAATGTTCAGGCCACTCGGAGAGGTTAGATGTGGGCTCAGATTACTTCAGATAAAAAAGGGTAATGAAACTGGGCCTTCTAAATCCTTTGGTGGATACTTTCATTAAGAGGTTAACAAGTAAAGGAGCAATGGCAAGTACTTTGAACATAACCTCTGGGTGTTTTTGTTTTTCTTATAAATGCCCACTCTCTTCTTCCTGCAAGAAATGGCTAGGTCTGTTTTGTTTTGAGTGGCAATGTTTCTTTTTTAATACTATGTAGAACTTTCTGCCTCATTTTAGTAGCAAAATGAATAATTTAGTGTAATCTGAACCTGTGTGTTTTATGTCTTGATTTGGCTGTCAGACACTGCCCCCCCTCCTCCCCCCCCCGTTAAATTAATTGAGAGGCTTAATTGTGGGAGAAACTGTATTTTCTAACAGGAGCGGAAGGGCATGGACATCTCTCAGTTGGTAGTTTAGCTGTTTCCAACCAAGAGTGATGAGCGGTTAACATGTTTGTGTTTCTCTATTCTAATACTCAGCAATGAGCTATTCAGTGGACTGATCCAAGTGGTCACAAGCACGCAGAAAACCCAACCCAGAATGCATTTTCATGAGTAGATAGCGAAATGTCCAGATAAGATCCTTCTCTTTTCAAAGATCAGATCCAGTGAAGCTGGAAGAGGACATGTTGAGAAATTCCTTAAGTATTTACATGATGCTCTCTTATGTATATGGTGTCATACAGAACAGCATTTCAGAATTCATATTCCAGAGACCCTCACTCTTAGAGGTAGCTCACTTAAAGGCAATGTGACCATTCTGAACGGCTGCATTCACTAAAGCTAATTTCTTCCTTCTGTTTTGGCTGAAAGAATTTTGTGCCAATGAATTTGTTTTTTTCCATCTTTAGAAGGTGCTGAATAAACAGTTGGAGCCAGGTATAATAACAAAAACAGTTTTAAAATGTTAATTCTTGACCTCTGATAATAAAGGGTACAGTATTTAATACATGTACATATTTCCAGCAGGCTACAGCCATGTCCTTTTGTTTTGCAAACTGTACAACCATACTACAAAGGAATGGAGGCTTAAAACATGGGAAATGATGCCCTTTTGGTTGAAGGTACTCAGGAAAAGCCAGCTCCAGACAGATTATTTTTAAATATAGCTAGGTGCTTCAAACTGCAGATGGGAGGTGCTTCTGAAAGTCTTATTAGGCCCTTGTCTAAAAATGTGAGTACTAGGCACCTTCTACATTTCTAAGTCTGGTCTAGGAATTTCTTATTCTACCTTCAGCTTCTGAACATTAACAATTTACTCTGAACTAGAATATGTCTCTGTTTAATAGAACAGAAGAATAGCTAAATAAAAGACTATGACCTGCCCCCCTGCCCAAATCTAGACAGAGCTAAAGGACCAAATGAAGTGTTACTACAATACTGAAAACATAATGCAATCAAAAATTAAATGCTGCAGTGATCCAATGACAGAACAAAATGTCATGCTCCTACTCTGTCCTCTAACACTGTTGTCATCGTCTTCCTCCTCTTCCTCCCCCATCTCCTGCTTGCCCCAAAAACTGGCTAAAGATCAACAACTTGCTATCTGGAACTGAGTGCATGGCCATCCAGGTCACTGCACTGAGGACAAGTGCAAGGGAAAGCAAGTAGACTATGTTATTTGAAAGAAAAAGCCAAGAACTTTCTTTTACTTCCCCTTATCCTGGGTCAGTACCTAAAAGAGATTTTTGGTTTAATGACACTATTGCACCTAGAAAAGTGGAGTTTATGCACAACTACCAGGCTGCAGAAGATAAGCTGCTACTGTTGATCCTTTTTAAAACATATAGAAATACAGGTGGATCAAATTGTGCTGTATAACAACTGTGGGTAAATAATGCCATGCTCTAGGCTTTGTACTCAGGTATTCAAAAGAAAAGACCTAATTTTACATGTAATCACCTCACTATCAGTTTCTAGAACCTACCTGCCAATTAATCATCCAGTGTGGGAGGCCCTCATTTGAGAAATGGAGGATGACTGTAGGCAGCGGGGAGCCCAATCTCCAAAATTCTCTGCCCCACGTGTGCACTCAGGGATGTATGTTTTTGTATATTGGTATGCATCTGTCTCTTACAAGAACACATACACTTACTGTCCTGTAGACCCTGAGAGTTAAGAACGGGTACAGCTGAAGTCCTCTTCAGACCTTTCCAAGGTCAGAATGCAGACCCCCTGCGGCAGCTCTGACCTGTCTCAGCACAGTACAGATACTCCACCGTTCTGACAGGCTGGCAGTTCATCACCCAGATGCAAGGCTCTGATCTCCCCTGTTTGTCAGCAAAGCTGTCACAGGTGAAATTTTGCAGATTTCCAAAGGCAGGTGAATTACAGAGTCAAACATGACTTGGGGGCAGAGGCAGAGAGGAGGGCAGTTATAATTTCTTTAAGTCTTCAAGATGTCTCAGGCATGGTACTTGGTGCTTCTGTCTGGCTCTCGCCCATGAATGTACTGGAAGAGGCCTAAGGGATAGTTCTTGGAATTCTTCAGATTGTCAGGGACCTGCTGCTCAGCCAATGGGCTACATATGGATTTCTCATCTCTAGGAGGTAAAGATTTAAGCCCTGTATTGAGCCATCTTCAAGACTTTCAGACTTCCAATACTCATATTAAATAGGGCCTTCTGAGTCCAAAACCTTTACATTCTTATACATGAAACTTTACTTACTTTTCCATAAAGCTTTATATTTTGAAGTAGTTAGGAATCTTATGAGCATGGAAACATGAATCCTGTATGTCCTGTACAGAGCCCTGATACAGGGCTCTGAATCTGATGGTAATTCCAATGCTGCAGTTCAGAGCTCTCTTAAGCTGTTAGAATGCAGAATGAGACTTAAGTTTTGGTGTTGAGTTGTGAATAATAATAATGAACACTAGCTAGTCGTGTTCCTTTATGGTGGAAACTCGGAAGCAGCCCCAGACCAACAATCATGTGAAGGACTCCTCAAAATGAAGCAGCAGACATCTCAGGAAAAGCCTAACCATGAGCGATAGTAGAGAAGAGAAAGGTTATAGGTTTATCAAGCAGGAAAAGTAGTTACACTAGTATATAGAAATACAGTAAGCAGAACTGATCAATCTATACAGCACTTATGTATTCCCTAGCTAATCTCACTGGTATTCCAATAATAATTTGACAGTGTTCTACTTTCTATGTAACTGGTCAAGTATTTAGCAAATAAACTATACAGCAAATACCAGTGAGCTTCATTAAATAATACATTTTCCTCCCCTTTCCATTGGTATTCAAGTAGCTCAGTGGCACACTGTTTGGGAGGGGAGGAAGGTAAAAAAAAAAAAAAAGGATTTATTAAATACGACATTGACTGACACTGTGAAAGCTAGATCCAGTTCATTCTAAACAGATAATTTTGTGACTGCATGAGCGATGAAAGGAGGTCAATACTCTTTGCGGAGAAAGTGAAGGGTCAAAATGCACTACTCACACACTCTGAGTATTTCCATCTTCCCAGACATAATATACACTGCATATACTTGTGTGATTCTAGTCTCCTCCTCCTGGTCTTTTCAACCTCAATGCTAAAACATACTTTCCTTGTGAGGAAAAAAGTGGTGAAAGTGATCAAAATAGATTACTTTAGAAACCTACACCAAGGATCAGTACAAGAACTGTCTCAAGTAATTGAGCCATAGTTTTAACTCCACAAAACAATTCTGTTCTAACACATCTATTGCCCAAAGCATTTCCTAGGTATACCTGTGTTGTTGTATACGTATTTCATTGCGTTGGCCAGTCAAGTGTCAAAGATACAGGCCTGCTTCCCTTGCAATTCTGGGCTCTGACACTTATCCCAGTCACCACCTATCTGAGAGGAAAGCAGGATATTCTCAAAGATAACTCTAGTACACTAGTCGTAACATTTATGTGGACATGATCTCTACCTTACTAATGCCATCACGGTGTCTCAAAGGAAAATAAAGTAGCACAGAAGCAGCTCAGGTTTCTATCATGTGCTGCTATGAATGGTGAGGAAAGGATGATGTTAAATGTGCAACCGCTTCCTTTTTTCAAATTTATTTATCTATTCTATATTGGGAATGAACTGCCCAACTGAAATATTGCTAAATGCCAGCAGAAAAATTTGTGGATTAGGAATGCTGTGTGAAATATCATCTTCACAGATGCAGTTTCCCCAGTGTCCCCCATATAGGCATATAATGAAACCCCATCATGAAAATAAACATACCTTTCTGCTAAATGTTGTTTACATATAAAAGAATGGGCATAGACAAACTTGTAGTTTATATAAGCCAAGATTGTCTCTTACAGGGGCCAGTACCAAATGCTAGAGATGAAGGTGAAATAAAATAAAAACTGATAGGACAACTTGCCACAAGGAGAATTCCTCCTAATTGTGAAAAGTTAGAGAACGGCTGAAAGATGAGTTCAGACAGTACAAAAGGAAACGGATATCAAAAAAGGGACACATGCAGGGAGAGTTTTGCCAGTTATACAACTATGCATAAGTTAAGTTTTTTTCACACAGACTAAGTTTCTTAGAGTTTATATGATAGCTTTTTACACACGTGGGAACAAACAATATGCTTGGTTCTGAGAGGACACCATAGAGAGCTGCATTCTCACCAACATCCATGTAAGCCTCTAAATAGCTGTACAGGGTGAAAACTTTCCGAAGCACTCCCCAGTTTTCATAGCATAGCCCATCAGGAGGGTCACAACGAAGCCTCATGATGAGTGGCTACGGTGCATCTGGAAGGGGTGTCTGGTTTCTGAGCCAAGAGGCAGAAGCGGGACCCCAAGGGAAGGCTCTGTCCCTGACCCCCTTTGCCCTCCCTTGTTCTGATCTTTATTGGGCCGTCTGCCTCGTAGCATCAAAGGCAAAAGCAGGCCCGTGATTTGTCCTACAACAGCTCTATAAAAAACATAATTGCCCAATAACCCTCTGTCTGCAAACCAAGCCATCTTCCTGTTTCTTCTCTCATAAAGACTATTTGACAAGCCTGTTCCATCAGCTTATAAAAACCTAGAAATAGTTGCCTTCCCTGGAAAGAAACTTTGGAGTAAAACAGAAAAGAAACTAATTTTTCTTACATATATACGCACAGTCTACATATATACATATGCATACATACACCCTAAGATTTCCACAACAAGTAAAATATGCAAACCACTTAAGACAGCCAAATTACCTACTGGCATGACAAGCAAAAGAAGTATTCCTTCTTAAAACAGGGATGTAAAGCACTATTTATGAATTTATAGGGTCAGAAATGTTCTGTACTTTAATATGAACAAAAGTGAGGTGGAGTATGTGCTGCTAAACTAGAAAGGGAGTGATCTAAAAGTGGTGCAGTAAGAATTATTCTGAATATCCCGGCATTATTCTGAAGTTGTATAGGATCAGAGCCAATTTAAGATTGTTCTTTTTTTATATGTCTCTCTCTCTTTCTTCTTAAAGAGCTAGTTTTCCACCATAATAACATTGCTGCAAGACTTGCCAACAAAAATGATTCTTCAGCCTCCCTGTCAATAAGGATGCTGATGTAAATTGTCCAGTCACCTTTCTGGTTAGTGTAGGGAATAGCTCATTCAGGTGACATGCTGTCCTCATGCATCCTTGAGAAAATACAGAGAAACTCCAAATTAAAATTGGTATACTTAAGCTTTACGCTAGATCACTTTGCGCTTCAGCCGCTAAAAAGTAATTTTAAGTAATCCTTTGACTGAATAATCTTGCCTCTGATGAAAAGTTTGAAAAAGATCGGTTATCCAACAACTTGTCTGACTGTCACAGGTTTCATCTGAAATATTTAACACAGATACACAATTAAGATTTGATTTGTGGTGCTGAGATTTACACTCCTGGCAAATGTAAGAATATTGCATTTTAATTTACTTTCAATACAAAGTAGTTGCTTTGATATGCCTGAGAACAACCGCCTTGGGATCTGTTCCTCCCAAATGACGTCAAATAAGAATTCCTCTATTAACATTAGTGGATGAAGGATCAGGCTCTTCAAAAACAAACAATGAAATAATTTATGACTACTGCTATGGGCCAAATCTTGAAGTGTTTACTTTATTACACATGCGAGACTGTCCTTGAAGTCAACGAGGGCCTCAATGAGAAAGAAAGGTGTTGTTGAAGCTAAGGGAAGATGCTGATTTCAGATTCCACTGTTCTAAATCCATGGATGTTTCAGAATACTCTGATTTCACACTGGTGTACTTGTGACCCAGGATTTGATTTTACAGTGCTGTGTAAGCAAAAAACCAAAATCCGGGACAATGATAAAATCAAACCCTAAGGTGCCCTTGTAGATAAGGTCATTCTGAGAAGACGCATGTCATTTTGCTGCTCATTTTACAGCCAAGGCCTTTTCAGATTCTGTGTCTGAACTCAGGGCAGTGGGTGCCTTATCAATTTTTTCTTGACTTCTAACTTCTATGACAAACAACAGTCTGAAGTGGACTGAATAACTTTTCATCTAATATGACTGATAATCTCTCCCCAGCATTACTGCTAAACTGTATGTTCAAGATATTTATCAAGCATGTATCCTAGATTTCCAAGTCACAGCGTGCAGCACTATTTACTATCTATCAATAAGCTGGTGTCCTTAAGCAACAGCATCACACCTTAGCTACAGGGAAGCCAGGACTGGAATTAATTCAGCTACTTTGAATATGCCAGTTCCAACTTAGTTTGATCACCAGTGTTAAGGCAATTGCTGCAGTACCTCTTGAATTCAGTCTTGGCATAACTTCAACATTTCTGTCAAAATGAACAAGGTTCATCAGGTAGATTTTTTGAGAAATATGGTGTATGAGTAAGTACTAATAGTTTCTTGGACTAGTGTTGTAAATTCTCCTGCATCAGCTAGTCTGAAGTCAGTTCAGCTCACAGGATTCAACTTTTTTTAAAGCAGATTGACAAAACTGGGATTGTCCATTGGTCTTACTATAATACATAGCTATAACGCTGAATAATGTCAGCAGCTGTAATTTGAAAGTTTCAAGTAATATAATAAATTATGTCATTCACAGTACATAGGACATATCTTCATATATCTTCCTAGCTTTTTTCAGTCCTACACAGAAATAAAATATTTAATTTCCATTCGGTTATCTGTTCTCTAATTTGTATTCACCTAACTAATTGTCTCTGTGGGACTGAATCTTGATTACAATTATCTATCTCCAGATTTTTATACAGCTGCCAGTTGCTGCTGGCTAACAATCTGGTTCCAACATTCACTCTCTTGATTTCTTATCGTGCATCGATTCCTCTCTGTTCAGTGGCCTCCTGTGATTAGACAATCAAATTGCCAAAAAAGAACCACTTCCTAAGCCTTCTCTGCATTCTTTTTGTCCATCACAAGGCCAATGCATCTTCATGTGGGACTGCTCTGCACCTCCCCAGCAGATACCACTGCAACTTTTCGGTAGTTACGCTTCTGAAATATCTTCTACCCCCTCTCCAGGCTCTTTCCTTCCCTTTGTATCTTCTGGAGAAGCAATACCTCTCCAACTTTGCACAAATTGGAAAGAACTAATCTCCCAAGCAGCTACAGAGTGACCTGCCTGGTGTGGGCATAAGTGCCTGTGGCCCAAGGCAATCCAGTTGGCTTGTTTTACAATGTGAGATGATATAGGAGCCCTACTTGTTGTCTCAAACACTGTAAAGCCAGCCTTAAAGAACTAAACCAACTTTAAAAATACAAAAGCAGCAAAGTACCGGTCACCTAAAGTCAGTGTCTGCCTCTTTCTCCTGATGTTTCAACTCTTCTCACCAATCCTCTTAGTGCTTCCCTCTATCTCCTCCCTGGATAGCTTGTTTCCTCTTAGTTCATCTAAGTGGTGAACAGAAATACTCTTAAAACACTTTCAGAAGTAATGTATATACATGGAGTGAATACTGAGCTCACCCTATGATGAGAAGATAGTATTTTTGGTCAATGAGGACTTCAGGCAGAGTTTCAAGTACAGCTCATCCAGAATAGTGGACAGGTAGTGGTCAGTCACATACCTCAGCCATCTCAATCTTATTCTACGTACTGCCCAATCTAGGAATTCCTTCTTCCTTGTGTCTACCACTAGTGTCTGCCTACTCCTCCCACCCAATTCCTCTCAGGGACTCCCTAGTGATTTATTCTCCTTTTTGCTGAGGAAAGCTCTCAGCAGCATAGCTAACCCTGTTTCTGTAAAACTGCCCCTTCTCCTAGCCTTCCTGTAGCCCTATGTGCCCTCTGCAAACGGCATGCCAGTCTTAGGAGCCAATTGCTAGCACAGATACCTCCACCTGGGGGAAGCAGAGAACCACAAAGAGCTCCTTACTTTTGGAAGGTTCCTGAGTACTCTTCTGCTGCAGGCAGGAAGTTAGCTCCTAAATATGCATAATCACACTCCAGGCTTAACAGTTGTGGCAGGACCAACACCAATGCTGAACAACCAGAACCTGGCCTAAAACCTGTTACGGGCAGGAGTTCTCATCTAAAAGAGGCACTGTGTTGGTTTGTGTTGTCCTGAGAAAAACTGGACTGGCATCACCTTTGTGAAGACTGATAAACTTTAGAGTTTATGTGCACTTCCTCCATAAACAACTTTTCCATGTAAACACCAAATTCTGAATCTGTTTAAAACTCATACTTCCAATCTATCAATCTTGATGGTTTCTCTCTCCCAAGGAAGAACTGGACCCAAACATGGGGTTTCACCTCTAGCTGTATATGGCTTTGGGATTGATGCAATACAGTGAGGTTATAAAAAGCAAATGGCATGATGCTAGACAGATTCATTGTTCTGGAAGTTGGAATGTTAAGCTTGTCTGGGCCACCAGGCTGTAATGCATGTATTCTCCTAATGAAGGTTGCGTTACGTACATTGAATGATTACTACAGTAGTAATTCCTAATTCTACAGTACTGGAGAAGAAAACAAGGTATACCATTTGTAATGACATATACTATTAGTATGCAGTATTTATGCAGTAAACTGTATTGACTTCTGTGAAGAAAGCAGAAAGGTGCTGGATACAGCACTTAGCATGACAGACTGAATTTTGAGAAAAAAATGGAAATGAATGCCTGCTCTTAAAAAGTGAATCAATGTGTCAGTGGTGAAAAAAGTCCACGCTGAGCAGCAGGAACATATTTTATTTACAGTCTCCTCCAAAGATGCTAGTGTAGTAAAAAAACGATAACTTGCCTTGAAACATTAAAAACCCGAGTTGGCCCATCTGATATTTAGATCTGTGGCCCAACGCCTTCAAGCCCAGTGCTGATCTTTAAGACTCCCTGCTCAGCAACTGTTCCACAAAGTTGTTTAAAATGAAGGTCTTGATCCTGCTTAGCAAATCTGCATGGTATAAAGTTGAGCTAAACCAGAGCCTTGTTAAACAAAATAAGGCTCAGGGCTGGCTTGGAAGTTTGCTCATGCTGTACAGAACCGAGACTCAAAGTAGAAGCAGGTAAAAAATAATTGTGGAAGAACAAAACTTTCCTCTAGCTCCATCACTCAGGCTCTTACACATATTGAAAAAAAAACAGCCACCAACTTTTACAGCAGCAGGACTTGGAGTGCGCTATCGGGAAACCCACTAAACCTTTAAAGGAGGTACCTTTGGAAATATTTTATAGATACTCGTCTCCCCAGTAGGAAAGTTAGTGCTGGAAAGAGACATCTTTAACAAATAAATAATAGTTCATTAAGTCACTTGTCTCCGCAGCAGGAAATAAACTAGGGGGTGGGGAAGGAGGGTGGTGGGGTGACAAAGGAAGGGAAACAAAAAACGTTACCCTCACAACCCCTCTGCTCCAACAGAGCTGTATTTATTTAAAACACTCTTCTCTAAGACAGATGGAAAAAATAATTAAACCAGCCACCCACCCCTTTTATTAAACTCCTTTGTGACCACCAGGGATATGATTAACATGGCCACCATAAAAACCCAGTCCCCTACCCTCAAAATAAAGAGGAAAACACAAGACTGAGACACCGTGCAGGGCAGGAAGTAAATTAAGAACCTGCCTCTAGGGTGGTGAGAATATTTTTTAGAGTGCCTGCTGGAAAATTTGACAAGAGAATCACAGTAAAGGGGTAAGCATTCAGTTTATCCCAGCTAGGCCTTGAGGGCTCACGGAAAAGAATCTTCCTCTTACGGAATCAACTTGGTGTGGAGACGCTGTGTGGAACTGCCATAGCTCAACAGCAGAGTAAACACAGAGGATACATAGCCACTTGTGAGGGCAGAATGGCAAGATAAAAGTTGTCCCAAATTTTCCAAGTTTTGAAGCTTGCCCAAATCCTCTGATGTCCCATGTGCAATCACAGAGACCATTCATGTGGTGCTAGGCATCTCATCTATTCTTTTTATTTAATTCACTGGACTTTTCTATTGTCCTCCTACTGCTGCTTCAAGGCATTCCATGCTTACAGAAGGCCAGGACAGATTTCCCCAGAAAAATCCGTCTTCATTTATACAGTGCAATAGAAGTCTGGATTTCTCCAGTTGATTACATAGCACTATGGCAAATCTAGGTACATGGATCCATGCAGCAGATGGTTTTTTTCCCCCTACTAATGCCCTTTTATTGTTACTGGCACCTTAATTTCCAGTCCAAACCAGCCTCCCTTCCACAAGATCAAAGATACTCAGGACAAACAACCTTCATCCCTTTGCGATGACTCTTCTGTGATCTCTTAAACTCTAGTACCCTGCCTGTCATCAGAATCGTAGGAAAAACAAGAAATCTTAAACTTATCTGTGGCTATTCACATGCATTCTCATTGGCACAGTGGCTACAAAACCAGATGGAAACAAAATAGCTAATTAATACAAGGTTAGGACGGGCTTTATGTACATGACTCTTTGCAGTTACAAAAGGAGTCCACACTGGAGGCATCACTGTACTTAGATACTGACTTTACTGTATTATTTCCATGTTATCTTTAGTAATAAACTTACCCTTTCTGAACACGTGTGTACCGACATTTGCTCCTGACTGCAGCGCTTCATTTGTTAGGATTACCCCTGGGCAAAAGGAGATCAGCCAGAATCAGTACGTAGAAGGCTTTTCATCACAGCAGCCTAAAAAATGTTATGCATAGTGTCTATCAGTGCATAAAGGTGATCAGAAGCCATGCCAAATGTGGCAGCCTAGAACAAGAAGCTGCCAGGATAAAATGATAGTCATCTCTACAGTATAAGATCTGTCAGCTTCCCAAACCAAAGATTTCCTTTCCATGATTGCCAAGGAAGCTCCTTGCACACTGTCATCATTATGTCATATATAAGGAAGCATTGAAAACATTTTGAATATCTTGTGAGAACACATTCACAGAAAATATTCCTTGATTACATTTGATTTCAAGCTGACCTGAGAAACATTTTGCTTGCCTTCCATAAACCACAGGCCAGAATGTGCTATTCTCCTTCCCCTAGGAAAAACAGGAGGCCTAATGGCTTAGTCATAAGTTCTTAATATAGAGCAAGCTCGTGATTAGTATTACCTATGCTGTGGTAGATGTTGACCATCGCAGGATAAGTGACACCAGCTCAAGTCAGCTGTTGTATGGATAAAAGGTCTCCATTGAGCTGTCACAGTGACAACTGTTTATGGTGTTCTGTAAATACAGAAAAGAAAGATACCTGGAGTGCATGTAAGAGGAACATATAGCCCAGACTGACAATTCGCTATAGAGAAAAGGACTGAAATAGAAGATGCTCCCACTTTAATGAGGCACCTTTTTGAAGAAAAAGGGGAAGAACAATATTAGCACTGCATAGGTCAAAATCTCCCCTGCCCCCCCTAGTAAAATGAAGGTTTTCTTTAGTAAAATGGTTTAATAATGCATGATTAGGAGGAACAGAGGGATGGGGAGATGGTAACTACAACACTATCCAGTTAGGTAAACAGTAAGCAAAATCAGAAAAGTAGGTATTAATTATATCTAATATTTGTTAGTGTCTATTTTCTTAGAAGAGCTGAACACATTTTATAAGCACTACATTACTGGTATGCATAATAATAGATAACCAGGGTTTTGATAACTAGACCACTGTACGTCATTGTCGATGCTAGGGAAAATTAGACCAGTAGAGTGTGGTTCAGCAAAAGGACACTGAGTCAGGAAACCATGACTGCATTTATTGCTGGCTCTACCACTAAAGTGTTTTGAGACTGTGAGTAAATCACTTTGTCCCTACCTATAAAATGATAAGGACAAATGGGCTTCCTTTATAAGACATATATTGACATAAATGGATAAAAAGCATTAAAATTAAAGATGAATGCTATTGGATAGCTGAGATTGGGCTTAACAAAGCATTACTGGAACGTACTGTCTACGTGGAAGTGAGAATATCTGCTGAGCTGGACGTGGAAGTCTCATAAAAGTATCTTTCATGACTGTGCAGAGATGACAGCATCATAATTCTAATGTCCTGTCTGGATGGCTTTTATACAGCAACATGCATACTGTTCAGTACAGTTTAGGATATCTTTACCTAGCTATTTTAATGTCTAGCTACTAACCTATCTAACTACTTTAAAAATAGTTTTAATTTATATGCATCGTATCACATTCTCAGCAGGGATCACAAGTCAACATCCAAGTCTTAGGGTGTGAGGGAGGAACTGACCTTGCCAGAATTTCAACTTACGGTTATTGGCAATCAAAGTATTTCTATCCTGCTGCTCTGACAACCAATCTGTTCATCTGGCAAGCAGTTATTAAGCCTGCTCACTGGCATTTTATCATCACTTGTAGCATTCATCCACTGCTTGTGGGGATGGATCTCAAAAGAGAGATTTTGAGGGTTTTAATCAATTTCCTGAGTTTTGCCCATCAACAGTGTCTTCATTTCCTGTCACTTTATAAAACAGGGTTAAGTTACAGTCACAGACGTGTTTTGGGTTATTCTAAGTAATCCCACTGAGCTGCTTCAAGTTTACACTCATCTGGGATCCTGCTGCAAAGACTATGGGGATTGATGGGAATCTTCAGCAGACTTTCTATCAGGTCTTCCAGCCTTGATCCTACATTGTTCGAATCTATCAAAATTTGACCGTTCACTTGAATAGAACCAGGAATAAAAGTCTAATGAAGTGGCAGTTCAGCCCTCAGTGTAAATTGTTCATGGACTGGAAAAAAGTATCAGAGCAGTTGGAAAACTGCTGTCTTCATAATCCTGTACTGAATGAACATAAATTTTGCATTTAACTAATTTCATATATTTAACTAAGAACTAGTGGGTGCTGCTTTCTTGTTTTATTCTGAGAGAGATCAATTTCTGAGTTCTATGGTAATATTGTATGAAAAAAGATTAATGTGTACATAAAGATTTTCAATATTTGGGTCTTACCTAGACATCTCTGATAACCTAGAGTTTAGCTTCTATGGGACAAAATTTTGCCTAATTAAAATTTTAAACTGTGAACTGTGAAGTAAACTTATGCTAGTTGTAGCCTGGAGAGTTATCAGGGACTTGACTAGGGACGTTAAGAAAAGTCCAAGTGCATTAGGTACATGGATCACTCTAACTTTTATGATTTAAAATGAGTTTCTTAAACAAGTTCCCATGTTTGTTTATTGACATGATTTCCTGTGACAACTTTGTCTCACTGATACCCAGATCTGTGATCCATTCACTCATAGGACATTGTGTTTAAAGGCATCATCTGATATGACAATGATGGCTTTTTTTTTTAAATAAAGTTTTTTTTTTTCTTTTTTTGTGTTATTTGGCAGGTGAATAATGAAATAATGAAAGCAGGTAATCTAAACCAGCACATACTACAACTAATGACAGAATCATAGGTGATACTGGGGGATTAGTGTGGGAAAAACTGCTCAGCATTATTACTAAAATGACCATCTTCAGTAAGGTAAGGCAGAGTAGCTGTGTTGCCACAGACAGTCTCTTGCTTGAACTGGTCTCGTTACTGTGAGATAACAGTCTACGTAAGAGAAAATCACCTAATAAGATTTTTCCAACATAAAATTTAGGTTAAAGTTCTCAAAAGCAAGTGATTACAAAACTGTGAATTTATCTACCTTATGTCCAGTTTCATTTTACATAAAATAATATTCTCGTGAGTGCTTTAATTTATATATCACAGTAAAGTGGGTTTGCTTGTACTCAGGCAAATACATTAATACACTTAATACGTTTTGATGCTGTCACCGTCTCTCAACTAACATATATAATTTTCAACTAATATATATAATTTTGTTCTTAAGTTTAGACCACTTTTGACAGACAATTCAAGGAGATGGCTCAATTGTGTCAGGAAAGAATCTTTCTAGGAACTGATATTTAACAAAAAATTTCTGCTCACGTCAACCAACCATTTGTCCATGAATTACTGATAGCTTTTCACAACATATTCTAACTTGAATTTAACACTCTTTCCTCTTCATTTTTTGTATCACCTCTTGGAATTATATCAAAGCTGAGAAGGCTGGGAACCTAGTTTGCTTAACAGAAAATGTGACAAGCACAAACGTCTGCTTTGGCATGCAGATTCCTGCTCTTAAAGAAAGCAAAAGTGTTAGAAAGCAGGAAACCGTGATCCTGGAAAAAAATGACTTTATGTACTTCTGAAAACTTGGGGCAAATTTAATTAGCTGTCAGGCATGAGGGGACAAAAAATATTTGCTTATGCTTTCAAAATACTGTGAATGGTCAGAAGCTCTAAAAAACACTGGAAAGCATTACTGTGATTAATCAATACTGTTGTGCCATTTGAGTGAAAAATGTATTATCTGTCAAATGAATAAGGATTTCAGGCAGACCAGCCTAATTAGACATAATATCTATTTATGTATCCATCTACTTTATACCATAATAATAA
Organism: Ciconia boyciana; assembly: GCF_034638445.1. Taxonomy (NCBI): domain Eukaryota; kingdom Metazoa; phylum Chordata; class Aves; order Ciconiiformes; family Ciconiidae; genus Ciconia; species Ciconia boyciana. The sequence continues at coordinate 2,713,305 of NC_132948.1, forward strand.
ACTGTAATAATAAACAATATGTGAAAATGGATTCTAGGAACCTGATCAAATATGTATTTAGTTGAACATACTCTTTCCATTGGCTTCAGTATTCACCATTGTTCATGTTGTAATCCTACAGAGTATTGAAATTAAGAGATTTAGTAAAAAGGATAGAGGAATTTGTCACTGGAGAGGATGTTGATATTTATTCAGCACGCAGAAATCCTAAAACTCTGTAAGACCCTAAGTATAATTAATACATTACTTCTTTCATTATGGGTATAGTTTAAATCACTGTGGCTCTGATTCACTGAAGCCCTTAACCCTGTATTTGACTTCAAGTAAGATCCTAAGGCACGCTACAGTCACATTAGGTGTATGCTTAAATGCTTTTGCTGTATAGGGACAGATTTAAATTAATAAGCACCAAAATCTATTATGTAAACAGATGTCTAAATGCAAACTGATACCATAAAATTAGTTATTTTTCTATATTTGTTTTCCAAACAAGTATCATGGACATCAAACATCAAAACTGAAAAGTCAAGTACTTGGACTTTGGGAAATAAATCAAGGTTGCCCATGTAGAACTGCATCTATAATAGTCTACTCAGCCACAGACATATTTATGACAAAGAAGATGCCAGACACAGCGATTGTGTGCTGTTTTTTCTACTGTTTTTGCCACTCCTTGTTCAACCAAATCTCTTTAAAAAATGAATAAAAATCAAGGAAAGTTTGGTCTGGATTAAAAACTCAGGAAAAAAAAAAAAACAGGCAAGGAAATGGGAATTTGAAGAAAATGAAGCTCATAGCCTAAGTGAAGACAGTTCATACAAAATATTTTTGTAACTGAATAATTGTGGTAATGCAGCAGTCCGATTCTCTTTGATAGCATGATCATTGCTCTTTCCTCAATCACTGTCTATAAAATAATAAATACTGCTATCTCCTGGTTTAGACATGTAGATGTTATACTGTGTCTTGGCATATTACTGGGAAAACCTTCAGACAAAATTAGTCTAGCAACAGTTCGAGAGCAAACTACATACTCAGATCTGGTTTGATTTTTTGAAGCAGTATGGAAAAAGAAAGGTTGATGATTTTTATTTGGTTCATCATAAAGATAGGCAGGTCTTCACAAAAGTTTTTTTCAGGCTTATCTTGAGAGAAACCCTAACATCTCTACAATGGCAGTGTTGGTAGCTCCTAGTCCTACCTTTGTCAAGTGTCTGAAACTGCAGCTCTTACTGTCAAAAGTTATTTAATCGCTGTGTGAGATGGACATAAGAATCAGTGGAATATGTGATTTATTTCTGCACAGAATTCCTAAAAAGAACTTGTAATTTAGTTGCACTGAAAACCTGGGGATGGACAAAGTTAATAGAAAGAAGAAATGGGAAAGAATTTTACATCTATAAGGAAAAAAGGAAAGAAAAGGCTGCAGTTGAAATGTTTGGTTAAAAATGTTTACTAGATTGGTTACTAGAACCATAAGAGGCACGATGTGATAGCAGGTTTATTCATTTCTAATTATGGACATGGCTTTATCTGCAAGTCTTCCTCCCCCTTCTCTGCTAACTGCCCCCCTCCTTTTTCCTCCTGTCCCCTGGGGCAGCACTGTGGTGGGGCTCAATCACTCTTTTATTAGTTGTGATATACTGTGGCTAATTCCCTTAATCTGGACCTTGCTTTCCTATAAAGCCCAGACCTCAGGTATTGAATTTCCCTGATCAAAGTGCAACCAGTGTGGGACACAGCAATCTCCACTAAACAGGGGAGCTTGGGAAAGCTCGTAAATGAAGTAAAAGAAATACACATACACACACGCACTCACAAGATGGTGCAATCAATTGGTAGAACAATCACGTGTGAAATATTACTGGCTCCTTAAAGTGCTGGTTCTGGGATTTACTGCAGTGTATTAATCTGCTATGCTTAATGCATTGACCTTTCACCCCTAGCAATTCAGTAGACGGTGCTTGAATTGCCAGAAGCTAATACAATGGATTAGGATCAGAAAGAGCCCACCATATTGAAGTGCCATGGCAGCCCTAAACCATATGACCAGTAACTTCTCCACCTTTCTTAATAGATACTGCCAGACAATGTGGCTACCACAGAAAGGCCTATATTGACAGCAGAATTTCTGGAAAGGGAGATAGTGGAATAAAGGCTTGTTATAAAACAATACAGAAGGGCAGTCTTGTGACTGAGTCACAAGACAGGGATTTAGAAGAATTTGTTTTATTTCATGCAGTCATTCTCTCCTTGTGTGTGACTTTAGGCAAGACAATTCACTTCTTAGGATCGTGTCCTTCCTATCTGTAAAACTGGGATAATGGCACTTACCTAATTTTCAGAGGGGCAGTGGGGAAGCTTTGTTCATTGACATTTAAAAGGCACTTCAGGATCACAGGATTGAAAGTGTTATATATTCATGCAAAATAGTATGATACTCAGTTCATTAAACATCCGTATAGATGGAGAAGAGAATGGAAGAGAACCTGCCTTCATAAGTACACCAGGAAACTCAATCATTAATCTAAAAGCTTTCTCTTGAAAGTGCTGTGTTCATTTGAACCAAAAAGTTAGTTCAGATCTAAAAATAAGTGCTACACAGACTTGCCGAAATGTGTAGAAATAAATGATATGGAGAGCAATGTGTATCTATAATGGTGAGATAATCAAATGTCCTTTTCCTACTTCCTTGGTCATTCAAAATCTCTACATTTCATGTACAGAAAAAGCTTTGGAATTCAATTTCCAATGTTAACTCTTTGGTGTCATCTTTAACTATTCCATATAATTTAACACACAGTTATACAGTACTACTGAATTTGAGAGGAGTGTCCAAAAACCTCATAAAGGAGATTATTCTAAGTAATTGCTATCAAATACTATTAAATTCTGAATAGCATTAAGCCCCCTCCACCCGCCTGCACAGGCACTCTCATTTAGGATTAAAGGGACCTTTATTTGATTTGTTTTACTTCAATACAAAATAAATTAGGTTGACCTAAATTAAGCCCTCTTCGATACTCAGGAAGAGTGTCTACACAGGGATTTACTATGCTTTAATTGGTGCACTTCAGAAGTTAATTTGGATATTTTTTCCTGACATGCTCAGAAACTACCACAGGGTACATGTGTCATTTATAAAATGGCGCAGAATTTAGAACACAGGGCTCTGTGAATATACATTCAGAATTTACCACTTCCGTGAGCTTACTGGTACTGCTGTGTACTCCTCAGAACTGGAATATACTTGTAATGATGAATAATGGTGAGATCCACTTCATCAAACTTCCGTTATGTAAAGCGAGGTCTCTAGTCTGTTGCGTATACTAATTCAACAGAAAGATATGCAACCCTAGAAGATGACAAAGGCATCCTGGTACGCATCTCTGAGGTTCCTGTTATATGATTGCTTTAAGTCAACATAAGAGGAGGCTGTCCCCAAAAAAGTTCACATCGTATTCCCTTGTCCCTAGCTGCGTGTTTCGCCATCTCTCTTGTGCCAGCAAGCATTCATACAACTGCGTAACAAATTGAGTCGGGAAACTGATCCAACTGAAACCAACTCTGAACAATAACAACAACAACAAGAGAGAGAAAAACATTAGTTACAGAAGAGTCACTGCATGATGACTTAGGCAGGCTTGATTTTGATTGTGCAACCATATCCTAAAAAAAGTAGGATGAGTTGTTTTCCAGAGATAGTTCTTCCACTCTACCAATTATACAAGCTTTGCAAGTCAGTTTATAGCAAACATGTAACTTAAGACAATTGAAGAGAAAGAAACCTAGCCCCAAGAAATCATACTTGTGCAAGCTCCTATGAATGGAAGTAGGTCTGAGTTTCCAAGCAATATTTATACCTCATTCCTTGTGGTTAAGTGTCTTTCTTCAATTTTTCACAGCAAGTGTTGACAAAGACAGTTGGAAACTGTCTTTTAAGTGCTCAATTTATAGTACCTTAAAGGGACCTGGTTTTCAGGAAGTGCCAGGAGCCCATCCTGTGAAAACCATCACTCATGTAGGGCACTCAAAAACTGCTAATCAGTTTTGAAACTCTTGGCCCTATCTAAAAGGAGTTACATTCATGTAAATTATTTTTTTTTATAATAAGCAAATACATATATATTTTAATCCAGCCACGTGAATATTAAGAAACAATCTTTATCTGTGTGGCACTGCTGATCGTGTGACACACGGATCAGACAACACACTGCATTTCAGGAACATCTTGACTCAAAACATTGCGGCCAAAAGGCCCGAGTGCTCAACTTGAATGGCTTTGAAACCAGAGCCCTTCAAATCATAATTCAAGGACTTGGGAGTAGCAAGGGGCAAAAGAGATTAATAGCATAACAGCCGAGAATGGATCTGAGCAGAAGGGATGTCACAGGGCCGCAAGGGACAGTTGGGATTTCTTTGCCCTGGTGGGTTGTGGGCCCTACTGCTTGCTGCCTGACATCAGCCACTTGGAATGCCAGTAATATAACACCCCTGCGACACTCGGTGCTCCTGCCGTACAGTTTTATTGCCCTGCTTCCACTCTCTCTGGTTTATATCGGATTGTGTTTTCCAAAGACAGGCAATAAAGAGGGGAGGAGGGGGAGGGGGATTTATAGCCTGCTAAACTAAACTTCCCTGGGCTTGCTGTCCTCTGTCCCAGCCCTCCTCTTGCTGCCCTGACTGGTCTGGAGGAATAGTGCTTATAGCAAGGTCTCAGGGTGTGAAGGACGAGGCTTGTCAGAGACTACTTGGGTTCTCTTCTTGGGAGGTCAGAGAGCACACACCGGTCATCCACAAACTCAGTTGCTTCAATGTACCAGACGCTGCACCATGCTGTTATGGAAAAGCATGTAGTTTTTTTCACATGCTAATATTCTTGAGACCAGTCCTGAATGGCATACTTAGTATTTGCCACACAAGGCGCTCTCTGTTTGGGGAAGGATTGTGGAACAAGTTCAGGCTTACAAAAATCTGGCTTAATGCAGGGATCTTTAGTAGTTCTGCTTCTGTGAAATGATTGTCAAGGTCTCTGCCTCAACAGAGTTAATGTGAAGGTTTGGCTTGCTGCATGCGTGATTTCAAGCATGGTATGATAGTACGATGTGGCTTAGGATCTTTATAATATAGATCTAACTAAGCTGGGAGCTTTTAGAATGTGAAGATGAAACATCTGGCTAGTCCTGACATCCAAAACACCGCTGTGCCACTGGTTGTCCCATTCCATAGTCCTTAAGATATCTGAGGTGAACATATGTAGCTAGAAACAATGCCAACTGTAGTTTTCTCAGGCAATGCTGTTTCTGCAAGAGATGGCTAGAATCCTGAAAGGCTGCCATTTAGGCATATCTGCTTTGTGACAGGCATAACAACAGCACAATGTGATTTTGACATACTCTATAAATATGGAGGGTGGGGCAGGGGATGGAGGAGAGAGGAGAAGAGGAAGGATTTGGGACAGGGAGAACCATTTCCACACAGCAAATACTTAGTGAAATGCTCACCCAAGGCATAAGCATCTAAAAGAAAGGTTTTTATCTGAGATGACTACTCAGTGGAACATTCCTCAAACTCCCTTGCTGTTCACAGTTTTTAAAACATCCAGTCTCTGCCAGTATTTTCTGGGAGACGGGATAAATAAATGGAATTCTTCCCTACAGGCTTTCCAGTGTAATGTGGTATAGGGCTGAGAGAGAATGAGTGCAAAGCAACTTTGTGAATCAAGTCATTGCATGCAGATAAGTGGGGAGATGGACAAACACCAATAAAATGCAAGCACATGCCACCACGTAAACAGTGAAATTACAGTGTCCTCCACTATCCTGTGATAAAACTGTCAAGTGTCTCTCAACTGCCTGTCATTGACAGAAATTTTAAACCAGCTCTTACTAGCGTGATCTCACAGTGCCAGATGCTCCCCTCTGGTCTCTCATTCATTGCTTTCTGATCACCTCCACCTCTGACAGCTGCCCTGGCTGTGGTGGGTAAGGTGAACACACCAGCAGACAAACACCACGCAGTGGAAGGTATTGCCTCAGCTTCTCTAGGGGGGTTTAATGAGTAGTGATGGGATGAAATGCGAGATGACGAATGGACTCTGCAAGGAATTTGTGAAACCATGATGTTCGAATTGTTTAAGACAGCACTGAACAAAGGGCAAGATAAAATCCTGTACTGAGGGGAAAAATTCAGCAATGGCAGAGATGAGTGGCATAATGGGACTTTCGAATCTTACATTTCTCTGATTGAGAGACTGCACGTCACAGCTTCTAAGTCCAGTTCAGCTGCACACCACTTGACATGCCAAATGATACCAACCAAAGAACCAGCCAACATTTAGGTTAGCAAGTATTTTTTTTCCTTTTTAATCTTTTATCATGAACCCAAATGGCATTGTGATCTTTAGTGTATTATTAGGAGTCAAAGGACTTGGAACTTCACTCTCCAGGGGATTTGGGGTTTTGCAGTATTACATGTATTACTTCTAGGGATAACTTGGTTTCAGCTCAGTATGAGGGACTGCTGTGTGCAACATATAAAATAGGAAGGGGGAATCTGTGTCTGGACACTGGTCAGTTCTCCCATTGCATTTGCAAGCTGAGCCTGTTTCTTTTTTACGTAAAGCAGGTAGATTGCTCCAACTTCAGCTTTTCTTTTTGTTTTCTACAGAGGTAGCAATTCCTTGTAAATGGTCTCCCTACGGGTCTTGAAAGGACCACTGGACTACCACAAGAACCTGGACTACTCAGGCCAGGTTCTTGTGTTTTTATACTTTGTTATTATCCATTCTAAGGAGAAAAAACATAAAGGGGTGGGGGGGAGAAGGAAAACCTGATATTTGGAAAGCATCATCACTTTTTCCCAGCTGTAATGCGAAGAGAAATCCCTCATCTCTTCCCTAGTCATAGGGACAAGATCTTTGTATATTGTGTACTTATAATTTATCTACACCTGTGTACTTATGGTAGCCCCTCTTACTCTTGCTTAATGGCCAAGCACTTTGTGAATCTTTGCTTCTGTCCAGTTATCACCTGCCTGACAGGCTGAAGTTGTCATGACTTCCACTATATGGATTCAGAGATAGTGAGGAAAGGGCAAGATTGTCTTTATGCAAAGGTACTTCTTTTGCAGATGATGGGGTGACATTCAGGAAGCTTATGATACTGAATCAAGTGGAACATCTGTGTGAGGTCAACTCAGAGAGGGAAATCATCATCTGTTAGAAAGACAGCCAAGAGATACACGAAACACATGAATGTTTTGCAGAACCCCCAACTCTTCTGGAGAGTCCTGCCTGACTTCGAACCCTATGGGCTGACATGCAAGCATATGCACTAAGTATAAATGAAATATCTATTCAGCCACGTATGATGCAACAGTTTTTATTTCATGCCCTTCATTGCAGTAGTATGTGATCGCATTTAAAATACAGCAAGGATATGCATGTCTGGATATAAAAAAAAAAAAAATGCTTTTCCATCCCTCCTTGTATAGCAAGAAGGTTTTAATTCATTTTAGGAAAACTGCGTTTCAACTCTGCAATTCAAAAGCAACACCTTAAGTGCATGTGAAACTGTGAGCAATAAGTTGCTAGAGTTCCTGGAGAGCAGCAGGCTTCTGGAGACTCTACCAAACAGTTTTCCACTACGGTAATTTACTGTCCAAAGGTTCTGGGTTTAAGGGGGCAGGGATCTATTTTGTGCTGCTATGAAGAGTAGTAAGAGACTTCAGATGTCTTTAGAGACTGGAACCCAATCAATATTCATATTAAAATTCAAGCTTCACAAAATTTCAGGGAATGCAACCCTGGTATTCTCTATGGTGCATGACATAGATCTGCAAGGCTAGAAGCTGCCAAAACTCTCAAAACTCTCAAAAATTCAGTAAAACACAAGCTGAGTATCTAGGATAGAGGATGCAAGGACAGGTCATGCTAAATGCAAATGTGCCACTTACCAGTTAATCTCTAGAGACAATTTCCTCTGTATTACAGACTGATAAGCAAAGACAACACTGGAATAATTAATTCCAACTTCTTTTAGAAGAGATCCAGCATAAACTGACTAAGGACTCATTTTCACTTGTTAGTTCCTGGAAGAACAAGTAACTACTCTGGACACGCCCAATTAAACTGGCATTTCTCTGTTATTCAGCCATAGCACATCCATTCAGGTCTTCTTAGATTTTCCCTGTTCAGAGGGACAGCAAGAGATAAAGGCACCATTTATACTCCAGAATTACAGATTAGGTCTAAGTAGGAGTTATATTTGTGTGTCCTGCACTGATCGTCTACACGAGAATTAATTTTACTGTTTGTGAGTGAGAATGCAAGTGCTGTCATGTTTTTTAAACATTACTATGGCTTTTTTTTCTCAAGGAAGTTTCACATTCAACTTCCTCTCTATTCTGAAAAATTTCTCTCAACACAGACCTCTGCAAAGACGCCTGACACACACTGCTCTTTAAACAGTTATGGAATCTCAACCTATCTTGAATGCTGCCATGATTTCAAGTATAGGCTGGCAATACACAAATTACAGCACTGTTCTGCCAGGTTTTCAGTGTGTAAATCCGATACAAACATCTCTTGCACTCTCATGTTTTTATTTCCTGATTGCCCTGCATTGTATCTAATGCATTTAACAATTACTTCATCTGAAATATTTCTGGTGGAATAATGAAAACAAATCCTGGATCCCCCTCCTCCTCTATTTCTGCTGCTTATTAACTCAAGGTGATTTAGGACGTCCTTGAGCTTTACAGCAATTGAAATTTATTTCGGGAGCTGTGTGCTTAGGGACATGTGGAAGAGGTTATTTATTCCAAAGAGCCATCCAGCAATGATGATGTCATAGGAGCTAGCAAAATACCATATCAAGTCAGTTAGTTTGCTACCAAATCACTGCCTGCAGTTTCCTATATGTGGTGGCACCTGCTGATATACAGGGTGCCTGAATATATTTGGCATATATATTGCTTAATTTTCATAAATACTTAAAATTAGCTTTTGTCCTCTTATTTTTGGCCTTCTTTAAACCCCTGTTAGTAAACTTTTGCAGTTTTATTTGCAATAGGCAAAGATCTATCGTAAGCAAGTTTTATCTCAATCTAAAGTGAAATGCAGCTCAGTCACGGCAAGCTGAACTCCCAGGAAGCTCTTTGACTGCTTCCTTTGCATATACAATAACAAATGACAGATTTGTGAATAAAGCAAGTGATCTATAATAAGGATATCTTTCTATAGACTCCTATTCAGATGTAGTTGAGTTTGAAGAAATTCTGCTTCAGGTAGCTACCATTATTGAGGCCTTTTTCAGAGCTCTTTCTAAAATTCATGGCTTCCTCCTGAGACTAGCAGTATTCATACTTTGCTCTTGGTTCTGAGGCAACATATACTGGTAAAAACTATCTAAGGTAACAGGTTGAGACAATCACTTCACTATGGTTTGTCTAGTTATAACTTGCTGCCGGGAAGTCTAAATATCCAATCTGTGGAGAGTCTCAGACTTAACCTTGTGGAACACAGCACAGAATCATAGAAAATAGGGCAGAAAGGAATCCTAACAGGTCATCTAAGCCATCTCCTTCCCCAGGATAGCTATACGTGCAGTGTTCCTTGATGGGGAGTCAAGGATTGGGGTTGGGTGCTGTGAGGTGTTTTTTACAGGCTGAACTACAGGTTCCCTATACAATCTTCAGGAAATTATTCGGCACAGCATAAACAAAGGAGTATAATTCCTCTGTCTCTCATATGGATATTGAGTAGCTTAAATACTGCTAGTAAACTGCTGTAGGACCTTTGCATTGCTGGATTAAAATGCATATGATTACTGAAGGTGCCTGAAGTATTTTTTTTCTCATGGTTTGACTCTTTTGGCATCCGATTCAGTGGGACTTGAAAGTCTGTGGGAAGATTCTGTCTGACTTTGAGTACTGAATTAAGTCCTTTGTAGCACTGAGCTATTTGTAAGTGGATTGTGACATTCTGAAATATCAAATTATGCATTATTACTTGTAAATGTTGGTGTGCAATATTCCTCATTGCACATAGCTCATAACTGGCCTGCTGTGAATATCCCATCTGCAAATTAATCCAAAGTGGATTAATAGTTACAGGACTCAGGTGATGTGAATACCGTACCCTCACTGGTTACCAAACACCACCTTCCAAGTATGTTATGAACAACTGTACCATTCAGTGTGTGCTTTCTGCAAATATTCAGATATTAAATTCTCCCTCTGTAGGTACAGTGCTATATAACTTGAACATTCACTGGCCTACAGAGTATCCTGCTATGATTAAGCCCATAATTCTTTCAAAATTCTAGGATACATTCATAGAAATATTACTCAAAACTTAGTTGTATTAAGTACAGGAGTGGGGTTCTCTGCTAGAAAGGTGGTCAGAATATTATTGGGACATCATGGGAGCAATAGGTGTGAAATAGTTATTTGCTACCCGGGAGCCTGGGAAGGAAAGAAGATAATAAATGTAAAGAGGAACCACACTTTCAGTGAAAGGGTGAGTAGGTCACTTTGTGGTGTCGTTGTCTCAACAAGTACAGTCTGCACTGGGTGAGGACCCACATACTTTTGACACCTTTCTTGCATGATGTCCTGAAGCCAGAAGTGGTCCCACTGGTCTTTTTATAATTCTATTTTAATTTACACCAATCCTTCCTTTATATATCTTTCACTAGGATGTTACAGGCAGTCACTGGTATCAGTCACTTTCTCTAAGCAAGCACATTCTTTTAACATGGTCTTTCCCAGACTTTTCTCTGGAAGCTCTTCTCTTTTTTTTTTTTTTGCCTCAAAATGCATTGTTTCCTACCAATTGCTCTTCTCCATTCCCTTAACTTCAAGCAAACAAAGCAGATTATGTCACACATAATAGGGTAACATCTCTAGAGAAGAATTTGGCTTTTATGTGTTCCTCTCCTACTTCTTTAATTCTTCTCTTTCCCCTATGCCAATTCCTTATCTGTTACACCTTCTCTCTCATTCACTTCTTATTCCCTTCATGGATCAGAATCTTTCCTATATCTGCTACAGACTTCTTAAGGTGTCCATGTATGGTTAAAGGGTCCTAATAATAACAGGGATTGTTTGTATGACCTAATTAGATTTCCACAGAGACAGCCTTAATAGGCCCTTTCGGTTTTTTGGATTGTCCGCAAGGTAATAGTGCAATGGCAGTGTTCATTTTGCTTGGCTGTATCAGGCCATATATCACATCCTTTTCCTTTCAGTCCTTCAAATAAGCTTGTCTCATTCTTATTTTGGTTTCAAATTATAGATTATAAATTTAACTTCTCTCCACTTTTCTCTATAATTTGACCCCCAGCTGTTGAAACTACTTCAAGTGATTCCCCCTGCCCACCGTCCACCCCCATTGCTAATGGTTTCATATGAAAGACAGCCCTAGCTTTAGGAACAAATGACGTTCCTCAAACCAGCTGTGATTAATAAAAACTTAACCTTCAACTCTCACTTCCCTTCCTCAAAAGGATAAAATTGATTTGAAAGTGCTGACGATAAGATACATGGGAATACAAAATCTCCTTCAGTCAAGACCAAAGCTGTGCACTGTGACATCATTGTATCCAAAAGAAACGATGCTGTCAGTTCCTCCACTGCCCTATAACTAGAAGTTATTACACTTGTCCCATAGAAGGGATATTTGTTCCTTTACTTTAGCCTTGTTTAGTCTGGCTAGAGCTATTTTCATTCATAACTAACACTAGAAAATATGGGTTCCCCTCTAGGCTCCATTAGAATCAATCAATGTTGTGAAAAACACTTACTAGTATTGGATGAAAAACACTTAACTAGTATTGGATGACCACTTGAAACAATTTTACAGTAACACTGCAGAGTACCTAAACCGGGAAAACGAGACCACATTCTGCTAGAAATGACCCTGCAGTGCCTGTTGTACACACAGACAGGACTGGTAGGTGGCATGAGCCTATACTACTTACTCTTACATGCTGATGTCCTGGCAGGTAGACCAAAGGTTGCCTATACAACCCTATATGACTGAATACATCTGTATCAGAGAGCAGATGAGGTTTCCAATCACTCCATTGCTTAGGCGACCTAAAAAGAGAGCAGAGATGACCCTTATGGCTGAGTATTCAAAAATCTTCTGTTTCCCTGTCTTTTGCTATCATCAGCCAAAGAAGGGTGTTTCTGTAATCCTTAGTGCTGCAGGCAAAAACAATAACTTGGAATTTTTTTTTTCTGTTGCCCACTGGAGTTTTATTCTGTTCAGCATCTCCAAACTTTTTAAAAACCTGCATCCTTCCCTCTCTTCACTCTTTTCCCTATTCTATTTTGATGGCTTTGGATATTTCTCCATACATGTTTGATTGAGAACATTTTCTGGAACTCTCATACGTAACACGTTATTTTAATGAGATTTCTCGTATATCTGGGTCTCGGTCAATTTAGAGATACCACTCTCTGGTTTTTAGTTCCATTTCATCCTTCAGTTCCCAAATGAAACCAGCAGAAATAGGACAGCTACAAATTATTTGAGAAAAATAGTCTGGAATCTTTTTTAAAGTTCAGAAGAGGTTTCTTGTTTTAGCTATGGAATGAGGAGATTTAACTGCAAATTTAATGCCTTTGTTACTACTATACAGTGTGACAATTTTGATGACCAAAAGGAATAAATATATCAATGCTCTATTCAAATTTTGAATGAAGGCTGCTCTTGCCCATTCCCACATTTCATTAGGGGCCTGCTTCTGCAGATATAACCCTTCTCTGTCACTGAAAACTGTTTAATTTCAATTAATTCAGTGGGAGTCAAGGTTCCTTATCACCTTCCAGAAAGTTCTGAAGATCTTACAGAAGTGAACTCTTAACTATACACAGGTGAACAGTCTATGCAGGATGGCTGGAAAATCACAGGCTTTCTCACAGCTGCTAACACCCATGGTTCGTGTAGTGAGTCACAGAAATCCTGGAGAGAGAATATCAGCTTGTTTTTGTCCTGAAACTGCTGCCTGGAGACTATTTTGTACAATGTAATTACAAATGACTGTAATAATAGGGCCTCTGCAAGTTCCATTGGAAGACAGTTTCACTATCTAACAGATCTCATCATTCAGACATGTTTCTGGTGCTCAGCTAAAATGTAGTAATATCCTCTCATTAATCAGAACTGCAGGCTTGCTTTAGTTTGTTGTGTCATTCTACATGACTCTGGCTCTTCTTTGGAGGATACAAATCTGCAGTGATGTAGAATAACATACCCTGTGGTGAGGAAAGCAGTACTGTACATACTAAAAGAAACAAGATTCAGGGACTGGGAAGCATGCTGTGTAAGGTAAGTACTATTATTTGTAATCAGCATTGAAAATCTGCAGAAATATGTAACTTCTGTAGATAACTGGATAACTGCAAAAACAGGTATGTTGACAAAACAGTTCACGATCTGCTGTTCTAGTGCCTACTACATCTCTTTCCCCCTTATTGCCTCAGAAATCCCTCTCCTTTCTATTGCACAAAGGTTGAAATCAACCTCCTGGATCTGTTAGGGAATTCCCTCCAACTCAAAGAGGGCCACTCACAACTGAAGGGGTTTCAGAAATCAGCCTCTCTGCTTTGTGATAGCACACTACACATTTGATTTAGCAAAGTACAATGAACTGATATTATGATACAGAAAATGAACGTGTGAAGTTTTCTTTGCAACAGATCCTTCCACAGATGAAGTCCTAGGGTTAATCCTATGTAGCTAACATAGCAAAACAATCATATTTCAGCTGATAGGTAGTATTATTCTGCTGCTGCATACAGGCAGCTTTTTGGGCCCTTATAAGGATTTTTGTTTGACAAAGTTGAGAACAGTTCATAATGTAATTGGCTTATTTCCAAAATATTTGCAAGTCCTGATACCTCAAACAGGACAGTAGTATGCAATGCATATACAACCTGTTTTTGAGGTCCAGAAGATATCTCAGCTGTTTCCAAAGGCAGCTACTTTGCATTTCTGTCTCCCTTGAAAACTTTGCACGGAAGTCTCTTCTCAATCATCCTCTCTGTTCTACATCAACTCATCCAGACTAGTGGTTGGCATGCTAAACTTAACACCAACTTGCTTTCAAACAGTTCATCAGTACCACACAGGAATTTCATGTTTCAAACATCAGACAAAAAAAAAGTTCTGCCCCACAATATTCTAAATAAACCCCTTGGTTCAGGCACTGCACAGCACCTTTATCTCTTCCTAGGAGTGTCATCCTGACTGCTTACATTATCAGCGATGCCTACCATGGCAGCCATTAGCACATTATAGCATAATATTAAACACATTAAAGATTTTTGGTATTTCTCAAGAGGGAATCTCTAAACCTTTTGATGATCATACACTGCAACACCCAGTAGTACACTGTCACTAATCAATGGACAATGAGTTGATTAAATACAGAGGCTAGAGCAAGACTCATGAGAATAAATTTCAGGACAACGAGAACTCCAGGGAGAATTTTTTAATTTTCAGGAAATTGCCCCAATTACCTATTGTATTTTTGCTTTATTTCAACAAACATGACAGTAAACAGTAAATGCTGATTTTAGTCCTACAAAACCATTTTATGAGGAATCATCTTGATTCTTTTTTTCCCCCCTCAGTTCCTGCCTTTATTGTTGTCTGAATGCTTAAGTCTTGCTCTTGCCGGTGCAGATCAGGAGGAACTCCACTCAAGCCCACACAACAGGAAGAGAAACCAGGCCCTTCTTCTGTCAGCTTCATGGTGACAAAATTATTTGGATCGCTCAATAAACCAGGAGTGAGCTTAACAGAATGCCATGAAGCCGGGTCTTCTTTTTGGGAATTATTTGTGCCTATTCATCCCCAGCGGACACTGATGTAAAGTTAATGCACCGTTGCTGGCTTCAAGGTCTGTCTTTGGCAGCCTACGGCAGTCAGCTAAGTTAGCCCGCTGACAGGGCACGATATCGAGCCATCCTCACCTCCCAGCTGAGGATGATCCAATATTCTCATTTTACAGGGTCCCAATGCCATCCATCAGCAGAAACCCACCGATCACACTTGGGATTTCCTGTGTGTCACACAAAAGCATCTACACAACTCTCTCCACCCCATCAGCTTGGCATCCTCCTCCCCTCCCAGCATGGTGGACTGCATGGAGCCAGGCACAATGCTACGTGGGAGCGTTTTCTCCTCATTCTGACAGGACAACCCTCCTCGGGTGCCTAGACGGGCAAACCTCCCACCTGCCTGGGGTATCCCTGGCACTGAAATGGGCACTGAGGAGCTCCTTGCAATACAGGGATGACAAGTTACCTGCTGAAGTAGCAGCAAGCCTGCCTTGAACTGCTCGGCTTTGCTCCTCTCAGCGGGGGACGGGTAAGCTGTCTCTCCCCTGCCGCGGTCGAGCGCTCTGCCTCCGCAGGCCACTTCGGAGCCAGCCCCGCGGCGGGGAGGGGCGGTGGGCTACTGACGAGTTCAGGGGACCTCAGGCACGGAACGGCGCGCGAAGGCCCTGAGGCGCGGAGGTGTACGGAGGCACCGAGGAGCGGTGAGGAGGCCCTGAGGCGCGGTGAGGAGGCCCTGAGGCGCGGTGAGGAGGCCCTGAGGCGCGGGAGGAGGTGAGGAGGCCCTGGCACGCACGAGCGCGGGACCCTGGAGTTCACGAAGCCTTGAGGCGCGGAGGGGTATGGAGGCACTGAGTAGCAGTGAGGCGGCCCCGAGGCGCGGTGGGCTACGTTGAGGTACGCCGTAGGTGTACGGCGTGCTCAGGGGCACTGTGGAAGCCTTCGAGGGCTGAGGTTCGTGGTGAGGAGTGGCATCTGCTGAGTAAGGGCTGGAGGACGAATTAGTAAGTTCAAAGCAAATGTGTTTTTTGTGCGTTTGTTGTTCGTGAAGTGTGTTACAAATGACCTGAAGCTTTTGATTGTGATGTTTCAGAATCAAAAAGCAATTTAATGTTAATTTCAACAAAAAGCCTGAAGATTTGTTTTTTTCCAAAGTCTACGTTTCTGTCCTGGTTTCAGCTGAGATAGAGTTAATTTTCTTTATAGTGGCTGGTATGGGGCTATGTTTTGGATTTGTGCTGAAAACAGTGTTGATAATACAGAGATGTTTTAGTTGTTGCTGCACGGGTCAAGGACTTTTCAGCTTCCCATGCTCTGCCAGGTGCAGAAGAAGCTGGGAGGGGGCACAGCCAGGACAGTTAATCCAAACTGACCAAAGGGCTATTCCAGACCATATGGCGTCATGCTCAGTATATAAAGCTGGGGAAGAAGAAGGAAGGGGGGGATGTTCGGAGTGATGGCGTTTGTCTTCCCAAGTCACCATTGCGTGTGTTGGAGCCCTGCTTTCCTGGAGATGGCTGAACACCTGCCTGCCCATGGGAAGCAGTGAATGAATTCCTTGGTTTGCTTTGCTTGCGTGCATGGCTTTTGCTTTCCCTATTAAACTGTCTTTATCTCAACCCATGAGTTTTCTCACTTTTACTCTTCTGATTCTCTCCCCCATCCCACCAGGGGGGAGTGAGCGAGTGGCTGTGTGGTGCTTAGTTGCCGACTGGGGCTAAACCACAACAGTTTCCAACATTATGTTTATTTTTGCTTATAAAGGTGGGCAGCTTTCATCAAAATGCTATTGTTCTTGAAAGTGTATTCAGCAGATCCATACTTTTCAGGTCACGTGTTTTGCTCCCTGATTCCGCCCTGTGTCTTCTGCATCCTGGAACAAAATTACTTCAGGGCTAGAGCCTTTGGTAGCACACATCCACTTCACTCAGTGAAGCAGGACTGGCTTGTCTGGGAAACCTGTGAATATGCACAGTCATAAATATGTTCTTAGTACAGTTGTTTAGTAATAACTCCCATTATTTGTAGGGTTGTACAGTGATAGAGCAAGGCTTGATGTCTGTGAGACCTGGGCTAAAAATGAATATTTCACATGATGAAACATTAAACAGTAGGAGCCAGATGAGAGAAGCAGAGTACTGATGAGAAGATGGAGGGGTTGGACAAGCCAGGTGTGACTGAACAAATTTATTTATTTATCTATAGGAGAAGCCTGACAGTCATATCACATAACGTTTTTGAATCCTAGTTGGAGTAACATCATCCCTTATATCTAAATTACCTACCATTTCAACTGTAAATGAAGTTTTGGTGGGTATTTATGCATTAGCTACAAAGGATTTGCTGCTATAAATAACCTAATAGAATTGTAACACTGAATCTTCCCTGAGTGGAGCCACAGCTTCTATTTTAAAAGAACCGTTTGTCAATGTAGTTTATAAGGATTTCCTTCTCCCCAAGATACACTGTGTAAGCAAATTGACTGTTGGTTGGTTGCTTTGGGTTTTTTTACTCATTTTAAATGTGTCTATATTAAGGTCACTGGGGTAACTGTCTCTATGCCTAGCTGATACCAATATTCTCATGCAGCTTCTAAGTATAGGCAAGGTCTTAGTTTTCCATCCTAAACTACCATTGTGTTCCTGTGCTAGCTATGAAATTAGTCAAAACACATTGTTTTGGAAAGCTGGATGAACCTCCTTTTGATGGAAATGGGAATTTTTGACTGAATTGTATGAAAAGCAACCTCCAATAACGAACCGTAATGTGAAAATATTTAAAAAAAAAAAAAAAAAGAGGAAAAACCATTGAAAGCTGAAAGCCTAGTGTTTCTTGTGGTTTTCCAAACAAAAGTGGTTTCATTATCAGGTGTTTTTTAGTTAAAGGAGTTGTTGAAAAAGAAAACAAAACTTCTATGTGGCAGTTGTTACAGTTCTCTCTTTTGCTTCAAAATTTGGTAAATAGTTCTCCAAGTAGGTTGAATTTAGCCTATCCGTATATGTTAACTGAAATTCATTTAAATTCTGATTCAGATATAGTTGCAAGCTGTGTGAGTTGCTTTAAAGAAAGGCTTAAAAAGATAGTGTAAGTGGGCCCAAACATTTGCTATACTATAACTAATATTCCTACTTTATTCCTATTCTTAAGGTGGGAAACATCAGGGAAATAAGTACTTTAGCAATGTACGTGCTATGAACAGTGCTAAGAACAGCCCTTGTTTAGATCATGATTGCCCCCACTGGGAATCGTTCCAAACAAAATGATAACACAAATGGTTGACAAGGCTTGAATGGCATCTACAAATGAAGGGCATCTCATCTATCAATAGGGAGGTGCCTGGTGTTTTTAGCTTAGTCTGTAAGCTTAGTCTTAGTCTGTAGCTGAGCATGATGATTGCATTCTGGTGATCTCTGCTGGAAGAGCTTGATGTTGACATAGGCTGGTGCCACATGGTTCTTGCTGTGAACCATGTGGCTGTCAACTCCTTCAGAGGCAGAGCTTTAACACTGTCTTACACCATATCTCCTGCCATGAGTGCCTCAGAGTAGAATAGGTCCTGTGTGCTCCCTAGCAGGCACTGCTGCTATGCTGAGGCAACCACAGTGCCCTACAGAGACTCACATGTTCTACTGATTATCCGGCACACTTAAACTTTCAGTTATAAGGGTGACCCCAGCCAGTTGGCTGAAAAAATATATTTGACATCATTGAAAATGTATGCTGCTGCTGAAGCATGGATTTTAATTTGAGGAAAATGTTGGCCATAATCTAGCATACATTAAAAAATATATCTTTTTATTTCCATATGGGTCACGTTAAGGAAAATATTAAAAAAAAAAAAAAAAGCCAACCCTATTATATGAAGTCTCATTAAAGCAGCCTGGAAAAGTTTAGCCAATTTACAGGCTATACATCTTAATCTCCCCAAATTACAGGAACGATAGAAAAACGGGTGGTTGAGAGGGAAAGCGGGACCAGCAGAACCTGGCTGGGGGCCAAACAATGGATCAAGTAGCCCTTGCTTTCACTTGACTGCTACCCCTTGTTATTTAGAGAAAAGAAAGGATTTTCAAAGAAAGGCCTGGAAATGGCAAAGCATGGAAGGTACTTCCTTCTCCAGATGAAAACTAAGCCCAAAGCTTGGTTATTTTAACATGGTGCCTTGCCCCAACTCTGTAGTGTCGAGAGAGAGAGATTTCTGAGAATTCCTGAGAGAAAATAAAGTATCTGCAATTCTGTTCTTTCTATTCTAGGGTAAAATGGGGGCAGGAGGGGCAGCGTGGCACATGATGGGAGTGGGAGCCATGCATTAGTAATAAACCAGAGAATATCTTACAGCTCAAGGAGAGAAGGTAATAACTGCACATCTTTCTGTTTGTGTGACCGTTTGGCTACATTCATGAAACATTTTTTTTTTTTTCTTCTATAGTGGTTAGCAGGCAGGTGTTTTAAGTACTGACTGTACCGTCTTGGACAGTGTCTGCAGGGAAGTCAAGGGTGGAATGCGTATAGAGATGCTAAAGAATTCAGAGACATAATAGCCAGAGGCAAAAGGAAAGAAGCAGTTAGATATAAAATGGCAGAGGGGTAATTGTCATGACTAAATTCAGTACTGTAAGTGTGGAAAACTACCTGGTTACTGCTTTTGCTGCTGTTGCACTATGTTGCAGGGCTCTACTCCAATGGCAAAAGAGGCTGTGTGAAGGGAGCATGGAGAAGTTGGGGAGAGTCATCATTGCCTTTTGCATTGCTCTAACAGAGACACTGCAGAAAGCGTTAAAAGGAGGTGAAGTGTCCTGACATGAATTAGCGGATGTGTTAAGAGCCATCAAGGGGAACAAACCTGATTAGCAGAAAAATAAGGAGAGAAGCTACAAGATCTTGAGTGTTTGCAAATCAGCCTACTCTTAACTAAAGCCAAGGCTGGCTTAATGCATGCATCTGTGAAGACAGTAGCGTAGAGTAGGACTATGACTCCTAGAAAGGTATTAGGTTGGTCCGAAAGAAACACTTTGTTTCTGTAGTATTTTCAGTGAATAGGAACTTGCAACTGCAGCTTGGACCAAAAACGTATGACAGAAATCAATGGTGTTTTCCCCTTGTAGGTCTGATTACAGCTGACCAACCTCATCTCCTGTTTCTGTCATACCTAGAAAGCACACTGGTGGCAAGCTGGCTGGCTACCTAGGTAGACGGAGATGCGCACTGTTTACCTCCCTGCCCTTTCAAGATGAATGTGTTTATGCCACTATTAATATGCTGTGCCTTTATGTATTTATTAGGCAAATTACAGATGACTGACAAAGCAGTTCTATACGTTTTGGGGAAGACTTTGTCTCACTGAACCATCTATTTTATGCTTTTACATCAGGCTGTCTACTGCAGGGGAAGTTGCTGGAGGTAAGTATTTTTCTGTGCTCTGGTAGGCAGTCTTTCACTATGGTATTCCAGGAGCTGGATCTTGAAATCTTCTCTTACTGCCTTCCTATTCCCCAAGCCCTCTGGCCAGGGATTGCCCCATTATCAATGTAACAACCAGAGGGAGGGGTTACACTTTTTGTGTGGCCAGCTCTGGCTTGTTTGAGGTGTTTCCTGCGGAGTTGTTTGCTCGAGGAAACTTACGGCTTGGCAAATGGGTTGCACAGCCTGCTTTCTTTTGCACAGCCTGCTTTCTTTTGCACACATTTGCATGTGTGTATGTCTGTGTTTGCCATGCCCTACCTATTTCTTCTTTTGCGTAGTACTTTGAAACATTGCCTGTAGGGGCTAAGGCATTTTGTGTGCCTTCGATGTGAAATGAGTCTTGCAGTATGTGCATGTGTTAATGTTAATATGGGCGTGTCTTGGAGGCAAGTTTATTAATACAACTAGAGATAATGGCCTTGGCAATATCTTGAAGCATCCTGCTCCATTAAATTATAGACTCTGTGGAGACAAAGAGATTAGGGAGAGCAAGGAAGATTATTTCACAAAACAAAATACCATTATAATTTGCTAGTCTTAAAAACTTTGCAGAATTTGGTGGGAAAAATTAGAGGCCCTAAATATGCTGAAGTTCCTACAGCTAGACTTGATGAATGACTAGCTCCACCTTACCAGTTTGTGTCCAAGAATGCACAAAGTGATATATGCTTGTACAGTCATATTGTTAAAAATATTCATAAGTGATCAGTGGCACATTTGGAAAAAAACCAATTCTTGGCTTTGTAGAGGTCTGCAAGGATAAATAATAGTGCATATTTTCTCCTGATTAATTTAATTTTTTCCATCCCTGTTTTTGTTCATGGCTTGTCTGCAAACAGACTGTAGAACATCCCAACTATTCAACATTTGTGAATTCCTTTTATCATCTTAAATGCAAATACTTCAAGACAAGGGGCCATGACTTCTTCTATGTTCCTACCATGCTTACTACAGTGATATCTCAGTCTGAACTGAATTTGGTTGTCTAGGCAATGCTTTTCCTGCGTATAGTAATTTATTTTCAATAGAGATTTTTGGGCCGCTTTACCCGTTCCTTGTGTAATCCATTTTTTGACACTTTCTTTAATTGGAGTAAACATCTAAGATTTTGCCAGCGTTTCCACTGGATTTTTGTGATTTCTCTCCAGTTCCTTCAGCTGTTCATATTCACGTTATACAACCCTGCTACGGGCTTAGTGACTTCCATTTGAACCTAGCTCCTAACACCTCCTCTCAGGTAGGCTTACTGACATCATAGATTCCTACTGATTTAATTTTCTTTTAATAGTTAATTTTACTTCCCATTACCATTCCTCCAAATGTGTCTGAATATCTGACATATGTATATGTCTGGTCAAGGTCTTCTGAGAGAAGGGAAAAATGCATTTGTTTGTTTATTAACATCTGCACTGAAAAGCTAATACTTCTGTGATGTGTTGGATATCACCCCATGCAACGCTACAGGCTTGGGGAAGAGTGGCTGGAAAGCTGCCTGGCAGAGAAGGACCTGGGGGTGTTGGTTGACAGCCAGCTGAAAATGAGCCAGCAGTGTGCCCAGGTGGCCAAGAAAGCCAATGGCATCCTGGCTTGTATCAAAAATAGTGTGGCCAGCAGGACTAGGGCAGTGATCGTGCCCCTGTACTCGGCACTGGTGAGGCCGCACCTCGAATGCTGTGTTCAGTTTTGGGCCCCTCGCTACAAGAGAGACATTGAGGTGCTGGAGCGTGTCCAGAGAAGGGCAACGACGCTGGGGAAGGGTCTGGAGCACAAGTCTGATGGGGAGCGGCTGAGGGAACTGGGGTTGTTTAGCCTGGAGAAAAGGAGGCTGAGGGGAGACCTTATCGCTCTCTACAACTACCTGAGAGGAGGTTGTAGAGAGGTGGGGATCAGTCTCTTCTCCCGGGGTAACAAGTGATAGGATGAGAGGAAATGGCCTCAAGCTGCGCCAGGGGAGGTTTAGACTGGATATTAGGAAATTTTACTTCACTGAAAGGGTTGTCAAGCATTGGACCAGGCTGCCCAGGGAAGTGGTTGAGTCGCCATCCCTGGAGGTATTTAAAAGCCATTTGGATGAGGTGCTTAGGGACATGGTGTAGTGGTGGGCTTGGTAGTGTTAGGTTTACGGTTGGACTTGATGATCTTAAAGGTCTTTTCCGACCTATACGATTCTGTGGTTCTGTGTTTCCCTGAGCCACGAGGAAGAGGTGTGACACTATTTCTATTCCATGTGTTTTCTTCTGTTTTAACTTTCTTTTGCTGTTTTTTTTTTCTTAAAAACATTCTTAGACAGCCTGCAGTTGAGTGGGTAGATGGTTGAGAGAGGTGCTAGGGAATATGAATTCTCTGAAATTCCTCACTGAAAAACTTCAAGTCCGTTCTCAGATATGGAGCTTCTGGGATGCAGCCTTCCTTCAGTGGGATTTGACTGAGGTATTCACCAGTCCAGAGCTTCTATATCCAGATATGAAATCTCTTTGATTGCAGATGTTGTTGTCAATTTTTGATTGCAGATGTTGCTGGCAGATGTTGTTGTCAATTTCAGAATAAATCTGCATATAGGCTTCACTGTACTATCTCTGGTATTTTATGAAGCTGTTAGACCTTTTGGTAATTATGACTTGTATCACTGATTTATCCTGTCTAATATTTGAGTAACTGTGCACCAGAGCTTGCTGACTCATGGTGTCTGTCTACAGTTCTAGGTGGGAAGTTCAGGCAGTAATTCCCCTGTCTGTGCTGTTCCCTGGCTTTCAGGGAAAGTTGCTTTCCCAAGCACGAAAGATTCCCCAGAATGTGCATGCCAGGATTTTACAAATAAGCCGCAAGGAGTGAAATGCTGATCATCTACTGAAAATCAGTGTGAGCTGGATAGCTGTCGTACTGGTTTTTGAAAGGTTCTAGTCATGAGTCAGATTAAGGAAGAATCAGGACAATGCTATCTGCACAGCATTTGGAGTTCTCAGAGGAACTGAGAAAACAGAATGGGGACTTGAGTGGTATCACTTGTGACTTTTGTTAGCCCTTTGAGTCTACTTCTAGAATCTGCACATATACATTCAAAAAAACATTAAGGGATTAACCTGCCCCTTTTTTTTTTTTTAATTCTTTCATTGAAACAAACTATTCAAGGAATGTGGAAGAGCAGTATCTAAAGTTTATACTTATTTTGTTAAATTCTTTACCTTCTGTAGATTAGGTTCGACTCTAAAATACAGCCACAGGAGAAGGAAAGTGATGGAAGAGGACAGAAGCACACACACACTAGATGGTACTACCTTGGTTGTTGTTTATCAGCAGGTTTGAAGGAATGGATTCAAGCTTGGGCCTTTGGAAGCATGGTATCTGATCCTGCCTGGCCACCTGCTCCATATATGGCATGGGACAAATCCCTTTACTTTTTAGTTTCCATTCTTCAAGCACTGGAATAGACATACTTTCCAAAGCAATGTCTGGTCATTCAAAGAAAACAACAGATAACGTACATACTAGTTAGATTCTTGTTACTTTAAACTCCCCATATTCCTTTTTGGAAGACATGGGGCCTTTAAAGCTCTTTGGCTGTATTGTGAAGCTCTTTTGGTGTATATGAATCTTTGAAGAACAGCTAATACTGTTAACCTTCTGCAGCATTCTTTGCTCACACCGTAAGAGTGTAATGGTACACCTGTCTTGGAGCAGCATGGGGTTGTAAGAATGTAGAGACTAGCTACACCAAGGCATTTTAGTTTTCTATTTGTACTTCATTACTATAAATGGAATCCTGTATTACAGAACATTGGTCCTTAGCAGTACAGCACTCTCATTTTATCTTATTTGGAGCTCCTGAAATCTTCTGTCATACTGATACTAATTGCACTCTTTTTCCCATATTAAACATCATAGCAAGGCGTTCTAGACTACACCTATATTTGTGATTGTGTTGCTTGAGTATTTGGGAAACAAGGACTGTAAGAGCTGGTGTGTGTGTGTATATATGTGTATGCATATTATAAAAGGGGAAGTTTTGAAGTCTTAGAATTCTTTCTTGTATATGTTATGTTAGCTACTAACTAGGGAAAAATTTACTGTACTCTGCATGAAACTCCAAACACTGTTTCATGGGAATCTTGACTGTTCCCTGAGACTGAAAGTTTAAAGGGGAAGAATGCTTGCTTAACCTGCTATTTGGATGCTGAACCCATTTCTTGGGGCAGCATTTCTCTGAGGAGTGTTGAAAGATCTTGCTGATTGACCACAGCTAGAAGAACTGGCATGCTCTCCTGAGGCAGCTCTCCTCATGTGGGAAGGAAGTTCATCAGTTCCCTAAGATGGGCCTGTGTCTTCTACAGTACAGCTATAGATAATACCACAACATGGCTGTGCTTACATTGGTATTGTTTTCCTCTACAATGGAGATTAATATATGTCATTCGGGCACAGCCCAATAACATATTCAGGCAGGAAGAAAGTAGGTAAGCGTTTGTCTGTCCTCCTATCTTTACCTCTATCATAGAGATACCACAGGCAAATGCAGAGTGGTATCTCTGGTATCTCAGTAAAATCTGATCTAATTTCTGCTCTGCTGCTGATCCACATGTCTTTGAATGGTTCGCAGTCCTCATGATTCTAGCTTTGCTGCTATGTAGAGCACTGTGATTGTTGATCGAGTAGCACATGTGTGGGGTGCTAGAGTGCTTGGTCATCATCTCTGTTTCTGTCTGACAAGAGTGAATCACAGTCCTTGGGCGCTTTCTCCACAAACTGGTAATACCTGAAAATTAAAAAATAGTTTTAAATGGGCCTGACCTTGAGAGGTCTAGAGTTACCCATCTTGGTAGATCATCTGTATTTCCATTTGTGATTGTACCTCATAACTTTTATTTGGCATCACTACTACCTCTTGGAGACACGTGTAACTGAGAGATCTGCATTTGGCTTTTTTTGTCCATTATGCACTTTACTGGCCTGCTTGTCTGTCTAACTGCTGCTCAGCTATTCTTTCTAGTCAAGAAAGGGATGGAAGAAGAAAAAAAATCCAATTCTGAAAAATGCTGTATAGTCTGCTGTAAGGAAGCCCCTTTGCTAAAAATACAATGTGGTGATTTCAAGAACAAAGAATTTCCATATCACACTTTCAATTATCTGGTTTTGAAGAACTTATCTTGTCTCATTTACCAACAATCATCATTTATTAAAAATTATTAATACGGTAAAAATTAAATTCAGAATTCTAAGTATCTTTCAGTGGACTTCTATATGCCTTAAACATGTGAGCACTTTTGAAAATTTGACCATGTCAATACATCCTACGTCCTTCTCTGAACCTCTGTCTTGCTTCTCTAGAGTGTAAAGCGCTCTAGGAGCAGAAGCTACTGCTATATATGTTTGCACAGTGTCCAGCAATACCAGACTCTCATCTCCTTCAGAGCTCTTGAATGCTTCTGTTGTGTTCCTTTACAGTACTTTTTTAAACTGACCATTTACCAGATCTCTGAGATACAGTGCTTAGGCACCAAGTTTGTGCAGAGCAAATGTTCTTGGATATTGTTCACCTCTGAAGCAGTGGTATAGGCCTTCCACTGTACCTAAATTGGCAGGGCTTCTGGGACCAGCATTAAATGGAGACAAAAGCAACTCTATCTGTCATGTGGAACAATGGAATAACCTTAGCTAGTGCTGCAAAAAAGCAGGTAGAGAATGTCTTTGTGCCGTGTTGATGCTGGGAAGTTAGCAGAAGGAGTTAGGCGCACAGCTCCTGAGAGCTTCTGGAAAGCAAGAGGAGTGAGTTTGCTTTCTTCCTTTTTTTCCTTTTTTGTCAAAGTTTAAGTTGATTCTCTCTTGTACTCTATTGCCCCCCTTCCCCCTCTGCTCCCTAAGCCTGCTTTTGATTTGGTTTTATTGGCTAGTGAAAGGAATCATTTACTAGTCAAGGGCCAAGCAGTGACAAAGGAATGCAGGTAAATTAGTTTCAGTTCCTATTTCTCCCCGTCTTCCTCCTTTGGAATTTGAGCTTTAGAAAATAAAGTCTTTTTACCCATACCGCCCCTCCCGCCTTTTTCTAAAAGGATTCCCCCCCCGAATCTCTCTTTCAAGAACTTCGTTTTTGTAACTAAGAAAACCCCCATTAAAGTATGTAAAATGTCAAGGTGTACAACACATTCAATGAAATCCAACTGAAATGCATTAAAAAAAAAAAGCTTTCTGCATGCACCTTAAAAATGCAGAAATAAACTGCGAGTGCCGTAAAGCTTTTTTTAATGAATAACTATGTACACACTGGGAAGTTTTACATGCACATATATCATGCTTCAAATGCTGAAATATAGTTAAAGTTTAAACATTTTGCTGAAGAAAATATGCAAAAGAACTTGCAGAGAATCAACATGGAGAAAACCTGTATGTTCAGTCTTTCATCACTCAGTGTTACTGAAGTATTAAGCGCTAAACTAATAGTAGTAGCATTCAAACTGTCCATTTTTTTTCTTTTTTGCTTTTTTCCCTTTGTAGCTTGCTTTCTTTCGGACAAAATGCTTACAATGTACCTGGATGTTTCACATACTGTACTCTTAAGCAGAAATCTTTAGAGAATTGAGGCCTCCTTTTTTGCATCACGTTGGTGCCCTTGGTAAATAATGTAATCCAAAATGCTGTGTGATGTTAAATACTACAAGGCATTGTGTAGCATTAACGACAGAAAACGGTTTGTTTCTCTTTGGTAGCTATTCCTGCTAGTTATTTCCACATTCTTAACATAGAAATAAAACCATGATGTGTCTCTTTTTTTTTTTTAGTGTACCAAAAAGTTGCTTATTCAATCTTTTAGTTGTCTTCATAGTTAGACACATTTTGTGTTTATGCATGCACAACACAAACTTGAAATACAAAAGAACTCAGTTATGCCTAAACAACAATGAGGTTTTGGACACCAGCTGGAAGAAGCCAGGAAATGTAAGTTAAGGCTGATATTCCCTACTTGCCTCATGCTATTGTAAGTATGTTTTGTGGGGAAAAAGCACAATGACGAGAGAGGTAAGAACACAGCGTCAGTCCTAACACTGCATTTCCTGGCTTTTGTTGGTTTGTGTCGCAACCTTAAAAAATTGTCTTTAATTTCCTCAAAAAGGGGGCAAATGTATTTTCCAGAATGTTGTAATATATACAAACATAATTTATCTGTGCAGCCAGAACACCAGCTATTGGGGAAGTAGACCCTGAATTTGAGAATAATTTCTTAGAAAACTCTCCTCCTGTATTCTCCGGCCATGTTTAAGTAAAGCTACTTCAGGTTGTAATTTCCAACTGGTATTTAAATGTCTGTTGGAGACCAAAGAATTCCTCCTCCCAGTGGAGCACTATCTTCCATTCAAACACATGCTAAAGGTATTTTTTACAAATGATTTCTAGGCTTCAGTGTTTGTCTGCTTCTACTCGATTTACAGCCACTGAGTTAGTTTCTTATCTTGTGGCAGATTTAGGAAGTACAGAACTTGCTTGAAAGTTGTGCAGTCATAGTATGAATGAGTGAATCTGATCAGAGTAAGATCCGTTGTCTCCTTACCGGAACAATGATTAGGTTAGGTCCAGATGCCGTTGTAGTCAGATGGAAGATGTGTGTAAGAAATGGAGGTCTTCGTTGTGTAAGAACTGAAGAACAGGACGCTTGTTCCTTGCTTGGTGTGAAAGAAAAATGTAGACCGTACTCTCAGGATGATTAACGTGTGTGTATATGCATACCTACATGATTGACAAACTGTAGTGGTTTTTATCTGACATAGTTGGTTTTTTCTACTTTGTGATTTTGTCAACAGAATTTGAACTACTTTCACATGTGCATGTCTTTCTACATTTTTAAATTTTCAGATAGCTTACAAGGCAGACACCTCCATTGATTATATATTAAACCTTGTTTAAAGTTCTACAGATTCTTTACAAAGCATTACTGTAAGCGCAAATTGATGCTTTGCACTGCGCTGTCCTACATAGCAGGATAGTACCAGGGACGTACGATATTTGTACATGTTCCCATTCTGAGACATTATTATTATTATTATGCAGATGAGTCTGGTACACGAGTATTTCGAAATACTAAACTTAAAACTATTAGATTTATTTAATGCACTTTTAAATTTTCTTTAAGTATACATGGTAGAGGAAAAAATTATCAGAAATATCAAAATCACATGAAATATCCAAGTGACTTAAGAATTCTCGAGCCTAGTATTCTCTTTACCATTGAAAATAAATGTATGTGTGCTAGTAATCTAAAACTAAACAGTTGTATTTCCTGCTGCAGTGAACTTCTGTCTAGTTTCACCTGAAAGAATGGTTTGGGAAGGAAGAGTTTACACAATATTATGAAAAATAGTGAAGGCAGTAACAGTGAAATGGTATAACAACAAAAATTGTGGGATATAGTGGCCCAGATTTATGATTAATTATAAGTCTTAAAATGTTAAAATATTATAATGAAGTCTTTCTGCCTCTATAGCAATTTTTATCAGATAAACAAAAGACTTGAGATCAACATATCTTCAGGTCTCAAATATACCATAATTAGTTTTCTGCTGTGCACCCCCCAAGATATTTTGCATAGTGAATTATGCCTTAGTGAAGCAATAAACTGGATCCTTATAGTCTACCACACTTCAGATATTTTTATTATACAAAAAAGTAACTAAACTTCATTATTTTGAAACCAAACTGAAAGCAGCAGTCTTGTAATAAAGGCAGTTGGATTGGATATGAGTACCAGTTTTTTACTCAGTACATTTTTAAAAAATTATTATATACAAATATGACAGACTTTTCTTTACATGATGAACACTTTCCCCGCTTGAGTGTGACACCATTAAATATAAGAGTTTAAAAAAATTATGGGAAGCCTATAATAGTGATGGTTAAACTATCAGAAAAAAAACCAGTTTGTTCATGAAGACTTTAAATTATTCTAAGCAGTTCTCCATGCACACTCACACCTTAGCACTCTAGACCTGTAGAAGACTACAATCTTTTGGAAGTAGCCAAGGTCAGACCCCAACTAAAGTGGGTTTAAGGGGAAAAAGTGGAAGAGTGGGTTTTTTAACTATTTGAAATATCTGGGGAAATATTCTTGCGCGCTCTCTTCCCAGCCCAGCTCTGAGCAGCAAAGGTGCCGAGAGCGCTGGGAAATCTCCCGTTCCTCCCGTCTCGAGAGCTGTCAGAAAAAGAAGGGAGGGAGGGCGAGGCCGGGGCCGAGGCGGCCGGTCCGTGCCGTCCCGTCCATCTCCAGGGGGCACTGTGACACCACGAACTCCCGCCGACCGGCGTTGCTCTCGGTGCTCGCTTAAACGGCAACAAGACCCAACTTTGAAATCCTTTTTGTCTTCAGATGTTCCAAACCAGTATGCCAGCAAAGGAAATGAAAAAGGGAAACTAAACGAGCCTTCCCCCCCCCCCCCTTCTCTGGTTTCTATTTGTAATACTTTATTTCTACAACAAGCACAAACCACTAGAAAGGCAGAAAACAAAATATGAATTTTTCCTTCTTCTTTTCACTGTAAACCTCTGTAAAAACAATAAAAAAAAAATTCTGGACTATATTAGATGGCCTGTTTCTCGTTTCTTCTTATTTCTCTCTTTTTTTTTTTTTAATTTATTTTCTTTTTCTTTCTGTTATGTTCACTGAGCTGTTTGCATTTTAATTTTGGAGGAGGAGGAAAAGAGGAAATAATGTTTTGTAGAAATTCACAGTAATTACCAGTTGGACTAACCTAGAGGCAGCAATTGATGGCTTAAAATGGTTATGTTTTATGTCAAAATGCTTCCAAACAGGGCAGAAAGTTGTACTGGACTTAGTAGTAAGAAGCTGCATATATCAGAAATGATAGATTTCTAAAGAAGAAAAGAGTGTTTAACATTCTAAAGAAAAATTAAATTCGATATATGATAAAGATTTAATTTTAAGTCTTCATCAAATGTTATCTTAGATTCTGAAAGCAAATAATAAATGAGATAAAAGAACTATAGTTGATGGATACATTTAATTAGGGTTTATTTACCGTGGGCTATATAAACACTGTTGTTTCTATAAGGGGAAGGATTTGTATCTGCAAGTTTTGCCTTGAACATTTCAAGTTAAAAACAAATGTTTTAAGAAAAGAAACTAACATAAAACAGCCTAGTGTTGGCTTTTGTGTCTTTGTAAATGTCTGTGGCGGTTTCTCCTTGTCTGAGGGAAAGAGCCATTCATTAAATTAAAAGTGAACCAGTTAAACTGGACCTTTCATTGAAGACAGTCTCCCAGTGATCCGTGCTTTATTTGGTGGATTGTCTTACAACACAAATAAACCAAGGGTTTTTTTATCTTGGGATCTAAAAATACTAGAAAGAAAGGAAATCCAAGCAAGGCAGAAAATACTAGGAAATAATTTCCTATTAAACAGACCCTCTGCCTCCATATATCTCGAATCATGAAAGTACACAAGAGAGAAGGGCTCATATTCCTTTCTCTCTCAGGTTAAAAGCTAGTGACAGAGGAAATCGAATTCAAAGGTATCGTCAATGTTTGCAGTGTTCAAAAATAGATAGAAAGAAATATACACTAGAAATCCATCACGACTATTTGCTGGCAGCTAACTACTAAATGCAGATGATGTTTCTGTCTCTGAAAACAACTGAAACAAGATAGGATTCTATGTGCATAAATATACTTTAAAAATACATAGATATTTAGGGCAGGTTCAAAATACTTTTTTCTGAACAAAATACTTCAGCATTTATTTAGATATCTGTTTTGGCTGACTTAAATCAAATTCACGCTTCACGTTTTCTTTTTCTTTTCAAATATTATGTGTAGCTTTACAAATCCTGCTTAGGAACATTGTGTGATAATAGGAAACAAAGCAACCACTATAGTTTGGAAGAACAATTACTGTAAAAGAAACAAAGCAGTTTGAGAACATTTTTTTTCCTTATGTTTGTTCTGCTGCAATTGAAATATTGGTGGTTTTATTTATATTTTTATTTTTGTGAGACATTTACATGGAGTATTTCCAAGATTAAACTGTTTTTTATCATTGTGTATTTAATGAAAAATGAGCAGAGTAACGTACTCTGAGATGCAGGACTGAAATTCAGAATAAAATGGAGTCTTGTACACTGAAATTGCATGAATGCGTAGCTGATTAAATTTTGGAAGGCTGCTAGTGGTTAGACATAATTTATATTTTTGGACAGTGAAACTCAGATGCTATAAAGGACTCCAAAGACGTCCTGAAAAGTCTCTTGATGATCATGCTGATCAGCACCCAAAAGGCACTAATTCCTTCTGCACGTTGTACACAGGCACGTACATTGATGTACATGTACATTCACAATTTTTATCTTCTGTGAGCACTAAAAATAGCTTTGCCTTTTATCTTTTCTTGTCAGCAGTGTCCATACATAAATATAGCACATCTCATAAAGTCTCTTTTGCGCCCACAATGAGCCTCTAATTAATACTGCATATAATTCCATAACATTAATTATTAATAAGTATTAATACAACCTTAAAAAAATATAGAACCATTCTCAGGATTATGACTCTGGCCTAGCATGTCTGGGATGAAAAAATGTACAGAGACAATAACTACATTTCTTGTTTTCTTGGCATAAAAATCAAACAAAACTAAATGAAATTAAACAAATCAACACCAGGACTTTTTAATAACCAGATCACTTTCCTGTGCATGTGATTCTTTTTTGTGATATAGGCATGATTGTACTGATGGTGCGGAAAAAAAAAATGCCAATAAAGCCTTCTGTTGTGAGTAGTGCACCTAAGTTTTAAAAAAAAAAAATCTGCATATTTTCATATGCACTTGTAATAGAAAGTATTTTCAAGTTTAACCCCTAGAATTTCATGGACCTTCCTCTTAGGCAATGCAAAGGGGAGCCAGCCAGGACAGAAAGGGCTATCAGACAAGTGACTGAGAGGGAGCACAGTGGGTCTAGGAACAGTGGAAGTCTGTCTGTGTAAGAAGCTAATGGCACAGATGGGGAAGAGGAGAAATACCTGTTCTCTTTTTCTCATCTTCCCAGAACTCTGCTGCAAGTCTGTGATGTTTAGTGCCGGGAGCAATAGCGGGAATTTTCTTGTATCAATAGGTCTTCTCAGAATGAAAGGGGTATGGAGCTCTGCAGCTTTCTGCTCACAGCTGTTCAGCCATCGTGGGAGTCATTGCTTCCTGAGAATTCCTCCCTGAGAAGGTACTGTAGCCACTCTGCATAGGATTATGTAAGATACCTTCTATCATTCACTACTAAAATGCAGCTACTTCTAGGATAAAACATAGTAGTTACCACTGAACTGGAAGAATACATAATGGTTCAAAGACTTATTTCTCAATCCTTTACCTTTTATAGGACTTGCAATGCAATTGAATGCTAAAAGTTGCAATGAAGTGGGAAAATATAATCTCTGCTAATAATCAATTTATAAAATGAGTTCATACTGATGACTTACCTTGAAAATTCTGGTCCAGTAGAAGTTGGAAGCTAAACTAATACTAACCAGGCCTAATTCAGAAGGATTTGTTTTGTCTTACACCAAAACAAAGTACATTTCTGACTGCCATCCGATGTTAGAGCAGATTTTCTGAAGGCTTCAGTTCTCATTTAGGCAAATAAATAAGGATTCAAAATATTTTCTCCATCCAGGACACATCAGATGGATTTAGCTCATTCCAAAAATCTGTCTAGTCGCTCTGGAGCCTAAATGACAGCTTAGCTGTTCTGAAAATCTGGCCATTTGTGCAAAATGGAGCAGAATGCAAGTAGGTTTACTTTTGACAAAACTGTGCTGTACACGAGGGCCATTTAGTCCTGGGTTGCCAAGTGCTCCTTTTATCAAAGTGGTGATCATTTGTAACCTGTGGCTTATAACTGTAAGTGTGGGCTACTGTATATCTGATTTATCCAGAAATTTTGTTTATAGACAGGAACTTTGTACTTTGCCTGTTTGCCCAGGATTTCCTGACATTCAACAGCCTGGCTGGAATCCTCGTTTTGCTGTGGTTGCTGAATGTTCACAGGTATCAGATATGCAGCTGCTGTTTTGTACTTGCGTGT
This sequence comes from Ciconia boyciana, assembly GCF_034638445.1. Taxonomy (NCBI): domain Eukaryota; kingdom Metazoa; phylum Chordata; class Aves; order Ciconiiformes; family Ciconiidae; genus Ciconia; species Ciconia boyciana. The sequence goes on from NC_132948.1 coordinate 2,746,689, forward strand.
AGGGTGTACTATACTGTATGGTTGATCTGAGCACACATAGTAAGCCTGACGTTCTCAGCACACTAGACTGACTGCGCATGCTTGCAATTGATTGTGGACCACATTGAGATTCGCTGCAGAGTCACTCTGCACCTAAGTGCATATTGCTGTCTAGGAGGCCTTTCTATCCAACAGACATTACTGTGAACAGTTTACAGCGTTAGAGAAAATTTCCAAATGCTTTGCACACTTGAACTTCAGACAGTTTCCTCATCCTAATTAAAGCTGGTGAGTGGGAGCGCACCAATCCTCTTCTGGCATATGAGTGTTATTTTCTGACTGATACAGATGAGGAGGGTTTGGTGTAGCTTAATAATAGTTGTGCTCTGAAGAAATGCTTGGTTTATACAATTAGAAAGGAAAAATTGTTTTGGGTTGTAAAGGCCTAAAGGGCATGATCTGTACTATCTGATCCATTTGCGTTATGAAGCACAAAACAGCCACTTGATTTCTTAAGCACCTGAAGAGGAGGAGAGGCAGGGGGCTTGAGGGTGGAGGAGAGGGGAGCAAACAAACCTTGGCCAGAGCTTTCACAAGAGAAGTTTCGTTGTTTTAATTCAGAAACAGTCACATGTGTAAAAGTTACAATTTTTTCCAGCATTTCCATTAGCACATTTAAATCACAGTTGTTGGAAATCTTGTTACAGGTAAGAGTACTTTTCATAAGCTCTCAGAGAACAGTGAGGGAGGCAAAACAAGAAACAAAAACCTTTTTCCTGATTTTTCCCCTCCCCCCCACAAAGTCACCTAAAAATGAGGGGATTAACTATTATGAATCAATAGGAGGCACTTTTGAAAGAGGAAGCATTGCCATCCAGATTTGAGGGAAATGAAGCGTTTATTGGAACAAAAATACCCTCTTTGTTCAAATGTTACTTCATTGAATTGTGTATTCCCTTCTGAAGAGCATGAAAAGCAATTGAAGAAAATGTTTTATGCCACTCTTCCTTTCTTTTACCACTCATGTCTTTTTCTTTGTCTTCCTGTTTTACCTTCTTTTCTGTGTGTCCACCTTTCTCATTAAAATACTAACCAATGCTTTTCTAATTAATGCCAGTTTAATTTAATGTTTAATGAAGCTGTGTCTGTGTGGGGCGTTGGATTTCTTTTTGTGATTGTGGCCTGACCATTGAGATTAGCAGCATCTGTACAAAGCTGCAAAGTCCCTTGGGGCACTGAGCAACAGTTCGAACGCCCTTTTTTTACAAAATGAAAGTGACTGGCATGTAGGATTAGTAGAAAGTATCCTCTTCATAAATGTGACTGTAACTGTTTACCTTCCAGCTTTCTGAATCGGGTGATATTTGTTCACTTTCTTCTAAATTGTTAAAGATGATGGAGTTAGGTACAACATTAGTGTAATATAGCTGCCAATTGAGATGGAAAAACTATTTTTAAGAAAAATGATTACATAATGCTGGCAAATTATGTCTATAAATATTCCATAAGCATTTATATAATTATAGTTGTCATTGGAAAATACTAAAAAATGTTGTGTATGATTATATTTCAGCTTGCGGGTTGTTTACAAACAGCTTTCAGAGACTTTTTCCTTGAGTACTCACAATTTTTTATGCAGTTGGTCATCTAGATCACATGATACTGTTTCAGTTCTGTTTTAGTTGTGTAGCTCAGTGTCAGAAGAGCCTTCTCAGTAATGCTACATGTATGCTGACAGAACAGACACTTGTACAGAGGTGTAGGAGCACAACTCCTCATAACATTTTCCTTACCCACAAACACAGGTTTTTCTAGAGGAAAATGTGTTTGTGGACAATGGACCTATATGGCAGCAATTACTGCTGAAATGATTTTGTGATTGGTTCTTTTCTGGGGATCGGCATATACCAGTGTTCCCCAAGAAGCACTGCTGGTCAGAGTGGTCTTATGAACTGTTCATCCTGTTTTTCAGGAGCACTAGGAAGCAAAATCCTCAGTTTAAGGTATCAGTGAGGGACATACTCCATGAAATCTTGGGGCACTTGTGTGAATTAGCCTCAAAACAGCAGTATTCTGCAAAGTCTTCCTGAACAGCATTAAGCAGCAGGCTGCAGCATGTTTCCTGGGACTCACAGGAGGGAGTGAAGGAGTGGTGATTGGCAAGACAGTTTTTAAATGTCAACACTGTTGGCATTGCCAGTGGTTGGCATTACCAGATCTGTTCAGAGAAGTTGGGCTGTGGTGAGTCGATATCTGAAACAACCAGGTAACTTTGTCTGCAAAGCACATCCAAGCACTCTTAGGATAGCTGAAAAGAGCAATGGCACAGGTCTTGGTGTTTTCTCGTAAACATGCAGTTACTGGTGTGAGTTAGGCATGGGTGTTTGTTGTTTCCAATCATATTATTCCTTTCTTGCGTATCTGTTTTTCCAGTGGGATTGGAAAGAAAGTGTCACTTTCAGATGTGTGATGAACTCTGTCCTTCATTATCTAGCTCTTAATGACTTTATGGCTCCTCCTGCCATGGTAATTAAGTTTATCCTCGGCTGGCACCATCCTGCATCATTTAGATGAAGACAGAACATTATTAAGGAGCATCATCATAGTTTTCCTGAGAGACTATGCATTGAAGCAGAAAGTATTTAGGACACAGTTTAATTTTGAGGTTTGTTTTGATTTCAGGAGAAAGATTTGCAACGTGATTATGTCTTTTTACATGGTAAAGTGCAGGAGGAGGATGCAGATTAGAGTCTTTAAAGGAAACTAAGAAAATGTACATACTTTGAGACACATATTTGCTTCTTATATGACTCTCACCCATTGCTTCATACAACTGCTATTTACATTTGGAGCTAGTGGTTTCTTAAATGCTCAGAGCCCACAATTGAGCCCAGATTTCCAAAAGTGCTTGGCACCCAGCAGTTCTCACTGAGACACTTTTATGGCCAGATAATCAAAATTGCTCAGCATGGTGGAAGCTAGGGAGATTTGAAAATCTAGCCACTTATTTTAATGCGCAAATGAAGGCTGGGTTCTTCAGGAAAGCTGGTTCATATATTACAGTTCCAATGACTGTGTATCAATCCTGTAAGTACATTTTTTCTCTTACGGACATACAGTCTATTGCATATGTGCCCTTCAAAAACTTTCCCACTCATTCTTCCATATAAATTGTAATTACATTAGTTTCATTGAATTTGGAAAGTTGTTGTTACCATACAAAAGAATCAAAGTTCGAATGAAAATCAGATCCAGTAATTATAGGACTTTCTACATGCATTTTTCTTTTCAAGCTTGACTTGGAAATGAAATAAAGACAAGAGACACCCGTTTCCAGGTTAGGAAGCAAACAAAACCAAATTGTAAAGGGTGAGGGTTGCTTAGATGAACTGCTTCTTATAAAGCAGTTTGACAGCTGAAAAGAAAAACATTGAGGTAACTTGTAAAATGAATAAGCTTTTAGCTGTTACATTTGCAATTTTCCACTTAGTGTTGCCTATCCTACTGAGCAGAGAGACTTGGTAGTACATAATGCGCCAATAATAATAGTCAGCATGTACTTTGTACTGTGAAGACATTAACTAACTAGCCTAACACCCCTGCAAGGTAAGGAAATAGTATGATTGCCACCTTGCCTGTGGCAGAGCAGACACACTAGCAGAGGTTAAAGTCAAGGTTTGCCAAGAGAGTTGCTGGTTGTGTTGTTCCTCTGTTATTTCTTCTAACAGTTGCAGAACTACCTCTTAGTGTCCCAAGAGACATGCTTCCTCTGCATATTATAAGGACCTGATCCTTATCAACAAACATGCTCTACCATTTGGGATAATAAAGTATTATCATTAGTATTTCATTATGGTCAGGGTGTTTCACATCTGCCCGCAAAAGGTTTCTTTTACTCAGGTAATTGTTAGACATGAATGGCAGTTCCTGTGCTTCCTAGAATTTCAAATAAGTGCAATTAATAGCAGTCTCTATGCCTCAAAGTCATTTGGAAGTAGGCATAGGAAAGGTCAGAATGTCTCATGTGCTGGAGGAGGGGTATGTGGATGCAGAGTCAGCATAAGCCATGACTGAGACAAAGAAAGGTGGGGGATCTTGGTTTTGTGGGACCTGTATGACATGAACCTCCTTGTTCCTCACGCTGGTGCTAGCTGCCAGAAGCTCAGCAGTCCATGTAGGAGTTGAACTGGCACCTAGGAGACTTGTAACATACAGCTTCCATTTCTGAGGGATCTACCATCAGATCTCTGTGGGTAAAGGAAAGCATTGCAAGGCTTGGTGTTCCAGCTAAGGGAATTAATTCTCTCTTCACTTGCTGCCCAGTAAGTAGGCCAATATTATCAGAGTAGGTCATACTAGCAGAATGCCTTAAATTGGACCCTTTGGGTAAGAATCAGCTTCCAGTGCATTCACCTAAGGACTTTCAGTTTTATGTAGCTCCTGTCGGAGCAACATGGTTCCTTGCTAGCTACCATCTAGAAACGGACCCTTTTTTTGCTAAAGGTTGAGTAGGGCTGCATTTTCAAAAGCACCTGAGTCATTTTTCCTAGCCTCTGTACTGTTACCAGGAGTAACACAGATACTTATGATTGTCAGTCTCATTAAAAGTCAGCAGATGGAAGCCCAATTCTTTAGGTATAATCAGGTACCTACCTCTTACTGATTTCAGTAGATACAGGTTTATAAATATTTTTAATATATTGGACTATGGCATGTCTGAATTAATAGTTAGAGAGGTTTTAACGTTCCCCTCAGGCCCCATTTTCCTCACCATGTGCACTCTATGCCTCTTAGCTTGACCACTAGCTTTTTTCTTACAAAGCCCTAAAAGCACTGTGGAACTTCTGTTTACAAGGTTTGGTACACATTTTCATGGGAAAGGAATTACCTCAGGATCACCCCACTCCTCTTTGTTCTTATACTGTGAAACATATTTGTCCACTATGCTCTTCTCAGCTGCTTGTAAGCAGTAAACTCAAGAGACAAGCCTGGGAGAGGTGGATTGTTTGCAAACATATATATAAAAAGACTTCATTTAGCCAATAGTAAGCAATAATGTGAGTAGCTTTAGGGAAGAGACAGGTAAGAAGTGGCTTGTGTCATGTGGGTTGATGAATTCAAAAGGAATTTGTCTTTTAATTACTTTGCTACTTTTGAAAATATGTGCATAAGTCTTTCCTTCAAACAAAAGGAACTTAAGCTTTTTAGACAAAGAGGTCTCTGGCTGACTTGAGGCGTTATGACACTAACTGGTTGCAAGTTCATTCTGTTGCTGGATCAGCTTCCTTAAGCAGTCTTGTTAAGAAACCTTTGCCAAAAATCGTATTTGAGGCTGGCTTAACATGGTGGTAAATGAACTCTTTCATCTGCTTTCTTCCAGCAACAAGTGCTAGCTTAAAAGTAAGGTGCTGAAAAGGATGAAATAAATGCTATGTCAGTACGCTTTTTTTTAATAGCACTACTAGTAGTGGCTGGCACTACAATATGTTAAAATACTTTGTGCTGTATGCTACAAAATACACAAATGGTTTTAGAAATTTTTATGATATGTCTTCCTCTCTCATGTGGAGTGTTTATGATTTCGCTTGTCCAGGACAGACATTTTTAAATATAGTCCTTCTCTACTTGCCCTCTTTCCCACTTGGTTTGGATATCCCATTCTTTGGAGTCTCTCTTTCAAAATCTGGAATTAGATATACAGAAACTCTGATTGTGTCATCCTTCTTCCTCCTAATACAGTTTAATTTCTAGGATTGGGAGTATTATTTATCCTGTTTAGTATTGCAGGCAAGTTCTTGTGAATGCTGATGGAACCACTTGTTTGCAAAGTAGCTCTACTTCTCTAATTTCTCATACCAGGTGCTCAAGAAAAAGACTACAGTTAGTCATTGGGAGAGAGCAAGGACAGAAAATCTGTCTTTAGGAAGGACAGGTTCCTTACAGTTCAGAGATGTCAGTTGAATATGAAAAGCAATTTTTTTTTTTAACAGCTGTATTAATTTATCTTTCCTGTTAGGAATATTTTCCTTCCAAACAAAAGATTTTGCTGATTGTCTTTCTCTGTCTTCTTGTTTGTTTATTTTTCCCCATTGAATTATTCTACCTGATTACATGGACTTTTTGCTGTTACTTTTCAGTGAAAGATGAGGCTTGAAATTGGGCCAGTTGATAGTAAATGAGTATTGGAGACCCCAGATATGATTAGCACAGGGTAAGGAGGTCCAGAAAACCAATATTCATGTCTGCATAGTTTGTGGCAGCATCTTATTGATGTTCTAGATAACAGGCATGTTAGTAGTCTCCAGGTCTCCATCCCCTACCTCTGTGCAAAAAATAATAATAATAATTTAAAAAGTAGTGTTGTTTATTGACAGGTAAACAAACTTGTGACCAAATACACTCATGACTAGCAATTGCTATCATTAAAAGAAGACCTCAAACAGTGGCCACTTCCTTGAGGGTCATTAAAAATCCCTTGGCAGCTGCATGCAGCTTAAATTTACAGCTTGAGCTCTTGCTCTTGCATTCTGCCTCCTTTTGCCCTTGTAATTTCCACTGGAGAATTATTCACTTCCTTATCTAAGCTGTTTAATTCCCCTGATGGGGTAGAGTGCAGGCAACAGCTCTTGGTGGAAACAGTAGTACGGTAATACCGTCCACCTTAATGCATTTATTTCCAGCTCCCCTTGCATTGTTGTCCTGTTTTCTTTCTTCTTTTCCTACCAGTAGTTTAAGTGAGAAGGAAAAGACAAAGTTAGGTAACAAGGTTGCTGCTGAAGCCCCAGGCTCAGATCTTTCAGTATATAAGTTTCATGTAATTTCAGTTGTGAACCTGTCTTGTGTATAGGTTTTATGCAGTGCTTGGTCTGCAAAATGCATTATTTAATTGCCCTGCAGAGTATGCAGACAAAATAAAATTAAGTCCATATGAGCTATGGTCATCTCTTCTGGCTTGACAAGAAAAGGTGATACTAGATTTGCATCTGCCTTAGTGTTATTAAATCTTTCAGTATTTGGGATGTGTCATGTTCTGGAATTTCATTAAAACCTTATCATTAACTAAAGGGTCAAATTTCTAGTCTTCATCATTGTAGAGAATAGCCTGAAAGTGTGTTCCCTAAGTATGGTAATGACTGAGAACAGAGAAGGCAAATAAAAATAGTCCCCACTTTGTTCTTTTCAGAATCCAAAGTTACTGGTTGCTTTTTGTTTGTTTATTTGTCTCCTGGTTTTAAGATCCTGGGACTGACTTTCAAACTCCTGGAATTGTGAATTTACACATCAATTTTGCAAATAGAGGAGGGGGCAGTTCTTAATTCTCTGGATGCTTAAACTCATGTAAAGAGTCATGCTGGGAAGCTGCTGGAAGTTAGTGAGGGACAGTGCCACACTTACTCTCAAAGGTTCAGTCTGGGAGCAGCATTTGTAGTATGGAGAACGTAGATATTACGTGGCATTTGTAGCAGTGTATGTAAACAAGGATGTTGAAGTGGGATAGCCACATTTGTAAGAGTGTATCAGTATAGGTATTCCCTTTCTGTTGGACATCTCTGCGAATGCCTTGGATTCAGTAATTCATGGAAGAAGTGTGTGTCTTTGCTTTATAACCCTTCACGCAGAACTCTGTGTCATGCTGTTTGCAAGCCCAGGATCAACCATTGTAAAATGAGTCCTTTCTACTGTCGAACAAACATACCAAGGCCTTCTGATATTTCGCTTACTATGTAATATCACAGGCCATGCTGCTCCAGGAGAGCCTCCTTAAGCCTTTTGTTTCAGCAAAATGCACACCTGCCAAAAATAACATGAAGGTTTACCAGCCAGTATTTCTTCAAACAGTGCTCCTACACTCCCACATCCCAGCCAAAGAATGTTTGTGTGATGCTGCCAATTTCTGCCAACGGATACAAGCAGTGGGGAATGCAGGAACTGCCACTACGTTTCCAGAGGAACAAGGCCTGACATATTTTGGCCAAAGAGAAATCCATAATCCTTAAGGAACAAAGATTCCATTTTCATGGAAATCAGTCTAATGGGAAGGGAATGGCAGGGAGATGTAATTCAGATTCAACGGGATGTATATAAAGTAAGCCAAAACAGTTTCTTAGCAGAAGGCAGGTCTGTGATCTTAGTCCCATTAGGATACATCTGGAATGTTGCCAGTTACTTCAGTGAAGTTGCTGTGGGTTTACATGAGACTGACATAAGAATCTGGCTCACAGGAGCAGCTCATCTGACTAAAGTAGCTGAGGTTATTATGTACCTCACTGAGAGCAACTCTAGATTTTGAGATTAGGGTATTTTCAACCACAGTGTCTTTTCCAAATTTTCTTTTTTTTGAGGGCAATCAGCGTCTACTTCAAGGGTATTTAATGAGTTCTCAAACGGGAACAGTCCACAGGCAAGGAACAATATGTTACAGTGCAAGCCACCAGCCTACTAGAAATGATACATCTATTGATGAGTGTAAAAAATTTTCTTGTTCTGTGACTTGGAAATTTCTTCACCGCTCAAATAAGATCCTCTAGGTAGAAATACCATGCAGTATAATTGCTACTTTCTCATTGATTCTACAAAGTACAGATTGTGGAGTGTATCCTGAGCTAGAGATTTTTCCTGTTGTAGAATATTTTTCCTGTTGTAGCTTCTATGCTCAGTATATGAACATAAGGAGAAGGACATCCAGGATTTAAAACACTTGGTGAGGGAATGACAACTCTGTGGTTGTTTTATTGTGTCCTCCTCATTTTTCAAACCACTACATAATCTTTAGTGGAAACCCCAAATGAATTTATTGTTTGATTAATTAATGGGTTGGTTCCTTAGCAGGTATGATTTGTTGTTAATGGAGCTATAACAAGGCTGTGTTGATTTGTACCATGAATCCAACTTTTTGAAGTAAAGAACTATAAAGTATTAAGTATTTTCTGTGGGTGTGCAGAATTAAATACTGTGCATGGGATGTGTGTGTACATAAGTTAGAATTTATTTTTTGGGCCCCTAACCTTCTTTGTGGTGTGTTTTAAATAGAAGGTCTGGGAAATTCCCTTCTTACCCTACCTGTAAGTGTTCAGTAGCTCTTTCTGTGGTTTATATTATATGGCTAGTATTGTGCTGGGAAAAATTGTCCAGGTTATGTCTTCCACTCCCCACCCCCCTGATGGTTCAAAAATGTCACTTGAGGTTTCTCATTGCCAAGATTTTCTTTGAACCAGCACAGAGAACCAGCAAATTCAGTTAGAAAGAAGTTCACACCCCTTGGTCATAGTGTTCCTGGGCTTCAGAGTAATTTAAAGTGGTCTAGATCTAAAGTTCTGGCCTGGCTCAATCTCTGGTTGAAAGTAATCCTGAAGTGCCTGTAGACTTGCAATGAGCCAGCAGCTGATAACTTTTAGTGATTATCTAAACTGACCCTTGAATTTAAAGCTTGGGGAAGAACCAGGAGTGTGAAACTGTGAGTAATACAAGGGTGAATCACTGAAATGGGACCCTGCTCCTTCCCAAATAGGTTTTAGGTTTCGCTCCTTCCTCTTTGTTTCTCCCTGTATTCTTTGAGTAGGCTATTTCATTCTAAATCACGGTACTTCTCTGTATCGTACACATCATGCATGGTAGGATGGAATTTGTTACTTGTTACCATGAATTTAAAGAGCCTGCATTAGTCATGTGGTGGAACCATCTCTAAGTCATACGGATACTCCAGAAGAACAGGCAGTGAACTCTGCTTCTGTTTCACCTGCTCACTCCCGCAGCTGATTTTTTTCCGTCCTTTGGTCTCCTCGTTTTAAGTTTTCATAGATTTCTTGCTGTTTTGAAGTGTGTTCATTGCTATGGAAATACAGAAATAATGGCAGCACTGATGGGACAAACCTTAGTAACATCCCTGTTGCAACATAAGGTCAATTTATACAGTAGCTTGAAATATCTAACCTTAATTTGAGAAATGTAGAATTTCATGTTTAGGTATAGATGTGCCCACTGGATGGAAAGGGCATAATTGTCCTTTAAATATAATATTAATCCATGCAGCATTAGAATAGAAATATATTCACATCTGGGGCTTCACCATCAATTACTATTATTTTTTATGGTTGCATATATTTAAAAGTTCAGTTATTGTGGAAAGTCAGATTTTTCTCATGTTGATGTTTACTAATCCTTTCCATTTCAAAATCTCACTGGTTGGTCTCGGTTGTCATATGTATGACCGTCCCAGCCGTCCATATGCAGTCTTCTGGATTTTGTGGGTGGGCAATTCTGCATAGTGTATACATTTTGCAAGTAGAATAGAATAGAATAGTTCAGCTGGAAGGGACCTACAATGATCACTTAGTCCAGCTGCCTGACCACTTCAGGGCTGACCAAAAGTTAAAGCATATTATTAAGGGCATTGTCCGAATGCCTCTTAAACACTGACAGGCTTGGGGCATCGACCACCTCTCCAGGAAGCCTGTTCCAGTGTTAGACCACCCTCTCTATAAGGAAATGCTTCCTGAAGTACTTGTAAATACTTACTAAGTACTTACTGCCTGTTCTCTTTTTGGCTTCTTGTTCGCCCTATGCTCTCTTTTATCAGGCTGGCAATCAAACACATCATAGTGCCGCTTCAAAACCTCTGTCTGTCTTAATAATAAGAGATTGCAACTTGAAAAAGAAGTCAGAACATCACTGGAGTATACTGAGAACTCTAGGAGAATTTTGGACCTTCTCTCTTTCAAACAAGGAGCCAGTCTTTTAACATCATAAACATTTCTTTTTGATGTTTTAAAAAATCTCAATCAGATAGAACTTAAAGGTTTGCTTTTGGAGATATAATTTGATTGTCATGTAAAGTCCTAATAAGAAGTCCAACAGAATAGGATCTATTTCTTTGTGCTTCTGCCTTACTTAAATTCTACTATCTACCATCTTTTATGGCAAAGTTGTTTGAAACTTCCTAATTTTTTTCAAAATTGTATGTGGTTGGTCTGATCCACTGTAGCTGGTCTGAGTCAGTAAGGAAAGTGAATTAGCAAGAATTCAAGTGAAGAAATACTATGTGTACACAGGTCCTTATTTCTTGTTACCATTCTTACTAGCTATTATTCTCAGTTGTGAATTTATGAGCCCTGAAATGTTGTTTGAAATGGATAATTTTTCAAATGTATAATATCAGTTCTACTTACTTTCACTTAATACTCTGGTCCCCCCACTAAAAATAAACAAACAAACCCTTCTCAACAGAACCAAAGACTAGTCCTTCATTAAAACATCTTCTAAAACTAAAAAATTTCTTTGAACTTGAAACTCAAGTGTTCTAACCTGGATTCCAATTTTACAGGGAGAATGAAACCCTCAGGTCAAGGGTATAATCTAATTCTAAAGTTCAGAGTGCACTAATCTAAGTAGTGTCCGTTCTAATTAGGAGATTCAGTAGGTTTGAATTGTTCTGTAATTTTAATCTCTAGGAGGCATTATAAAAACACAGTGATGCAATAAAATATTAAATGATCCTAGTAGCGAGAGTAATGGAGACTTTCAACATTTAGAGGGGATCCATTGGCAGAGCATTTGAAAACTTGAATCCAAGGATCTGATACGAAACAGGTAGTAGGCAGAGGGCATAGAACTATGCTACTTTATCCTTCACAACACGATGAACTCAGTTGAGCTTTGCATCCTTAATATTGCCTGATGGAAGGTTTGCTAAACTGAATGTCAGGAAGATGGTTGTGCTACAGAAGTTCCTGTATATTGGATGAGAAGATCCTGTGGTAGTTAACATCTACAGAGGTCATATAACTTTAGCAAGAGCCCACAGTATGCCAAGTTTGGAGAACTCCTAAAGTGGTGTAGTTCTTAAAACGGTTTTTGTAACTAAATTGAAAGTAGCTTGACTAGGCTTTGACAATTATTGGCTCCACTGTCTACATGAAGGGTATGGGAAATGAAGTACATACTCAGCCGCTTGTTCTTAGAAAAGAGACTCTGGTGTTGGTATAAGCAGTAGAACACTTGGCCTTCCCATCCCCCTGCATCGTGACCACTTTTCCTTTGCAAAGCTTTTATATAGAGCGCAAGGACCTATAAATAACAAGGGAGCCTATAAATAAATACAGCTGTGAGCCGACAAAGGCTTCTGACAAATGATGTTTAATGAATTTCTCACGTGTGGTCCAATTTGAATCCAACCGTGGGGCTTGCTAAGTTTTCGAAAGTATATTTTGTGCCCAGGCCTGAGATTCCCCTCTGTTAGGCAGAATAGGGAGCGCTCTGGCTAGCTGAATAAAAGAGAGGAATGGGTAAAAAGAAGAGGGGTTTTTTTCGGTGAAGCTAAGCTTATGGTATTAACTTTAGACAAACCAGTCTGAGATCTAGTGCCTATTGTTTACATGAGAGGGTTTATGAGAGAAAACAATCATATCACTGCAAAGTGCTGGCTGAAACATGACACCACCTCCCAATAATTAATCCTGTGTCATTGTCCTATAAATGCAGTAATCCATATCTAGATTTAAGTACATTTTATTGTAGCACTCAAAATTTGTAGTTAGTGATGTAGGCAGGTATGGCCTGTTATGGTGGGTGTTGTATGGACAAGAAAATAGCAAGCCTCAGTCCCAAAGAGCCTGAAGTCTTCCACTTGAGCAGAAGTTCCAGGTCTGCTGAGTGCATAGAGTTGGTTGGATCTGACCCATAGCCGCCATGGGAGCTCTATTCAGGTAAATTGACAAAGCATTAATTACTTCAAAGGAGAGCTAATGAGGCAATAAACCACAAGGGTGAAACTCAAATCGTTTATGGTACCATTAGTAGGCTGAAATGGAATTATAATTAGAGCAGGGCAAACGATTCATAGTCCACAGTTTATCCAATGGATTTAGTGCTTGTTTCTGTTCATGAATTATGCACAAGTAGACATATTTTAGGAATGTATTCATTGTTTGAAATTGCTCAGCAACCACTTTATGTGGAGATGTTTCTGCCTATAGGAGTAGCCTTGTACAGTTTGCTTCTGGTTTCTCTTTGCTTGGGAGCTTAGTGCATATATTTGTATTCTGTAGTGGGTCACTGAATTACCATGGTGTTTCTACTTCCTGGAATTTTATAGAAAAAAATGTTAATTGTTCTGGGATATGTTGCAGTTACCTAAATTTGCTGGAGAAATCTTTCTTGATCTTCAGGGATGGGTTTTTTGCTTGAGGAACAGTCCTTTTGCAAGTAGCTCAGCAGTAGAGAAGGAACCTCAGCAATACTTGCTCAAAAATCCATCCTGAAAAATGAATAAAACTTGTGTGTCCAAATAAAAGTGTGGTTCAGAAATGATGAAACAGGCTCAGGAGAGCTTTGTTCCACTGCTTAGATCTTGACTTGAGTTACGTGCAGAATAATTTAAACGTGCATTTGAGTGACAGTCTTATCTCAAGCTTTGAGGTAGTATGGGGTTGAGCTCATAAAATTCCTCTTGGAGCTCTCCCAGTTTGCATAAAATACTTGTATAATATAAGGGATGATCCTCTGTCATGGGATAACTTTCCTGTCTCTGCTATGATTAACTTGGAATTATTTATACAGGGGAACAATGTTGCTGAGGGGGATCCAATGTTTGGAGATGATGTGTACACACACTGATGCTCCTTGTCCCTGGATGATGTGTTTGTGTCTTTATCTTGCTGCACACATACTAGCATGTAGCAGGCTTTATTGATGACATCCAGCTCCTTTTCAGACCAAAAAATACAGGTAGTACTTCTGAGTGTAGAGTCCCTTAAACTACCCATTAAGATGTTCTGGTTTGTCAGCCTCTCAGCCAAAGTCTTGGGGCCACTCTGTTTTTCTATTACAATCCTGTTCTCTTCTATGGAGACCTATTCAGAAGAGACAGAATTAAGCCACAAACCTTTATCTTCTAAAGCTGCTGTACACACTAGCCTGTTAATCAGGCATTTACTTCTGTATATCTCGGGTGATTGACAAGCTTAGTTTCTTGGAGTGGAGGTGCTTTGTGCTGCCCACTGGTCGCCTGGCTCCACGTTTGCCTTCCTGAATAAATCATGCCTTCTCCTTTTTGTATGACATGTTTAGTTCCATGATTTAAGAGCTTTAACATATAGCTCTTGTTTGTTCTTGCTTTTGTTAATAACTAGTCATGAATTATCCATGAATGGGCTAATTAGGCATTAACCATGTATTATATACCAACCAAAGAATCAGGTCTTTCAGATATCTGTGTAGGTAGTAACTTTTTGAAATATCCTTGGGCTAGGAATGTCTGCACGTATTAGGGAAGATCTTGCAAATTCTGGCCTGCAGGGTAGTCGCAGCACAGCTCAAAAATGAAAACAAGTCATACATGGAACAAATACCTTGTAGGGGAAAAAATCAGGATCCCAAATGATGCAAATGGTGAAATATGGATCAAGAATTTGATAACGTGTTATCCTTTCAGAAAGGACAAGATTATTGGAACTGATTTTTGTTTTTAATGTAAAAGTTTGAATGAAGCTCAGGTAGAATGAAATGCAAAATAGCAAGACTGCTTATGTGCTGTCAGATTGTTTTGTGGATTCTAATACTATGACTTTATTTTAAAAAAGGCAGAGAGATACTTCATAGCAGTTGGGGGTTTTTATATTCTGGGTACCTGTTAGCACTATTCTGCCATGGTAGCTTAAGATTTCTGTATGTAGTCCAGCAATGATGAAAATCATTAGTGTAGAGTAGAAATAAAGTGAACAGAAACTCAAGGAAAGAGTCCTAGAGGTGGCCTACATAGAGATTGAGGCAAATACCCGCATTGCAAATATCATAGAACCAGGATTAAGTGATGCTGGTGACAGAAATGTTGTCAGTAACATTAGCAGTAATTCTTCAATGTTCTTAAATGAACCATGTGCCAGAATAATTCTCTTTCTATTGCCCGGCCACAGTGAGCCTCATACAGTTCTGTCTGCCTTCTGTTGTCTCTCTCAGGAAGTCAGCAGCATCTCTTCAGCCTGCCCTCATCTTGAAACATTTTCTCAGGTCACCAATACCTGCTGGGCCTCAGAATGACATTACAAAATCCAATCTCTTGGTCCAGTAATGCTTCTGAGTCTCAAAGGCTTCTAGCTGCCAAACTCCATGCCAACAGCATAGCGTGGGCTATCCCCACTTCAGACTTTCTGTATCTTATTTTGTGCATGACCCAGCAAAACCCTAGTCCAACTCTGAGTCAGTGTACAATAAAATAACAAAGTTGTCATTTAGATGTTTGAATTAAAAAGATTGTGGAGTCTGTTTCTACCAAATGACTTTTCCATCAAATATTAATAAGCTTGACTGGTTTTTTTTTTTCAGAAGAAAAATACCAAGAGGCATAAATCTATATTAAAGACTAAGTGCCTACCAAATGGAACTTTATGCACATTTGCTGTGGTTTCTCGCTTTCTTTTTACTCAAGTGTTACAGAGGAAAGCCAGCAAAACCCACAAAATTGTTATTTTCTCTCTTCCATCCTTTAGCCCCTAAATTTCAGTTTGAATGCTGCTGTTTTCTGTAGCATGTGTTTCTGGATGCCTGACTAAAGTACAGATGACATGATACATTATGAAAGCCAAAGGGTTAATCTTCTAGGGACTCAAGACTAATGGCCCAGTAATGCTCACCCAAGAGGGAATTCTTTTGGCTGTTTCAGATCTCAGTCCTAGTCACTTTATAATAATTTGGAGATTTCCACTAGAACTTTGGTGGCAGTAGGAGTAGCTTTTAATAAGGGACAGCAGTGCTTAATGTTGATGTACTGTATCTTGGATAAAAAACCTTGCTCCTACCTCTCCTTTTTCTGCTACTGCAATAATCAGCTCTAGATTTGCTTGATAGACCTACTGTGATCAGATTTTCAGCACAGACCTGCACATCTATGTCTTTTTCAATTCCTTTTCATCTCTGAAATCAGGGTAGGAAATTTCAGTGCAACTTGTGGGCACTGACATTCAACAGCACCGTCAACAGCAATACTTAATGGCTTGTGTGCTGGTCTGTTTCTGCTGCAGTCCTACAGTCCCTGGCACCAGGGCCCACTCTTTTTTAAGATTTACTTTCTTGTCTTCCACTGTTAATGTGGGAAGTGACTTAATTTCTCAGTACCATGAACAAAGGCCCCCCTCATACTAGGACCTGCATTCCCAGGTGCTACCATTGCTGAATACACTTCAGTGAAGAATCCATAGCTACTTTACTTCTCTGCAGAGATGTTTGGGATACTCATCTGCCACTGGAAATGAAACCATCACAGCCTTAGCTCCTGAAACCTCCTGTTGCAGGTCTGTATGTGGCAGAAATTCAGAAGAGACTTCTATACCTTTCAGTGTAGCCTTAAATTTTCATTAAAGCTGCTCTTTGCAGCTCCCCCTTGTCTAGCCTGGTTATTATGTATGTATGAGAGAGTGCATATTACTTCGGTGAGCATATATGTGTGTAGTACCTGAGTGTTTCTGTATATATGTATATTTACATAGATGTGTACATATATAATGCAAATATGTATATACATGCATTCAGACAAGTCATGGAAAGTAAAAATGTATGCTTCTGACCATGATTCATGAGCAACACATAGGTGTGTGTATGGAAGAGTCTGTGCAGGTCTGCATGTGTCATGTACGTAAACACATGCATGTATTGGATTCATCGCTCTGATTTTTGTTGCTATGAGAATTCTGACTTGCATCCAAATTCTCTTGTGCAAATGGTTTGGATTTTGGAACTCCTTCCCTTGCTAATGTGCTCTACCAATCTCTCTCTTATTGAAAGAAAGAAAAAGAAAGATGGAAGGCAGGAGAGAGAGCAGTGTAAAGGTCAGCTAGCATTGCAGCCTGATGCAGAGATTTATAACCCTCCAAATTCTCCCTCTCTCTGGCAGCATGTCTTTACAGACTCACATTATCTCTATTAATACCAGCCACAAGGTCATTACTCAGGCACTGAGCCTTCCTCCAGCATAAATATTTATACAAGGCTGACCTGCGGCTGCTGCGTTTGCCTTTTATTTGATTTCTGCCGCCTTTTGTGTCTGTCAGCTAATGTCTTTAGCTGCTCTGTCTGGGACAGTGGGAGCTGAGAGAGGAGCCGGGGAGGGGTTAAGAAGGGAGTGAAAGAGAAGGCGGGGGGCGGCAGGGAGACTGAGAGGAGAAGAAAGAGAGGAGAGGGATGGATAGGGGGTTGACATTTCGTATGATCCCCATTGATGGAGACATAATAAACCCTTTATTTCACACCAGCTGAAAATTTTTAAGAAGTCTGTATTTTGCAATGAGATTGCAAAATTTGTGAAAATTTCCTTTTATCTGCTCAAGAAGATAGAAGTACAAGAATCTTTTATGTATAAAGTGTTGCTTTTGCTGGAGAGTAATGGGATTTTACAAGCCCATTTCAGAGAATAAGCTAACGATAGCTTGCATGGAGACATGCATGAGTGAATACATAAATATGCTATCTCACAAATTTCTGTCAGGCATGACTTCATGGATGTGCTTCTATACTCACCTTAACATGCTAATACTACTCTGAAACCTTGTTTCTTAGCTTCTGTCAGAGTCAGGTGCAGATACCTCTAGTGGCTGAAAGGCAATTGATGTTGCTGTGTTTCTTGGGGATACATGTTCTAAGGGGCAAGGACAGTCTCGGTATCTGTGCTGTGGCCTTGTGCTTGTCCTTTAGCAGAGCTTTATCTGCCAATGGTCAGGTGTGTATTAGGAGTTTGGGAACAGGAATGGAAAATTGAGAGAAGTGTGGTGCATGCCGATGGTTGGTTAGAAGTAAGTCTTTCGAGTGTGATAAAAACACAGAAGCCGAAGGGAAGAATCATGAGTTTAACCATGTGCTAAAATGTATGGCACAACCTGCCTTAGTTCTACAAGGACTTGATATTTAATGGCACTTTTAACTGCTGATATGTCCCTGTCCCTCCTGAGCTGAGGGCATTCAGTGCAGTGGTAGTGGAGATACCTGTACTAAAACCAAGGAGCTTTACTGTAGCAATGGATTAGCACTGCCTTAGCATTTGCTCTTTTGAATCACTTTAAGCCTAGTAATTTTACTTAATTAATTTTGCTTTTCTCTGTTTCCCTTAGCTGTTGGATACTGCTAAAGGTCACAGACTCCATTAGGAAGACTATAGTTTGGACCTAGTATATCAAATGGTACAGTCCACTGTGGTAGTTGTTTTTGTTGTTGTTGAAGAAATACTGTTCAGGATCTGTACAGGAGGATTCCCCCTAACACCCTTTAAAATCTCAGTCAAAAAAAAAAAAAGTATAATTAGGCTAACTTATATATGGCCTTCAGATATGTTTTCTCTACTTTCTGAAAGATTCCTTAATTTCCTTCTTTCCTCCTTCTTTTGAGGGTTTGAGAAATGTAGCTTTTGCCTACCATCAGGATGCAAATCCTACTCAGTGCTATCATGTCAGTGATGATTGGAGAGGCTCACTGCAGAGGGAGAGTTGAGGTTACTTTCTTAAACTAACATGTTGTCTTTTGTCATTACTGTAAGCAAGGATTTTTGAGCTTGATTCCCAGACAAACATTTCTTTGTGTGGTCTTGGTCTTCCAGCCTGACTACGTTGACTGAACTAATGACCTAGCTGTATTTCTGAGAAACTTTTGGGTTTTATTGTGTGCAGCTGCCTACACCCCCTTCCTGAACACAAAGGTCTTCACTTCAACTCTTTGAACTGTTCTGTCAATGATGTGGAAATGGCTTATTTCAAGAATCTCTTCCTTTCCTTACACCACCTGAGGATATTTTTCCTTCATACTATTGATTTGGTAATACTGCATTTGCACAGGACCAAAGCTGCCTCTTTTGTCTCCGAGTGGGTTACAATTTTAAAATTAAAAAACAAAAAAAAACAGAAAAAAAACCCCCTCAAAATCTGGTCTTATTTTTCTAGTGTGTTTTCTCTGTAGAAGAGCAGGAGGTTCATTAACATCTCTGGTGATCAAACACACCATATTCAACTGATTCTCTGCAAACCAATGTGCATAGCTTGTTGGAAGCAATCTGGATCCTGTCAGATACTCGCACAGAGCCATTGGTCAGGTCAAGTTGAGGGTCACTGACTGCTTGAATCCTAAACCACGGGAAATATGGCAGGCAAGAATGATCAGCTAGAATTAATAGTTTTGCTTTTTCAATACAGATTCTTATATCTTATGCATTAGGTAAGTCTCTCTGAGTATATAACTGAAGCTTTAAACATGCTCTCAGAGCAGCCACATTATGAAAGAATAGCAGAAACTGTGTTTCAAATAACAGTCTTTATTATGAGTGTATATATATTTTCATAGAGAGATATATATACATGCATATATAGTATACACAACAGAAATAATCTTATTTGCACACTGTTACCTCGACACTTTTCAGCAGCTTCTGCAAATTAAATTCCCTACCTTGCTGCCCCAAGGAAGAAGAGGAGGAGAAAATAACTAGTTTTATTCTCACTCTTGATGGTTACAGGCTGCCTAGAGTGGCAAAGTGAATGGCTAGGGTAGGTGTAGGATGGGTTGTGAGGCGGGAGAGGCAATTGGATTCTGCAGATGATTAAGTGAATAGGGGGATTTCAAGATGCTTGGGGTGGCTCTCTGATTATTACTGTCACTAATGTTTAGTTTCCGTAGCTGAGCTGATACTGGTGAGGAAGAAGGGTGGGGGACTGTTACTGGCATCTTCACTCCCAGATTCTGGCCTATGCTAGCACAAGTTGCAGGCACCCATGTTCTGTGAGGTGAGTGAGAGTATGACATCTCATGCTCACGTCTCTCCTTCCCGACCTGACAGATGAAGCAGTGGGCAAGGGAATTCTGTAGCGGAATGGAAGGTGGGGACTTCTGTAGCAGTTCCACTGAAATTAGAGAAAGAGAATTGGGGGGGGGGGAATGTATAATGTACACAATACAGTCTGTCCCTTCTTACTGATTGTGATAGCCAATACTATTTCTCTTAAGCTGTCTTCACACTTTCCTTTTTTGGTTACTCCTGTCAAAACAAAAATCTACATCCTGAGTAGGAAAACAGAAGTTCTTGTTGAGAAGCTTCAGCTGGAGCTATGGGAACTCTGAAGCTGAGACATATGTGCATGCATGTGTTGTGTGTGTATGTGCAAGCATATGCACTCACCCACCCAGTAGTTCTTTGAGCCTTTTGAGCCAACAGTGCCATGGAAAGATCCCTCCCTTGTCATTGTCCCAGTTTGTGTGTTCGTGAGGATCTGTACTGATTTAGATTGAGGAATTGATACAGGCTAAAGCTAAGCACTTCCCCCCCGCGACGAGCTGTAATCCAGACTAGTTCCCTTATTTGATCCCCTGCCTTAACATCCATGCCAGGTTAGAAGAAAGCATTGTAAGGAGAACAAGGCCAAGAAGATGGGGAAAGAAAGAAAAGGGTGGCACCATTCCTTTTTGGAATTTGCATAGAATTTCCATACCAGCCTGTGAAACAATAGTGGTCACTCCAGCTGTGGGACACAAATTACAACAAAAAATACTTGAGTAATGATCAGCAGTGAAACAATTTAAATAACTGACATTTAAATTATCCTTTTGAGGCTCAAGGGTTAAAAACAATTGAGGAGAATAAGGATGGTTCCTCCCTGTCAGAAGTACTGTTGGGAAAATACTGCACCAGTTTTACTTGGTTGAGATTTCAAATATATCATTGCATGAAGCATTAAAAATGTGATCTTTTAATTAGGAACACAGAACTGTGAAAGGAAGGGCCCATGCTAACCTCACAGATACATAATAGGGAATACATATCATTCTGTGTACAGCTAGGCAATCTTCCCACCAGTTGGCAACTGTAGATGGTGCTGACAGGGAATTAGCTACTCATTTTGATACAGATGCTGTATCTTAGAGAACATGGAAAAATCAAATTTTCTGACCATTTCTGATCTTAGAACTTTACAAAATAAAGCTATGAAAGGCGATTACTGGAAAAAATGTGTAACGATTATTGTTGAAAAATTGCAGATCTTCTGGTTGAAAGGAAGAAGCTTTAAAATTGTTAAAATTTATTCTTTCCCCATGATCTTTTACTTGGTTTTGCTGATCAGCAAAACCATGCTTCAGTGCTTCCAGAATGAAACTCCTTTAACACCTAATGAAGTTTTATTTTGAAATTTTAGTTAATTTCTGTAACAATTAAATAAAGCACACACTCAAAAATGAAACACTGCAGAATCTCTAGCTGATGATTTAACTGCTCTAACCAAGTTTTTTTGGCGGTGACTTACTGGATTACATTTTTTCCAGAATTTCAACTTTCCATCTTTTGTTAAGATGGGGGAAAAAGAAACCTGCCACTTTTCCCCAGTACAGGAAAAGAGTTTACTGTTCTTCTCTTTTGTTAGCCTCAGTATGTCAAATCATACCTTCCTTAAATGCCTGTTCAGGTTCCTATAGCTATAGTCTGAAACGGTTGTGTATGTGATATCAGGTAATGTGTCACAGTATCACAGAAGTGTAGGTGAAATACTGAGTTTAGTTGGTGTACACTGATCTCTCCGCATAGTAATGCACGTGTGCGCACACTCACATACATACACACACACATTTACTTTTAGTCTGAGGACCACTGTCTGTTCTCACTTGTGCCCATCCAGTACGTCCATCCTTTGAATTTGACATAGAGACTCTTTAATTCCCTGTTTTCTTTTCTTTACTACTATTTTTTTCCCATTTTATTTTGTACTTGACTGCCTTATCCCTAAAACCTGAAACTGCTTTTCCTAGGCCAGCCTGGGGTTCTTTATGAGAAATGGTAGTAATTCATTCAGGAGCTCTTTGCTCTGCTTTTTTTGCCTGCTTTTTTATTCCAGTGATTTAAGCAAGTTATGGAAATCCTTCTCTGTCTGTCTGATAGCATGTTAACAGGCACTTATGCTGGAATTAGAGCACCCTTGTCCCATATAACAGTTTAAAATGGGCAAAGCAGGTTTGTATTTCTTACCCATATAACATTTTTAAATTGCACTATAGATCCTGAACTCTGGGGGTCAGTGAGATTAGTGGAGGATTTAGCAAACCTTGAAGAGTGGCTGCATCTTGCAAGATCAGGTCTTTACAATAATTGGGCCCAGCTCTTTATGGAATAAAGAGTCGGGGCTATGTACCATCAGATCACAGTTATAACATTTTTCTTTGGCTTTGCAGTAGCACAGTGTAAATATGTGATTTGAGACAATGGTGTCTGAGGACCTGTGTTCCAAAGCAACACATGAGTTCTCATTTAAGAGGCAGTGAAGAAAATGGTTCTATCTTCCACTGTTAGGTGTAATTTCCCAGAAGAGGTTAGCATGAGGTGAACCTGGAAGAGTCTTTAGATAACTTCACTTTTGGTTAACTCACACAATTCTCAACCAGTGATTCAGAGCTGCTAAATGCCTTCCACCATCTCTACCCCATAGTAGATTTGGGCCTTAACTCTCCGTAGAAGGAGTCATGCTGAATGTGCTACCAATGCATTGTACTTTGACTTGGGTAGCCTCATGGAGCTCTGTGGAGCCTACGTATAGTAAAAGGCTTTCTTTAACTGCTTCTCTAGGAGGTGTTGATTTGCTGTAGCTCCCAGTCATTTTTCTTTTTCCTTCCTGCTTTGCTGAGACGCCTGGGTTTCAGGTAGTAGGTTTCATTGTTACTTCTTTTTTTCTTTTTTTTTATATTGATAATATACAGGGTCTAAGCCTGTTAGTAACACAGAACTGCATAAATCTGCTGCTGATTTTTATTACGAAAGTAAAGTCCATCTGAAACTGATCAGAACAGAGTGAAGGTGGAGAATAGCTATTGAATAGCTAGTTAGTAGCTAGATAAGGTAGATACACCTCAAGTACTTTGCAAATACTTTAACTGTATTTGAGCAATTTTTATTATAAAGCTGTGCTTGTGAATTGTAGTGGTGGGCAGACACTAAAAACTTACACAATTCAGAACACTAGCTTCAATCCCAAGTCTCTGTGCAATGAAGCAGTTTTCAGTGCCTGTATGATGAGAACTAATAGTGACTTGTGAGCCAGGAAACATGAGTTCTTAACTTGCCCGTGGTCATACAGCACATTGATTTCCCTTCTTGGTGTCTCAGTGTTTTCATATGGAATATGGTGCTAAGGATACTTACCTTGCTCTGTGAAGCCCTTTCTGATCTGTATGTGTTTAGCAATGTTATGCCTGCACAGCATGGTCTGTTTCTTAGCGGTATTGCCTCTGTTTAATAAAATAGAAAACATAGAAAAGTAAAAGGATTGAAATATGAACACATTGAAAATCATAAAAGAAACTCTTGCTGTCTGGTGGTTAACTGAAACACGGACATTTTGATACTCGATGGTTTTAACAAGAAAATGAAATTATCCTTTTTTATTATTATTTTGTTCTCTAAAAATGTGACAATTGCAGTCCATTTCAGGTAAAATCTTAAAATAAATCTCTTGGAGGCACCAAATAAAGCAAATTTCTTGCTTTAAACTTCACTCTTGACTCTCATATAATGTGAACCACATGCAGTTGCTGATGCATATGTGAGTGTACGTTATGTGTCCCTGTACGTGTTTGGAGGTGGTGCATTTTAAAAATACGTATGAAGGATGCTGAGCTTATGTGGACAGGACAGGCCTTTATGTCTTTGAACTTGAGTTCTGAAATGAAGCATGCAGATAAGATTGAAGGTTTGGACAACAGTTTTCAATTCAACTCACGCATTTGGCAGACGATATATAGCGGTCTCTTAGAAGAAGAAGAAATCAAATATATATCAAGAAGTTTTGAATTAAGACAAAGCCATGAAACAGAATATAGAATCTATAATTGCTGCAAAGTGTTTGCTCATTTGGTGAGAAATACTGTTCTCTGCAAGCACTTTAAGTTGCTACTTTAGTATACCAAAATAACAGCAGCTATTGGTGTACCTGATTATGCATGTGAACAAAGGATGATATAAAAGAAATGCTCCTGCTCAGGACTTGGATATCAGGATTTCCTTACTGTTTACACTCCCCTATACAATTTAGAGTGCTAGGCGTAATATTTCTGAGGATCAAAGTTCAAGCACTGTTTCACATGAGCTACGGGGGGAGTTTCAGTGGGAAAACTTCCAGCCACTGCTGGAAGTTCTCTCTAGTATGCTGATGTGAACCAAACCGACATCCTGGCATTTATGTAGTTCACGGATCTTGACTGCAGATCTGGGGAAAAGTGTATTTGCAGGATTAACGTGGGGTTAAGGAGCAAATGCTGAGAGACTAGAAGGAGAAACAGCAGGGGAAGATGCCGATACTGTAATAACTATTTTAGTTAAGTGATTGGGGAAGGTCATGTGGGAGTGAGGGCTGAAGTGCAAATGGTCTGCATCTTCTGGGGAAGGCGTGCATGGAAGCTCCTGTGTCAGGTCTTGAAATTGAGTGCATTGCCACAGGTGCCTACACTATTCCTTTCCCCTGTGTTGTGAGCATCTCGTTTTCACAATCGAAGATTAGGTCTAAACCGGTGTAAGTACTCAGTGTCCCCTATGCTATGAAATACCATCTTTGCTCAATTACTGGAAAGTCACCCTCCCACAGGAAGCTGCAAAGCCGTAATAGAGTTGAACACAAACATTTGTTTGTTTAAAAACCGTGGTGTAACATTGCTGTGCAACTTTTGAAATGTCAGTTCCTGTAAATGCTCTGAGCCTGAGACCAACAGTGCAGAAAGTGCTGGAAGAACCCGTTGTGGAAGCGAGGTTTACCAACCTCTTCAATGTTTCATGCTAGCTTCACAGTGATCTCTGTGGCTCCCTGCTTCTTCGATGGCTTCTAGTTTTCTGGTTGTGACATCTCTCCTGATGCGCTCAGACAGAGGGAATATGCAAAAGGACGGCTGCAGCTCTGTGTTCAGGAGATGTCATCTCCAATTGACGTCACGCGGGGGAGCAGCAATTAAGGCTCCAGCCGACTTTCTGCTCAAGCTCCAGGCACACTGGGGGAGGAGAAGAGAGAGAAAGAAGGTATAGGGGAAAAGTAAGATAAGGGGGGGTGGGGGGCTGAGAAGGAGAAGAGAGCAAAAGGTAGAGAGGGGGAAGAAAGGGAAACTACAATGTGAAAGAATGGGAAATAAGAACAGCATGGGACAAGTCAGAAGGAAAATGGAGGGAAAAAAATACGAGAATGTCTTAGAAGGGGGAATGATGAAGAGAGGGGAAGCATGAAGGAAATAAAAGAATGAGCATGTGACTCTGCATGAGAGGTGAGGGAGAGAGGAAGTGGCAGAAGGAGACCGGTAGCAAGGAAAACAATGAAAGCAGGAAGGTAAGGGCAACTTGTGTGCTTTTAGCTATTTGCTGCTGCCTGATGGGAAGACAGGCATATTGTTCCAATCCACCAACTATGGTGCTAGAGAGTCCCTGTATTCCTGACTTCCAATGAGCTGCTGTTTCACAACTGTGTGTCAGTGGGGAAGAACAACTTTACAGAATTGAGAGGTACATGGGCAGGAGAGAAGGAGAATGAATACATGGTTTGTTGGACTCGATGATCTTAAAGGTCTTTTCCAACCTATACGATTCTGTGATTCTGTCTTGCAGTGCTGTCCCTACATGTCTGGAGAAGGCAGCTCTGCAAGGCATAAATGCCTTCAGTGCCTTAAACCAAGCCACATCCCAGTTAGGCCCAACAGTGTGCATAAAGGACATTATGTGTAACAGGTGGACTAGATAAAAGGTTTGTGTATTCAACACAAAAGATGCTATTGGACAGGTGAAGGATTTGCATAAGGCAATAACGCATACTACCTGTCGTTCTCCTCTAGAGTCAAGATGCACCGCAGTCACATAATGCAGCAAATTTATGATAGTAATTTATTTCTGCTGAGATATGATGTTGCCTGTGCGTTACAAAAGATCCCCAGTGTACCTTGTTATGTGTAGAGCAGTGGCACTCCCGTATTTTGGGCTGTAAGCCCCAATTCAGAAGTGTTCATGATATCAAATGCTAGCATAACCTTTTGGATTTCTTTTGATTGCTTGACCCCAGTTCTGTCACAACCCCATCTTGTAATCTTTAGTTCAGTAACTTCTGGTCTAGAGGTTATAATCAAGACCCATGAATCTATTGATGATCATAGTTCAAGCATACAGGAAGAAATAGGCTGTGGAGTTCTGTTCTGCCCTATGTATCTCACTTTTAGTCTGTCTCAAACAGTTACCGTAGGCTCCTTTATAATTAACAGAAAGAACCACTGAATTACTTTTGAGAGCAATTGATCAGATGCATCCAAGACCCCTGTTTCACAATAGCTAGTTCAGAATTAATGCTTAAAGTTAAGATTTGGAAAGCTAGGTGACATGTATCTCGCCTGCTGTGCCATGAAAAAAATCTTGTTAAGTTACTAGAACAGATACAGGGATCAGCCCCTTGGGAAAGTAAAGTACTGAGAGATTCAGGCTTTTGAGATTACAACTGAATTGGGGGTTGAATCTGCTTTATGAACCCCAAATGTTTTCCTACTTAATAGCATTACTAGATCTCTTCTATCTTTCCGGTTTTGTTGCTTGAATACTAAGGGGTTTCCATCTCTTACAGCTGTTACATATCTCTACGGCTTGGGGTTCTCCTGTCTTTTCCCTCCTGCTTGGCATCATCATGACTTTATCTTTTATAGTAACTGGTAGCTGTTGAACTTCTTCAGCGCTGGAACTGAGTATTAAATCCTCCATTCTTTGTCTTCACCTATTTTTATATGTTATTACACTCTTGAGGAATCCAGTGTCTTTGTCCCATAATTCTACTTTGGTAGATGATCTAGGCACAGGTAAGGGTCAAAGGTGACGACCGTCATGAGCCATCAGTGGCTCACTCTTCCTTTGCCCATTCTGGATTCCTGACTGCCTAAAAGAAACCAATTTCTCAAAGTCTTTTTCCACAGTATTCTCAGTGCACCAGCTATTAAACCTTGAAATACAATTTGGAACATAAACTTTGATGGGATTATTAAATCTATGAGGTTTAGCTGCAAAGAGCTAGGCTGTTGCCAAAGCTCCATGCTTTAGCTTATTAATAGTTACTAAATTGGGGTGAGAGCTGGCAGAGGGCAAGCAGAGAGCGAGATGGAGAGAAGCAAAACCCTTATACATTCACTATCCTTTTTAGCGTTTTATTTTCCCCATCTGGATTTCCCCCTGCCGAGCAGCAAAATGGGCGTTTAGACCTGCGAGCAGTGCCAGACAGCTAACTAGGCGCTAGAAGTCAGCCCCTGATGATATTTGGCATCGGTGGGCCTCTTTGTGCCAGTGGTTTAGTGCCAAGAGTAATTGTGATTTACACCCGTTGCCCCTTTGGTGGCAAAATGGTTTTGATTAAGTGCATACCACATTTATTAAGTCTTGCACAACCGAGCACAGGGTCTTGGCTGGGACGCCGTAAAAGGCAGTGAGATTTACACATCTCGCTGCAGGATTCATTTAATCTCTTGGGGATTTACTGACCTTCAATTAGAACTGTTAAGTACTGTTTACTTGGTACCTAAATCATGCAAGGCCCAGCTAGAGTTTCTTTTTTGTTTTCATTAGTAATGTTGTGATTAAATGCGGGAGGAGAAGGGAAAAGACCCAAACACAGTGAGACCCAGTGAATACACGCCCTAAGGAGAAAGACTTTGAAGGTTTTAAATCAAAATACTGAACAGACCAAACTAACTCATTTTTCCTTAATGATCTCTGATATAGGAGGCCATTGGTTCAACTGAAAGACAAAAAGTTACCTTATGGGAGTTGTGTACATACTGAAGGACACCGTCTTCCCTTTCTTTGTGTTCACCTAATCCAATGTCTGTGGATTTAATGGAAGGATAATTTTTAGCTTCATGGAGCTTCAAAATAGGCATTGAAAGAACTTCTCAGGTTGGACATCGAAAATTTATCTGCTTCGCTGCCTAACAACACTGAAGTTATCTACAGTTAAGGTACTTCACTCAAGTTAGCCAAGTAAGAGCAGCCATATTGTGAAGTAGGATTCTTCTTATTCTGTCTGTGTTCCCAGAATATAGTCCTAACCACTTCAGGAAGTCTCCTGTGGTTCTAAGGAAAAGATCACGTGTCTTCATTGCCAAATACACAGAATTCTGAGATGGCATAGGGGGTTAAAAATGCAAATTAAGTCCATCCGAGCCCATATTACAGAACAAACATTTCAGGTTTTTGAGTCTAGGTTACTACTCAGTGATGTGCTGTTCCAGTTGGTTAACATTGCAGTCACAGAAAGGAAGTTAAAAGATTTTGTGTTTGTGAATGGAGCTCAGGTTAGTGGTGAGATTTTTCTAAAAAATGTCTCTTCTTTGTAAATAGCTTCTGGTCTTCCAGAACATAGTGTTTTTAATAATTGGCTGGAAATTGTTGGTAAATTATGAGCATCTGGGTGTGAATACTCAAAGTTCAGAAATGAACTAATTTTGTCTAATTCTTGTTGGGTATGTTGATTATGTGGCATCTTTCTGTGCCCTGAGCAGATGAACACATACAGCAGCACTGAGGACCTGTTTGCTAGGATGAAACTCGAGTTTGACAATCTGAAAATTCCTTTTCCACAAGTGTTCTCTAAATGTTTCTTTAGAACTTGGCTGCTCCTGAGATTTTTCCTGCCAAGAAACTGGTCGGCTGGACTGTTCATGGAAAGTGAACCCCAAAGGAACGTAAACACAGGCAAAATGAATTCATGGGTTGGATAGCCATAGAAAATGTCAAGCATTCGATCAGCTCTCATTAGTAGCTAGTAGCTCAGGCTTCTTGCTTCCTCCTGACTACTCAAATTAATAACCCAAATCTCCATCCTTGTGCTTTCTCTGGCATTATGTCAAGAGCAAGGGAATGAAGTGTGGAGGGGTTCAAGGAAACAGTGAAATGGTACATGCCCTTTTAATTCAAGTTGTAGAAAGTTCACTTGAGACCTAAATCAGAAATTGAACTCACATCTCCAGTCACAACCAGAGCTATATAGCATCTGAACTGGAACACGTGAAGATAATTCACAGGTTTTGGTCGTTTAGCCGAGTTAAATGAAAGTCCACTTATTTTAAGGTGCCTCAATGAATGAGGCACCAATGTATGAGTTTTAGATTCTGATTTTTACACAATCTCATCTGGGTAATGACCATTTAGGGACACATGTGTGCACTCAGTGGTAACTAACTGAATGAAAGGAAAAGGTCCTCTAAAATGTTTCCATATTGGTGGCATTAGGCAGCCCAAGGCCAGTATGAAACTAAAAAGCAAAGAAGAGAGGAGTAGGAAGTCTCAAAATGACCACATTTTTAAAGCTGGGTTGTCAGTACCTTACTCTCTAGTAAAAAAAAAAAAAAAAAAGTATTTTCTGTTTCCATAACTGCATCACCTCCTCGCTACTTACTTTGGTTAGGTAAACATGGAATCATTCATCTTAGAGCTCTGGTTTTACTGAGCCTTGTCAAACTTGTGGCTAGATTTGCAAGTGCCATTATGTAAATAAGTGGAAAGGGGCAGTTTATAAAAGACTGCAGTGGTGAACAACAGGGTGTCGCCAGGTGTATAATGTTGGGAATTGTACTCTTGGAATAAAAGTGTAATTGGAAGTGAAGCGTGTCCAAGAGGTTCAGCAGTTCGTAGTACTTTGGGTGCCTCATTTACAGTGTCCTAACTGAGAAATTTTACATGGTTCGGTTTGCATGTTTTCATTGTGTAGGAATACTACACCCCACTGCCATGACTATTATGATTTTGTTTTTAAACTGGGACTTTTAAAAGCCCAACTCGCAGATCCACAGGGTCTTTCTGGCATTCTACATCCAGCACAGACTTAGTGCATGCATCATGGTGATTTTTGACCAAGCTTCAAATTGTCCCTAATGGGCCAGAAAAAATGCCCAGGTCCAAATTCGTTCGAATACTTGAGGTGCCTGTGGCTGTCTCTAATTTTTCTTTGTTGTTGTTCTATTGATCCTAGGCTTGAAGAAAGGACAACGGAATAGGTGGACGAAATCTTCTGCACTATTGGTGAAGGTAATAGGCATTATTAATGTAAGCTTGTTGGTAAAGTAGGGAATGACTTGACTAAGCAGGAACAACAGCGTGGCAGCAAGCAATTTAAAAAACTACCCTCTCTCGCCTGTTGTTCTTTACGCACACTCAAGTTGCAAAAAGGCAAACTATAGTGCCTTACAGTGCCAGCTGCCGTTCTGCTGGAGGGGTGGCAAGTGCATTCATCCAACGATGACAGCAGGGCAGGCATTCCTTTGCATTGCTACTTGAGATACATTAGGCAGGCCTACAGCCCCTGAAAAGCTTCTGCTGCCTCCGTGCCTGCAGTGGGCCCAGGCCGGCTGCTGCTTGTTGATGAATAGGAGGTGCTAATCTCTTTCTTCCTAAGAGACCTCTTTGTCCAGAAGTGTCAGGATTTAATTGGCATGTTCGCACTTTCTCCAGCAGACTCTGACTTCTAACACTTCCTCCACACCCCACCCCCACTCTTTGGTTCATGGTGTCAACAGGACTGGAAGTGTTTTAATTCCTTTACAGACAGTCCTCCTCCACGTCAAGAGCGTGACTGGGTGGACTGTTGGGGGTTAGCATGCTGGAAGCTGTTAATCCTAAAGGGCGATTTTATTTTATTTTTTTTTTTGTCTGAAAGGATTTAGTCCATAACACTTGAATGGTTGCAGGTAGTGAAGCATTTTCTGTGAGCAAAGCATTAATTCTTGACTGGAGGTGGAACAAAAAAATTAAATTGTAGTGAATATTTTTTTTTTTCTTATATGTGCTCAAATCTATTATATCCTGACTTGCCTTTACAGATAACAGTGTTATAATAGCACCTACTGGTCCCATTGAAAGATTGACTCCGCTGTGCTAGGTGCTGGGCACAAACCTGATGAAAACCAGGCTTCTTTTCTATAAAGATTTTGTCCTCTAAACAAAGGTGAGTCAGAGTATAATGAATGAAAAAGAGCTGTTTGTTCTCCCACTTGTTAAAGAAACTGAGTCAAAGAGAGATTTAAATACATTTTTTTGTTCTCATTCTTGTATGTTTGGAAACAAATACAATTTGGCAGTGCTGTTAACCCAGTATCCCAAGAGCTTCAGAGACTGTGCAGCCCACTGTACTAACCAGGAACTTCAGAAAAGCAGGTTCTGTGCTGGGATCAGCCATTGCCATACTATAGGACTGGACTGAATTACTTTGGCACTTATTCCCTCTCCCTGTCTTGTCTTTATAGTCTTTGAGCTTCCTGGGACAGAAATGGTAACTTCCTAGGTGTTTGCACAATGCTTACCATTATGGCACACTCAAGCTTTCCTGATGCCACTGAACAATAATGACCAGTAACTGAAAGGTCCTTGGTGGTAGGAACATAGATGGAAGTGGGTATTGTGGTCAGGCTAATATCAAGAACCAAGCAGAGAGGAGGTAAGAGTTCAGAGAACAAGTCTATGAAAATTAAGATGGGGAGGAGGTAGGACCAAAGCAAAATCAGGGGATTTGTTTGGGGAGAGGAACCTAGATAGACCTGGCAGATAACGGTCGTTAGGCACATACAATCATTAAGGACCAGAAGGTTGAGCAGTGAAGAACCAGATAGCCATAGTGTTGCTCAAAGCTATTGAAAAGATTTACCTCTATAACTGATTGTGGAATGATCATTAATTGGACCAAGGATCTCGATGCCTGGGGAGAATGTTTACAGTGAACTTCAGGACTGACAGTGTGTCAGTGTGTGTAGTCCTTACACCCTAGGTACGAGAGGCACCACCCTTCCATTTTTGGAGCTGAGAACTGAGACTGTTGATCAGCCTCTGCAAAGTCTGTGTCGCTATTAAATAATTGTTCCAAACAAAGCAGGGGGTTACTTTTTATTTTGGTTGGTTGAGTCATAGCTGACAAATAGAAAAATCATTCCATGGTTATCTGAAAGACGATGTCATATACAATGGCAATTAGAAATATTTCCAAAATTAAACCTCCAAAGGAGGAAGCGAATTACAATGCAAGCAACCTTTGACCCTGGAGAATCATAATGGCTTCCTGGATTTGGAGATATTATGAGGTAAAGCCAGAGAGATACTGCTGCTGGGTCATAATAAGTGTTAAAATTAGAACACAATGTGGTAACCTTGGGTGTGTCTTTTTGATCTGAATTCTCCTCCCACCCACACCTCTGTTTAATAATGATGTGTTTTGAAAGGCCTGTGTCTGGCTGCCTTAATGTCTAGGCATTCACACCAAGTGCATCAGCTTTGGTAGTTATCACTCTGCCAGGCAGTGTGGGCTGCAATCCAAAAAAGTACAAAAGTACTTGTTTACATTTAAGTATGGGAACAATTCTGCCAAAGTAAAGACGGCTACTATGCTGGGGTCCAAGGGAATTAGATGTGGGTACATGTAAGCTCCCCATATCTGAGAAAGCTTCATCTCAATTTTGGGGGAGATTTTTTTGATATTTTTGTACACTTTCTGGGCATAGACCTGCATGCTCATCCCTTTAGGAAACAGGGATCTCGTTGCCCTATACACCCCCAGCATAGGCTTATTATTCCTACAACAGCAGTACCCAGAGTGGGCTGGTCTCAGTGTACCAGGCTTTGTACAAATACATCATAAAAGACAGCTCTAGCCTAAAAAAAAAAACAAACCAACCCCCCAAAAAACAGTTTAAACAGAAAAGGCAGACAGTGGGTCTCTCTTGGGGAGAGTGACAGAGAGATAAGCCGGCCTAGGAAATGTTAGGACACTTAAAATCTTTTCCTGTTCTCTCTCACAGAAGAAAGAACATTATATTTGGCTACATACATGAATCCAGATTTAAAAATAGCTGGGTTCCTTCCTGACTGAGGGAGAAAGACAGAAATGAGCCAAATTTATTAGCTGCCTAGCAAGCTTGCATTGAATTTTTGCTTGTCAGGACTCCCCCAAGTAATTGTGTTTTTATATACAAGTTGGTTGGGGGAGTGTTTCATGAGCAAATAGGTTGATTTATGCATGGATATCTGTATTTGCAGGAGAAAAACAAGTCAAATGTTTGTGTGAGCAAATTCCAGCCACATAAATGTTTAAGAAGAGAAGTGAAGCCAAGGGGGCAGAATTGTCATTAGACTGATTTGGGAGCTGGATTTAGTTGAAGGGCAACATTTTAAAAGCACCTAAGTGACATAGGAGCCTCAGGGCAAGTCTTCACCAGGTGGGGCTTATTAGTGGGAATGCGGTATCCTGCTAATGTAGCTGGGCTGCTTCTGGATCTGCACGGCACCCAGGCAGCACTGTGCTTTACTGTGTGGTGGATTTAGCAGCTTAGGGTCCTCTGCCCTGTGTGCTGTTGTGTGGTATTGACTTTCACTGTGTACCATTTTCAAAGGTGATTTAGATGTGAGCACTGGATTTACAAAAGTATTAAGGTGCCTGTCTTCCACTGAAGGCAGTGGAGGCTGGAAGCTTTAAATACCTTTTTGGAGGGTCTGAGCCTCGGGGCCAGATTTACAAAGCTGTATAGATATCTGAAATGTCTGGTGATCTTTACAAAAGCACCAAATCAGTTAGACCTGTCTCCTCTTGACTTCAAAGTGACTTTTAGAGATAAGAAGGTTGGTCCAAGATCTGTGTCTTAAGCTGCCTATATAGCTTTGTGGAGTTGATCTTTAGGAGAGCACCTTGGAGCCCAGCTTGGTCTCACTGAAGGTGACAGTGTTGAGTATTTCTGAAAATGCTGCCTGCCAAAATTATGAGTAAACTTCAAGACAGACAGAAGGGGTTTGCTGCAGTGAAACTACTGACTTGCTTGAAACCCAGAGTGCTCTGCATATGCTTTACTTCTGTCATGCAATAATGAAGCCAAACATGAAAGAGGAGAATGGGATTCCTGCGTTTTTCCTTGGAGTACAGGGGACTTAGCGGTGAGGACAAAGTGTTCAATATAGGAAAATGGGGAAAAGCAAAATGAGCAGTGTCTTTGGGGAGAGAGAAAGAGTAAAGGGAGCATCAGCTAATGGAGTGGGGGGAAGGAAAAAGAAAGGGAAAAAATCTGGGCCAAATGGACTTCTGTGCCAGAGTAGCTGAAGCAATTTGTGCAAGATATTCCTTGTCTTTGTCTGTAACTGAAGGCTTTGAGGACAAGGGAGGATGTTTCTCTTGCTTTTAAAGCTATGTAAGAAGCCCGAGGTCTGTGCTACTGGGTGAGGAGTTTTTTTTACCAACAGACTTCATGGCTAGATTTACCATGCGGCAAGGGAAGCTCCAGCATCACCACTGTAAGTCATGTAAGCAGCCAAACCACTAAAGTTATTTTTCCCCCATTACTGTTGCCATCACAGTCATAGCTGTCCCTGAAGGCTTTCTCACGAGGTAATGCTCCACTATTCTGAAAGGATGCTAACGGAAGAATGGATTTGCTATTCTGCCTGACAGAAGGTGAAAAGAAAGTAAGATTTTTAACAGGCTTTCTTCATGTCCAGTTGTAAAGATTCAGCTCTTTGTCTTGCCCCTGTGGCCTGGTTATCTTAGATCTGATTGCTAGAGAACTGTTGAAACAGATCCTCATCTAGCATGGAAAATCCTTTCTCCTGATAGGACTGCTGAGGGGTTAAAACCAAAAAGGACAATGATCTGTGAATCATGTTGCACAGAAGACTCCATCATGCAGTGAAGTAGTGACAAGGGTTTGCTTTAAATCGAAACGGATGCGGGTAAGATTTAGACTGGTCTCCTCCCCTAAGGTGGCTCTGTGATGGGGGGAGAGTGTGGGCTGAGTAGCCACAAGGCTCCCTTTATTGCCTCGGGGTTGCAGCACCGTCAGAAACATTAAGGGCAGGGAGCATGGCAGGGAGGAGGGAAAGGCATGTCCCTGCTGACCCATTCGAGCCATTGTGATCTGACAGCCCTTTCAGAGCTGTGACTGTCCGGCTGACAGCAGGCCAGTGACAGCTCTGTGTGCTGCATGCTCGCTGTCACCTGCCTTGAGGGCTGAGAGGAGAGCAGCCAAGGCAGCTGCCTGGAGTGGCTTCCTTACACATTCTGCTCTTTTCAATGCCAGTGAGGGCGTCTGAGTGAAAGAGAGCACAGCAGACAGGGACTGAATGACAGGTGCCAGTCATGTTGGCTGCAGGGTCTTCAAGAGGGAAAGAAACCAACTCTTTTGTTCCCCCTCACCCCCCTCCAATATCCCCAGCTGGAGAGCCACCCCCAAGGCTTGCCTCCTGATGCAAGCAGCCACTTGGTACGTTCTCTTCCTTTCAAGTCCCTTCTCAACACAAACCTGTTTTGCTCCTGTTTCCCACTTTAGCTGCTTGCTACAATGTCCATATTATTATTTCTCAATTGAGCCTTGAAATATTCCTCCTGCAAGTGCTTGCAGGCTCATTTCCAC
Organism: Ciconia boyciana; assembly: GCF_034638445.1. Taxonomy (NCBI): domain Eukaryota; kingdom Metazoa; phylum Chordata; class Aves; order Ciconiiformes; family Ciconiidae; genus Ciconia; species Ciconia boyciana. The sequence goes on from NC_132948.1 coordinate 2,782,047, forward strand.
ACAATAAGAGCAGTTAGCAATTTCTTCCCATCCCCATCTGCTATCTGCCTGCTCTGCAGGACCCAGTGAATAGCAAGAGGCATTTTGCTTGATGTTTCTGACAATTTCTATTAAGGAAAGCTGAGAGCGTATCAATTAAATAAATATATTATATAGACATAGGCAGCCTTTAGGATTTGCTTCTATTTTCTGCAGCACTCCTAGATGTCATGCCTTGAAGACATCTTACCTCCGGTAGCGGCAGCTGCCAGCAGGATAGCTGTTTTGGGTCAAGGGAGTCTCTGTTTCTGAGAGAGAATGAGCGAAGCTGAAGGAAGAAGGAAAGTGGCAGAGCAAGATCCCCCTTGGGTACTGGGTAACAGATATTGGCTCGGACTTGGGAAACAGCATATAGGAACCAGGCTAAATTTAAACAGATAAAGAGGCAGATAAAAGGAAACCAAGCAAAGCGTTAAGGTTTGTGAAGCTAAAAATCAGGCTAGTCTGCAGCAACTGAAAGCATTTCCCCATCATTTCCAAGGAGGCTGGACAAAACACCAGAGAAAGTACACTCTGGGCTGCCCTTATGGGCTCTTCTGGCCAATGTATCTAAGTGAGATATGGGGAAGCTTTAGGCAGATTCTTGTGTAGTCTAGAGGGCGCAGGAGTTTGGTGGCTTGAAGCACTAATCTGTGAGAGTAGGCAGTGGGGTTGAATGGGTAAACCTGTCAATCTCAGACTCTTAACAAGAGAAGGCTCGCTGAGCTCCTCCTTTGAGTTGCAAAGCCAGTCACTGGTGTGATTGCAAGCCTGGGAAGGTGCAGAAGGAGACAGAGGTGCACGCTAAGGTGAGAGCTGCCTATAACCTTGAATGCTGCCTCAGGTGGGAGGAAAGGGTACAACATTGAAATACCGAGGGCTGGCATTGCAGAGTTGCTCAGCTGAGATCAAATGTCTGATACCCTTGAAAATCATCCCATCAAGGTGGAGCCTCTGTAAATAACACCACTTGATGTTTTAGGCTAATTCTGCAAATGTTGAGCCTCAAATGATGAGGCAACAACTTCTGATAAGCTTGACTCCTGCAAGTCTTGGCAACTCACTCAGAGAGACTTGCAGGATTGGCACATGAGGAGGTTTGTTTCTTCTGCAGCTGCAAACAATAAGGAATCATAATGTGGTTTTTCTTCCATCCCTGTTAGCTTACCCATGGAGGGCCTTGCAGAGCTCAGTCTGTAATCTCACCTGGTCAGTGTGCAGACACAGCTGTGCAAGAGGATGGGTAAGCTTTTTGCTTGAAGGCTCTGAAAGGCACTATTTAGAAGGATCAAAAGTCTAATCAGTAGGAAGGTGATATTCAGGCCCACTTCACCTTCCCTGAAGAGCCAACTCCTGCTCTCCTAGTTTCTGATAGAAGCAGAGGTATGAACAGGAACAATCTACTGTATGATGAGCCCAGACCTAGGAATTGTTGATTGTCTGATTGTTGTTGGGCCAGAAGTGAAGATACTTATCTGACACTTGCAACTCAAAAGCTTAGGGTCATAGCCCTCTTTACTTTTGGACTCTCAGCTGATAGCAGAGGCAAGTAATACCTTTTTCCCTAACAGCTAGCCCAGCGGCTTTAACTGTTTCTGTTGGTTGCAGACCTGCCCCCTGTGGTATGCAACCCTGGTGACCTCAAGGCTACTATGCAGAAATGTACTTCAGCTTTTCAGAAAAGTTTTGAATGCAATTCGAATAGCACGCTGCTGATTTGGATGAAGTAAAATGTGGGGAACTATTGTTTAAGAACACTAAATAGTTGGATTTTCCTGGTGCTCTATATTAACTGCCTCATCCTTTCTGAGTACAGTGCAAGGGATGTGGTCTGATTCGTAGTCCCACGTGGGATCAGATCAGGTATCTGAGTGGTTTCTCCACATTTATGTTTCACCAAAGTAATTACAAATGAGGGCGTTTATTCCCTCAGTTTTTGAGCTTTATCTTTCCAGATGTGGCAGGCAGGCTTATTCAGAGGCAGATTTGCAGTTTCTGGGGCCAGCTTCATCTTGTGAGATAGCAGAACCTGTGCTCACTGATAAGAGGTATACTTGTTTGGTCAAAACTTTTCAAAGTGAAATGAAAATATATGAACTGGTGACAGCGGAGCTTCATTAAATTTTTAATGATTATAAAGTTCATAATAATATGTTAATATAAACATAACTGCACTTGTTCTGTGCCCTAGATCTCTATGTAAATTATACAGATTATTTACATGATGTCCAATATCATTATAATATCAGATATCTTTTCTTCCTGGATGTCTGAGTTGTGTCCTATCAGGTGGATGGATTCAGTGATTCAGCAAGTCCTGTCTTTCATAAGTTTCTTCAAAGGGATTAAAAAAAATAATAAAACTTGAATGGATTAGGCAAGTAAGAGCCATAAATAGGGACAGAAGGGAAAACTCATAAATCTAAAGTAGTTTTACAGGTTGAATCTTTGCCTTTTGGATCTTAGTTTTTATTGCCCAAGGTCTTACTGAGGAAGAGCAAAGAAATTTTTGTTTCACTAAAGGCAACAGAGATGTTTGCACAATTCTTACGTGCTTTTTTGTGTTAGTACTAAGGCCAGATTTTTCTTGGATGCAGCTTTCTTTAAAACTGTGGGGAAAAGGAAAGTTGTTCTCCTACTGCCCCTGCTGCTCCATCCCTTTCCCTCCTTCCCCCTCCTTTCCTCTTGGGTTCCTTGCCTTTCATGTCTTTGTTTGACATCTAGGAAAGAATCATGAGGTGCTGAATATTATTAACTTCTAAACACCTAAGAAATCAGTAGGAAATCGCAAACATTTCGGCCCCCTGACAGTCTCCGTAAATGACCTGTCCGAAATCCCTCCCCTTCTGAGATGAAAAGAGGGAGCCAGGCAGAACGGAGGAGAGAATGGGGAGAGCCAGGGAGCGAGAGGGATACACAAAATAAATGAGAAATATGATTAACTTACTTCCTTGGCTGGGTCTACAGCTGGTTCTGGGTATTTAATAAACAGGTTGACACTCCAGGTTCCCCTCATTAGGTGATCACTAAGGTCTGGGCTGTCATAAATCAAAGAGCCAGGTTATCAAGGCCTGTGATCTTTAACTGTACAGGGGCGCCCAACTGTCTGCCATAACGAGGGCTAAAAAGTGCAAGCTGTAAAGAATTAGCTGGCTGCGGCACTTTAATACACGCGCAGAGGCATGAACATTGTGCCGTCTATGGAATGATTGCCCAGGTATGTACATAGATGGGCTCCTGTCTGTGGGCTGGCAACAGCTTCTGTCTTGAATGTGAACATGTGAGGTGGTGTAAGAAGTTAAGTGCAATGCAGTTCAAATCTGCCTGAGCTAGGCAGTTTCTGGCTATTTGTGGGGAGACGGTTAAGGAGTCATCTCAGCTTATGTGTTCGTGAAAGAGAGAGGGATTGTTTAATTCCTGGGTGACCAGAGGAGCCAATTCTCTTACTCTGCTTCAGGAACCAGGGAGGAGACACAGCATGGCCCAGTCTCCTTCTCTCTGTGTCATTCAAGTACTGGGCTAGGCACCACAGAACCTATATATGTTATGCAATTTAAGAGGAATTACGGCTCTGGAAGGCATACTGCTTTACTGGGACAGATTGATCCTGCACTGTCCTTTGTGAAGGAAGATAGGGCCTGCATAACACATTTTTACATTGCAGGTAAGGCAGAAACTTGATGAAAGTTGGGCTGCCTGAAGCCTACAGCCTGAGGTTTCATAACAAATCTGGCACATTAATAAGTTCTATGAACCCTTGAGTAAGGCAGAGCATCAAACCACACAAGTTTTGGCAGCAAATAATACAAGCTCTGAGTAAGAGCCAAGTGGACTTCTGGGGGAAGAAAAAGTGTGGTCAGTCTCGGGCCCAGTTTTGTGAGAATATGAGATAATTTTTTAGATGCTTAGATAATGTTCTCCAGTTCTTGGTTTTCCCCAGTTTTGAATAGCCATTGTCACCCACAAAACCAGGAAAGACTTGGGAGGAGTTTCTAGGCTGATTCTCCAGGACAAGGTGCTTGCTGACACAAACACCAGTGGTGAGAAAGAATTTTAACTTTGTACAGCTCTCATGACTGCAGTATGTGTTAGAAATGGAGGAAAAAGGAAGTAAGAGGACCTCCCAAAGAGGACGTATATTCCTGTACCTTAACCAATGTGTGAAAGGTGCTGGGTTCCTCAAGCCATGTGGTTACTAACTTTTGAAAGAGCAAGAGTGGGGACTATGGACAGAGCTTGAGCTGAAGGCTGTCAAGCCTTGTGTTTTAGTCCTGGCAACTAATGGAACAAGTCAAATTTCCACATGCATCTGGAGGAAGTTTGAGGCACAGCTGTTAGAGGGTGGGAATCCGCACAGCTCCAGGGGGAGGCAGCATCTGTGGAGTTCAGCAGCGCCTTGCAGCAGGTCGTTGTGGCTGTGTTGGTGGCATCTCCCTAAGCTATCGTCTGTCGAGCAAGATAGATGCTGTCAGTGCATCTTAGGCTGCTCATGTGGACTGGGGATGCTTTCAGTGGGACACATGTGAGGAACCACATAGGTGTGCCAGGGAAGAAGGTCTGATTTATGCTTATTTTCAAAATGATCTCCTAAGCTGGGCCTCAGCTACTGCTTCCTCCCTTGGAAAAGAAGGATGATTCTCTGTGGAAGAAAGACTATGGGAAATCAAATGGCACAGAGATGACTGCTGTTTTCAGGGACTGAAAGCCCCTAAAGCCTCATCCCAGCAGACATGGATTCACTGAAGCAGCTGTACACCTTGTCACATCTTGTGTGAAGGCCCACATCTACCTGTCTACTAGATATTCAGCTGATAGAATAAGTGATGTCCCTAGAGTTAAGCCATGGCTGAAATTCCTTGAGGGGCTCTGAGAGTGCAGTTCCAGCTCTGCTGCAGTCACTCCAGGGCATTCCATGACTATTTATAATGGTGTATGTGGGTTTACTACTTTACAGATTGTAATGCAACTCACTGCCATGGGGGAGAAAACTGTAACACTAAAGCATGACATACTGCCCCTTGGACATCAAACCGTGTGGTTCGTGTCAAGCTGTGAGGTGGAAGCATCTGGCTCACAACAGTGATTTCAGGGTGTTTTCCTAGCTCTTTCTCCTCCTGTTTTCCTCAGCTGTAGTACATACTAGCCACATATTCTATCTTTAAACACAGAAACGTCTCTCTTGTGAAAAATCAACTAAAGCTGTACTCTTAAAGAACAAGAATTGTTCAAGAATCTATTAATCCAAACACGTCTTTTTCTTAACACACACACACCATACCGCCCCCCCCCCCCCCCCCCCCCGCTCTGATTTCAGTCAGTAACATACAGATTTTGGAGGAGGTCAGAGACAGATCTTCAAATGGTTGCGTGACAAATGTTTTCAGCATGTCAAGGTTATGTTTTGGCAACAGAATAAAGTGACTGAATTTTCAGATGAGCACAGCACCTAACCTGCAGTCAGTGTAGTCTGTTCTTTTGAAAACTAGCTGTGTGCTTCTTGATAACCATGTAAGACTTACCCATATAGCTAGAGGCTCGCATTAGAATTTTTAAAAGTGGTTAGTTGGTTTAGGATTATGCAGAGAGATTTTAAAAATGGCAGATAGATAACTTAATACCTTCTTGACAAAGCTGATAGGAGTAGGATGCCTAAATGCCCTCTCTGCCTCCAAAAATCATTCCATAGGCTCTGTATCATTTGAGTTATTTTGAAAATCCCATCCTAAATCCTAAAGTCTTTGCTCAGCTCTTTCTTTGCACTTGGACGTAATACTCATTGACTGTTGTGGTAGCTTTTCTTGAATAGAGTCAATTTTCTAAGCCTCTTCTCCAGTAACAAACTTTCCAAAAATATCTTGAAATCAAAAATCCGTCTGAAAAACATTTATGTTACACATAATGTAGGTATGTTATGGATTTGGTCCAGTATACTTCACATTCTTGTATATACAGTCTATATTATTAATCACTGGATTGTGTGTCAAGACTTCAGGTTCTTGAATTTCAACCTAAGGATATGAGTTACCAACCCAACCAAGCAAGTGAAAATCTTCTAAGTTATTGCAGGAAATTACCAACACTACCAATTTGTAAGCAGTTTCCTGTGTTCTTGTTAACCAGTTCCTTTCTGTACTGTGTATTAAGGCAAAACACAAAATATGTTTGTGCAGTGTTTGCTGTCCCATCAAAATCATGACTGTCAAAGTGTGGCTAGTGTGGTGCATGTCAATGTTACATACCCTTGGAGAAAAGGTTTCCATGTTTCTTTAGATATTAGGAAATAACTACTTTGCTCAATATGTTTAACTTGTCTTATTTTAATACCTTGGGAAATATGAAGATAGTTTGGATTTGAGTGTAACTGCATGCTAAAGGAATCAGAATTTAAATAGTTAAGAATTTATTTGGAGTCTTTTTGTTTTCTACTTAGTAAACCACTGAAACTTCCTGGGAAGACTACATCTCAAAAAAACATTTTTTCTAGGCTGCTACTAACTCAGGAAGGTGCTGCTGCAACTGTTTAAGTTAATTTTGTTTTCCTTGATTTTATGTGCAATAACATTCTTTTTTTCTGATAAAGGCATTTGTTGTGGAGAGCAATTCTGCACAGAGGGTTTTGCATTATCCTACTGACCTAGTGGAAGAAAGAGGGTCTGAGAGAGCAGAGGTCCCTCTCTGAGTAGGAACATTCCTTCGAAGGGAAGATTGAATGACAAAGTTCAGACAAGACTGACTGAATCTCTGGAAAGGCATGAGCTTTCTCTGGGCCCAGTCAGCCTGCTTGCTTCTGACATTCTACAGTTCCATACCAGTTCCAAATCAGGGTTGCACCCATTTAGTACAGCTGAACTCAAGAGTCTGTAAACTATGTTTTAAAAGTTGGTGAGTTCTCCTTACTAAAATGCATACAGCAATGGGGTAAAAAAAAAAATCTGCTGACATTGTCTATTACTCTGTCTGTATATCACTTGTCTGTAGGCCCAGATAAATTGAATGCAACGGCTACCTGTATCTCTCAAATAAATGTCAATTTTTGTCATGGCATGACTGTTTATTTTAATGAAAAAAACCAAAACCACTAACTAATCTACTTGCATTTCACATTGAATACTGCAACAGAAAAAGATTTACCTTCTGATGTCCTGAACGGAGTCCCAGATTTGGGCAATTGTATATTATATAGGTGTAGATTATTAATATTGGTCCATATACTGCACTTTGCTACTTGCAAAATAACAAACATTTTTGTTGAAGCCAGTTTGTTCTGGTGTACAACATAGCATCCATTTAAGGGAAAAGAAGAGGGGGGGTTTACCTCAGGACTGGCTTAGAAACAGCCGAGCCATTTCACGGGATGTACTGGAATATTTGGAATATATGTTCTGGCTGAGCTGGAAGGCAGGCCGAGCTATAAAGGGAGGAGTTCTGTAGCTCTAAATAGAGGGAAACTAGAAAAGTAGTGGGGGAAGAGGATTTGTAGGGCTACAGAAGACATGGTTTCTGATTTGAAGTACGATGCAGTACTGACAGAGCTCTAATTCTCCTGCTTCTGCCTCTTGTAGGCATGACTGCTTTTCTTTCTCAACTTTTTCCTTCTAACTTTACCAGTGTCCCACTCTCTGATCTTTCTGAAAAGCACTGGATTTAGTTGAATGGCTTTGTAATGGCATGAGCTGGATATTTTGGGGCACAATTTAATCCTTTGTTTCTGTAGGGTACTAATGAGCTGTTTCCAAATCCTTTGGTGCCACTGGAGTAATTTCTTGGCAACTTTTCTGCTGAAAGACAGAGCTCAGGGTTTCACATGTGATATAATTAACACCAGGCTAAGTGCTACTTAAGCACCTGGTATTGTTTATATGTTTCTGAGTTATGCAGACTTTAATGTTAATTTTGTCATGAGTAAGCAGATGTCATCATCATATTAGGCTAACATAGCTCACTGCGAGAAGATCCCTAAATCTGCCTTCTTTAGCTTACTTTATTTTTATCATCTGTAGGACTTCATTGTTCTGCCTGATTTAGTTCAGGTCTGAACTGACAAAGTTTTCGTTTCAGCTGTAGCTGTTACTATTATTACAGTTTTTAAAATAACGTAGAGATTGCTGAATGCTAGCTAATTAATGAAGATTTGAGGCTAAGTATAAGCAGTGAGAAATGTAGTAAGTTCTCTGGCATTTGACGTGTTCTGCACCAGACTGGATTAAGCTATCTAGTAGAGTGTTTCTCCTCCTCATAGATGTTCTTAGATGTGGTGTCAGAAATATTTAAAAAAAAATTTCTCTAGTCTCTGTTATGCTGACTTGATTTTTTTAATCAAGCTCACTTGAGTAGTTCAACTGATTTTAAAGGTGTTCTTTGTGAGACTAAATACTTGCTGTATGAAAGAAGGTGCTATGGTCCATAATGCAAGTTGATTGTTTTATAACCCACTAAGGTGTGGGTCCTGCTAGTTCTGCATGTGAGGGGTCTGTGAAGGGGTGCCTACCTGAACAATGGCAGGGAGGAACAAAGTAAAAAAGGGAAATTGAGGGTTAGGATACTGTGGTTATTTAATAACTTGAAAGTATTTTATACACCTTCTGATGGTTCACCTGGAGGCTTTTCTAAGGTCAGTATTTGTTCAAGTTCTATTTGTAGAGAAAGTTAGAGAGCGAGCAAGAAAGAAATGAAGAGCAAACCAGAAACTTCTTTCAACATATTTAACTTGTTACTAGTTTCTTGATGTCCCTACTGAAAAGGAAATAGGGGAAACATTGGAAACCCAAGCGTTTTTGGCTGCTGTTAAGTTAGGAGCACCCTGGTGAATTATTTTTCCCTTCTCCAGTCAGAACTGTGGCCTGGACTGCAGATCAAAGAAGAGCAGCACTTTGGTTAATCTGGCATAAAAATCTACTTTACCCCAAAGAAACAAGAAGAAAAAGAAATTGAGGCCCAGGCTCCATGGTAACTGTGAGCTAGATTGTTCAAATGGTCGGTAACTGTAACACAGTTTTGTTTTGTTTTGTTTTTTAAAAAAAAAGAGTACTTGGAAAGATATATTGCTACCATATTGGAAAGGACATTGCATCCCAAGCCAGGGTTGTTTCCTGCTGTTACAGGGAGTGTTCATAACGGTGCATAGCTAGGCTTCTGTCCTGTTTTCTTCAGACTATTACAAAGAATAAATGGTGGCCAGCTGATATAACTTTAGGTCTGCTTCAGAAAATGTGTACTGAAGACGCAAGCAATGCTTTTCTTCTTTGAGTCTGTTCTGCATCACATGCTAACTTTATAACCATCGAACCAGGGAAATGTGACACGGCAGGTCACCATTTGTTGTGGGTTTGACCACATACCAGACAGTGCTTGCTTATGACATTGAGATATAACGCTATGTTTAGAGAAGGTGCTGCACTGTGACCTTGTATGGCGCTGTTGGGTCCTGCGCTGTCGGATGCAAAACTTGCTAGATGCTTTGATGGGGGACTTGAAAGCTGATTCAGGATTCCTGATTCTCTGTTGCTGCTGAATCTCACAAATCTACATCTTGCTAATCAGATCAAAATCTTGAATGCCTGCCTGCTGCTGAGCGCTCTGGGCTTATCAGTGTTTTGGTTCAGGCCAGTCCAAGTAGGGAATTTACCAGCTGTGGCAACCAGGAGTCTGGGTCTGTCTGGTTAGAGCGCACCTGGAACAATCAGGAGTAGCAGTCAGGTTGCTCTCTAATATTCTTGCATCTTTTGCCACAAAGGTTTTTTTACCTGCAGATAGTAGTCTGATGCAGTTACGCTAATCACCCAGACCTTGCTTATCTTTTATCACAAGCTGCTTACTTAACCACAAGCCTAAGTCCTGAGATACCAAGCTGGTCCTTTTCAGAGCGGACAAACATTTTCAGGTGAGTAGAAATCTCCATAACGAATTTATGGACAGTAGTTTGAGTGGTGTCTTACTCGTGTCTGTGAGTGCGTATTCAGGCTATCCCTGAGACAAATCTGTCTAAAGTCCTTCTTTGAAAGGAATTCTGTTTCCTGCCTCTGTAGCTCGATTGGTCTATCGCTCAACTATCTGTTTTATTAGGAAATTAATGACACTTAGGTTAATATCAAACCCAAATATTCTTGCTGTCAGCAAAGCTGGTACATTTTGTTCAACCACCAAGTGACCAGAGAAAAAAATGAATGTCAGTCTCTTTCATAACCACCACTTACCTACCACAAAAGAATAATCATGTCTGGTTCTCATTTTTGGATGGAAAATAAATACAGTTCCATCAATCTTTTTCCTTCAGCAATGTTTTTGAACCTTCTTATCATTCATGATGGTCTCTTGTCTGTCTACAGCTGTCTTGCAGTGAGGTGGCCAAAACTGGATATCATGGCTCAATTTGAGGCACGCCTAGCAGCTACAGGGAAAATGACATTCCTTTTCTCACCTGTCAGTACATTCTGGGATGAGATGTCTTCCTCTTCCTTCTCCGTTCTCCTTTTTTGGTGACATCAACTTGTTGATCAGAATTCAGTTTGCATTGTACTGTATGTTGAAGACCCTTCTCTGAATATTGCTGCCACTTATTCATATCTGTTTGAATTTTTTAATTATAGATAGAACATTTTGTACTTGTCTATATTGTTCCATCTTGATACAATTGATTTTTTTTTTTTCCCCAGTTTATTGATATTGTTGACTTCTAATGGTACCTTCCAAAATGGTTGCTCTGTATCTCTAAGGGCTATCTACGCTAATGACTCATGAAACTGGAGCTGATATGGTCCCCTGTAGAACAGCATACGAAGTGTCCTGTCAGTTTGACAGCGAATTGCTGGTAATTTAAGAGGGTTTTCTAGATAGCTGTGCACCCAAATTGAGGTGGTTTTAATCTACATTTGATTTCCCTTGTATGCTTTGAAAACATTAGGTGGGCAAGGATTAAAAGCATTGCTTTTTTTACTTTTCGAAGTAAAGCACCTCTAATGCTTCTCCCCGTAATCACTGGGACTGTTACTCCATTAGATGGAACATAATAAATGGAACATAATTTGTTCCTGACCATTCTGTATTGGCAGTTTTTCATCATCCTATTACCTTCCAGTTACTTCTAAACTGATTGTTCAATTTTTTTCCCACATCTTTCTAGATAGTGCAGTTAAGTAATTTGTAGTTTACTGAGTTGTGCTTCTAAAGATGGGTCCCTTGTTTGCCTTCTGTTTCTCCAGAACCTTCCTTGTCCTCCAGAACTACCTCAAGATTAATACTAGTTATTCACAGATTGTTTCAGCTACTTTTGAACTGCTTTAAGGCAGATTTCATCAGCCCTGCATACTTGGTTGTATTCAATTTAGGTAGCTCAGGCTGACCTGAATGTGGCTTCCATGGGGTCTAGAATTTTTGGAATTCTCTCCCCAGACCCCATTTTTACAGAAAGAGGCCTGCTGTCATTCCCAGTTCCTGCCTGTATGTGTGTGTGGTGATCCAAGCCCTGTGCAAGCATAGAATGTGTTCAACAGCTTGGATAATTTATGATGTTTCCTTTTCTCTCTGGGGAAAGAGGATTTAGCATACAGACCCCCAGCTGGGCTATACTGACAAAAGTGTTATTTAGCCTGCTTTGTCTGTGTTCTGGACTGTGTCTTTTTCCTTGATAGGAAAAATTACCTTGAGTCACCATTAATCTTTTTGTGAATGTGGAAGTAAAGAAGACATTGATGACTTTCTTATTTTTTTCCTTACTGCTTTTTATGTTTGGTGTATGTAATTTGTTTTGCAGTTCTGTCCCTGATTTTTTTTTTCTCTTCCTCATATGTTCTTCCTTGATATTAACCCTTACTCGTGTGTTACTGTTTCCATATTAGTATTTAATTTTTGGAGTTAATCAAGATCAGAGATTTCCATTCTGTCAATTTGCTACTGTACCCTTAGTATAGTCTGTTCCAGTAAGTTCCAGCTTTACTCTACATTGCTTCCCATTGGAAGTCTTTTTAAGAGATTCACTGTCTACCAATTCCCCCAGCTTGCTGGCATCTCCTGTTTTGTACTCCAGTGTCTTTTTCATTGTCTAATGTTACCTTTTCTCTGAGAGCAAAACATTAGACATCATGATTCTCTTTCATTCAAGTTATCTTCTGGTTGCACTTTTCAGTCAGTTCATTCCTGTTAGGTAGGAAGACATTTAAGACAGATGATGGCATTGTTCAACTCCTCCACCTTCTGAAAAAAAGCACCATTCCTAACACACTTCAGGAACAGGGTAAGCAGGCTATGACTGACAGTATTGCTTTTCCAATGCCTAGCTAGCTAATTTTATATGACCACTATGGATGACTGCTGTTACTGTTGTGGGGAAGTTTCTAACAGTACTGTATGCCTTTTTCCTCCCTCCAACAAAACGCATAATATTTGAATTCCTAGTTAAATTAAAGCTCAATCTGATTTGATGGTGGGAACTACATTAAAAAAAAAAAAAATTTGAACTGCAAACTGCTGTTTTGATTCGTCCATGTTTGTGATCTCTTGTCATTTGCTGTTAGTGAACAAACTTGATGCGCATGGGCTTTCATTTGCATAAAACCACAGGGAATGTTGTGTTTGATCTGAACATCTTTGTCACAGGAGAGCAAGAAGATTTGGTATGTGAACAAAACTGTTCACTATTCTCTTGTGTAAAGGGCTTTGGACATCCACTCAGAGAGCAGAAACAACAGCATATGACTTACGTGCCAAATTACACACTGTGTATAACTACATAGCTGAACCGAACAGTTCACAAATGCTCCATAGTCTGAAAACAGACAGTTAAAATCTCCAGCAAAAGAGAGCATGCGTTTAGAGAAATCGTTCTTCTTTAATGCTTTATGAAAACAAAAAATGGCTAAATTTGCAGCTATCTCTAAGGAATTATCTGTGAGCACTATCTGCAAATAATAATTCAGCTTATTTGGCTGTCCATGGTCACAAACTTGTAATTGATTAAAAATGATCCTTTTTGTAACAAAATAAGGCTGCAGAATAAAAATGAGATTCTAAGGTGATTCTAATGTGCCCTGCTCTGGCAATACAATAAGGAGCAATTCTGTAGAAAACCAAAGAATCTCACAGCAAAAGGTTTGGGGACTGTTACAGAAAAGTCTTTTTTTCGGACTTTAGGGTGTTTTAGACTGAATTTGGACTTTTTTCTCTTCTTTTTGTTGTTGTTGTTGTTATTTTACAGTGTAGTCATGTTTCCTAGGGAGCTGAATGGGGGAGAGGGACTTCTTGCAAAGCCCACATGGCCCGCTTCCAATTCTGGTAGATAAAGTCAACCTGCTTGGCCCCACCAACAAGAAATAGGATGCTGCCCCTTTAAGCGGACTGTAAGGAGTATGGAATTACGGCTAACTTGGTTTGGAGCCTTTGTGTAAGGCTTTCAGGAAGAGATAAACCATTAATCATGCACAATTACTCTGACCTTGCATGAACTAAAGCCTCTCTGAACACATAAGATTACTGTCTCTGGGGACCTTGAGATACTGACACGATCAGCTCGGTACTAGGGCACTGGAAACTGCTGCACAAAATGGCTGAAAGCTTGGCCTTTATTTCCTTTTCTTAAACTGGAGTCTTTCTTTCCACCCAGGATAGGTATTTATCTTTTTAACATGCTTGCAGTGTAAACTAAGGAAAAGTCATTTCCCTTGAGCCAGGATTTGAGTTAGTAGAATGCGAGTGGGAAATGATGGCAGTGCTCAAGAGAATAAATTACATTTGTTTTTTGATCAAATGTTTTCTTAAACTTACTGAGGTGGAGCTCTTCACACTTATTTCTGCTGTCTCCCTGTGCAGGACCCTCTTTTTCTCTGGGGTTAGTACAGTTCTTAGCACAAGTGTTATGGTCAGTGGCAGAGATTCTTAAGTAGTTCTGCAGTGTAATTTATTTTTGCTGATGCTATTTCTTTCCCAGGACCATCCTCACCTGTTTTAATTACATTTTAGATGGTGATTTTCAGGGTCAGTTTACAGTCTTGTTTAGCATTTCTCTCACCTCTTAAACTCCTTAAACAAACATGTCTCACACACATACTATGATCTACTTTCCTCTTTCTTTTCTTTCCCCAACCTCCTGGCACTAGCAGCAATATGTAAAATAATAATAATAAATGAGCGATTAAGTATTTACTCATTAAGTAATTATCGATTTCAACTTGTCATTTTTCAAAATTAGGGTGAGCTAAAAATGCACACGAACAGTTGCAGAAGCTCAACTGACTAACTCAGTAAAATGCAGTACTTTGTTTACATTTGATCCTTCATCATATGTTTGATCCCTACAGCTTCATTCCTTTATAAAATTTATACTGCTATAACTATTTTGCTTACATATGTGATCTTTTTACATTGGTATTTACTGAAGTGCAACATCCATTTTGAACATAATTTTACATTGATATAACTATCTTTTCTTCCTTTTCACAAAGGAGTAATTACATGTGTATATTTAGATCTGCAGTAGAAAGTTGATACTGCTTTAACTTACAGTTAGTAAGTTACAACAGTGAGTAAGTAGCTAAGTAAGTCACTTACATGAGCAGTAGAAGATTTGTGTGTGGAGAAGCCCTGCAGAACACTTGTCTTGCTGACCCTAGTTTATAACTTCAGAAGATTAAATACCTTTTAAAAGGAAATGGTCTTCATCTTTGGAAAACTGCAAATGCTTTTTTTTTTTTAGGGTCTTGATTTTACATTATCCATGACTATTTGACTTCAGTTAAGGAAGATCTGACTAGAAGACTACAAGGTTTCTTGTTAGATGTTTTTATTCATCTGTGGGGAAGGATGTTTTTTCAAACCCTCAATCAGCTGCCAGCAAGCTATCTCCGTTATAGGAAAGCTTGACATGAATATGAATTCTGCTATTTTAACCTTTATTTTTCTGCAAAAAATTTGTGTTTGAAACCAAACCTTTCCCTGTATACCTCTTGGGAATACTTCATTGGAATTTGCACAGATTGTTGCCCCTTCCTTTGCTCTACATGTGACAGAGACTTGGAAAAACTGTAATCTTGCATAGACATTTATCAGTATTTTAAGGTTCCAGTGATAAAATGTTCTGTCCACTGAAGCAATAAATTTCTAATTTTTCAGAGATGGGGTTTTAAGAAAATGGAGATGGCTCACCGTGTATTAAAGGACTGGATGATAGGATCCAAACTAAAATACTTGTCCAATTCTGACCAGCACCTGTATGTGGTATGCTTTATAAGAGGATGGGTAAGTCCAAAAGAAATAAATATGCTCTTTGCATAGTGAATGATGCAGAGAAAGTGTATTAGGAACTTCTCTTCTCCCTAAGAAGTGATTTAGAAGGCAGGCATAATGAAAATGCCACAAGTACAGGTGGTAAGGAATTTTTTCAACAGGTAAGATATCTAGCAGGAATGTCACACCTGTTGCTTCAGGACATCAGTTGCTCTCTAACTACTGGAGGTAAGGAGACATTCTTTTATAAGGAAGATTTCTCTAGATTGTTTGCTACAAGCTTTCAGCACCGTGTTCCTGAGCCACGTTCATAGTCACTGTTGATAGCAGACTGCTGGATTTGGTAACAGCTGATTTTATGTTTTATACTGGAAGGGTATTAAAAGGCTCCCTGTGCCACTAGGCATTGAGGGTGAGAGCCTGGTTTGAGGGAGCTGTCCAGTACTAGCTGGAGAAGACAGACACTGTGCTTGCTCTTCTCCCCGGGTATTTTTTTTGAGTTCTTTTTCCCCTCTCCTTTACAATTTCCACTAATGTGTTCTAAAGATACTGCCAACGGCTAAAGGGCTGTTGATTCTAAGAGATATTCTACAGAAAGTAAACTTACTGGAAAACAAAACAAAACAAAAACCCCACAGGCTTACTAAAACAGAATGGATGGAATATTTAGTGGAAATTTAGTGAAGACCATAGAAATTAACAGAAGGAGGGGAGCATCTAAAAGGAAGAATACCATTTAGATGCCATTAGCCAAAATATAACAGTATGTAAGGGCAAGCTGATTTTGTCAGTATTGCTAAAGCAAGATGTTTCTGAACATTGAACTTGCTTGTATTCAGGACAAAGCGATACTGCAAATATAAAAGCAAGATGTTAGCTGACTGGGTAAGTCACTATTGGAATAGATTGCCATAGGATGTGGTTGATTATCATCACATGGAGCGTGCAAACTGAGACTGTGTGTCTGTCTTAAACTGTTCTGCGTTTCAACCATGAGATATTGTTCTTAGTAATGTTGAGTTTATGTAGTGGGGAAGGATAATTCCTTTCACTGCAGGAGTTTTGGATAGTCTGTGTTTTGCAGGTTTTCAGGCTATATGACAGTACTGGTCCCTTCTGGTGTTCAATATGTGAATCCATGACATTATCTTTTGCTTAAGTGTGGTGCTAAGGCACAGACTTGCTCTGTTTGTGGTGCTGTGGAGCCACAACTGCTCATGGCAGTCTTGGGCAACTTTGACACAATGCCAGTTTCAGAGAAGCGTGGAGTATCAACCCTGCTCCTCTTTTAGGAAAGGGGCTCTGGAAGGGATAAGAATTAGTGGTGAGTGGGAAAAGACAGAAGCTTGCTGGTAGGAGGGGATGAGGGGAGTCTGTGCTGAAGCGTATGCTTCACTGCACATGCTGTAAGGGACAAAATCAACAAAGGTAGATTCTCATCTTATGTAGGCCAGCTTCAGTCAGGAGTGAATCAGCTGAAGTCAGTGTCAGAGCTGCATCAAAATAAAGCTTGAAGTGAGTGGTATCAGGCCCATGTTGTTTTTCTGCTTTGTTTTTAGTCCTGTTGCACCTCATTGTAACCAAAGATGTGGAAAGATCCATTGTAAGAGGTTTTAAAATGGAACAGTTTACCATTTGAAGGGAAAAGGACAACCCACTGCTTCCTGGTTGCAGTCCAGATGTTTATTCTGTAACTACACTGCAGTACTGTTAGTACAGCTAAGTGTAGTTGTTGCCGAGACATCTGTTAACGAGCTGGCTTTGATACTGTTGTCGGCACTGCCAGAACCATAATATACTCCATGTGGGCCTACAGGCTGATCTTCTCAGAAAAGTATTATAGATTCTCCTTCTCCTTCTTGCCATACTGCTAGGAGTACTGATGCTTATTACCTTAAAACTAGCTCAGCCATGTGTATTCAAGCTATTCATACTTTGGACTGAAAGTGTGGATATTTTCTTTAGTTTTAGATTTGATTTTACAAAATCTAAAACCTAATCAGGCAGATTCTGCAACTCCTGAACCTGTCCTGGTTTTGCCATTCTCTGTTTGAAATCTGAAAGCCTTTGTGTGGGTCAGAGAGATAAAAATTAGGAGACACACACTCAGGCAGTATAGATCTGTGTAGATTCTCTGCTGCTGACAGTCCAGGTAACTCAGTTAAAGCAACGGAATAGTTGGCTAAGGGACTGTATCATACTAATAGGAAAGAGAGAACTCTAGGGGTTAAAGGCAAGAGCATCCTTTTTATAATTAGGACAGATCAGAAGTGGAGCAAAATGTTCTTGCAGCTGAATCAGCTGCCCTCTAACCAGCCTGGAGTCTGGAGCTGGGGCCTGATGGACACTTGTACAGAATGCAATTTAATCTGTAATGGCTGAGGAGGACTCCTCAAAGTCTGCGGCAAATGGCAATTATTGTCCCTTTTTGTCACATCCCCCCCAACCAAAGCAAAAAAAGAGGAAAATTAATGAAAATAACAACAGGGAAAGATCCTAACCAGCATGCCCTGCCTCCCCCTTTCTGTTTAAAAATCCTCTGCAATGTAGTGACTGAAAAGAGCTGCCCAGTATAATAAAATCTCTTGAGCACCAATGTGAAACAAGAATTCCTCCCCCACACACATGCATACGCACCCCTTTTCCCTAATGAGCAGGGAGACGCCAGCTTGGGGGTTGCAGCCAGTGTTAAATTAGCAGAGAAGGCCATCCGAAGTGGGCTGACTCCAGCGTAAACTGCCTTAAGTGTCTGTTTATTAAATCACACCACCGCTTAGAGTCTGCCCTGCTGCCACATCAGAGCTGTCTGCATACAGACAAATCCTGGGCAGTCCCAGGGGAACTTGGTCCAACTGGATACTGGTAGTAATAAAGCTGGGGGGGGGGGGGAGAGCAATCCGCCACCAACAGGCCCCTTGTTAGACTCCATCATGTGTTATTCTTCAAGAGCAGAAAAGGCTTTATCTAAGGTCATTGTTTGCACTGGTAACAGCGGGGAACCTGGATATCTCGAAACTGTAAAGTCTTCTTCCTCTCTCCATTTTACAGAATGTAAGTCATGGCAGACATTTTCTTGCTAAACTGGCTTCTATAAGCCTTGGAGCAGTAGCTTTCCTGTATCAGTTCTCACTGGGAAGTGTGGCCTTCAGCTCAACTCTCCTTGGGTTACAGCATGAGCAGGTTGTTAATACCTAATGATTTTTTTAAGAGAATTCACTGGTGTCAATCTATCTAAGACTTTGGAAATAGAAAATCTACTGCTCAAACATTAAGCCATCATATTAAAGCAGAGGAAAATCAAAATGCTTCCTTATATTTGTGTGTGTGGTGTGAGGTACAATGAGGGTTTGATTCTGGATGGGATTTCTACACATGCCTGCAAAACATTAATATTACATACTCTGCAGTTAAGACAGACAGGAGAGATATATCCAAGCTGTAAATCTTGTCCTGTTGGTCAGGAGACATCACTTCTTTTTCTGCTAGTTCTGGAAGAAATTGTTTACCAAGAGCCCTACTATATTCCCTTCTTTCTCAAAGACTAGTTCTTAAATACAATTGGAACCAGGGCTGCTGGTTTATGATTCCTACTGCTTATATTACGAATTGGACTGTCTTGATCCCTACTCTACACTTCCAAGATAAGTCATCTTTTCTGCATAAATCCCTGGTGAGGAATCTTGGTGAGAAGTGGATAACCCTCTCATCCCATAAGGAAGCCTAGAATAAAGTTTTGGAAAAGTCTCTGAAATAGTCAAAGTTTGTTCTCAGGAATTGTAGGGGTGTGTTGAACAGCTCTTAAATTTGCCATCCTTCCACTTAGCACAGATCTTTCTCTGTAATACGATTTTTAAGCTTCAAACAAGTTTCATCCATGTGTTGTCAGGTCAGGAAACTGAATGTACAGCATGCAGCTCCATTTTTGTTTATTTTAACAAATTGGTGGATACTTCCATACGTGTATTCCCTGCTCAGCCTGCTGTTTTATGTCTTCCATGAGGGATTTTTTCTGCATATAGGCTTCTAGAGACTCCATTGCAGTCCAGATGGCCATCTCTTGTGAAAGCAGGTTAGTAGTCATGGTTAAGCATCCTTTTTTGAGGTAGCCCATTGACATTGTAGAAGAGCAGCAGTTGTTGAGCTAATTTGTATGAGGAAGAAGTTATGCAAAGTTTAATATGAAGTGCTTGGTTTAGCTGTCAGAAAGGGAGAGGTGGGCTGTTTTCCATTTCCCTTTAAAATGTCAAACACTAATAGTCTCTTCCGATCATCCTGAGATTGCCAAATAATTGACTCCCGCCTACAGCAAAAACCTCCCTGATCAACAAAGCAGGAAGCTGATGACAGCAATTGCCTGAACGTGTCCAAATTAGTCAACCCCTTGCAACCCCAGCAGGGTCAACAGTGGCAGCCCGGAGGTCGTGGGGCAGCAGGAGATGGAGGTTGAAGATTGCCCTGCTTCCTCTGCCCTCTCATGCCTCCAGGACATAGCGAGGAGATGAGCGATTCACAGCTGGAGCAGCCAGCACCTGAACTGCATGTCCAACAGAGATCTGTTTATTCAGAAGATCTGCTGTATGTTAGGCAAAACCCAGGGTTAGGGTAAGAAAGGAGGAAGTGCCTGTCTTTGTGAGTGGCAGCAGAGCAGTTGTGTTCTGTGTGGGGCTGACCCAGTGTCAGACAGCTCATAGCATGTTTTCTCTTTATGTCCTCCAGGATTTGCTTGCTTTGCTGCACAGAACTGGCACATTTACAAGAAGCTGGTGTCTGTCCCATTGCTGGATTATTTTTTCTGTGCCTTTGTTTGTTCTTCTGCAGCTGTGCAAGTGACTGCAGAAATATTTGAGTATGTGACTGTTGCCCTGATATAGCCCAGTAAGACTTATGGTCGTAGAGTATTTAGGAATACACATACAGCCCAGGACCTCAGAGAGAAGCCAGAGAAGGATGCCCACCAAGCCATTCCTTAGTTGGGTGCCTCATCAACACATCTAGTTAGGCATGCTGGGTTGTTTGATTTTATAAAGCAGTGGAAGTAAGGCAGCAAAGAATCTCTGGCCTTGCTCCTCTCTCTCTTGTCTTTGAAAGGACTGCAGGTGTGCCTGTGACTTCTTGAAGGCAACTCAAGCATCTAAGGGTTGTGGCGTTTTCATAAGATTATTTTAGGACTCGGAGAGAGAATAGAGGAAGGAAGAGAGAAGCGTTGTCTCAGAGCTCCCAAGCAATACTGCTGTTGTTACAGGTAGGATGAGAAAGTTTTAAGATGAGGCTCTTTGTCTGCTAGCCTGTATTCTTATCTGTGTTTCCTAAAGCAGAGGAGCTGGGAATGGGGAGCCTGCCCCTGACAGCTCTCTGGGTGCACTGCTGCAGGTCAGGACCTCTGCCCACAGAAGGAGCACTGCCTGTAGGCCTACCATGTCTCCTCACGGAAACCTGGGCTGGACGCTCTGTCACACTCTGACAAAGGTCAGTTTTACATCTCATCTTCTGAAAGGTCACAGTGTGACCCCAGGTGCAGGAGAAGAGGAGGAGGGAGAAGAAGGTTTTCTCTCTTCTTTTTTCTTTCTTTTTTTTCTTTTCTTTTTTTTTAAAATTTGTTACCACCACTGAAAAAATATACCTTGCCTTTGCTCCTGTACTGCCTCCTCTCTCTCTCGACCTGCACTGGCACCTTCTCTTCCTAAACACTATAGTATAAGTTTTCCCCTTGTAGGCTTAACTGGCTCGTTAGTGGATTTTCTCCTCTTTCTCCACTTTGTTCTATCTGCATAGCTGTAGCTGTCCTATTGATACTCCTTCAAATTAATAAGCAAACACTTCCAACCTTACTGTGCCCTCCACATGTAAAACCGTATGAGCGCAGTTCTTCACTGCGGTTTTTGTAAGATGCATGAGCACATACATAAAAGTAGTTTTTCCCCCTGAGGGCTGGAAGAGGGGAAAGTAACAATCCTTCTCTGACTCATTCTGGTATATTGTGGTAAGTGGATACATCTCCTGAAGGGAGAACTACTTTCTCTTGCTCCTTTCTGTCAGCATTTGCACATGTCAGTGAGAGACAGAGATGAGAGGTAAAAGCCAAATCCTCAGGTGTCGCACACTGTGGTGCATAGTTGTTTCCCAAACTAGGATCTACTGAACCAGCTAGAGGATGAAAATAATTTCTTTTTCTTGACTTAAAGAAGGCCCAGTGGTTAATGAGACGTTTATGTTTAAACCCTATATGGCTTCAATTCAGGACTAGTGCCTTTAAATGCTGAATCATCCTTCCAGTGTTATTTGAAGTTCTTCCTTGTCATAGAATTTGCAGCAGCAATAGAATTCTTTTCTGCATTTCAGATACTGATGGAAGGGGAAAATACAGGAGGTTACTCTGTGTCTGCTCATTTTAATAATTCTTTTTCTTAAGGGTTGGACTGTGTTGCCAAAGACAAAGGTGCCAGACCTTATTCTCTTTGTGGCATACTGCAGTGACTTGTTACAGATGCTAGTTGTAGTCCTTCAAACAACAGAAGTAGGAGATTCAGTTTGGGAGACATAGTTGACTTTGTGAGGACGATGACTTGATATGAGCTATTTTATTTGCAGTACTCATTCTTCACAAGGAATTTCCTTAAGACGTTTAAGTAGAGATATAAAGAGGTAGAGAGAGAAACGTGGAGGTGTCACTTTTCAAAGAACTCATTATAACTTTTGTATAGGAAATAGCCTGCCCCTGGCTCGTCTTTGGAAAAGAGATGGTCAAGATTTCACTTCTATAATTAAATGTAATAATGTACCTCTATCTTAGGTATATGTAATGGCTCTTATTACATATCTGAGTCACATCTCACAACATGTTTTTTAAGATAATGTTCCTTTGATAGAGGTACATGCTGTTAGCCCAAAGTAATTAAGTAACTAAAGGCCGGCTTACTTTCAATAGTGTGAGTAGCCTAAAAAATCCACACCTGATTCCTGAGATCTTGAAGGAAATTTATTCAGCTTGCAGACTAACCAGTCGGCCAGTCTACTTGTTCCTGACCATTAACTGACCAGATTGATAGAATTCTTGTGTATTGACCAGGCCGCAGAAAAGGCAAAATCTGTGGAGAAGTAGTAACTTGTATAAGGTCAAAAACTAGATCACAATTGAGCTAGGAATACCAATGAACTAGACTGCCTGTTGAGCAAAAAAAGAAAGGAATAGCCACGATGAAGAATACCCAAAGGTGGTTTTCTGGGTTCCCAGTTAGAAGGGAGACTGTTCCACTAATTGGGTCTTAAAAGGTCTTTTCTGTTCTGTTTAAATTCTTATAATATGCCCCTCACCAAGATATGAGGGTGTCTGTCTAAGGATGTCTCTCCTTTCATTCTTTTCAGCTGTGTTTATTTTCCTCTCTCCCCTTACCCATTCTTTGCAAGTTCATGAAGAGCATTCAGACCCCATGAGGGGGTCTCTACAGATCCCCTAAGAAGATTAAGCTCTCTGAATATTTCATGCCCATGATTGACAGCTCTTGAGGACCTCTTGTAAGCCTGGCGCCCGTATTCTTGTTTTAAAAAAAAAAAAAAAAAGAGAGAGAGAGACAAGAAAATCACATCCACAGAAAAAAAATTGATCCTATGGGCCCGACCTCTGCTGACGGAAGGCAGTAGACAGAGGCAGTTCCTCCCGGACATCTCCCCCTCCTTTTCCCTCCCCACCAGTCTCTACTGTGAAATAAAAGGAAGGTAATGGGATTTTAAGAGGCAAGGAGTAGTCAGACCATGTGGTTGCTGCCCCCTCCCCTGAGCTCCAGTGCTTAGGCTCATGGCCCCTCAAGAGCTATTGTAAGCCTCCGTCCCTGACTCTCATTCTGTGCCGGCATTCTTCCTTTTCTAACAAGCTGACCTAGCTGAGCTGATGGCCCCTCATTAGAGGCTGAACTGAAGAGCGAGCCCTGTGCTCTCCTGCAGCCGTTTCACCCCATTAAGGGTTGCCCCCTGGTTGACAGCAGGAAAGGGAGCCGACGACCTGTAAATTCTCATCAGACTGCTTTAGATTCTCCCTTCCCCCTTAATCATCCCGTAATAGGCAGCTGAGAAGTTTCTCCTTTATTTCAAAAGGCAGGGCCAAGGAGATCTCCTCACATGCTGGGTTTAGGAGACATTCCTTGATGGAAACAAGAGGATGAGGACGAGGAGGGAGAAAGGCAGAAAGAAACAGCTCCTAGCCCTTCTTACAACTGGAGTGCAGTGAGATTTACTGCTGCACTTGCTATAGATACCAGTGTTAAACACAGCAAGGTCCTGTTTGCTTCTTACCTGATGCTAGAGGGGTAAGTGCATTGCACAGAGGCTGTTCTCGTAGCCAGATGGCATGTAGCTTGGGAACTGTTAAGCTTAGCTGAGAATTGTAAATCTTACTAGGAATAGTAATTGTAACTACAGAAGCACTAACAATGAAAGGCCCCGATCCTTCCACTTGCTGTTTATTGACTTCAGAGGGTCACTTGGGATTCTGAGGATCATGCCTCTTCTAGCTAACCCATTTCTGGGGCTTGCTTGAGATACAGGTATAAGTTTCTTGTGTGGCTTATCCAGACTTGGGTTTGTAGGCCTTTGCTTCAGCTCGTTTTCAGACCAAAGAGGAGCAATTCACAGGATTATGCTGCTACGGCATGTTTCAGTTCTGCTAACAGGTGTGTGATGAGACAGGGAGGAGATGGAGCTCATTCCTTCTCAGAGTGAAAGCACTGAAGCAGTCATGGTTTTGACTGCCTGTGTTTCCTGGATGTAAATGAAGGTGAAACTTTAAAGCTTTGTTTTGAGCTGTTGCTGAGGTGGAACAGGCTGGGTAGGGAAGTAGTGAGGGTGAGGGAGCCCTGTCAGTATTGAACATAATCCCCCACCAGTGCTAGATGAGAGAGAGCATCTTTCCATGGCTTCAGCACATCTCATGTCTGCACCTCACAGATTGAGTACTTCTTCCCTTCTTTGGACTCTACAATGGTTGTGGTTATTGGTTTCTTACTCCAGATTTAAAGTTTATTTTTTAAGATGTTTTAGAGCCCAGAGCACATAGAGGGAAGGATGTGTAATGTATGCTGCTCTGAAGCAGGTATCTATTGGCTGTTACTATGAAGGAAACCATTAATCTGTGAGAACACTGAACTTGCCCGAGATCCCCATTTCACTTACCTCTTGATGGGCTTGTTCGAGTTACGAACTAACAAAAGAGCAGGAGTGTTACTCAGATCAGTGAGAGATTTATTTAAGCAGACATGACCTGCTTAAATACCTTATGGAATTTTAACTGGGCATTTCAGGCAGAGAGCAGTTGAGTTTAGGCCATAGCAAGTCAACCTCCCACTTCTGCTTTATTCCTTACAGTGCAAGGGTGGGTGGTAAGGAATCTGTGAAGTCCTAGGCTCCCCACACAGTGGTCTTCACTAATGAAGAAAAGGTAGTTGCTACAGGTGGGAGTAAGTGAACCAGAAGGCAGAAGGTCCTAGCAGTGTTTGTTCTGGACTCATTATTTAGGGTAAGGATGGTCGGGGAGAAAGGATAGGAAAAGGGAAGTGGGTAAGTTAGAGGCCTCTGCTGCATGCACAGAAACTGGCACAGCTTCCTGTGGGCAAGTTTATGGGAATCATCCATGGTGCTGGGGATACTCCACAAATTTGGTGCAACAGGATTATGACCACGCAGGTAGCCAGAATGGTCACTGCTGAATAATTAGGAGACTCTAACAACTTTTGCAGTATTCTAATCTTTTCCTTGCTCAAGAATCCAGAGTTGCTGGATTCAATTTGAAGTCTCCTCTTTGATGTTAGGCTTGCCTTCTCAGCGTGATTGATCTGCAGTGTAATACAAATATATATCAAACTTGAAAATCCTTTCTATGTAGGTTCAGTATTTCTGTGTGAGGTATGGCTGGACGCTCCATTAGGACTTGGGACCATTTGAGTAGTGGACTCTTCAAGTTACATGTAGGATGTTATATGTAAAAGGCATAGGCAATTTTATAAAGCATCTGTCGAGCCAGTAAGTTATCCAATAACATCACCTTTTTAAAGTCAATTATTATTTTTAACGAGCAATTGATGTCCCATTTACTTGCAATAGCAATCTTGGTGGAATGCCAGTGCCATTCCTCAATAGTGCTTATCCTGCCAGTGTTGTCTGGATGAGGTGTGCAGCAGCTTACATCACAGCTCACCTATGGCTACAGTTCATTATTTTGGTTTGGGGGGGAAGAGAAGAGCATCTGGGTGTTTATAACCATCATGGAAAAGATTTGTATACAAATAGAATCAAAGGAAGCATTAGCTTTTGATTAGTCTCACACCACTGGTAGTAAGCTTTATAAAGGCTCAGTTGTTACAGCACAATTATTATGACCCTCAGTCTAGTCCTTCTCTCATTTGTTACTTCTGGTGCTGACAGATGGAGTTCAGGGTTCCAGCCTGCACCCTGCCTGTCAGTCCTCTGTGCCTGGGAGTGCTGTGTAGACAGCAAAGTGTTCAAGAACAGTTCCAGTGGTTTTGGAGGAATTTAATCATCTCCTACTGAAATGAAACGATGGGAGATGGACTAGATTTTCATCTTAACTATAGCCACTAATATGAAGTGGAAAAAGCTCAACAGACTGCCTCATAACCCTGCCAGATTCAGGAGGAATAAATCCTAGGTCTGGGAACTTTTTTCTAAGTTTTGAAACAGGAAGAATCATATCCACAGTTTTCTTGTAGTGGGTACAGTCTTTATAGACAAAATCCTTGATGTAAGGTCAGTGAAACCCTTTTTTGATCCAGTTCTGTTCTTTGACTTAAAGCAATTGTATAAGGAATTTCTGTCTGATTCCTTAAAATCCCTTCCTCTACTCAGCTGCTTTGTCAGGCTGAGCAGAACAGCTGAGAATGACAGAGCCTGGAGACAAAGCTACCCTTTAGTCATTCCCAGCTTCTTACATGGTTTGCCCAGTCTCTCTCATAGACACAGAGAAGGATCTCTGCAAAAGTAACTGAATTCCTACCATCCTCTCATCACTCCTTTTTCAATTTTAGATGAGCAACAAATAAAGCAGGGAAGACTGAAGGTTATTTTTCTTGATGGCAACTGGAGGTCAACCTGCTGGCCTACTTGCAGATTTTTGCTTCTCAGCAGCCACACGACTTCATCTGTAATTAAACGAGATGTTTTTGTTGGAACGAATCTGCTGACGTTTGGGACCGATGGGGTATTTTCACTACCCAGCCTTTAGGTATCTACCTTCATTGATAAGATTAGGAGACTAATAACATATGCTACGCTCCTGCTCTGAATGCTTTATAGAAGCCTGCCTGCCTCCCTCTTCTGTCTGCACAGAGACTTTAAGGAGAAGTCCTTTCCCTAACTTAGATAACTAGGGTATAAAAAGGCAGGCAGTAGAAATATCCCTCAGTGCTACAAGCTCCTTCGCTTAGGGAGAACTATGCAGATCCTCGTGCACTGGTGTATTGCAGTGGTCAAGAAGGTTTTTTTTTTTCCCAGGAGCAAATTCTATCTCTTATTTTATATTAAGCGTGGTGGAGTATACAGCTTATTGATAATACCACGTTTTTCTGGTCTAGTCACCCATAGGAAAATATTTACAAAGACATGCCTCATCTTCTATTTTTAGACACCTGATACAGAACAAACATACTGCTCTTCAAAGCAATCCTCATCTCTCTACAGAACTGTAGAATAATTCAAGTTGGAAGGGAGTTTTGGAGGTCATATGATCCAAGCCCCACTCAAAGCAGAGGGGGATAACAGTTCAGGATCCTGCTATCCATTCTTAATCCCATACAACAAAGAACTGGCTCTTCCCATTAAGGTTTTCAAGAGTCAGAATTGCTGCAGTCCTGCCAACCCTCCCTGCTGGAGTGGCCTTTCTGTGGTAACTATGGCAAAAGGAGACTGTCTGACCTCTGTATTAGGATAGAGGTGGACTGGGTTTGCTGTGGGTGTCTCAAAATTGCAAATTCATTTCACCCACCCAAGTGAAAAACTGTGCGTAGCTATAGTGCTGTATATGTTAAAAAGTGGTTATCATGGTAATAATAGGATGAGAAAACTAAGGCTTTTCATTAGGAATAAAAGAATGGTAATGGAAAATCTAGGTTCCCTGTTGAAATGGTTATCCATGTTCAAAACCAGAATGGAATTTAAACTTGTTTTTTAGGGTTCTGAAATTTCTGGATAATTTTTTCCATTTTAATTTGTGGTTAGGAATAGAACCAGAAA
Source organism: Ciconia boyciana (assembly GCF_034638445.1). Lineage (NCBI taxonomy): Eukaryota > Metazoa > Chordata > Aves > Ciconiiformes > Ciconiidae > Ciconia > Ciconia boyciana. The sequence goes on from NC_132948.1 coordinate 2,809,512, forward strand.
AACCAAGATACCTCACAATTTCTTCTAGCATTTAGAGTTGCGAGCAGAAGTAAAAATGTACTAGAAATCACACACAAGATAATAATTTCCTCAAAGGTTTGGAGCCCAGTTTTGCAGAGTTAGGAGGTTTGCTTCAGTTTCCAGTTAGACAACAGTCATGAGTGCTTACTTGGGTCAAACACAGGGCCTGGGTTTGCAAAGAGATCTGTGTGAGTGGGGCCCTGTAAAGGCAGGATTGGGGTCTTGAAGATTTTCCCCTTCTCAGGTTGCACTTGTTGCTCCATGGAGTCCAAGGTGGGGGGGGGGGGGGGCGGATCATTGCCTTTGCCTTCCCTCATAAAAGAGATTTTCATTTAAACGTTATCATAGGTCTTGAGAATGTCCCTTCGTCTTTGAGAGGGTGAAGATATCACCAAAGAGAAAAACTGGCATTTTCATCCAAAAGTGAGCTTTTCTACAAGAAAAAGGATCACATTTATGTTTGCAGAGGCTGCATTTTGCCTTGAATAAGCTGGCTAAAATTTGGAGTTGAAATCTATGAAATATTTTCATTTGGGTAGAGTGAGATTCTTTTTAAAGCAATTTTTCCAATAGTGAGAGCCGTAAATTTAATATGACATAATGTGCTGTCAACTCTAGATGTTTGAAAGCATATGGGAAGGAAGGAGTTAAGAATTCTGCTCTGAGCCATCCACAGCGGGGAATGACCCAGTTTAAAAGGGTTAACAGTATTTGGTTTTTCAGAACTATTTGTTATATCAAGTTAGTGCAGCAGAGGTCACACAGGTCACTGTGCCTCCCCCTTCCCTTTCTATTCCCAGCCCCTACTCTGTTCCTTGTTTCTTCTTTAATCTGATGACCTCAGACAGAGCTCTTTCCTTATGATGTTCTTGACAGCATCTTCAGACAATATGCAGCTCGACGCCAGTTGTCTTTCCCTTTTTCTCCTATCCCTCAGGAGAAAACCTTGGATGCTAAAAGGCACTTTGTGCAGTGGGGAAAAGCCTCAGCAATTTGTTCTGTGGTTTTTGGACAAGAGTAGCTCAAAAACAGTTTTCCTTGTATGTGCAGTCCTAGCATGACTGTCTTTCTTTCCTGGTGTGTATTTGTTTCTTTCTGGTTTGTTTTTTTGGTTGGTTGGTTGGTTTGGGGTTTTCTGTTTATTGTGTGTGTGTGTGTGATTAAAAGCCTTCTGTAAATCCTAATTTACCCTCTGTACCTCCTGGTCTCTTTTGTCATGGTGTTGGTGAGCGTTGTCTTGCAGAAGTTCTGAGTTAATGCTTTTTTGGGAGTACAAGTTAACATGTTACCATTTGCAAATGGTAGCGGGAAGTTTTGGCTGGAATTTGCACATGAGTTTAGTAACCAAACGAGGTCAGATTTGCTATTGTAACTGTGAGAGTTAAGTACAGAAAATGTTGTTGAGAAGGTTCTCATCCTCATCCCTCCCTTCTGACCTTCTTCCAGTCGAAGCTTCTCTTACATTTTTTGCCAATGTATTTTCATGAGATGCTTTCAAAGGTACTGAAGGCCCACAGAAAGTGGACTCCTGAAAGTGAAGGAAAACTTCAGGTGCTTGGTGTCTTTTGAAAATCAGGCTAGAATCAGATGATAACTACAAAAATATATAAGCATGATAGTCTTACCAATGCCACTGTGTTAACTTTCTGTCGCACCATCAACAAGGAATAGAATACAAACCACCCTACCTGATATGAAATCAGGAAAGGTCTCATGTTCCTGGTTCCTCAGTTGCTTGTGTTTTACTGTGTTTCTCATTCTTCTGCACCTGTGCCTCTTTTGACATCCAGTCGGCTGATTTTTTAAAGAATGTTCCTTGCTTGTAATTTTATTCTGTTGCTCATTATGCAGCCAGAGCTAGGGGAGTTACACATGCTGTTAGGGGGTAAAATTAGTAAGAGCGTAATGGACCGGTTTTTTTTCCTTTGCTACGGTTTGACCTGGAGTGTGCTTTGCTTTTTTTAGAGGGATGGGGTAGTCTAGTCCTGGATGTCCTTAATCTCCTGAGGGAAATGAATGACCACTGAAAAGCTACTGCTGGTAAAGTTAAAGCTGTTTCTTGCAGCCTTCCCAGGGCTGGGTAGCTGCCAGATCTCAGTGTTTTTAACAGATCAGTGAGAAAAAATGCCTGTGCATATTTGCTTGAATTCAAACAAATTGCAACTCGAGTGTGCTTGTGTGGCTTGCATTTGCTTCCTGGTCATGTTCAAGTACATAAGTGCTACTAGTGTGAATATTAATTAGAAAGCAAAGTTTAAGGCCGTGCCTTCTGTTAGAACTTTTTTATACTATACTCTAAGAAAATCCAAGATTTTTTTAGTTCAGTCACCACAAATTGATATATCTGGAGAGCAGACCTTTATATTCAAAGTTTCAAGTAACTGGCAAAAGCAAAGTTGAAGTAATACGTTTCATTGTCAGTTTTTTCAATTCACAAGTTGCTTCTCTGTTGATAAGTTACAAAGTCTGTTTCCCAGTAGCGTGACCAGCTGACACTGAGTGGCAATCGAAATGATTATTTTGAGTTGCGTGCTTTGCTGGATAAATCAGAAAAAATGGCAACATTTTGCATACAGTGTATGTGGCAAGCTGTTTATTCGACTAATGTTGAACATGAGGCTTGGATGCAAGACAGTTACAAGTGCCTGACAGTAAATGTGGTAACTGTGGAATACTTGGTGTTTTTCCCAGAAGGTGGTGAGGGTGTAATACACATAGTGTGAGAGGACTCTGTTCAGATACCGCGTTCAGGCAATTCTGAGTTCTGCTTTCAGCTTTGACATTAACTCTGTCTTTAAACAAGTTAGCTAGCATTCCTGCCTCAGTTTTCCTATGAATTCATTGGGTATTGTACTGTGTACTCATCTACCTCACAGAGGTACTGTTTCTTCTTTTTATATTATAGCAATTTATGAATGTTTGGTGACCAGCCACAACAAAAAGGGTTTGAAGTCATAAAAATTTTGGCTAATGGACTTCTTCAGCTGAGCAACCGTTGAACATATTGGAGGAAAATGTGTTAAAGTTTCACCTTCTTTAACCTTAGGTGGAACATTCCTAATGTTTCACATTACCCAGGATAGTATAGATATTGAACCCAATATCTGTATGTTTCAGATCTTTGTTCTAGATTTTCTGGGAGGATTTCAAATCTTTGCTCCAGGGCCTGCCCAGATGTTTCAGGATTCTAGAGAGTCATGGAGTTGCCATGTCATTTCTCGTTACAGTTCTCTTTGCATCTCACCATTGGCCTCAGGACTACAGGCTTTTGGAAGCACAAATGTGGCGGAGAAAGGGAGTATCTGGAGGAATGAAACCCTTTCAAATTTTTTTGGTATTTTTGTTGAGTTTTGTCTTAAAGAAAAAGGCAAGACACTTACTCTTCTGTCGTGCAGCATTATTCTTACACACCAAGTCATCTAGCTCAAAGGACAGTGTTGTAACAGGGAAATTTCAAATAACAGAAAGATGCATACAGTTTCTATAGCAGGGAGGAAAGCATCAAAACAGGAATGGAAATTGGCAGGAGGAGCTCTGAAAGGCCAAAAGTTTCCAGCTCAGAAAGACAGTGAGAGAGGAAGTCAGTGAGTGCAAAAGGATTCCCTCTCTCCCCACCTCTCGGCCCCCACCCTCTGTCCTTCCTCCACACCCCACCTGGGGAGATGGGAGAAGAAACTTGGCAAGCCATCTTGTCGCCAATCAATCTGTGGTGTAACAATTAGCACTTAAGCAGCACTCACGCTAAACACAGGCTCAGAAAACACTTAAAAAGGAAAAGGGAAAAAAAAAAAAAAAGCCCCAACACAACAACAACAGGGGAAAGCTGGAACAGATCAATGCCACACCGAACAGGAGGCACCTAATACCCCATTATTGACGAGGACGATAGCGCTTTAAGTGTGTGCTCTCCATGCTGAGCAATTAGCCAGCAGGACCACTGCAGTGAAGGCAACTCCACCACAAGAACGCACCCTCCCCCGCTGCCCACCACTTCCCCCAAGAGGTGTTTGATGACAGCTTCATTTGTTAGCGTGATTCCAATAGCTGGCGGCGCCGGCATCCTTTCCATTACGGAAGAGAGTGCGAGGGGAGGCTGGGCAGTAGGTCTTCTCCCCCCCTCCCCCTGGCCTGTGGTAACAGAATACAGTAGACACGGAGTCTGTCTGTGCACTGGCTAAATTGATTGTAATGGGTTTCTTAACGTGGTGAAAGAGCCGACTGTTTTCTCGCCTCTAAGAAAGGCTGGAGGAAGGAGGAAGTGACTCCAGCGGCTGCGGCACAGTGGATGAAAGTAAACTTTTGTTTAGTAAAGACCAGCCGACTGCAGACTGTCTCTGGCCTTTCAGCTAGCTCTCAGCAACACTGTTTTTTCGAAGAAAGGAGAGAGGGTAGAAAACAAACTGTCAGCTTCCTGCCTTGGCTCTTGCTCTCATAATAACCCTGCTGTCTGGCTGCACTTCCCAGAAGCACGCTGGAAACCTCTTAATGGCATGGAGTCTGTTTTCAGAAGGTGCCTATGAGCTAAGGCTTTCAAAGGGAATTCACGCACTTGTAGAGTAGGGCATATGTGCTTTTAAATGCTTGGCTAGGCTGAGGCTTACCTCAAAAAGGTGTGCCTAGCTCCCATAATAGGAGAAGCTAGAGCCAAGCCTAGAGAGGGTATGGCCTTCTGAAGAGTATCCAAACAGCATCTGTTATTGATAAACTGGTGTTTATCTGGAAGCCCAGGAGCCATCCTGAGACCTCCCAAGTCGAGAGACTTGTCCCAGGTAAGACTGTGTCTGTGCAGTCAGATAAAACAATCAGTCAGTCAGTCATACTGGTTTGTCATAGCAAACACAGCAGGTGCCATTCAGGGACTTGAGATGCACACTCTGCTTTTCTCAGTTGTGCTGAAGCCTGTCCTGCTAATCTCTACTGTATTGTTGCCTAAGCTAGCTGGGGTGTGCCTAAGGAAAACGGCGTTGGGAGCTGACCAGAGTAACCTGGCCACTTTCTGTCCTGGGAGAATCATTGTGTCATATCTGAGCAGCCTTTGTCAACAAAATGAAACAGATGACACACAGATGTTCAGGCTTTTCTGGGAGGTAGTATATGTTGTAATAGGTCTCTCTACAGAAACCTATTCAGCTGTCGTGGGCCATCCCCACATCAGCACATAGTGTTGGGGTAGCAGAGGCTGGTCTCTTCAGTTGCTCATCGCTAGAGATATGCTTTGGTTCCCTCTTCTCTTTCCATGGAATGAGTCTTTTAGAGATACCACAGACTGATAAATACCACAAAAGGTGAGGAGGCCCAGACACCTGGTGTGCGGGCACTGCCATATTGTTAGGGAAGAGGAAAAGAATTTAAGTTCAACATCACAGTGGTGTCACTCAGGTTGCAGGTGGTTACACACCTTCAAACCATTGCCTCATTCAGAACATACATTTATTCTCAAAGTTAGATCTTGTGAGTAAAGAAAGGGGGCTGAAAAGTACAACTTCCTGTGCCACTGTAACCAGAAGCTGCTGTTTGCTTCTGACCAGGAGGCTTTAGGATGATGCCAGATGGGGCCATTAAAGCTGTGCAAACAATAAGGAGCACATAGGGGAGGCTGTTAATGGGTTTCTTTTGGAAGCATCAGCTGGAGCTGCTGAATGGGGCACATGACCTATTAAAAAAAGCCACTTGAGAAATCTGTATGCCTGCTGAAACGATGGGATTTTTTTACCCTCCCTGTTTATGCCAACCCACTAAGGATCTGACAGGCTGGATGCTCACACACTTGTGTTTGCAGCTTTGCTCACTTGCCAATATGCTTTATGGCTTGTGCTATAAAGCACTGAGATCAATGGGCTGGATGAAGCATCCCAACCACATCGCTCTGCACAGAGAGGAAGCCACGTTTAAAGAGGTGGCTTCCATACAAATGTTGTTTGATTACTGCTTCTGGGAAAGGGGAGCCTACTTTTAGTGCAGATTCTTTCCATGGTTACAAACCAATATTTTGCATGGCAAGTAAGCAGCACAATTAGAGATGGCTAGCAGAAGACTTGTGAGTGCAGTTCTTAGGCCTTGAGTTCTGGTGGGGGCCTTATGTGATGCAGAGATTGTGGTATAGCTTGGCAAAGCTATAAGCTTCAGCTCATGTGAGGATCAGCTACGGATTCACTTCGTGCCATATGAAGGGAAATGCCCCTACCTGTAGTGGCCAAAGAAAAAATGATGTGATGGAGAAGTGATGTTAAAAAGGAAAATACAGATGCTCCTTACCAATGGACCCAGATCTTAAATTGCTCCGTACCGTGAAGGTATTTTCAGTCTATCTTTTTGGGCAGAATACTTCAACATCCTGGCTTGAATTTGAACACAGGGAGGCTGTGTTCATTATCACAAAGGGAGTTAGCTGAAGAGTGTGCTTGACAGAAATGTATTCAGCAGTTTCAGTGAAGAATTGTTCCTTTAATCAGAGCAAAAATCATATCTCAAGTAGCTATGCTTTTATAGCCGCCCGTGTAGATGTGGTCACTCTTGTTCAGTTCATTCATATGACTGCAAGCTCCTCTGTAAGTTCCTGCATGGAAGGATTGCAGAGCTGGCCCTGTGTGCCCCAGCCACTGGAGACTCCATATCTGACAGTGCTTTTCCAAGTTAAGTGTGCAAAATGAGAGATGAAAGCCTTACTACTGCAGCTCGCTGTACGTAGGTATAAGCGAGCTCACAAGACGCAGGGGAGAATCAGTTCTGTGGTGTTCACTGTGTGTTACTTCATTGGATTGGGTTTGAAAGAGGAGAAGTTTCGGAGAAGATGTAAAACACTAATTTATGGATTGAAATTTGACTCACTCTGCTTGATTCTTTGCTATTTGAAGCAGAGTCTTACGATTTTAGTATGGGTAGGTCAGTCATCTTACAATGCAGTACATCACCATTCAAACAAGATGGGAACTGCAGTAGCATCGTTGAGTCTTCATTCCCTATAGGGATGCAAGGGTTGTTCTCTTCAGATGACTCACTCCTGAATGGTGCTATTGTATTTATTTCATAAATAGTACAATATAAAGGTGTTGATAAGATCTTGCAGAGATAAAGGAAATGAGAATAGAACAGGCTTTGGAGAACACCTTTAGGAAAAGCATCAGACAAAACGTTACACTTATGTTCATCTGTGCTAACAGTGAACAATAATAGAATAACCAAGGGAAAGGACGGGTGTTGGTTATCAGGGACCAGCAAGAGCAGGGCTGTTCCATAGGGGAAAACGAGTTGGGAGCTGAGGGTGACAATACAACAGGCAGGGACAGTGACCTCACCAACCAGGGTGCATTCCCACAGTACTAGAGGACTGACAACAGGGTAGGCGACATTAACGCCTTCCATTCACAGTCTGATCTGCACAGTCAGACAAATGCAAGGTGATAAGTCATGTCTGAGGTCAAACCGGGAAGTCCAGCCAGTGAATCAGGATCAACAAAGGACAGGCAGGACACAGGTATTTCTGTGTCACAGCTCAGGCAAGAACTGGGGGCCTGAGCTTAAATGGAGCTCCAGGACGAAGGAGTGGAGCTACCTGGGTAGAGTTCCCAAGTGAGGCTCTCCAGGGCTGTTGAGGCCTGTTAGTATACTCAGGGCTTGAAGGTGGGTGTCTGCATCTTTGCAGTGATGCCTTAGCCCACTTCTGCACAGAAAGAGCTAAAGACTAGCTTTTCAGTTTGACACAACGTCCCCTTGAAATTGCATGAGATACTTGACCAGTTTGCTGGAGACACAAAAGGGAGTGTGTGGTTTGAATTGCAAGTGTGTTTTGTCAAATTCTCAGGAAGCTAGTGACAGATCATTAAGTTAAACTTGGAAACAAACTTAGCATATTTCACGTGGCAAGATCAAACCTCCAGCCCCTTCAAACTGGTGGTGTTTTACACTGGCAAACAGAAAATTTCACAATGCCAGAAACTCCTGGAACTCACATTTGTCTCACTTCAAAGGAGGTGTTTTCTTGAGGTTTTGTAAGCAGCAGTGAAGAACTGATAAGGGAACTTTCCACATATCATCATTTCTCCTTGACTTTGCTGTGTGCCTGTAGTTGAGAGAGAGAAGAAAATCTGGCAATATGGCCACTGCCACTGTAGTTCCTAAATCTCCAAAAGCGTGAATATGCAGTTCTGCAAATCCTTCCCATCCCTTGCCTGTGCCTGGGAGCCTTTCCCATCTGACAGGAAGCATCTCCTGAAGGAAAATCAACTTGAAGTGTTTTCTCTCCCACTTGCCACCTTCCAACTTTGGTTGCTGAGAGAAGACGAGAAAGGCTTTTAACACCATCCAGTGACCCAGCCCTAAGTACAGTCTCCTGGATTTGATCTAGCTGGGGAGACAGGAGGTCAGCTCCAGGGGCCAGGAAAAGTGAGAGAAACCATGTCAACAGGCTGCTCCCGCCGTGTCTGAGTGGTGAATGATGAGCGTGTGACACGGTAGAAGGAGCGAGGGTGCTCACCTGGAAAATGTTGCGGGAAGCCTGTCATGGATGTTTAAGTGCTGACAAGATGTGTCTGAGATATCCTTGCAGTGCATTTAGGATAAGAATAATCTTTCTCGTGGTTCCTGATTCGGAAGGAAAGTTGCTGCCCTGGTTCATAGTGGGGGAATGGGCAGCAGGTTACAGCTTGATGAGGGGGAGTGAAGTAATTCTTCAATATGGAATAATGGTGCTTTACTTGGGTAAGGACTGAAAGGGTGGTTGAAGGTGGGAATTTAATTCTGCCATCTTCCCTTGATCCATAGGTCTGCTCCCAAATCAACTGAAATCAGGAAAAACTCATTTTGCCTGAACAGGTTTTGAAGCAGGCTCTATTTCAGGAACATCTCCAGATCAGTAAATCCTTTGATCCAACGTGTGACTTCTTTCTGAGAAAAATATCCATGGGATGAATCAGCTTCCTTTCAGTGGTCAAGTGTACCCCATGTTATCTCCAGGAATGTTGCAGATCAGGTTGGAGACAGCATTGGGCAAATCTGATACCCAAAGACTTGTAAGTAGTCCTGCTATAGTAGTTGCTGTACTAATATGTAACAGAAAAATCAGACCAGTTCAGGGTTTTATAATCTAAGAGCATATGTACTTCTAGTCACTTCGCTGTAAGCATTGTCTGTGAAGCAGTGAAGACTCATCTAAACTATACTATATCTGTCTTGAGAAATGGATGTGATATAGCAGTGGTGTCATGAACACAGTGCAAAGCAATTTGTCCTGCTGATGAGCTATGCCTAACACTTTTTCTCTGGTATCCCAGTCAGCTTGTTCAAAGTTAGCTCAGTTATCTATGCACTGCACTCTGGTCTACTTTGGAAATGATCAGAAATGTGTAGGGAGGTTATTTGCCTGGAGACCCCTGACGTGCTGTCTGCCAGTTAAGGACCACAGTAATGTTAGAAGTTTCTAGTAGTGTGAAGGGAAGGAATTTACTTTTGGAACTAGATTTTCCATAGTAAATTGTCTTAAGAAATAATGACTTGGTGGATCTTAGCATGTACCTCCCAATACCTTGTCAGGAAACACACGTGCACTATGGAACCAAAAATGTCTTTTGAAAAGAGGTGACTTGTCTAATTCTGATGTCAGTTTAAATTGATAAAATGCGCTTGACTTCCCCACAGTTTTCCTACTTACAATGTGATAAGCAAGAACAGAACCAGATCCTGATCTGCAACAGATCCTTTACATTGATCTATCATCAATATTTCAGTGAAATCAAGGTAAAAATTTGGATTTTTTTACTGCTTATATGAGGGCAGAAATTTGAATCTGGCTTTCTTTCTCTTCCTTTGTTTGTTGCTTGCACTCTTAATTGCTTGACTTCTGTCGTTCTGCAATAGTCAGCTGGGAGAGCTTTGTAATGTTTAGCCCTTGAGCCTGACCTTCCAATCCCTGCAAAGTCTAAAGGAGAGGAAAGAGTTTTAACTGAATTTAATTGGGGTCGTCTTTGCCCATCAGCCTCTTCCTACTCACCTCCTGGGGGGTTTGAGCTGGGGCCCTGCTAACTGATGGAGACGGAAGGGTGGAAAGGAGAAGATACCTCCACGTCAGAGCCGTGCAGCTGTCATTCTGGGTTACTGAGCAGACAGGAGATGGTGCCTGCAGGAAACAAAGATGGTTCCCACCTGTCCAGAGCTAATGAGGCTGTTTCTGATGTCAATGAATGTTTCCTGATCACAACAAAAAGACAGTAATCTTCACAACCCACTCATGAACAATAGGCAAGTAGAAGAGGTAGAAGACAGAGGTGAAAGAATCGGGGAACAGGATGCAGATGAGAGATGGAAGAATTGGAAGAAAAGGGAAAGATGTTATTTGAAGGAGGAGAAAAGACGGGGAAAGAGCAAAAGAAGGAAAAGAGAAAGTAGAACACATGGCAAAAGAGGGAAAACGAGGATATCTGGATGGAGTAGGGAGGAAACGGAGAAATAGGTGGAAGGGGCCTGAGATGAGAAATATTGAAAGCACATTGGAAATGGACCAGAAGAAAAAGAGCTAAAGGAATAACAGAAGAAAGCACTAATGGGTGGAGAGAAGTGATTAACCTAACAGATCCTTTTCACAGAAAAGTTTGAGAAGCCCGGAGTGATGAAGGATGGGACATAGCTTTTAAGAGGAATCGGGCATAGAGAAGTTAAGGGAAGAGAGAGGGAGAAATACTTCTGACATTAATATAAAATTTTTAATCTTACTCTTGAAGTAGTCTATTGACTGAAGAGAAAAAATGACATCTACTTCAAATTAGAAGATGGGAAAAGAAGTGCAAATAGGCAGGAAGCCTGAACTAGGCACTGTGTGATTGTTGCTGGTGGGCATCCTGTGCTTAAAGATGTGCTCTAAACACATCCTAGGAGCCGGGTAGGAATGAGAGTCAGGCAGCTCTCGGGCTGTTGGAAATTGAGTTGAGGGGCTTTCAGTATAGATGATTGATGGACTTGGCCTTGGATGTCCATTATCATGAGTATCCCCTGTCTAAAATCTGACAATATGTTTCCAAGAGAAGCTTGGAAATAGCAGAGCAGTTTTGAAAATCTAGCCTGTGAGCTGAAATTGCTCATCAGTTTGTAGAAATTGAGCCAGTATTTCATTCTTTCATACTGCTTGGATTCTGTGTAGGTGTTTCTGCTCTTAATAGAGGACACCACTAATACGAAGGGAATTTTGCAGAGATATGTGTATATATATATAAAACAGATATGATGTGTATATATTAGGTAGTATATAATGCAGCATTTGATCCAAATAACTCTGAAAAACAGCATGTGACTTTGTGTGACTAGGCAGAGTATGCATTGTATATTCAGTCGTATAGTTCAAGTTCAGTTTCAGTCATGGACCAAAAACGTGTACATCATTAGATTGTAAAATAACAAACCAAAATGAAACTTCGAGAATTTTCTGCTAATACAGCATAGTATGTAGTTTCAAGTGGTATTTTTTAACAAATCTTATGCTCAAGTTGGTACAATACTATCAAACTGATTATATCAGTAGGATCTTTCAAAACAATCTAGCTCAAAAAAAAAAAATCTTTTGGAGATGGAAATACTATGTGTACCTGCTTAAACCTAAACTGTTCCTTCCTAAGAGACTTAACTAATTGGTGCTTGGACTACTAAGCTATGCTTGTCCACAGTCCAATCTTCTGTCATTACTCCGAGCAGTCTCTTGTTTTCTTCTTCAATAATTTTTTTCTCTCTGCACATTACTCTGTCCCTATAAGTTTGCAGTAAGTAATTTCAAGAAATTCCCAGCCTTCCTTAGGCTCTTGAGAAGGTAGCAGAGCTATGACAGGGAGTGTTTGTTAGCAATTTCTTCTTCTTACTCATAGCTGTGTTCCTTACTCTTAGCTGAAATACTTAGGCAGAAATTTTAAGACCAGAAACGTCTATTAGGCTAATGGAAGCTGACCAACAAATGTAAACCAGGGAAAGGAATTCCACATCAATCCTCTAATTTCCTTTTTGCCAGCATCTCAAGGAAAATCTTAAATCTTGACATAAAGCAAAAGAGAATCCATTTTAAGTATCGCACAAACTATTAACATCAACTAATAAGTCCCCTGCTGGGATAGCAGCTATCATCTGTGACTTACAGATAAGAAGCGGACAGCTGATGTAAGAGATTTGTCCAGGAATGTGTAGCACTTCTTCGTTTGTTGCAGGAATAAAACTATGGCTTTATACCCCTTGAAAATGTGCTTCATTCTCACAGCCCCTGCTCCTTTATCCTTTCCCTGTAACAGATTTACTATAGAAGCACCAACTGATCCTGCTTACAGATTTTTGCCAAAATAGGGTTTGGGGTTTCTCTTTCCTCCCAAGAATAATGTATTTTATTATGAACACTTTTATATGTGCTGATATTTCTTTAAATCCTGTGAAAAATCTTACTTTGGAAAATTGATTCTTCCCCTTCCTAGTATCAGATCTCATATTTAGAGGTTCATATGTGTTTTCCGTGTTTCTGTTGTTTTAAAATCGCATATCAACTACAGTACTTGGAATAATTGTGATACATAATGTCGTATTGAGGGTATTATTTATTTCATTTTGGTCTAGCTGTCTGATGATCTTCCACCACAGCTCTGTAGTCAGTATGAGAAGATCAGCAGCTCCAGAGCACAATTCAACTCATCTTAAAATAGGTGTCAAAGTAGAAATGAATCCTGTTCAGATCAGACTGTCCTGTTAAAAACAGGAAGACACTTGAATCTACGCAAGAAGGACAAATATTTATGTTGGTGCTAAGTAGCAGTTGTCCTTCATGAGTTTAAAAATAAAATGAAAGCAAAGAGTATTCTGTCAAAGTACGTCCTCTTATAGCACTGGTAGCAGTGCACTATCTCAATGTGGTGTTATAAAACAGTGTACAAAAGCTACAGAATTTAAGAAGGGAATTTTAAATTAACTGGGAACACGTATAAAACCAGATTTTTTTTTTCCACTTCTGTATTGAAAATTCTGGAATTTCAGTCTCATCAGATACCTGCAAAGCATTGTTCTGAAGCAGAACAAAGCCAAAGTAAAAATGTTAATGTAGCACTGTGCAGTGCTCCAGTGTTACAGAGGAGTGTTAACTTCAGTCAGGTTTTCCAGTTATCCTCCTCATTTCCCAGTATTTGCCACCGGCCAAGAGCAAGAATGGGAAACCCACCAGCTCGTTTCCTAGTCAAGTTTATTTCTGAGTTAAAAACACATTATTAGTGTTTCATTCCCCACAAAGATGTTGGGCGCTCCCCTGTGAAATGCCAAGTGAGTTGGGTCACCAGTGAGGCTTTTTGCTGGAGCTGTCCTGCCCTGTCCCTGTTTGAAGCTCAGACATGTGACAGTCACAGTGAACAATCACAGCTGAACCTTGGGGAGGTCAAAGCGACACAGCCCTATAGTTTCAGACTCAAATAAAACTTTTAAATGAAGACATTGAGGTCTTTCTCTCTTACTCCCAACCCCCCTGTGCTCCTCTTTGCTGCGCTCCCCCCTTTTCTTTTTGAAGAAGTGTGTGTTGATGTAAGTGGACAACACAGGGAGTCAATAAAGGGGGTATCGGAGAGCCTAGGAGGAGATTGCCTGCAGCAACAGAGAAGACACAATTACTGCAACAACTGTCCAACCAACCACAGCCAGGAGACTCCACTTAATCTAATTGAGTGTGAAGGCAGGCTGGAGACACAGGACCTGCTCCTCCATCCCCCCCTCCCATAATATAGACACTATTGGCTGCTAATTGGCGCCAGTGGGCTGGTGCTAATTGTGCTGATGTCTTGGTCTGAGGACAGGCATGTGAAGGATGAAGGGGTCTGCTGGGAGTAGGAGGAGGGGAGAGTGAGGGAGACAGCGGTCATAAAAGTTGGAACAGGGCTTTAATTTCATATCAAATATTTAAGTAAGTGAGTGGAAGATCTGTGAACTCTCTTTGTGGTAACCCGCAAAAGGCCTTGGAGAATACCACCCCCCTGCCTCCAGCCCTAGTGATGAGCTATCTGAAGTGCTGTGTTCCTCTTCCTCCTTAGCTTTGTTTAATTAATTGTGAGAATTGCTAACGATCCTTTATTCCTCTTCATACCTTCTCTGCTTTCTGCCATTGCTACTTCTTCATTCTTTATTTCAAAGATTCAGCTTTTCCAGCTCCAGGGCTGTCAAATGTTTGCTGGCCTTCATCGCATGGAATTTTTTGCTGAACGGAATGACAGCTAAGGCTGTGATCGTGTTCATTAGCCTGCAATTGGACAAGGTCTGATTTGTACGGACAAGGTCTGATTTGTACAGGCAAGGCCAGCATGACCAGTGGTGACGGTGTGTGGTGCTGTTCCTTAAAAAGGTCCGATCAAACTTCCGGTGGTGGAGGTTTACACGTATCAGATGTTAGTAAGACTTGTTTACATAGAAAGCATTGATATATTAAATGCGCAGATATACATGGCAAAATTTAAAAATAGTTATTTGTACTCCCAGTATGGGTATAATCATAGCTGTGTAGTTATATGGGAGTTGCATATTTCACACAGGTCGTTCCTTTTTGTTTCTCAAGCCAAATGCACTCTATCTGCATATTAAAATACTTTTTTGCTCAACTTTTTTGTAGACAAACGTGTGCTCTGTGGACAGCAGTGGCTGTGGAACAAGTTACTGCGTGCTGACCCTCTTTCAGCTCCTTATCTCCACAACTCGTGCTGGAGACGAATACTGTCTTAGATCTGACAGCAGAGATACTTGTGTGAGTGCTCTCCAACCTGTGTTAGTCAAATCCTGTGGTCATTTTGGTAGTAAGCTCCTAACGTGCGTGTGTGTGGGGCAGTGGGGGAAGAAAGCTGGGACTGGAGGCACTGATCATTTCCACCTTACAGTTGGATTTGGCAAAATGTGTCTGTCCTCTGTTGTTTTCATGTTAGGACTTAGTTGGTCTAACTAGGTAGATAAAAAGTCATACTTCTTGTTCTATAAAAGTACAAGTTTCAGCTTTATCCCAAGTTAGAAATGTTCCAGTGTACTCCACTGCATTAGGAACAGGTCTGCTGTTGACAGTGGCATCTTTCAAATGTCTATTACAAAGCCCAGAGTTGTGTTTGCAGGAGGTAGGTTGTTAACTTTGGTATTTTGGCTATTTGATCTAGGCTGATCATATTCCATTTATATAATTTTTCCTGCTGACTATGTCAGAGTTCTCGGCCTTCATCTGTCCAGGTCCTGAAGAGCAGCTCTTTGTTCTAGCACAACTTGCTATTACAGAACTCTGTTGTTTGCTTGGATATTTTCCCCTGAAATCCTTTGTACTTTTTGTGCTCCCAAAGAATTCTGCTACCATATAATTTGTTTTTCTAGAATGCAGATTGGCAAGGGCAGGAAGTGATATCCTACAATACATCTGCTATGTATTATAAATATATCGTCATTTAAAAATACATACATATATTGATTTTTTTTTTTTTAAGCTGAATAGGCCAAATCTGCACTAGTTATACATTTTATATCTCGGCCTTCTGCCCCAAGAAAACCCCAACCCCCTCACTGGACTAAGTTGCTGATATGTACAGAAATAACCATTTGAGCTAGGACCTCTGATTCAGATCAGGATTGGAGCTGTGAATTTTATCTGTATGCAGTCTTGCTTCTAAGATTTTAATCTCTAAATAGGCAGGAAAAGTCTAATTAAGCTTGTGCTGTGATGGGAGCAGAGCTCCTGTGAGGAGAAGCGACTTGCTTACCACCTAGCTATGTTGGTGTGCTGGATGAAGGTGTGAGTTTGGTGTATGGTAGAATACTCTTCACTCTAATTTAACCAAGGTGAATAACTTTACCAGTGATGATATGGTACATCAGCCTTTAATACATCCTAGGAACAAGTTGGCAATCTCTCTGGGAACCCTGCTATGTATTTGGGTTGCCACCATTTGTTTAGAAAGTACAAGTAATAGAAACTTGAAGTGCCATACTACAACCTTGACTAGGGCATTGTATTGCAGCCAATTTCACCTGAATTCAGATCCTGTCTCTCAAATCCAGATGCTGCAGAGATTTGTCCTGAGCTGAAAGAGCTAGATTTTCAGATGTTCTAAGCTTTCCTTCCCGCAGTGTTTTAAGGTCAAAGTGACTAGGTACCTGTATCTTGTTTTTGAAGGACCCAGGAACCTTGTGACGCAGTTTCGCAACTGACTTAAGGTGGTGTGATTGTGTGAAGCAGGGCCATTCGTCCAGAGGTAGCGGTCTCATCCCTGGCTGTATGTTCCTGTCATCTCCTTTGAATAAGCTCAAGTAATTATGTGACTGTGAGTTGGATTTGAAAACAAATCTCCTGATTCCATTGAAAGCAATTGTTTTCTTTCTTAGTTTGCCATTAGTTTTCAACAGGATCAAGGAGTAAATGTGGGTCATTCCTCCCCAAAGGAGGGGGAAGGGAAGGTGTGGTCAGAAGAGAGAGAGAGGAATGATCAATATCTTATTCTTATTAGAGATCACAAGATGTTCATGTCCCTAGTTCCTCCTAAAAATGGACCATAACCATAACAGTCACTTGGGCCTTGCAATGCTGCACAAAACAATGCATAAATAACTTTAAAATTATCATCCTTGAACTGTTACAATTATGTTACAGTTGTGTGGTATGTAACACAATGATAACTTGACTTGTTTGGCCTCAAGGCACTACTGCTATAAAATGTTCAATATTAAATAATAATTGCAGAAAGTACTTTAATAGGTTCTCTTGGTAGGATGTTCTGAATACTTACATATATCACAGGCCACTGAATTCAGATAACAGTTTCAGTCTAAAATTAAATTTTAATGTGCTGATATCTAGGCAATTTTAAGCTTTTTATAAATTATCACAATGTGCAGATTCTTGGGTGAAAGGCTTAGGCATCCAAAGTTCTCTGCCTCTTTCTTCCTCTCAAAATGTAATCATAGGACTGATGTATGAGGACTTTAAACTCATTTGACAGCACGTCACTTTTACTAAGGAAGGCAGAAAGTGAGTGAAAGCTCCGGAGTGATTTGTTTCAAAACCTAAGTTCCAAATCCCAAGCTCATGAGCAATCAGTTCTGTCTTACAATCAAAATATGACTACCTCTTCCATGCAGACACAAACTTCTAGAATATGGCATCCTTAAAGATAGCCTATAAGCTTGGTAGAAAAGCAAACTATTATAGATCAGGGATATATTGGGCCAGACTTGTACCAGGTACAAAAAAATGCTGTACATAGCTATTCTTTCTCAGTTCAGTCTTCCTCTTCAAAGGAGTTCATGACTTGTGCAGGTTCATCATATCCTTTTCACAGATGATGTGGCATTTACTCTAGAGCTATTGGTGGGTCCTACAGGGTGTACAAAATACCTTTAGCACCAGAGCTTGAATTCTGCTTATTAATCGGCTTGTTTTCCTAGTCACTCTGGATATAACTCTGTAGTGCAGTGCTATTCTGAGATACCCAGGCTAGCTTATAGCCAGCTAACAAAAAATGCAGTTGCATGGTTGGTGTAAGCTCTTCTAAGACTGTTCTCATGTTCTCTTCTTTCTTCCTTTTCCTTCCTTCTGCTGTAAGTTTTAATGCTTTCCCTTGAGTCAACAGTAGTGATCTTACAGACATGTGGTTAATCAGCTCTCTGATCCATCTGAAAGTTTAGATACCTTCTTTTTTCTTTTTCTTTTTTTTTTTCCTATTTTTGCTACGCTAATTCGTAGATCAAAAACCTGAGTTGGCTAGCTGGGTAGTGGCAGGATCACTAGTGCTGACGGAAAGAAAGCAATAGGACCATGTAGTTAGGAGCACTGAGACTGTCCCTTTGTGATCTTAGTTTGGCTTAATCCAGCTACAAACTTAATCCAACCGATGTTTGGTTTTATCCAAATACCCTCTGCTTGACCACATAACACTCTAGAGGTTATGAAGATCGTATCACTGAGCTCATTTCTTGAGTTAAATAGATCTCTCTTGTAATCTGCTGTAAAACTGAGATTATGTCGCTAAAAAGAGCATGAGTTTATAACGTATTGTGAGGGATCTCCTTGCACTGTAGCACCTGGATCTGAATCAGCAAAGCACTTGCAGTCAATGGACTGATGACTCAGGTGCTTACAGCTGGGCATGTACTCTGGTGCTCTGCTGAGTAGGAATGGACATACTGTTATGTTTAAAATTGAACATAAATTGAATGCCTGTAGAGCTGGGGTCCTGGGCAGGATCTCTCTAGCACTTCTGTCCTCTGTCAGCTTCCAAGCATATAGTGCAAGAGACTAAGTCCAGATCTCATAAATAATAATTCACGCCTTCAATCATTAAACTCCCCTTTGGCATCATGCTGAGTATCTCTTGAACCTTTGAATCTATCTAACTGTGCTTTAAGAAAAGAAAATATCCTAAGAGCTTTATCCTAGTTCAGCCTAGGGCTGTGTGCGGGGGTTATTTCTGTGAAAAAGAACAGATGATACATTTCATTGTTCTCTGAATTGGGAAAACAAGAAAAGCTGCTATTCTAATGGAATCCAAGTAACAGCAGACAGCTTCCTTACTTTTAATGTGTTAATACCCCAGAACAAAACTAATCCAGAGTCTCTGCTCACTTCAGCAGGCTTGGAATTGAGGCTTTAAGCAGAGGACAGAGTGTTTTCTTCTCTGTGTATTGGCTTCAATAGTTCAGTGCCAAATGTGGGAAATTAAAGAACTGAGTCATTCTATCAACTTGGGTCTTATTTTTCTTCCTTCAGAGGATTTCTACGTTTTATGTTGCAGTACTGCTTTGAAAGGCAACTGTGAGCAAAGAATAAAAGGAAGACCCCAATTCCACTGGCTTAAATTGCAGAATAATTTTTCTTTAAAGCTACTCCTTCCATCCCGTGCCTTTCCTCTGCACATACATTTTAAGTGAATTCATTGGTGCTGAAAGAGATCAGTTTGACAGGCCTGATGATTCACACCTTCTGTTCAGCTTCCTACTTCAAACCAGTCCAGGCTGAAAAAGGAGGGGTCAACAACTTTAATGTAAGGCTGGGATTACTGTAATTTTAACCGGCGTGGAAGCAGGAAGTATCTGAACCAAAGACCATTAACCAGTGGAAGAATTTGCTCCCTCACTGTTTTGTTGTGTGTGATATAGGTGAGACACTCAACGTAGACCTCATCAAATGTGTTCTGAAGTCACCTCTGGCTTCCCTTTTAGACAAGCAAATTCTTACTGAGCTGCTCAAACAGTTGATCTGGTGATATCACTGCTATGGAGGTTCGCTTGCCAGTGTGTTGCAATAAGATAATTTTTACATGGTAAATAGCTATTCATTACTGCTGCTTTAACGTTAGTACACAAAAACACTCTCATTGAAAGCTGGGGCTTAGTGGATAGCTAGCTAAATAGTGCTAAACGTGTGTGCATATTAAAGATCAAGGAGCTCATTATCTACACTTGCAGGGGAGGGAACAACTGAGGTTTCCTGAGTGTCTTTGCAAACAAATAAAATGAAAATGCATCTTTGTACTCAGAGCAAGAAACAACACAACAAACACAAATGTACATGCAAGCCCATTCAACCCAGCTGAGTGGTGTACAATCCCTCATGACCATGCCAGAACATTTGTCCTTCTCAGATATAGGCACAAATGTACGAAGTGTATCACTTATATTTGTCAATTTTACCACTAGATGTAGAAACGTGACTTCAGAGAAATCAGGGTGTGTATGTATGCGCCAAATAATATTTGTATGTGTCCATCCCTGTACTTGCAAACAGAAATACTTTACAGGCACATGCAGCATATACTGTCACAGCACACACATTTTTTCCTTTCTTCATCAAAATAAAAAATCCCATTGATTTTTACTTTCATGCTTCCGTTACTAGCTCCAGCTAACAACTGCCACTGCTGTTTCTTATCAATATTTGATGAGTAGGGTGAGGTGGAATGGAGAAGCCCTGTGAGTTTCTCCTTCTAAATGGTCTCTGTGAGGGTTGAGGTTTTTGTGGCTTACGTTTATTTTCTCTGTCTGTTTTACTTGGTTGGTTCAGGTCCTGAAGGTAACTTCTGTGGAAAGACAGGACAGAAATAGGACATCTCTCCCCCCCCCTTCCCTTTTCATGCCTTTATCTCTCTGTTTGCACTCTTGAGTAGGCTCATTGACGATTCTGTGGGCTTTTGAGTTTTTAGATCCTTTGTGAAATTCGTGGAAGGTCAAGCAACACTTGTCTGTACATAGCTGACATAACTTCTCCTTAACTATTTTTTCCCAGGCTTTATCCAGCTAAATGTTCCCAGGAAATAAGCTCTCTTTTTTAAAATTATCTTTCAACTCACAAAATTAATGACAGCCCTAGTACCTTACTAAATTTTGCCTATAGCTGTAAAAAAAAAAAAAGAGTAACTCCAGAATAGAGCAGCATGCCTTCAGGACATATCTTTGAGTTATACTTCTTTGTTTATTCTTCACCTGCTGTAAAAAATAAGTTTCCATAGTACTTAAGAGAGAATCTTCTTTCTTTTCTTGTGCTTAAGCAGCTAATACAACTTACTTTGTGGATGTGAGCTTATGTCAAAATAGGGTCAAAGATTTATTCATTACTAAAATGAGAATTCAGTGCGTTGCTCGAAACAAGACAGCATTTCTGCAAACACTTTTCATACTAAAGAGCTAGTTTAAGTTTACAAGCATGGAGTCCTTGAGTGCGATTACGTAGAGGGCAGTACATGAAACATGACACAGTCATTGTTTCAGTGAGCTGTATGGTAAGTGAGAATATTTGACAAGCAAACAAGGCCACACTTCGAAAACGCAGCAAAGAGAGCGTGTGGAAGCTTGGCACATTGGAAATGCTGGGTTACAAGCATTAGAGAAAAAGGCTGCCAGCTGTCCAACTTCTGCATTTGCCACCTTCTTTCTAGGTTAGTGACCAGTTCGATCACAGGCAGTCGAGTTGTCAACTGCAGTATAATCCCAGCAATTGTGATAAGCAGTAATGTGCTGATAGCATACCATAAAATGAGAGACTAACCAGCAAACACAGGCTACTGACAAAACCAATGGAACAAGGTATTACTGGATGTCAGTTGTGAATGCTAACATGGGGAAGAAATACCCACAGCAGTCTAACTGTGCCATACAAAACTCTAAATCTCTTCGCAATGTAACAAGTTGTCCTTGTGATGAAGGAGGAGAGGGAACAACCCCTATCATCCTTCCCTGAGATTTAGACTGGAAGGGCTCATTGCAAGGAGATGGAGGCTTATCAGTTAGGTTAAATGTAGGCGTAGGCATCAGAATCTCATCTGCACCTTATGAGATTACAACAGGGGAACCACTGAACTTGCAAGTCTAGAAAAAAACCTTGCTTTTAGTGTAGCCATCAATAGCCTTAGAGGAATGACTGGCAGGTCACTTAAGCATCTGTGCAAGCCTCATATTCACATGAGGCAAAAATAGTAGGGAGAGCATAATTTTTTTTTTCTTCTTCCTTTTCAGAATTACTGTACTGAACATGACTCTTTTGTTCCTGAAGAAGTCAGAATTTAATTCTAACTTTGACTTGTAAATTCTGTTTAAATAAAATACAACCTAGAAATCAGGGGAGATGGGGGTAAGAGAAGGACAGATGGACTTTCCTTATCAGTCCCTCTGTTTGTATTGCTAGGATATATTCTTTGTTCTTACAGATTAGCAAATTCTACAAAGAAACTGTAAGATGCAACTAAAAGATGATTAAACAAAAGAAAAATGCTGCTTCTCCATCATTCCATTCTTTTTTTTTCTTGGTCACATATCACAATCGGATGATGTTGTTAGGAGTCATTATTCCTGGATTTCTAATGACCCTTCACCTCCCTGGGGTGGAGGAGCATTTGCCTCCAGGGTGCAGAGGTATCTTGTGGGTCATCGCGTTGCTCTGGGGCTTGCAGTCAGACCAGCTCTACTCCTGTCAGCCTTAGAGGAAGGATACAGATCGGAGGAGAGCCAGCAAGACGGCAGGCAGTCTGTGTTATTTTCGGACATCCAAAGAGGCCTTGAGTCTTGGTTCATTAAAATCTATAAGCCCACAGGCTGTGCAACTGGTGTGGCAAAGACCTTTGGGTTTTGACTCCACGCTAGGATTTCTTCCGGTGATGGTGACCCTTTCAGTCTGTGTTGGATGTAAGAATCTGTTGTTTTTCCAAAGAGGAAAGATGAGCGTCTTACTGTACTGTACATATACATACTCTCTAAAACTTCCAGAGGTTTGAGAATGTTTCTTTTTTTTTTGATAGAGAGGAGAATTTTTATATCACACTTCTAAGGCCTAGTAGATTATAAATCAAGAATTTCTTTAACTTTTTTCCTCTCTCTCCCCCCCCTCCCCTGATATTTTATGTCATTATGGTGGTGTAGAAGGCAGGAAATTGCATTGGTTCCTGTGGAGGGGACACACAATTCATCTATTCCCTCAGATGCAAGGGTTTGCATAATTAGTTAGGGAAATGGAATTAATAGCATCCACCAGATTTTCAAAAGAGCTCAGCACCCATACAGTGCAGCAAAACAGGGTTGGTAAGTTTGGTTTTGATTTGGGGGGGTGTGTGCTTTTTTTCCACCCAAATAAGCTTTCTGTGTCAGGTACTGCACTTTTGAAATTTTCACCTTGGCTGCTGAGCTCTTGGAAACCCAGATGAGCTCTTTCAAAAAACGTGGCCCCCTTTGATCTAAGTGATCAATCCCAAAGAACTGTGAAATGTGTGAAAGGTAGCATGACAGTTTGACAGAGGGTATTGGTAGTTGCCCTTGCAGTGCAAGCATGGGCTTTCCAACAGTTTGGAGATGTTTTTGCAAACTTTTTCCAAATTTGCAAGTGATTTAGAGCCCTTTTGAAATAGACACATTTGGAAGAGCAAACACTTTGCTATGGATATATCAGACTCTTCAACTTAAAAGCTTAAGAGAATTCTCTGCCACAGGTCTGGGAATTCTGGGTAGAACTTTTCCATTTGGATTTTTGTCTCAGACTTGCAGCAAGCATGTGCTCTGATTTGTTATGGAAAACCAGTGGATCATTCTTCAGTTTGTGGTAAAAGAAAATAAATCAAGGAAAAATATTTTGTATTCAGCAAAACACTTTTTGCATCATTTTAATGCTGCTTTTTTCATCTGGGTATGGTGTAAAATTTGAAAGTTATACAAGTCTGGGCTTTTTTGAGAGATGTGGTGGCTTCATTTCAAATATAAATGCCTAGGGATGTCTTACAGTTTCATGATTCTGTTCCTGTGGTGGCAGAGTTCAAGCCTCTCCTTGTTCTGCGCTGTCTTCTAACCATAAGAACCGCTTTTGAAATGAGCATTAAAACATCATCTGGAGGACAGTTTAGGGATCCAGTTAAGTGACTGAAACATCTGCAAAGGTGTAAGAGGCAAGAGAAAACATGAGAAGCTTTCGCTAACCATGCAGAGCAAGTGGCCTCTATGTATGTAAGCAATCTACTTCAAAACAAGTAGTAAGAGAGAGAAGGGGCAGTACCCGGGCAAAGCTGTTGGGATGGCAGCTTTTCCATTGCAAGACATAAATCTTGGGCTTGTCTGATGCTTGCTGTAAAATGCTGCTAGTTGAAGAGAAAGGAGGGAGTAGAGCCTCTCAGAATGCAATTCTTGCCATGTTCCGGGGATGCTTTTGGGATGACACAAGGATAAGCAAGCATGCAGAGGTCTTGGGGTTTTTTTTGTTTGATTTGTTTGGGGGTTTTTTGTTTGTTGGTTTGTTTTTTGGGTTTGTTTTTTTTTTTCAGGAGACAACTGCTTTTAACTCTCATCTATTGCCCTCCTCCTTTCATTGGTGATTTCAGGATTGCTGGTGTCCAGCATTCTGGCTATAGGCCATCTGGAAACCCTGTGCTGCAGACACCGTTAATCCAATGCAGGACAGGTTAGCCATACTCATTTCAGATCTACAGATGTTGACAAATCTGATTATCCATCTCCTGTACAAGTCTTATAGAAAAGCTGTAGCTGAGTCCTTGGAATTTAGTGAGAGGACTTAGGATACAGTTTCACAAACATTTTAAGCTGGCAACGCTTGTGAAAAGTGTCCTGGCTGATCGTGCTTGTACTGTGCTGTTCTTCACCCTGTGCTAGTAGTGCAAGTCTTGAGAAAACCAAGCATGGTTGAATATGGCTGCTTCTGATTTACTGATCTGATGCATCTGATTAAAGCTGCTGACTTGTCTACCCATCCTTTGGAAATCTGAAGAATGTACCAACAGCCTGGGTCAGCTCTTTATTTCTCCAGACTCAGTTTAACATTCAAAGCTATTTGTTGACCAAAGAGCTTTGGGAGATCTGGAGGCCTTTCTCCTTGCAACTTTTGTCAACCTTTTTTCTTGTAGGTCTCTTCTACTAGTGGGCAAGTCACTGGTTTTCTCACTATTTAGTGAATGTCTGTGGGCAATGTGAAGTCACTGGGCAATGCTGGCATCAGATGTCTATATGGGATCAGTCACACTGTGATGCTAGCTTAACAATTTTAAAGAGAATTGGGTTATGTCATCTCTAACATACATCTTTCCCTGTTTCTTGAACCTGAAGTCTGTTTTGGATAGATACACCAGGTTATTCTCCTTAGTGAAAGCTCTTCCAAACACGGTAGCTCTTAGGCAGCACATTAACAGGTTATTCTGGGCACTACAGAAATCTCTGATCTGGTTCTTCTCCCAGGCGTTGTACCCAGAGTCCATTCCAGGTGACGCAGCAATCCAGTTCAGGTTCTCTTCTGTCTTCCAAATGATTTAGCAAACCACATCCTTTCTGTAAGAGAAAAATGATCTCTTTTCATTTGTAATATCTTTCCTAAAATGTGCTGTTCAATCATGTCTCTAAAATATATGAGGCGATAGAGCAAATATATTGAAAAACAGCACATACTTGGCCAGTTTTACTAATAAGTACAATATACAGGTCTGTATATGACAACTGTATGTGTTGAAATATATTGAAAACATATTTGGATCATTCCATATATACTGAAATATTGAAAACTGGCCAAATCTGTAAAAAATTTAAGTCTGTGTTTTATATATTATATATTTTAAAATCATTTTCACAGATAGATAGCAAGGAAACTTGCTATGAAGATGTGGAAAATACTAACCATGCTTTATTTTTTCCTGATGGAAACCAGTGATCATGGATGCTGTGTCATTACAGGCACTGCAGTAATAGTTAACGTGTCTGCTAGCTAATAATTTGTGTACTGGGCCTAGCACAAGGGTTCATTGATCTTAATAGAGACCACTGGGTAACAGTGAATTCTAACAGTAACAGCTCCCTTGGCATTGCTGGTGCTGATTTGAGTCCTAGCATTTCCTTCTTTGCAGTCTCTTTGGATTAGCCTGAGAACTGACGGGGCAGTGGGAGCGAGAGTGGTTGTGACAGCTCTTAGGTGGAGGAGCGTGCAAGTGCTTGCAATTTCTAGAGAAATGAGAAATTTCTGGAGAATGAGTATTCAAACAGTGAGTCTTAGAGAAGGGATGTGACTCCTTAGAGAATGTGGTTGTCCTGGCCTTTGCATGAAAACAAGCATCTCCATTTATTGTTAGCTCCTGCTGGCATTCGTACCCATTCTCTAGGTAAGACTAGAGATGTCTGGATGCCCTAGATCCTCTGGGAAGTGCCCTTTTGCAGTATGACACACACCCTGACAGGGTTATCTGTGATTAGAGCAGAGCTATAGGCACAATGCAACTGGGATTCCCATGTCCTTTGTGTTTGCTGTGATGCCCTGCTTTGAGTACCTCAGTAAATGTAGAATAGCTGTAAATGGTGGATATAACCTTCCAAATCAGCACTACCACACTCTATCCCTAAAAGCCAGTGATTGCCCCTTTTTGGAAGGTCAGGGTCTAAATTATCCTTTTGAGTTTTTATGGGTGTATTGTTATAGCTCTGAAAGGCATGGGGCAGGAGACCCTAACTTTTTGCCATGGAAGATCCAGGGCTTTCTCTAACTTTCCCTGCATGTTCTAGCAGCAGTTAGATCCCCAGTGAAGATGAGAGCTCCACATATATGTTGTGTATACAGCACATGCATTGGCTGTATGTGTGTTTCTGGTTAGGGTTGGGATGGTCTGCTTTGCTGATGGACTATTACGTGTTGCTAGGGAAACTGTATTTATGGTGATGGCAATTGAAAGCAAATTAGTGTCCTCAAGTTAGAGTGATGAGTGTTCTAGAAATGGTAAAAAGGCATATGGGCCATTTGAAGACTTGCGAGGAGAAGGAGAGCTGGTTCTGTTTGAGAATTAGGTGGTAGAAACCAGCAAGGGCCTGGTTTCCTCATCCAAGTTAGAATAGGTTAGCAGCTGAGTGAGAAGGAGAAGGAGATTTCGTACAGAGAGCAGCTTTTAAAGGAAGACCACTGTTCCCCCAAGATGACCTTGCTGCCTGGTTTGAAGGTAAATGGAATTTTCTTTGTTTTTTTAAATTGTCATATTCCTTTGTTAGGAAAAGCATTACAGACAATTTGGGGTCCTAAAGCTGGCTCATTGTGTAAATAATTGATCTCTCAAACAGGAGTCATGAATCCTATGATACTGTTGACCAGGGGAATGTATTTCTGTCTAATATGCAACACAAAGTTTGTGCAAACATTTATTTGCATGGCGGAAGTTGGAGAAAGACCAGCCCCAGACAGAACTGAAAGCCAAGTATATCGGGGATCCTGTCATGAGATGATTGATGAGGGTTAGGAGTGTCAAAATGAGTCATCACTGTTTTACTCTTTTGAGATCCCTTCCGCTCTGGAGCTTAGCTGCTCTGAACGGTGCCCATGCCTACAGCAAGGGCGGTTATTCTTCTTGTTCTGCAAAGCATCAGCGTGCTTAGAGCTGGAACACCTCACCTCAACATCTCACAGCCTTAATGAAAACAAGGAGCAAACCAGAATTCTTCTGGAAAATAAACAAGCCCACTTTCATGACCTCTTCTTGACCTCCCAATGAGGTGCTAATTACTAGAGGATTAGCACCTCTTCTGTATCACAATGGACCCAGCCAAGGAGCAGGAGGTGACAATACTCTGCACAAAATGCAAATCCAGAAGAATTAGTCCAAGGGCAATAGACAAGTGCCAAAGTTAAGAACAGAGAAAACCTCTCAATTGTGAGTTCAACCTGTTGTCTAAAAAAGTGCAAAATTAGTGGCTTTTGGAGGAGTTAGGCAGGAATGGAATCTTTTTTTTCCCTTCATGTCAGGCAAATACTCAGCTTTTCTTAATTTTACTTCACAGCTCAATAGAAAACATTTCTTCAGTGTGGCTACACTGATAGCAATGTCAAAAAAGGCTTATTAAAAATTAACTGGGCCGGCAGAAGTATCGTTGTGTGTCTGTATCTGGGCTGAAATATCATACCCATTACAGTACATCCACTGGTAGACTGATAAGCTGGAATGAAAACTACATGAATTAGTACTTGCAAAGGAAGCCCTAGCAGAGATTTGTGTGATTCATGAATTATGTTCTGTCAGGCTGGGGCACTGAGAGCTCATAAGCCGTGTAAGATGGTCTCATAAGGTTCACTGGCTGTATTTGTTACGTTGGGGCAGTGGATGGTATGGCAGTTGAATGTTTTTGGAATACGCTGCTCTTGTTTTCTGCTTAGGAGTTAAGAGCCCAAGAAATCACCTGGTCACACCAGAATTCACCTCTCCTATATGTGGTTGCACAGCCACCCACACTATCTCCTACTTTTCAAATTCTGCAAAGCTACTGCTGAACAGAGAAGGTTCAGATTTGCACTGGATTAGCTGCTGCACTGGAACATGTTCCTCAGAGTACAGCAAATTTTTAATTTGTGGTACTGCTGAGGTACTTGACTGAGATACTGGATTTACAAAATCTACCTACCCAAGGGAACTGATCTTTGGAAGTATTATAAACCCAGAAGATCTCAGTATCTTCCATAGGAGCTATTTGGTTTGCTGGCAGTTCTTGATTGCTTCTGAAAATCAGCCCATGTGTTGTGTCTCCAACACAAGGGTCATGTAATTATCTAGAAATCTCCCTTGTTCTGGAGATTATGCGATGGTTAAAATGATAAAATCTTTCTGTTGTGGCTACTGGTGTCTCTGCATGGGGATTTTTGTCTGTTTGGTCCTGTATGGGATGGGAAATAAAATGCTCTGCTATAAGGCATCTTTACATTTGCATGAGGCTTTGTATTGGAGTTTTAATTTTTGGTAGAAAAAATATTTCTCATTATAATTTCAATATCAGAAATTATTTGAATGATAAATCAGATTTTAGGAGCTTACTTTAAACATGGTCTTGGCCTGAAGCCAGGTCTACTTACAACCTTTTGCCAGCAAAGATACAAAGAAGTGAGATCCCTGGTATGGCAGCAAATGCTGCTGGTGGTGTATCAGCAAATCAGTATTTTAATTTCTGTTGCATGTTTCATTTTGTAAGTGGTCATTAGCCTGGGAACTTTTGTTATACAGGTGTGAGGCATAGCTTTTCCACTTCAGTCTCCATGTAGGTTGGATCTCCACTGGGATGGAGAGGCCAGATTTGCCTGGGCAGCAGGTTTTGCCGTCTCCTGCTCAGAGCAGGGCTTCTGGAAGAGCCCCCGGTGCCCTCTTGTGATTTAGGCCAGCAGGTGCAGTTACATCTGTGCAGGTCTCTGGTGTGGGGCAGGGGCTGACACGTATTGCACGTTCATATAATTTCTGTCCTGAGGTTATTTATGCCTTCCTGTGCCTCAGTTGTCTTCTCCTTAGGATGTTCTAGTTTGTTTGTAAAGTCGTTTGGGAGCTATATGTGAAAAATGCTGTAATAAGAATTAATGATTTTGTGATTATAATTTTTTTCTTTCTAAACATCAGTGAGGGCTGATGAAAGCTTTCACCATATGCTCATATATAACTGCATCTTACATAGTGCATAGTGCTACGTATTCTCTAATGTAAAACAGCATTGCATGTTGTATTTGCAATGCAATGCATGTTGGAAGAAAAGACTTTTCATCTGTCACCTGTCTTCATTTAGTCCATCAACAATTGCTTCTCTGTACAAGAGGTGTTTCCATTTTCCTTGGTATAATTAGACTGATATCTCTCCATTTGTATGGATAGTCTTATTGTAAAAGGAGAGTGACTTAAGCTGTTTCAAAATACCAACAGGAGCTATGCCCTAGAGCTAGGAAAGAATTTCTGAGGTGTGAGATACAGGTAGACTGTAACAGCCCAAAGTCTGGTGGCCAAGATGGCCGCCTGGAAGGTGACAGATCAAAGCTCTAGGTGCTTTTGCTGACAAGTACTGGGTGAGATTTGTAGATGAGCAAAAGCCTCCTTGGGAGCAAACTGGCCCAACTCTCCCCCAAAATAGATAACAGACGAGTGCTCTGCTGGGGGAGGGAAGACAAGCTGTAAACCTGAGTCTCCTGAAGCTCAAGGACCTCTCCCAAGCAGCAGCTTATTAGCTGCTCTGGGTTTTGGGTTTTTGCTGAGTGGAAGTTCACTCATGAACCCGAGAACGCTGTTCCCACAACAGTTTTTTCAGTGCTGCCGCATAGTTGGAGGGAAAGTTTCTGTTTTGGATAACTGACTTTTCCAATAGAAGATCTTGTCATCAATAAATTCCCAACCAGCTCTCCGCTGACCAGCTGCTTTGATTTTACTGACTTTGTTTTCTTAGATGTGAACATGAGCTGCTTATACAACAGTCCAGGAGAACTCCCTTTGGATGAAATATGTCTCTTCACTGGTTAAGCCATCTCAAGGCAGTTTTCAGAGCTGTTCCTTGCCTTGTTCATGGCAGTGTGTCTTTTGCACTTCTCCTACATGGGTGCAAATCGCTGTAACTCAGTTGACTCCGCAATGCTGCCTAAGCTCACACCAGCAGAGGAGCTGTAATTTTAACTACTTGGCTGCATAATGCAGCCCCATTAGCGATTGTGGCAGACGCACTGCGTAATGTAATTTCCTGTTTTGAGAATTATCTCCCAGATTTTCATGTGGTCCAAGAGACTCCTGTCTACATTGTTCTTCTGCAGAGGATATGTGCGGTATGGGGCCAAGGTGACACAATCAGGATCTCCTCAGTGTAGTGTCTGAGTGGGGCCTCTGAATAATAACCAGATTACTATCTCCAACTTATCCTAAACATGCCTGCCTCCTTTTACAGTTTTTGTTACAAAGTATTGTTGCCAGGATGGATTTATGCTGGGCCATTTCCCACTCCAGCTGCGTCATTACAATCATTGTCATGAGAACACAAAAGCAGAGACTGAATGCCTTGTGCCTTCCGAAAAATATATTTGTCCCATTGCACTGTTGTGACCTTTGGAGGACGATGTGGCTTGATCTGCTAGTGGCTACTAAAATGAAGACTTCCTGATGCTTGATTACCAGGGATCCTCAAAGGCTAGAATGACTCCTTGTTGTCTCAAACAATCTGGCTAGAATATGCAAAGCAAAATTGCCAAGTGAAGAACAATTCCTAGAGGACAGTAGTCAAGACACATGCCTACAGCAGTTTAGACCTAAATAGGTATTTTTTTGTTCTTTTATGGAGTCTCATGCCCACCCCTTTTCCATGCATGAATGTTATCTATCCACTAGAAGGCACTGTTGTACAGGGCACAGACGGCGTGGGGGGGTACAGTCAGTAGACTCTTGAGTGACATCAGGAAAGTCTCTTCCCCTTCGAGTGCCTCAGTTTCCCCATCTGCCAAATGGCTAATATTTTGAGAAATGTTGACCGATGTGGTGTAGAGCATTTGGATGTTATTAAACCACTAAATGAGTCAGTCAAACCATATCCTTGCTTTAGGAAACTGAGATCAAACCAGATGCCTTCAGGCTCCTCTGCATGACACAGAGCCACAGAAGGTGAAGAGACTGTTTCTTCATTATTCCATTGGTTTCCCATTGTTTTGTGCCCTGCTCTCATCTTCACCCTCCTATAACATTTTGCCATGGGGCTTGAAAGAAAACAACTGCTCACTCAAAGGGGCATGTGCTAATTTTATAAGCTTACAAGGCTCTAGCGTACAGCATGTGAGGTCGGTACAGAGCCCTTCCCCATTTAGCTTCCTCAGACACAAAACCTAGAAGAGCAGCCTGCATTGCCTAACCCCTTCTGTCATTTTGATACCAGTCAGGAACCCCTTTTTGCAGCAGTGATTAGATTTGCTGCCGATCATGTGTGGTGGATCTAATAGCAGTCAGGTTTCCTCCATCAGTGTGTTGATGCTGAGACAGCGGGTTGGTGCTTCTCTGGGTCTTGTATGCAACTCCTTGGCTAGGTCGTTGCCTTTCATTTGTTTTGTTTGCAAAGCCCTGTGTGGTAGAAAGTGGTTTTCTCTACTGTTCGTAGAATAACCTGAAGAAACTATTTGAGAAGAGTCACAGTTCCTACTGGAGTTCTCTGCTTTGCAGGAAGAACATATGTGATTTCCTACCAATCTGTCCACCAAGCTGCAGCCTGAGTGCTGTCTGTGTTAATGAAGATTCAAGGTTATGGGCCTCCTAACTGCCTGTCCCCTTGAAGGTGTTCTGAGAGCAGGGAAAGCCTCCCTGGTTATCACTTCCATTGTGTCCAGAGTGAGCTGGAATGGGGGTGTCCTCAACTGTGTTTATCATCTCAGGGAGGAGAAAAAGCTGCTAAAGCCTCCTAATCATTTGTGTTCTGTTGTTCATCATAACATCAGGCAGAACTGCCACTCTCCAGCTGGCTGAGCATTGCAATCTGCCACTGGTTTCTTCATGATGGTTGAACAGGAGGCTGTGGTGCCTTTTCCTCTCTCCCCAAGGGCTGCACACAGGGCTGGGGAGCACAGACTTAATCTTCTGGGGCTGCATACCCATACTGGCAACTGCATTCATCCCTGCACTAGAGGATCCCTTTTCTTCCTCCTGTCCAGGGCTTTGGGCCTCTTCCTGGTGGTGCACTCAGCATGTTCCTCTTTCTTTTCCCTCGTTGTCTTGTGTTTCTAGCCTACTTATTTCTAACTTTTTTCCAACACAGATCTCCTAAAAAATTTAAGAGACCTGGCCCAGGTCTTAGTTCTATTTGACACCAACCTAGCGAGGAAGAAGTTCTTACATGGGAAGTAATTTCAAATCTAGAATCCACTCAGAGAGTCAAATAAAGAAACAAGCTTTCTGATCCCTGTCTTCTGTGCAGTCATGCAATGAACAGGGACAGTCTGGTACTTCATGTTTATCACCTCTTGTGATTCATGACTGTCAGCTGCTGCTTGTTAGTATCATATGGAGCAGAAGTGTATTCACATTTGATGTGAATACAAAATACTCCCTTCACATCGCTAGCTCTACCAATCTCATCTCTTCCTTCCAGCCCTCGGGTACATTAAATGTTTTGGCCTAATGAAGCTCTCTGATCTTAAAATCACTTCAATCTCAATGACCTCCTGTGGCAGCAGGTAATATTTAAAAGCCTTATGTGCCTGCAGAGGCTCCTTGTCTCTCTTTTGGGTTAATAGTTAAAAATTCATGGTTGTTTTTCAAAACCTAAATTGCTTTACTCTCTGCAAATGATTCCCCTTTCAATTCAAAATCAAACATTTGTCTAGACTCAGCAGGCTCTTGGCTAATAGCTCTGGCAGGCAAAGATACCAACAGTTTATCAAGATACTCACTTTCTACCCCAAACTCACTCATCTCAATTTCACGAGATGGTTTTTGTTTTCTTTTTTTCAGTGGCAGAAGAGTGTTTAGCTAATTGGGTTAAGGAGCCTTAGATGTTACTTGGCTCTCTGCAGAGTGTTTCTTTTTTAGCGGTGCCAATTTCCTTAACAAATGTATTTCATTGTGTGGCGCATTCGATCCTCATATCCGGAACTGTATGTGAATCCTGAACCACCCCAGAGTCGTCTTTATAGCTGCCATGTTACTGACTGCAACAGGCTCCATTGACTTAGAAAATGTATGTCAAAATGCAGAGGCTTACTTCCAAATGAAATGAGAATATAAATAAAGATAAAATAATGCATCTTCTTCAAGCCCATGCATGTATTTCCCCTGTGTAGCTGCTAAGGTGGTTAAGGGGCCATCACCCCCAGTGGAGCTATGCAGAGGTTTTCATCAAGTCTTCTCTCAAGTCTTTGGCAGTTGTCTGTAGAGAATGACCTTTCCCTTTACTCAGGGTTCAGAGGAGCTCAGCAGTGATTTCCAAGCTTCTGCACTCAAAATTTCAGCTGTATTTGCATAAGAGCTTGGGAAATGTATATAGGTGTCAAGCTGGGAGTTTTGAAAGCCTAACTATGTATGTCAGCATTACTAGGCCTAGGCAGAAAATGTTTCCAATGTATAAGAACCTGACTAAAATTATTTTATTAAAAGAACAGCTTTTGTTTGAGATTTTGTATCTGTGTTTAGGGACTCTGACTCTGATGGGTAGAGGCAAACCATTTGTTACCTAAATGTAGCCTTAAAGGGCAAGCTCAGTTCCCAGGGAACAGTCAGTTTTAAAGATTTCTATTTTTGCGTCTCCTCAACAGACTTACTGTGAACTAGTCAAAAGTTCAGAGTCCAATTTGCCTTACTACTAAAATCCTGTTACAAGTAGTACCAGAGAGACTTGAAGCATTACATACACTTGAAATCTTTTTTACTGCCAGAATGGTATAAAGGAGCCTTAGTGTAAATGTGAAACAAACCTTCAGTCTTTGTTATAGTAACAGTTTGTATAAAGGTAGTGATTACACAGTGTGATGTTCTCACATGAAATCTCCACTATAATTGAAGATTGCTCTGCAGACTTAATCCTGACACAGCTCCTAGTACTACTGTAATAGTAAACAAAATAATACTTAGCACGTATAAATATTTTATTTGCATACTGAAGCATCCTAAAACTGTATTTCTCAGCCCACCCAAGATGAAAATAAATACTTTTTTACTGTTAAAATAAATAAAATACTGTTTTATAAATGGGGAGACTGAGGGAGAGGGGAAAAAAAAAAGAATCACTCTGGATCGCAAAACATTTTGGAGATGAGGCAGAGCTGAGACTAGATTTTTGGACTGCTTGTATGTCTTTGTGGCAATCCTTTATTACAGGAAACTGTAGATACAAGCATTGTTGCTTTCATATGGAGGATACATGCTGCTGGGAAAAAAGGACTAGGTTTGCGTAGAACAACTACTTTCTATTATTTTATTTCAGGATTAAAGTGGGCAACTTTCTCATGATTACTGATAACCAATTACGGCTAGAAATAACCACATGTTAAAATACACAGTCATCAGTCAAAGGGAAACAGGCATGGCATGTGGGATTTTCTAGTGGTTTGTGATTGGAATGAAATCAAACGTTAAATAAGCTTCACAAGTATCCAGTTGTGGTGAACATTCGTTTTACTTTGTTTTAAAGGCAGAAGAGTGGGAAAACAGCATGCGTGCTGTACTGCAAAGTGACCGCTTCCAGTGTGGACACACAGTCTAGGCACCAAACTGTGCACTGACTACCAGTAGAACAGACATGCAGAAACTTTCCAGCTGTAGCCTTAGTGAGCAGCTAGCTTAGACCCGCAAGCATTCAGAGGGCCGTTCTGGCATTTCAGCTTTGCAGTATTGAAAACCACAAGCCTTTGAAAACGTGAATCAGGCCTTCCGAAATGGAGACTGGCTTAAAAATGATGAGATTAAAAAAAAATATCTAGAAACACATTTGTTGTTTTTACTTTTGCCTTCTGTTTTTTCCTCCTCCTGGGTCTTATGTCTTCAATCTGTCCCCTGAAACCATGACGATTAGAAACACTCTTATTTTTTTCTTGATGAAATTTGACAGTGTAATCACATGACTCCAGGCACCAATATTGTGAGGAAGAGAAGTTAGAAACAAAATTCTGAGAGCTGTCTCCACTGACACTGAGGGGCAACTTTTGAATCAAGGTATGGGGTTTTGAAGTTCTGATTTTTTGCTGGTTTATGGTGTAAGCGAGCTAAACATGTAAATGGTCATCAAAATGAAACTACAATGGGTAGGACTTGTCATTGGGAATGAAATTAGTTTTCAAAATACTTTCTGCACATACGTATGAGTGAGTTGTGAGTTAAATAAGGAAGATAAGTTCCTGTGCTGCCTGTTTAGGTGCCCTACTGGGTGGGACAAGTTTACACTTTGTCTCAGAGTAGTGGCCAGCAAGGTCCTACAATACAAAAAGGAGTCCTGTCTCCGGTTGCAGGGCATGCAAACCACAGGAGGGAAGAAGAACCAACACTGAATTGATGTGGAAAGTTGTGTAATTCAGCTCTCCAGAGCGTTCTTCTTTTACTCTCCAGACCCAAATACTGCCTTCTCTCACTCTTCCCAGATGGGGAGAAGGTGAGCCTGGAGAGGGAAGAACCATGGCTGCAGGGAAACATCATCCTTTCAGACTTCTCACGTTCAAAGCTTTGCAGCAAATCAATACAAGTTAATGTGGTTGAGGTTTCCCAGTCCTCACTATATACTTGAGGGAGGATTTCAGTTGTCAGTCCATACCAAAGATTAAGTTGCAGGAAACAAGCACCATACTACTGTTGCCTCTAGCACCTCCTTTCACCATGTGCATAGCTTCCAATGACATCAGAGCTTTCACAGCCTAACAGAGCCAGGACTAGGAGGAAACTCATGGTGGTGCACTTGATGATATTGCTCCTGATGTGAAATACAGCAGCACTCAGTGCAAGTAGAGCAGATGGCAAAGATGAATTTGTACCATCTTTATTTCCCTCTGCTCAGATATTTACTAATCACTGTAAATGCAGAAATGCTTCTTTTCAGGCTGCAAGAGCTATATGTGATGTGGGGGTGAGTATGGATTGAATACTACCCAAGTGTTACCTTTTCAGGAGGACTCTCCAACAGGCTGTCTAAATTCATTTAACAGCTGTTGTGTATCACTGAGGAAGGTAATGAGGGCTGTACTGGGCCTCAAGGGTCAGACCCGATATAGCCCTAAAGGCTTGTCTTCACTGCAAGATTAGCTCATACCTTGTGTATTCCCCCAGCATGAGGTCCACTCGCACAAAAGAACTCTCCACTCAAATATAGCAGTGCTGTTAATTCAAAGGGTTTGACCCAAGAAGAGATGCTGGTGTTTGGTTAATGCACCTCACCAGCCACTAACTCAGCTACTTTAATCTGGACTCAAGGTGACTCCATTTGAGCCCTTTCACAGCTCCTCTTTGGGTGTGGTAGAAAATTCTCCTACAGGTGACTGGGAAAGAATCAGTGAAGCAGCTCAGCAGTGCAAAGAGTTACGGTATTTGTCATGTAAGCAAATTTCAGATTTAGTAGCTGGAATGTTATTAGGTGATGTAACTGCTCATCCTTATGGCTCAGGAGTAGTAATTTGAGGGTAGGCAAATTAACTGCATGATGCAGCTGAGGTATTACTTTAAAAATCTTCCTTGAACTAAGGAGCAATGCCCAGTGAAAACCTCACAGCCCTTTTTTAAAAGGCATATTCCTGTTCTGTGGAAGATCAGTAGACTCTATGCTGTTGGCATTGGACGAGGAAGAATCTCAAGATACAAAAGATTTGTAAGATGTGGTATTGGTCTAAGTGTATCATCCACATCCAATTCTGGGTCGAAGTTGAACTCCTTAAGTAATTCAGTGTGAAAAATTTTGCTCTGAAAAGTGTGGAGTAGAGGAGGTGGGAGTCCCAGGGCGGAGATGCTGCTAACACCCAGCAATAACCGGTTACCCTGCTTGGCAACCCCCTTGCTGGTCTAGGTAAATGGAAATGACTTCATTATTTGTTTGTCCCTTGTCCTAGTGCCTTTTATTTTTAAGTCTGCATAACGCAAACCACAGCCCCTAGGGAACTTAACGAGGGTCTAAGTGGCACCAACATTCCCTGTTAACAATGGGCTTTTGTTGTTCACACTTTCCCTATCAGAGTGTCCCGGAGGAACGTCCTTGCTTAGGAGACTATATTGTGATGTTATGACCTCAGAGAGGGGTGGGAGAGGAAGGGAGGGTTCAGGTGTATCTTTAACTTACTTGAATAACTTTCTTCTAGTTGTGTTTTCTTCCCACCAGGATCTTTAATAACTCCTCTGAGGGGGCTGCCTCTGTGCTATAAATACAGCCGCATTATCACTTGGCTGTATTGTGTGCAAGCGCTAATTTTCTGTGCTGGGTTTGAACTTGTTGACTTTTGCGGTTGGTGTCAGGAAATGTTGGGTGGGAAAGGATTAAAGAGGCTATTGATGTGACTCGGAATCTCAGGCCAGGAAGACCGGTTGTATCATCTTAGATCTAGAGACTGTGGTGTTGATATCCAGCTTTGGCTTTTTTTATAGAGTCACTTTAGTCAGATCCCTGTTTCTCCTTCCCACCTCCCCCATCGCAAGCACACTGACTCCGGCACTCTAGGCCGTAGTCTCCAAGGAGGAAGTAGACCCTGTAGGCGAATTTCCTGGTATTATGCCATTTTAACAACCTCTCTCTTGATTTAGGTGTTGCAGGCTGGCTAAGAATATTCCTTGACACTTGAAAGGGACCTTTATTGTTTTCTTAATTTGTGAAGAATTGCTTTTTTTTTTTTTCTCTCCAAACTTTTCTTTGTAGGGTCAGACTGGAGCCATGTTATTGTTGTTAAATTTAGATCTG
The DNA here is from genome assembly GCF_034638445.1 of Ciconia boyciana. NCBI lineage: Eukaryota > Metazoa > Chordata > Aves > Ciconiiformes > Ciconiidae > Ciconia > Ciconia boyciana. The sequence goes on from NC_132948.1 coordinate 2,847,114, forward strand.
AGACTATATTAAGTCCTCTGGCAGTCTGCCCTAGCGCTTTCACTTCTTAAAACAGGAAGGCAGGCCTTGGCCTACTTGTGCTCATGTACTTAAAACGGGTGAGAAGATGACTTTTTACACTGCTGAGAAATAAATATAAAACTGCACGGTGTCTATACAACAACTGTTCTGCTGGAGCCAAGAGAGAATTTCAAAGGTATAAGCTACTAAGCCTCATAGTTCTTCAACAGGAGTTAGGCACATAAATGCCCTTTTGGAAACTCTGTCCCCAAAATAATTCTCTCACATGAAGAAGTCTTGTGTTATGTGCGGTGCAGAGGGAGAGCTGATTCAGCAGTGTAGACTGATCATGGCAAGCTTTGCAAGGCATGTAATAGAGCAAGCATCGTAAAGCTTTGAGTGATTGATGAGGTATAGCGTGTTTACCAGGGGTATGGGCTCCTTCCCAAGGTGCTGCATGCATTTGGTGTAAGAGTTCTCTTTCAAAGCATTGCGGAGGGTCTCATTAAAAAGGTGGCCACCATGACAAATAGGTGAAACAATTCCAAACTGATTTTAAAAAAAAATGTCCAAAGTACAGAAAAGTCAGCATTTGGGGAAGGAAGGAATTGCCTTGTGCAGTCAAAAACCCTGAAGTTCTGTCTCTGACTTTGCTAGTGACTTAATGTGTGACTTAGAAAAGTTATTAAGGATTTGTTTCTGCTCATCTGATTGTGATGTTTGACACCCAGAGCTGAACATCAGTGTTAGTCTATCCTTTTAGCTGAACATTCAGATAGAAATACCATGCTCATGGTGCTGTTTCTGTCTTTTTCCTTGTGTATCAGGAAGAATATCCCATAATTCTGTTTGACAAATTGCATTAGCATTCTTTTCCTGGTCAATGTGGAGCAGCTGTGGGAAGGCATCAGAGGACTATCAGCACCTGAATGATTTTTTCTTCATTCTCAAACCAAAGTAGATAAATTCCATGACGAGTGAAAACATTGTCAGGCTTCTAAATAATTCTCTCTCAGTTAGGTAAGCTAGTCCAGACTGAAGGCACCTCCGAACCACAGGGTGTGTTATATAAGTAGTAAAATATGTGTTATATGCAGCTGATACCTCTTTGCCCTGAGAAGAGTGTGAACTTAGAGAGTCTGTCCTCCCACTTGCATTACATTCCGATCTGTGGGGGTGCAGAGGAACCTGGTTCAGCTTCTCTTCCTCAGGACTGTGTTCCCAGGTAACATTATAATTTGCTGTGCTTCCTGTTACATGAACTCTGCAGCTAATTGCCTCTCCCACTTAATTTAGGAGCCTTTGTCTTGGAGCTACCTTTCTTCATGTGGCTGAGTGGGTGGGGGATAAAAGGCAGGGAAACATTTGGCTGAAGTAGAGAGAAGATGTTGAACTGACTTTTGGCTGCAAAAAACTGAAGAGAAGTGGCTTTCCTCTGATTCTCTCTTTGCTGTATTTTAGGCCAGTTTAACTACAGATACCTGTGCAGGAGGTGCAAATAATCATCAAATTAAGCAAGAGGTCAGGATGAAGTCCTACTAGTGATATTTGCATTGTACTTGAGTCCAGGGCACTCCTTAGATGTGGCATTTATATTTTCCTTGTAGGCAACCTTGACTCAGAATTCAGGATATTTACAGGGTTTGCTGTAAATAGTTTGCTGACAGACAGCATTGGAAGGCCTTTCTAGGAAGGACCCCATGCCATCTTCTTATTGTTTACCTGTGGGCAGAAGGAATAGATGGAGGCTGGCAGGTTGAGCACTGTGTGTTTGGTGTCGAAGAAGCTGTTTTTCCTTCTGATTACTGGATGTCCTTTCATGGACCTGATTGATAATAGCTCTTGTTTTCTCTGAATTCAGTTTTATTTGTAGCTTCTGGTTAACGGAATCACCAGATTCCTTAGCTGAGAAGTTGCTTAGCTCAAGATGGCATGTATTTTGAAGACATAGAAACAGAGGTAACGTGGATTAAGGTCTTCTGTTGGTGGAGAGGTTAGTGGAGGATTTGTAGCTCATCTCTCTCTTTTAGGAAGAAAGTTTACAGCACATCTGCTTCTGATGAGAGGTAGAAGAGAAGACTGAAGGGTGAGGGAGAAACATTAGATAACATAAGGAGAGATTGATTGAGTAGTGATTGTGTAGATTGAAGCATTAATAAATCTTAAGATTCCATGTCAAGTCTCGTGATATTTGGTGTCATCTTGTTTGTTGCTTGTTCTTAACCAGCCTCCTAACTCCTCCACTGATTTGCTTATGCAACAGTGTTGGTGTCTAAAATGTAACCTCCTACATTATTTTTGTTCATCTCAAAGAAAGTAACGTGGCTTCTAAGATTCCCAAGATTCCTGCTGAAGGCAATGAGGGGGGAATGCTCAACACTTCAAGAATAATGACTAACTCAGATTACAAAGTCTGGCTTTGTAATGTCTGGCATTCAGGTTTGAAAACTCTACCTCTCAGCATTTAGTGTGAAAACAGATTAAAATATCTGTCCATGTTTGTAAAGAACAACTTGAAAACATAGTCCCTAAAAAAATGGTGGGAAAGGGAGAAAGCATGAATACATTAATAACTTTAAATTTTCCTCTCTTATTTTAACCTCTCTCAGAATTTTTGAGCACACTTAACTCTTGCCTTTTATGAGGGACGGCACAGCCAGAGTGAAAGGCAATATTGCAGCACCTGCAGTTTCTTCTTTTATGGAACTGTGGCTGAATGCGAACAAATTGCTTGGGTGGGCTGGAGGTCTGTGCTCCCCTCTAGTTTTGACTCTTTCCCTATGCCATTTCTGTGGCTAATCCTTCCTATCAGCAGACAGCTAGGAGCCAGCAGCCCATTGAAAAGGGAACTAGACTGAGGACAGGCTGCTGAGAGGAGTATAAAAACTGTTCCTTCGAGGACTCTATAGATTTTTTTTTTTTCCCTGTGTAAAAGCATTCTTGCTCTGATATATATGATGGGGGGGGGGCACAAACTGCGATAAAAATACCTCTGTGCTTCACCAAGGCTCTTTCTACCTTTTCATAATTCAGGAGTCTGTCAATCACAGCCAAACAAGAGAGGCTGACAAAGGAGGGTGTGTGAGGATGTATATGGGGGGGGCTAGCGGCAGGCAGAGACAGCAAAATACCACTGTCCTCCAGACTGCTGACAGTCCTAATTCTCAGGATACCACTGTAAATGGGCAGGCAGGAGCAAGTGACTCCCTTTTGTGGAAATACAAATACATTATTGAATTCCTATTAGGAACAGGCTGGTCCTGCAAGGGTTCAGGTTCTGTTTAGAGAAGGATAGTTCTGTGGTGTATCCTCTGTGGGTATCAATTCAAATGCATGGGCTGTATGTTCGTTGACACACTTGTGCGTGGTGCAGAGCTGAATAGTTTGGTTTGTTATCAGAGAAGTGGTCAGCATGAGCTCCTACAGTAAATGGGAAAAACTTGCTGAGATAAGGATTGTCTTTTTACTGCCCTTCTTTGAAGCTGGCTGTACAAAACTGAATTAGAACTCTCCCAAGACCCACCTCTTTAATACTATTTCAGCTCTCCCAGTTTTATGTCAGGTGAAACATAGAAGAGGAGAAACTCACAAGGTTGGGCAATCATTTCAGAACACCCTGAATATTCAGTTCAAGACAAGGGATGGTAAGAGCAAGGCAAGGCTTAGTAAGAAGGCAGCAGGGTCTGGAAGATTGCTGAAATTTCAATAATAACAAAACTTTGAAGAACAAAGTAGCTGAGGGCTTGGGCTGAAATGCCATTCCTTCTCTTCTTATCTTCTGGGTCCTGCAGCAGGGCCAACGATAAGCCAGGGACTCAGAATTCTTTTGTTTGCACAACCTCCCTGACAAACACTTAGATGAGCAACAAGAAACCCTGAAAGTGCAAAAAGCTCAGGCTTTCTGGACCTCTGAATATCCAGATAGATTTAGGATTGTTTTATCTGAACTAAGTCTGGAATTAGTTTTACTGGGGGCGGCTGGGGGGGGGTGACTAGGTAGAAAGACTATTTCTTTTTGTACACAGGATCTAAAGTTCCCCAGATCCATTTCCTAAGAATTTTACTCCTTTATCTTTAGTTTCTCCTGGCCCTGGATTCCCCTACTGCCTAACTGACTGCTGCCTTCTGTCTCAGCATCGTGGGATGCTCTGGAATGACATGCAGCCTGCGTTACTGTCGTTATCTTGGCCTTGCAAGTGTACAAGGCAGAACAGTCAGTTATTTAATGCCTTCCTTCCAGAAACAGAAGATGTGGAATCTATGATCAGTTTTTTCTGCTGCCTCCTGCATACTTTTAACTTGGTGCCGTCTTGTTTACCCTCTGGCCCTGTTTCTGTATTGTCTGACCAGATAGCAAACTAATGGAAGTAGTGGTTGTCTCTCTCTTTGTATGCAGCTCTGAGAACAGTAACATATCCTCAGTACAAGTTTTTGTCTCTCAGTCCCTTTGCTGTTTACCAGCCAGTGTGTCTTACCCATCTGACTGGGTAGTGGCATGTTGTGCAGTATGCTGAGCAAGGTGTTGCAATTTCATGGCCATCTTAACTTTTTATTTGTATGTGATTGTGCTGGTTTCCAAATAGACTATAAATCAATTGCTTTTAGAGCATGGCCTGTGGATGTTGCCTGAACAAACAGCCTCTGACTCTGTCTGTTAGAGCACACCTGTCTCCTCAAACACAGAGGTTTGCTTTCTGTGGAGCCTAAGTCTCTTATCCATATCCCTTCCCCGGAAGAGACAGGTGTCTCCTGGCTGCAAAGCCTTTACACACCCTTCGCCCGTCACTCTGCAGGCACCGTTCTCCGGTTATCAGTCAGTCCGCTGGGTGGACTGGCTCATTAAGCAGGGGGTGTGCTTGGGAGCAGAGGAAGGAAGGTAGAGTCAGAGATACTGAGACACAGTTGAAAAGCCCAGATCAGTGGACAAGATGTCTGAGGCATATGATGCTTATCTGCTGGAGTGGGTGGAGGAGGAAAGGGCATCCCTTATCTCTTCTCTAGTTCCCAGCCCGCTCTCGCTGCTTAAGGAGGCTTGCTGGAGTCTTCCCACATGCCTGTACGTTCGGGTTCCTGCTAGACAGGAAACGGTTGCTGCTCCAACATCCATTACATCTCAGCTGGTAGTGTCATTTACAATCGGATTCCCAGAATCCCCCAGGGTTTGGGGTGGAGTGGGTAGGAGTGGGGGGGAGCGGAGGGGTGGAGGGGATGGCGACACTTGTTCAGTGACCCCCGTGCAAAAATATCTCCCTGGGAAAAGAACAAAAACATTTAAACTTGCCTAATTTCTTGAGCAGTCGGTGAGGCTGGCCTGCGATATTTAGGCGCTTCGGGAAATAAAACTAACCCTTTGGAAAGACTAGGAAAGTTGCAATACATGTAAGCCTGTATCTAATAGACCCCTTAAAAAAAACCAAAACAAAACAAAAAACTGGCCTGCAACCGCATCAACAGTAGCTTGTTAGCAGACAGTGCAAAACTTATTAGGGTCCTGATTAGCAGGACTCTGCTGGGGGACTTGATCAAGAAGCCGCCACAGGAATTGGTATAGTGTGGGCAGATTTGGGGGGATGTCACTGTGCACTCCAAGTTAACGCTTGGTGATGAAGGCTAGTGCTGCCAGCTAATGTGAGAGAGAAGCGGTCACCCCACTGCATAGCCCCATATCCAGTTCTCTGCAGCAGAACCAGGTTGGTGTCCCAGCACAGTGATCATGGGAGCAGTGCACCAGACAGCCCCAGATCTTCCAGGAAGCATGACTTCTGTGGTCCTGGTTAGCAGTGGTTATTAAAGCAAACGTGGCCTGTGTTGCAAAGATCAAGATGCTTTTTGACCAGACTGAGCAAATTCTCTTTCCTAAATTCTGGTTCCCATTTCTGTTTGATCTGTATACAAAGGCGTTTTCACTCCCTGCAGGGAACTAATGTGTGTTTGTGACTGTTGTGCATTATTAAACAGCTGCCGCTGCTATTTCTGCCCCAAATTCTCTGCTGTGCTTTAGCAGAGTGTAAAAATTCTCTCTTTTGCTTTTGTTAAATAGCACAAAAAGGTAACTACTATTCAACATTGCAGGATGAGGCTCACCATTCCAGTATTATTTTATGTCTCAAAGGAACCTGATAATACAGCATTTATAGGTAAGATTTCTACTTGTGCAGATGCTCTTGTGCATTCATTTGGTTACAAGTGTGGTAAGGCACTGAAGGCTAGAGAATTAATGAAAACAGAGAGATACAGGTGCCACTTAAAGTGAGATATCCTGTGAGGTGCAAACATGGCTTGTAGTCTTTTAGATCTGATGCTCAGGCATGTTGAAACTCCTGATAGTGAATGTGGTGGTAATGTTATAAGAGTGTTTTGTAAATTAAGATGTATGTTTCATGATTTGTTTAAGTCAGTAGAGTGTTTGCTGCTGAAGGTAATATTAATGACGTGGCAAGATGATAATTGTTCAGTGTTTTGATTCAGGCAACCTCTTGAAAAATGTTGATGTTTGTTGCATTTGCCTACTTAACAGAATAAAAATAGATTTCTTCTTTCTTCACCCCCCAGAGTTCTTGAACCTCTTCCTCCCAACCATGCTTCACTTGAAACACTGTTCTTTAAAGTATAGTACATACTATTTCTGAACAACTGTTACAGGTGCTCAGACTAAGTTTCGTCTTTCACATGTGAAACATTAATCATTTGCACTGTGATTATTAGAAAAGAAAAATCTTCAGAGGGTGTGGAAGACTCCCAGGAACTGAGATTCTTCAAACTTTGTGTCATAGTCTCATCTCTTTGCATCAATATAATTTTATTTAAGTCAATAGGGTTACTAATTCTTTATTTTGCTGATGATGAGACGAGTACCAACTATGTGCTAATATGAACCTATTGCATGTACAAAACTGAGTTGGAAACCTTGTTATCGTGCTCTGGTATTATTCATTGTATTGTCCACTACTGCTCAGCCATTCTCTATGTCTTTTGGTTTGTGTGTGTTCAGTCTGAGTTGGCAGAGACAGGAAGTGATAACTTGTGTTTTGAGGTCATTGTCACATATTTTGAGTTTAGTTTCTCTTGAATCAGTTCTGGAGGACTTGATAGTTGAAGACCCTTCTACAACTTGTACAATGCTAGCTTCTGCCTGTTGCAACCCAAACCTGTTTTAGGTTGACCTAATGTCACCCCGATATTACTTCACAGGTTTCCCATCTTTACAGCTACAATCCCACTGACGTGTTTGGGTGAACATGGGTAACAAGCTGTCCAGCATGATGTAGTACTTGGACAAGGTATCTATCTCAGCTGGTAACCTTCTACAAATCTTAGGCTTCTGTTCCTCTTTTTCCATTTGTGTCCTTTGCACCTCACTGCGGGCTTGTGTAACACCCAGTACAGTAAGTTTTGACATCAGCTGAAGGTTCAAGGTGCTAGTGATATATCAATCAATACTGATAGTAACTTCCTCAAAATTGAATCTGTTACAGAAAAAGGGTGTTGCCTGTAGGCTGAGAGTTACTGTGCTGCTGACTGTGCTGTTGAAGAGGCTTCTGTTAACTGCTGGGAAATACATCTTCTTCCCCTGTCCCTAGAAATGCTGCCTTTAGGATTCTGCCTCTTAGAAAAAAGAACTGGAGTCTGTGAGCAGAGAGAATCCCAGCAGATTTTCTTAAACGGAGCTTTGCTCAGTTGACTGGAGGGTTGCAGTATCTTAACACTGTCACTTGCAACAAGCTGTGATCAGTGGCCTACAAATGGAAAACAGCCAGCAGCTGTAGTATCAAGTGTCATCTGTCTCCCACTGCAGTTGATGCAGGGTAAAATCATGTTTAAAGACGTAACTGTGTGGATTTAAAACTATATTCTTCCAACAGGTGTACTGTATTCTTCTGTCAGGCTCTCCAGTAACGCAGGAGAGCTTCAGTGAGCAGGCCAAATGGAAGGAATTGGTTTGGTAAGTGCAAAAATGTATTCTTTGAACAGATCCACTTTCCCTTTCATGTTTCATTGCAATTTTATTCTTCAGACAAATTAAATCCTTTACCAGGTCCTGAGCAAAGGGTTCCGTGGTATATCTCTGCAGATATGGTGCAATGCCAGATGCTGTGGATGGGGTTTTTTTGACTTGTGAGTTTTAATCCTTTAGGATGGGCTATTTCAAATTGTTTTCTCTATTTTAATGGGTTGCTGGGGTTTTTTGCACCAGTCTTTGAAATTAATTCAACATTCTGATACGAATTTCGGTTGAGTTTTGCCAGACCTTTTTACCATGGGGTTTAATATACTTGCAGATGTGTTGCAGTCTTCCATGGTCATCGCTTACTTCTCAGCCTGCTTGAAACCTGTGTGAATGGAATCAGAGGTTATTTGCTTATTTGCCCAGTTCTCATGAGTAAAGACTCAGAGTGTCCTGGGTCTTATGTTGAGTTAATCATTTGTAATGGCTATATCCATGTGCAGGGGACACTTATGGCCTACACGGTTTTTTCTTTTTTCTTTTTTAAGAAAGCACTAAAATCCATCCTGAAATGTGGTTAAACTTCTAAATTGGTCTTTCTTATGCACAAATTGAGAATCCTGTTGGAAAGTATTTGGGTAATCGTGGTGCTAGAAGTTCTTATAGGCAAAACATTAGTAATGTGGAGAAGGTCAAATAGATCCAGAATCTGAACCTCTTTTGGAACTGTAGCTCTGTTGTGAAACAGTTTCATTTTAGTTGCCATTGAGTACTAAAAATTGTAAACAAAGGATGTGGAGGGAGACATGAAATGCAAATCCTGTGAACTGAAATTTTGTGATTGGATTCCTGGTTCTGTTTATCAGGGAAAATCTTGAATAGGTATGTGAGGGAGATTGGCAACTATGTATTGTTCATCCTGCACGTGGATATAATTAACATTATATTGCACTTTTGCCCTCCCTCTGACCTTGGTGAGTTTCCAGTTATGGAATTGCCTGTCTTTTGTCTGACGTTGTCTTGCATCTTCAAATACGTTCTTCCTTCCTGTGATAAGGAGAAAACTACTGAAGCCGAGTGTATGGCTCCTCCTGTGCTATTTGGCATCTTGGTCTTCATGGAAATTCCAAAATGACATAGAATTCATTTTCCAGGCCATCTTTTTCCTACCTTAGTTCTTCAATATATTTAAATTGTTGACCTCTCTCATATCTACCTTCTGTCACATCCACTACTTGATTCATACCTTTGTCAGAACACGATTAGACCGGAGTCACACTTCTCTCAATGTTGGGTAATCCTGGATTCAGGCCTTTATGAAAGTTAAAGGATTCAAAAGCTCTTGAAAAAGAGGTCGCACATAAACAAGTGCAGTCTGTGCAGCTGTCAGCTGTCCAGTTAGTGCATGTGGTTCAACAGAGAGAGCTCTTTTGAAGAGCATCTTTTCCACTTTCTTTTGTGCATATCTGCTCTTTTCTTTGGAGAGAAGTGGAGGGAGCTGCTGAGGGGGTGGTGGCAAAGAAGTGGGAGTATAAATGAAGAACCAAAGCCTATATTCATTTATGTCTATGTTCTTGAGTTAATATTGTTACTTGGATATTACAGACTGCAATATCCTGCGATTGCAGTGCCTGCCATTGGAGTACTGAAAGTACCAGACTGGTTGAAAAAATTCTCTCAAAATCACCCTCACAGGAAAATTAATTTCATTTGAAATGAACATTTTCTTGAACGCATCTCCTACCTTCAAAAAGGAATCAACTTCTTTGCTGGAAAGCAACTTTTAAAGCGTTGAGTAAAATCTTCAGGCTTTCAATTTGGGGTTTCCTGCTACCCAGTTAAATATGTTGTATAGCTTCTGCGAAGTGTGTGTTATTTTTGCAACTCTCTCCACAAGAAAATGCATCTCTTCTGGATTGTAAATTTACACTCGATTCTACCTACAGCACATCAGGTTTTTTGAAATACAGTTTGACCAGTTGTTCTGACCCTATGTCTGTATTCACGGTCCTGATAACTGTTTTTCCTGTGACATATATCACTGGTACTGCACCATACTGTGTATCACCAACCTTCCTGCATTTGTGAAGCAACAGTCAGCTGAGGATGGCTTGGCACAAGAGGCAGCATTCAACAGGTTGTTTCATGAGCACTTGAATTAATGGCTTTGCTGCACAGATTCTCTGATGAGGGTGAGTTGTGCTGTAGTCTTTCCAAGTGAGGCAATAGTACGATGTCCATTTTCTTCCCTTGCTGCTTGTTTGGATGAAGTTTAGAGGAACCGAGTGTTTTGAGGGTCCTGTACTTCTCTGTCCAAATAGGTGTTGAATTGGCACAACGGTTTGAGAATTGTTGTTGGAGAGGGGAATGGAGTCACATGGCTGGGGTGAAAGTGATTAATACTGTATTTTAGATTGAACTGAATGAATGGATTGCCTAAATACCCTTGCTGAACTGCTCACGTGTCACTCCTAAGGCTTTTTAATTTGAGACCAAATATTTCATTCCAATTGACAAAGTTTCAATGATGAACTCCAAACCAGAAGCAACGCATTCAAAATAGTCAAAACGCAGGACTCTCTGGAGGTTGCTCATATATCAGAGGGTCTGGATATCACTCAGCTGGAAAGAATACAAAATTTGCTATATGTTTCTTTTGTAAAATGTTTGTAATGCTATATCACAGATATTTAAATATTGGAAAATTGGCCAATTTCCACGGCATTTAAAATATATTATGTTATGCCATGTAAGCTAAATTGTAAGGAAACCAGCCAATTTTCTAAATTATTTTTAAAAACTTCAGTGCATTATGATATACACGTACCATAGTGTGTCTAATAAATATATATTTATGCAATATGGTTATGGGAAATGTTATACCCCTAAATGTGTGTATGTATTATATATGTATATATAAATGGAATATATATTGTTTTTCCTTTCAAGTTCCTTTATTTATTCACTTAACACATGAGCTTCTAAATGCATGCCAGAAATGCACGGTTGTTTAGCCCTTAATGATGATGTTGCTAATCTAAGTAAAAAAACCCTGAGTTTTAAAATCAAAAGTCATTGCTGATGTGATCTCGAAGCAGCAGAGCTCTACTTGCACATGCACTGGGGCATGGGGATGGCTTGTCACTTCCCAGCTTTCTTTAATATGATTTCTGGAGCTATAGCAAGTAGAATATCTTGTCTGCTCATTAGGACTAGTCTTCAGGCTTTTGGAGACCCTTCTGTGAAAGAAGCGTTTATGTTGTTTCTCAAGTTGTGTTTTCCTTTTGTGCGTCTGCCTCCCTGCCAGCCCTCTAGTTACATGTGCTGTGAGGGTACTCAAATGAATTTCTGAACAACTCTAATTACAGTAAACCAGTACAGTCCACTATTCAGAGAGAAACGTCTGAGCAAAGGCAGATATAGGCAAGATGGTGTTGGGAAAAAGGGAGAGACTTTGCGTCTGCTTCTCCAAAACATAAACTGGTGTAACTCAGGAGAAGAAGTAGACAGGCTGATCCGATCCTGCTACCATAAAATAAATTGTTTTTAATTTAAGCTGTTATAAGGGAGATTAGAGTTGGCCTTTAACTTGGTGGATATAGATTTTTCACGCTGGTGGCTTATGTAGTGCCCCATTGGTATTTATTGTGCAAACTCTTTAAAGTTTTTGGGTTTTATTGAACCACTGTGGGGAAAAAAAAATGGATTCAGTGTAAACCTAAAAGAAGTGGTCAGACAAATTTCCAAGTTGTAATATCCACTCTTGCTCCATCTTGGCTTTGTACACGAGCAGACTTATATTGCAAGGATGGGAGTGAAGATGGGAGACTTGGGAGGTATGCCACACTCATTAAAAAGAGGTGGTGAGCATGAATGTCAGTGTGGACACGCGGGTGTGTGTGAGAGTGAATGGCCATTATGGACCCCTTGTAACTGATGTGGAAAGGGTCTTCTGTTAAACTTCAAGGGGAGTTCCAGACATTGATCAAGGACAGTATGTGTCCTTAAATTCCCCTTCTGACCCGTTCCTCTTGACTCATTAATCCACAGTAATTTAGATTTATGTCTTGGGCCTTCAAGAATGATTTTCTGCCCCTGTTCTTAGGGCGTCTCTTGCAGTCTGCCATGTGAAATGTCCCTGCTTGGTTTCATTTGGTGGAACCTTCCCTTTCCTATTTTCTCCCCCCCCGCCTCCCTGGTAAAAGTAACTTGCCCCAGCAGCACAGACTGCAGGATGTTTTCACATGTCTACTGTTTTCTTCCTCTCTGGAAGAAGCCAGCAAGCTTCAGTTCTGTGGCATCGCTCCGGTAGCGTGTTGGCAGGCACATGAAGCAGATTCTTCAGTCACCCTTAACGCCAACAATGAGATTTATTATCTCCATTGCTCTTAGGGAAATTAGCCTGGGGAATTAATTTATGGTGTTTTGAAATGCTGTTGTCTTATCGAGTGATTGCTTGCTTACACCCAAACTCCCTCTTACCTTTGGTCACAGGGATTGCATGTTTAATGTGTGCTTTAATGGGGGCAATTAAAAGGGCACAAGCGAAACACAGTCACACTCTGGGCCGTTTATGGCATTTGATCCTTGTACAGCAGGAATGACCCCCTCCAGCTCACCTTCTCTCTCAACATTGTATCTGGGAAGAGAGATAAATTCACAGTTAATAAAGATAAGACGGGAAAACTCCCTTTGTGAACTTGTGAATAGCTCACAAGTTGCAGTTCAGTTTCTAACAGCAGGATGCAGCAGTATCTCATAATTCCATGGACCAAAAGGAATGCCTGTTGAGGGAACAGGAATTGGGAAGTCTGAGTACCTGGGTTTGACCGTACTGGACAGAAAGATTTAAAGGGTTAAAGACCTCTGCATTAGCATACTACTGATAAAGTCCTTTCATTTCCCATGATACACACTGCAACCTTTTTGTGATTCTTCATCATTTCTGTATGTAATGGTGCTCTTGGCAGGGAAGACTGTTGTGGGCACATTGCTTATCCAAGCATCCAAGATGGTGTTCAAGGTGGAGTGGTGACTCTTGCCCTTCTGTCTCCTACATTATTCATGTTTGTATTATCATTAATTAATGATTTATGGAACCCATTTTGCAAACCGCAAACCCATTTACGGCAGTATAAAGCAGTGTGTATGTAAAACATGCACATGCATACATACACACACGCAGGTGCTTACCCTGTGCAGATAGGCAGTCACATTTGAGATGGAAACTGGCATTAGTTACAAAAATGTACAAAAACTGTTTAGACAGAAAGCAGAGTCCTGTATCCCAAGGAGTCAGAGAAGGATCATGAATAAGTAGAATGTAATTATTCTGAATTGTATTTAAACGTCAGCTTTCTCTTGCAGAAGCATTACAGTGCCTGTTATATAGTTTGACTCGGACTCTTTACTGAGCAAAATGGCATAACATCAAGTGGATATTCCTCCTGCAGGGAGTTTCATCTCCAGTACCTGGCCAGGATGTTGAGAGGGTTATTTAATCATGGTAATGGAGATATATGTGCAAGATACAGTGCTTTTCTAATATGAAATTAGACACCCACACTTGAACAGCTATCTTGGGGTTTTGTATCAAACTACACATCTAGAGGTCCCCAAAGGGCTTGTTTTCCCATAGTTTCTGCACCGTATGCAATACCTCTCACAGTATTGCTCTCCTTTCATCCCAACTGACACAGTTCTTTTTCTTGGAAAGGTGTTTCAGGAGCTCTTCTTGAACTTCCTTTTTCTTTTAATCGTAACTCATAGCTGATTGGATATGTTTAATACACCAGTCTATCTTTTTAGGGTTTTTATGTATTACCTATCACTGTCACATGATAGCATTAAACAAAGTTAAATTAAAAATCTAGCTGATGCTAGAAAACATGTGGTGTGAGAGGCTCTGAAGGGGCGATTATGGCCACTTGTTCTTCATACAAACAGGTTGTATCCCTGTATTGAATCCCTGTATCCCCTGTATCCCTGTCATTTTAGAGTGGACAAAATGTACTGGTCAGTCTTTCCACCGTAAACATAAACAGTAGCTCTGAGGTCTTCATGTATCGGGGTATAAGGATAAACATCCTTGCCTGTATTTAAACCTACATCTTCCTCTCTGAATCAGATAGCGCAGTGACAATTGTGTGTGTGGGGGTTGTTTGTTTATTTTTATTTTGTGGCATGGAGCACTCATACTAGGCTGCCTTATGATGGAATATCTCAATCACTGGCATATCACATGCAGGTTACATCAGTGCAGCTGAAAGCTCTCTCTGTAGTTATGCCACACAGGTCTACCTCCATGCCCATAAAACCACATCCACTAGGGACCTCATCAATGCAAATACACTCAAGAGCAGCTAATGAGGATTTTAATTTAGCTTTAAATGCCTTTGGTGCTGGGTAGGCCTTTACGGCACCAGGCGGGGAAATCTCCGAAGCTCTGGTGGCTTTCACCATAAATGTCACTGCACCATATTTATTATTTGTTTTAGCTGCATTTCTAATGACCAAAAAGCTCATTTCTCAGATTACACCAATGCTGTGTGTTACTTACCAGCACCTTGGTTTGTTTAAAATACAGTGCAAAATGCAGGAGTTGGCCAGGAATAATTTTCCCTTATGGGACTAAATGTGAGAGTGGGGGAGAACTGACAAGCATCTTCAGAAAGATTGTGAGGGAGACTGTAGGAAGGTCCTGACTTTACTGGATGTCGGGATTTTACGGAGGTGTGGGCTGAGGTGTAACAGATACTTGTGATCATCTATCAGCATGGATCCTTTGGAGGACTTTCCCCAGGGTTATTTGATAAAGATCATTTTGCTGTATGTAGCTGAGCCAGACTTGTAAGATTAAGGTTTGTCTTGCCAGTGTTTTATAACTGCCCAGACATTTGCAGGCAATGATTACTTATTAATGTCGCTGTTATATTGAGTGTCACCTTTCGTTCTAATTCCCTCAATCCTAAGTGAGTCATTATATACTTCAGAGCTGACTTCAACGTTTCTCAAAACCTGTGTTTGCCAGACCCTATCAATGGGAGATTTATTGCCCTGAGGTGGTATTTTCCAGCCTTGGTCCAGAACTGGTCTCTTTTACGACAGGGTAAGGGCAGACTTTTCATAGGCTCACAGTACTGGTGCTTGTTTGAGGTTTGAGGCACCTGTCTTAGGGTGTTATGTGCTCCCATTACGAGGTATTTCTGGTGCTGCTCCTCTTCTTTTTTTTTTTTCTTTTCTTATTTGTTTTCCTCTCCCCACCCCACCCTCCTTCTCCCACACCATTTCTGGAATCCCCTTTGCACCATCTTTTCCAGCTGATCTCCTACCCTTGGAGTGCCCAGAAAATCCAGCTTTTCTTCACCTTTTCTCCATCTGCAATTCTCTCCTTCCACAACCTCTGTCTCTTGACCATTTTCCACAGTGCCAGGTTTCTGTACCCCAGTTTGTCCTGCGTGGAAAAATTATATCTGGTCATATGCTGGGAGCTAGCAAGAAGTAATCTCAAAGTCACCAGCAGGCTATGATTTAAGGCTACAGTATCTTTGTATGTAATGTATAACTTCTTTAAATCAGAGGGAGAAAAACAAGATACCCAAAGCCCTTTTATCCAGACATTGAGATGCTAGTCTGTGCCATCCCATGTCAGCGCTAAGTCTAGCAGTAGTAGGTCACAATGTGTTGAGCAGTGATTCAGTATGCCTTCGTGTCTCAGGTGCTTTGGGAAGCAAAGGGGCCCGATGAATTGCTGTGATAATAGTTCTTTGCTATATTTCCCCAACTAGTTTGGGATTTGTAGTGCAAGCTTCTAGGATTTTGTTTGCACAGCTGGAAACCTGCATTAGCCAGCGTGATTCCTCCATTTATAATGTTCTACTGGCTGACATGTTTGGTAGCCTTGGTGAGGTGCCTCTCAGATCTTAGACTAGTGCCTGGCCATTGCTGTCAAAGATGCACCGTCCCTTCGGTTTTGTGGCCAGCCTCAGCAGAGGCCAAGGATTAGCCTTTTCCTTTGAATAAGCTTTATGTGCAGACAAAATGAGGTGAAAATCCTCCTTCTGGCTTTTCTTAATGGAGTTTGCAACACCTGCCTTCCCCAGGTGACAGAACTAAGTGTCCAGTAAACATGAGAAATATCCTTCTGTGTGTATACATTCAGATACTATTAAAAGCCCACTAATAAGAGCCCGTGCTCAGAATTGCAGCTTTCTCATCTGATTAATGCCTGGCTCCTGCACCCGAGACATTTTACTACTTCACAGCTGTTCTGTGGCCTATATACAAAATGAGTCAGAAATCTCAATTTGATCATTACAGGACTTGCAACTGCATCACAGCATCCACTCTCACAGTTCGACAGCCTGGAAGGAGATGCTGTAGATCTGGAGTCAGATTAATTTCTCTTGGAATTCTAGAAACAGGCCTGCAATGCCAGGTAGAGGTGGAGAACTAGAGACTTGGCAGGAAAGCCTTCACTTCCCAGGCGTGTATGTTCTGTTTGAAGCCTGAATTGAAAGCAAGTTTTTCCAGCCCTTTGAAACTTCAAGAAATCCCTACCTCTGTCCCACCTTCCACCATGAAATAGTTTCCTTCCTAACACCTGTTTCAGCCCAACACAGAAGCCTGTGTGTTGACCTGTCCGGAGAGACACAGTGGGCTGGCAGGAGCCACCTCACAATACCTCAGCAGTTAACACCTCAACTCTTAGTGAAAGCAGCTGTTTTGCTCCATGCCTCATAAAACCGTGAACAAACTTTTACACATTTGTGCTGAGAGAAGGAATAGATATTCCTTATCCGCTTCTCTGCCACTCTGCAGCACACCCCAGCAATTATGGTCAGGTCTATCGTTATCAGGTGAGCAATAAGGAGGAGTGTGAATGGAGATAGGTGATGGGATGGGCACTGTGGCAACAAACAAGTTATTGCAGGTTTGCTGGCGCCGTCAAGTCTGTATCGGCTCGTTTCAATGGCCATGCTGGAGCAGAGAGAGGCAGGAACCATGCTGCTACCGGGAAAGCAGCTGTGTACTGGTCAGATGGCGCTCTCATCTGCATGCAGGGATGAGTAAACAACATACAATGTGCATATTGATTTCCAGCCCTCACTGTCACCTGCCCTCGTTTATGGTGGCGAGATGAACTTTCACCTTTCGTTTGTTTGCCATGTCTCCCTTTTTTATTTTCCCTGTCAAAACCCAAAGCAAGTCAAGACTTGTTCAGCCAGTGTTGCAGTCTTCCTCCTCACAGTCTGTGTATCCTCCCCAAAATCTTTCACATGACGGTATCCAAGCAATTCAGGAGCATCCTTCTATGTGCTGCTTTTAAAAGAGTCTGTATAGAAACACACTGTCTTGCTCAACAGACCAATGCTCATCTGAAAATCAGAGCTTGTGTTACCAGATGTGTAAAGTGAGAGAGAATTCAACTTGAATTTGAAGTCTGAGGTTGTCTTTGCAAATCTAGCTGTTAGAACTGTGTTTTTGTTACTCAAGTATCTTGCAGTGCAGTAACCACAGAGAGATGAGAAACATGGGAACTTAGTGTGTCAAGGGTTTTTTCTGCATGTGTTGTGAGACCAAGATGTACAGAAAATTAATGGCAGAGCTGGAAGCAAAATTGCCTTCTCTGATCTTGGGAGAATATATTTAAAGATTTAGGGACATCGGATCACTGAATTCTCTGTTTCTTTGAAAACCTTTTCTTGAAAGAGTCATCTCTTTTCAATTAAACCACCACACAGTTTAAATTTTTAATTATGATGATTATTAGTGACATTTCTTTTTACATTTTGTGACATCATGTCACTTTTTACATTTTCAAGGACCATCTTTTAATATTGTCAACTGATGTATGTTCAGAGTTAAGTTTACTAGGAAGATTGAAAGAAAGAAGGAATTGTCCTTGGAAAAGAATGAAGGAAGAATCTTCTATCAGTAGTGAGGTGAGAGATGCTCAGACTATGGGGCCATGTTGGTATGATCCAGAACCCTGGAAATACAAAACCTTCTTGTGAAATCTGGGAAAGTTTGACTTTAGTTCTGAGTGTGAGGTAGATCCAGGTTTATTACCCAGAGCATTTCTTCATCTCAGGAGTGTTACTATGTGACAATACTGTAAAAGGTGGAAATGACAGATGATTCAAAAGGAAAATAAATGCTTAACTCAGAAATAAATTGCCCTTCCCTTTGTCACAGGAAGTGCTTTACTAAATGGTGCTTCTAAATGTACTTTCCGATTTCTGTGTAGACTCTAGATAATCTTTGTTCTCAGGTATTCTGAATAGATCTGACTACAGAGTTCCGACAATCTTCAGTAACTAGAAATGCTCCATTAGCTAATTGCTCAGTGACAGTGACCTTTCTGGGTAAGTCCACATGACAGCTGCATAAATGCCACCTGACTAACTTTATAAGCCATTTGCTGTATAACTTTGGTCCTCAAATAAACAGCACCTTTGGCTTCATATGACTTTGTGTGTCACAGGTGGTCCTGTAGACAGGCTTTGCTTGTTTAGAGTCAACAGGTAATGTCAGCCTCCTTTACAGGAAATAGTTGAGGAAATTCTTTAGGAAACCCAGTCAACACTACGTTGGTCACTGCTCCAGCAATGCCATGGTGTGTTCCTTAACCTTGCAAAGGAACACCCTGCTGGTGACGTGTCAATTGAGTAGACTGTTATATGTGTAGATACAAGCTTAAAAGGTGATGAACAGAACAGGAAATACAAGATGGACTGATCTGTATTGGCCAGAGTGGTGTTGCTTTGCTGGCTTGATGTTACCTCAGGAGCAGGGTGGCCTAAGGTCAGAGTACAGAGGTGGCTGGCAGTATGTGAACTGTGCTTCTCCCTCTCTTGCAAGTATGTACAAGTCTCAGTGTTTTTGACAACGAAGTGTAGAAGCAGGCATTGCAATGGAAGGGCTCTCACTGGCTGCAGGCCTCCAGGTTCTAATACTTGCCCTTAGTATTCATGCATCTATGTGATTTGGGCTCATAAGAATTTCCCATATTGGGTTAGTCCTAAGGCCTGTCTAGCCTAATATCTAATAATGGATCTCTTGGGAGAGAATATAAACAAACAGGACAATTATAACTGATCCACCCCAGCTTCCTGAAATTGGTAGCCAAGGTATCGGAAGAGTTTTAAGTCCTGTGCTGAAATGCACATACCAGTGACCTAAGTAGTGGAAAAGAAATTTAATAAAACTAGGCCTTGTTGGGAGGGTAGTTGATGCTCCAGGTCTTCTTTTCCCTCTTCTTTAAGCCATTGTGTTTCCCATTTAACAGCATCTAAAATAAACCCCTGCTAATTTTTAATTTTCTTACTATTTTTAATTTTGCTATGCCTGGGACTCTACTTAAGTATATAGCCAGCTGATTTATGCCTAGGCCAAATATATAAGCTGTGGGATAAGAGATCTCCAAGGTTTGATATGCTTCCCTCCTGTAGTTTAAAGACATGAGGCAATGTTGTGGAGTCATGATTTAACCCACCAGCTCTGGGTGGGAGTTTAAGCACCATGTAGTGCCTGAGCTCTTTGCTTCTGATCTGAAGATAACTAGGAGGTTAAATAACTGGAGCCAGTCTGGATAGAGATCTGAACTATGGCTTACGTGGGTGTGGTCCATAAACTTTTACGACAGCCTTAGATACTACTTAGAAGTTTGTGGCTATCTTGTCTTGGATCTTCAAGGATCTATCCTTCAGAGGGGGAGACACAGTTACAAGTGGTTGTGTTGCAAAAGTCTGTAATAAACCCAGGTTTATGCAGAGGATTTTTGCTGGCTGTGGGCTTTGCTTTTGTATCTGTGGAGGCTTCAGTAGAGGCAGGAGAAAAATGAATGCTGACACTCCTAGAAGCAGAAAAATCCTCTGTTTCTGCTGTTGCACCATGCTAGTTATCACATGGGTTGTGATACCCGTGAACCCATTGCTTGCAACCCCCAAAACATTAATCTTTCAGGTGACAAAGCTCAAGAAAGAATTAAGCATGTAGGATGCAAAACCTAATGAAAGTTTAGCTTCAGCAAGCATTGAATCAGAATGGACTTTAAAGAGAGTGGGGAAAAGAGAGGCTCAACAAGACTTTTCATTGAGGAAAAAAGAGGACAGTTTAACTGAGCAATTTTCCTGTTGTTTCTCTTTTGATATCTTCCACTTCTGCTGGTTTTTAGGACCCCTCTCTAGTCTGGTCTTGTTCAGGCTCCTGCAAAGAGCAGGAGTTTTGTCTGCCCAGTGTAAAGCATGGTTTAAGTCCTGACAACCAGATTTTTAAGACTGCTTAATTAGATGTTTCCTTCTCACCCTAGGGCAAAGTAAGTTTCTGGTGCCATCGTAAAGGCCGGTTGGGAGTAAATGTCATCCCAGTGACAAGGGAAGTATTGTGATCATACTGGTGTTTTTCTAGTTTTTGCATGTGTCATGTCAGGCATTTGCATAAAACAGAGGTTGCATCAATGGATTATCTGTGCCTGTGTTTCCTTACGTGGTTGTGCAGTGTTGCTCCGCACTCACCACTCAGTTGTTTTAAATTTGATGATGGTTGATTTATGGTGAAATGTATAATGGTATAACCAAAAGCAGCGTAGGCTGAGGGATATAAGCCTAGTGCTGTTTCCTCTGAAGTTAGTAATAATAATCCTGATGACTGGTTGGAAAAAAGTGTGCAACTGTTCTACCACCCCAGAGCCTTTTCCTTCTAGCAAAATTTCTGCAGACTTCAGTGCAGAAAAATTGTGATCCCTATCTCTTTGCCCCTTTTTTTTTGTCTCGTGGGTTCTTTGTCTTTTACTTCCTATGCCTTATGTGTTCCACTGTTCAGAATCAGAAATAGTTCTGGTAGTAAAACATATTTACTGGTGGGATGTATGGGCTATTCTTGCAGTTCTTGTTCCTTTGACGTATTCTTTGAATCCATTATGTCTTCCTCTGAGGCTGAAGAGATGTGAAAAGACCAGTAATATTACAACAGGTAAATAGTTTAGCACACCACTTTGAGCACTTGAGACCAATCTTTTAATGTTCTCAATATCGTTGTGTCATTTTTACCTAGATAATGCAGTGTCTTCAGTGCTCAAAAGGATCTGAACTCTGTAATATCAACTCAGATTTTGGATGATGAACACTTGAATCTCTGTCCCTGAGCTTGTTTGAAAGTCTGGTCCCGGAGTCTAGTCTTGCTGTGCTGCTGCCTGGGTTTCAAATGCTGCTGAGAGAAGTGAAAATGAATGTTACTGTGTTGCCCTGAGGAATTCCATCTGCCTTGCATCAGAGAGCCAGATGGCCCAAGGTTTTGGTCACAGCTTATGCAGCCTTGCACTTGATTCATTTTGGATAGGTTACAGTGCGTTGTGGGTCTCCCATGCTGCTGCAGCCTTTGCCGCAAAAACTTAAATCTCAGTCCCTCAATTCTGTTGAAACAGTAATGCTTAATATATCACTGGACTTTACCCATAATTTTCAGATTCACAGTCCTTGTCCAAGACGTTGTAAGAACATGCAGCCTCTCCAGATACGCAGTTCTCGGGGTAGAATGGACCTGCAGCAACGATGTAATGTTAGTGGTGGCCTCAGGAAAAATGTGGCTCTGTTTTACTGTCAGAGCTAAATGATGTACTCTAGCAGAATGACAGTAGAGATCTGACTTACCTGAGCCTGATCTTCTGCTAGTATAAAGACATTACAGCTTAACTTTACTGGTGATGTGCCTTGGCTGAAGATTTTATCAGACGTTTAGTGGTGATCCTCCTGGACTTCTACAATGTTCTGAAACATTTCCGTAGGATTTAATATGCATGAAATGAGTAAGCTTTTCAGCTGAAAGTTAATAGATAAATATGTAAATGACCTAGAGAAATAAATGGGCAGTGTTCTTCCTTCCAGACTTTTAAAAATCCCTCTGTAGCATAATTTAACAAGAACATAAACAAGATATAAATGACAGGAACATGAATCCATACTATAGTTTTTGTACTTGACAAGTTTATACTTTGCTCTTTTTTCTATGTCTTTTCTGCTACTGTACTTAGCAATGCTAATTTGAATAGCACAATAATATTGTGGCCATTATTTTCATTGTTCTTAAATTGCAGCTGTTAGTGCTGAGCTGACAAAGGGATCCATATGTTTAGAGTCTATACTTACCTTTGAAAAGCTCTCTGTGAATTGCAGCCGTCAGCTGTCCACACAAACTTTGGATAAGTAGGGGCAAGTGTCTCTTCATTATCTTAAAACACACTACGATATTAAGTTATTACAATAGCAAATAGAAGCCATAACTAAGATCAAGTCCCTGTTATGTACACCCAAAATGAGTGACGGTCTCAAAAATGGAAAAATCACATTTTAAAAAGACAAAAGTAAGATTCTTATTGCCATTTCACAGATATGAAGACTGAGGAACAGTCAGTTATGTGCTCCATGTCACATAGCTTATGTGACAGAGCTGAAATTAGTCTGTATGTCCAGTTTAAGGCCTTAATGTCATGGCTTTCTCCTCTTGCTGTGTTATTCCTTCTCAAAACTGCCGGAGTCTTACATACCACTCCAGCTTAGCACAGGCTCTCTCTTATTTGACTCTTTCTGACAGAATACTGTGTGCTACTTTTAAAAGCCTCCTGGGCTTGGAGCCTTTAGAACCACATCCCTCCTGGAGGCTGGCCGTGACAGCTATGCTGGTTCATACTGGCACTGCTTAAGAAGTATTGCAAGGGGATGTAAAAAGGGGTGTAACTGATCTGAAGTGAGGGCACGTTTGTGCAATTTAAATGGTGGGGGCCAGAAGAAAACAAGAGAAAAAAAGGGCTGGAGTGAGTATTCTCACTCAATTGTGTCTCCTACTCCTCACCTTTCTTTTGTCCCCACTGTTGATACATTAAAGGCAGCTGCTTCTAGTCGGTATTCACTTACTGAGACATAATGTACACATCAATTCATGACAGAATTTTTCCTCAGGGCAGAAAATCTTTTGTAGGAAAAGTGGAATTTTAAGGGTTCTGGACTGAAAAAAGAAAGAAAGAAAAAAAAGCCAAAAAAAATGCGACCTGAGTGACTGAGAAAGGGAAACCACACTTTGGGCTAGGGGAGATTCTCCATGTGTTTCTGAAATCAGATTTCCTCGGAGATTGTGGCAGACATTGTGACATTGAATTACATTTTCCTTTACATTTGTATACTAAAAATAAACCCTGCCTAAGTCATTCAATGTCTTCTTGATGGTTTAGAAGCAGTCAGGATGACAACAGCTGCTGGTTGGAATTGTCAGAATCAAGCCTCATTATCACAGCTTGCAGTACTTGACCTGGAGACCTGGCCAGGAGGAGACATTCAATAGGGTGCCAAATTCCTTTTGAATTAAGATCTTGCATGTAGGATTCCTGCTTCCTGGAAAGATGCTCTTCCTGCTCGTAGGTATTGTCAGGATAATACTGTTATTAAGGTAAAGCTGACGATGAGCTGGGCACTGCCACTTCCCTACTCCAAAGGCCTTAAAGGGTAATAAGGATTACGGAGTATATTCATTCCTGAGTGAGAGGGAGTATCGCTGTTAGTACTATAAATGTCTGAGACAGCGAGTTTTGTAGAGCCCTTCTTTGAGAATAGGTTTGCAGAGAAGCTCCACTCATGTATTTTTACACATAGAAAAGCGCTTGATTTTCAGTATTGCTTCTCTGCAGTTTTACCAATGTCGACACATATCTTCATGCTAAACGTGAGCTGAAGATTTAACAAACTTTTAAACTGGACTACAGCTTTATGTTCCCTGCTGTTTAGTGTTGTTTAGTGGCCAAGTACAGGGAACAGAGGAGTGCATTTTAAAAGTAAATGGCAGCAATACCCCAAGTGAGATACAGATGAAATGAGAAGTACAGTCCTTACAGATATAGCCAAAGGTAACCTTTTGAGAAATGCATAGGATACTTAGTCCCATATGAAAATTTGAGGTAAATGTTAAGACACAGATTCTAATAGGTATTTAGGTGACTCATTCTTGCTGGATTCAATGGAAGTGAAACATCTGGAAGCTTGTGAAAACCTCACGGATCAATAAATTCTCCTGTCCAGGCTCACTGCCCATCATATGCTGTTAGTATCCAACGAATGGTCAGTGCTCTGTTACTAGGACCAGCCCCTCAAGGGTGCTGAGAGCTTGGGCTTCTTGTCCATGGCAAGTGCCTTCCTTCCTTGCTTGCTTTCTTCCTTTCTTTCATTCATCCATCTTGCTAAATCTGATCAAGACCTGAGAAATCTTTTTGGTACATGTTTCCTCCAATCCGTTTGCCCATTTTTTTTCCATTGAAATCAGATTTGTTACCAAGTTTTTAGTTAAAACTACGGCTTATCCTTCAGATGTGCTCGGTCCTCTAAATCAGGAGTGAAATGTTTGAAAATACTTGCAGGAAGGCAGAACGGATAGGTGTCACAAAACTGTAGGACCTTTGTACATAAATCATTTATCAAGGTCTTCAGATCTGTCCAGATGTAATTGGATCTTGTGTTTCTGAGAATCCTGAATATTTCTGTGGGGAAATTCTTAGTTTTCTATGCAGGCTAGGTTTTCATCAGCACAAGAAGAAGCTAGAAAGAAGTTGTTTTTAAAATACTGACATAGCTAGATTTTTATCAAATCTCCATAAAAAGAAGAGGGTTTGGCCTAAAAGCTGTATACAGAGAAGATAAATCTTGTATCAGTGCACAGCTTATAAAAAAATCAATTCTTTTTAGCCAAACATACAAATACCTGCCTTTTTATTTATTATGGGTTTGTTTTGGTTTGGTTTTTTACATCAAAAAATAAACTATAGTCAGAGCATGGGAAGCAATAAATCTGGGTGTGTCATTAGTAAGTGCTCTAAGAAGTTCACATTGCATAGTGGTACGAAATTCCTCTGGGAACATATATTTTTATATACATGTCAGAGGTCTAAAAATAGGTTACTAGAATAAGCCATGGTGTTAGAAAAGAGGAAAAGGGTTTTCCAATTTGTTTTATTGTTCTGTTTTGAAACGAAGAATTGTAATCTGAATGGGAAAAGGTTTTTTTTTTTAAAAAAAGTCACATAAAATGAGCCAGATTAGGCTGGATCTAATGACACTAATAAACTGTGGGACTGATCTGTAAAGCAATTTCTTATGTTCCTCTGGAAATGACTGGTAGTCTTTCCATTTGCTTCAGCCAGAGTTGTGTCAAACCCAGCAGTCTGAGGGGTGGGCGGTGGTTGGGTTCCCTTCTGAGTAGGCAGGAGAGGATGCATTGTGGAATGGTTTGGTATCTGCTCTGCCAGTGTCACCTGGATGGTTGTCCCTTGAAGGGTGATGTAGGACCCAAACTTTCAGTGAGATAATGTGAATGCTTAGCACTTTCTATCACTGACTTTCAAAGCATTTAGAAAGGTAGTAAAAGTGATGCTATTTCCCCAGTCTAGAGATGGGGCACTAAGTCTGAGAAAAATGAGGCCAGAAGTGCTGTGCTACTTTGACAGCTGTCAAGGCCCAGTCTCCAGTAGTCGGCCACCGGTGAAGCTGGAGATCACATTCAGGTCTGTCAACCCCACTTAGGAGCCTTGGCCACAGGGTTGTGTGCCATAGTGAACTTTGTGAAATCAGAGTCTCCCTTCTAGCTTTGTTACCAGTTGCGTGCAGCTCATGTGGGATGTCCCTGATTTGCGTGTGCTGAAGTTCCTACTGCCAGGGCAGTGTCTTTGAAGCACGGCTGCTGGGATGGGATTCGGGAAAGGGGACAGGAGTTCCTTGCACTAGTTCTAGTGGAAAACAGGAAACGGGCAGGGTGGTGCCTCCTGTCCATGCCAAACTTAGGGCAAGCGGCTCCTTTATTCACACTATTGCTAAGCTTGCCTTTGATATTTGTGTTTCCTTGAGGTGGAGCAGTGTTATGAAGTTCCATTTGAAAAGAGGTATGTTGAGGGGCTAAATACACGTATCCACACACACCTTCACTCACAGACACACAACCCTCACTGAAGTCAGCAGAAGTGGCTGGTCTTCTGTACCTCTGAAAAACTGCTCTTTATCAACTGTGGATGAATGGAAGACCATTTCTGAAAGAGAATGTCTGTCTTATTTATAATAGCCTAATCAGGCAGATCAAGAGAGCCTTTTTACTTGTGTTTTCTAATCAGAACATACCACAAAGTCTATTTGCTTATCTCTTAAACCTCTGCTGTCCAAACAGAACATATAGTATCTTTGCAATGGCAAAGGTGAATTGAAGTCCTCAACTCCTGTCATCAGAGAAAGAGCTCAGGAAGATTTAGACAATAATGGTGTCATTCTGCTGCAGTCCCTCAACTGAAAGTGCTGGAGCCGCCCATGTGCTTGAAGGTGGATCTGGCTCCTCTCTTAGTGCTGTCATGCAAGCTAGAGGCTAGGAGTGTGCAGTGGCGGATGTCCATTAACTCATCATCAATAAAGTGTAAGCAAATTACATGCTAGAAGACTTTTGTAACCTCAGATACAGTAGGGAATGTTCAGATCAGAAAGAGGAAGAAAGTCACTGACTTCACTGAGGATGGACCTTGCATTTGTTTTAGCTTGCTGTCATGGGTGGAGTCAGTTCATTCTAATTTTGTGCTGAGAGGTCTTCTTTCTACATGTTCTGGCAACTAACCTGCTTTTCAAGAAACTGGACTGGAACAGGCCAGCTTTTTTGTTAAGAAATGGAAATAATAGATTTGTGTGTATGAGTGAAGAAGAAGAGGCAAGTATTTACTTAATTACCTTTCAGTTATAGACATCACATCTCCACCGTGTATAAATAGCATGAAGAGTTAAGCCTCCTTAGTCTTTCTCCTTCTTCAGTTCTGCAATGGCTGAGTGATGACTGCGGTGACTCCCCTCAAACAAACACCTCTCCCCCTCCACCCCTGCGCAGAGATTCTTCTCCTTCCCTTTCTTTTTTTGCCAAGATAAACTGTGTGTGTAAATTGGATGAGCGCTGAGTACATTGGGGGGGGGGGTTAACAAAAATAAGACCCTAATTAATAGTTTTGTAATAGTTTTCGTAAGGGAATGAGAGAAGAATAATTGGAGGAATAACAAGAACAGCTTTTCAGTCTGTTACTTGGTGTGTGTTTGTGCATGTAGTTGTACACTAAAATAATTCCAGCTGTCCTTCCTTCTTTTAATAATGGTTCATTGCTTTCCTGTTGTGGGGCCATATTTGGACAAACATTAACCAGATCAAAGCCTAATGGATAGTTACGATGGCTCTGATTCAGCAAAGCACTTAAGCACATTGTTTCATTGTAACTTCAATGGAACATGCTTTGACTTCAGCAAGATATAAGCATTGCTTCAGTGACGGGACAAATGACTGTACGACTTGGTGGGGGCAGGGGTGTGCTTAAAAATCAAAGGTAAAGCTAGTCCCCATTCTAAAGAATGATAATTTAATGTTCTTCCTGCAAGGTGCTGCTGTTGGACTAAGCACTCCTTTGCCTTCCTTGATCTCAGCCATGCCTATCATGTGGTGTTTTAATAGCTGGAGTACTAGAGCCGGAAGAGGTTGTGGAGACCATGGGATTCCAGTCAAAGGGAAGAAGGATGGAGGAATAGCATGAAGGAAGAATGGGAATGTGCCCATGAACCAGGGTCTCAGACCTGACAGTCAGCGTTACAGCAAAGATCCATCCATCCCCAGAAGCTGTCTCTGACTGTGCCTTACAGCAGGTGCTTAGAGAAACAGTTCAAGAAATAGGAAAAGTACTGAAGGCTCCCTCCCCTGGTAAAAACACTCAGGTGGTGGGAGTCAGTGGCCTGGGGACTTGCTGAGCTGGACACTGCATGTGGACCATAACACTTGTTTTGTGCCAGGAACACAGCAAGGGGTCCCTTCAGACTGAGAGGATTTAGTCCTGGTGCTGGAGTGATTTCATAGGAGAGAAAGTTTCACTGTTTAGCAAGACATGAGGAAAAGAGGCTGAAATTATTTTTGCTGAAATCCCTGTTGATTTCTTCTTCTTGATGGCATAAAATCTGAGAATACAATTTTCTTGCCTCATCCAGGTCATTGAAGTGTAATAAATTGTGGCAGCTTCTAGGTTTTAAGATACTTTAGTGGATGGGCTACACAGCCTTGGAAACACTTGGAATTCCCCTTTGTGATTATATGTGGGTTATTTATAGTAAGTCCTTATTCTGATGGCAGAGCCTACACCACATTTTGAGAACTGCTGATTTGAAGGTGGGTGTGTAGTCTCATTTAGAAGTTTTACTCACTGTGTTTGCCATTTCATGTTTCTGTGTTTTAAACCGCTGTCATGAGTGAACAGAAGCAGTTTGTGGGCACATTGCCACGGTTGCACAAGACAGTCTTGCTTTGCTTTAAGCACTCCCTCTGGAACTGCTTTCTGAATTGAACACCATTATCATCAGTATAATCACATGTATTGTGCCTGTGATGGGTCAAACTCTGTCCTTAGTACAGGAGTGGAAGCCTGGAGAAAATGGAGACATCAGGGGAGGAGTGGGAGGGGAATTTAATTTCCTTTACCCTGACATTGATGATGTTGTAAAGTCTCTAAAATGGCACCTTCTGGCTCAGAATTAAGCAGCCACAATGACATGTCTCAGTTTGTCCAGACTGGTTTTCTTGTCCAGTTAAGTAGGAGAGTCTTATGCCTTTAAAGCTTCCTGGCTCCCAGGAGGAAAATGCCAAACTTGTCAGAGAAAACAAACAGTGGCTTTCCTAGCCTGTGTGTGTTCCGATTAACGAATCTATTAGGCTATAAAACCTGGGACCCCCTTTCCCGGAGAAAGAGCATACATTAGGAAGCTGTTGACAGTTCCTAAGTCTGACCCCTTGCACAATGCTGGAGACCTATCAGCAGCTCTGAGGAAGGCAGCCGGGGCCTGTTTGTTCTAGGAGGTCTCGGAGAAGTATTTGACGCTCGGTAAATGCCAGATGCGCTGCCGTTTTAATCTGTAATGTGGGAGGCCAGAGGGAGAAAAAAGGAGGAGCTGCAGCACAGCTGAGTGTTTTTGTTTTTTTGTTGTAATCAAAATGTGTTTGGAGGCATATTACCTTGGGCTTGGATATTGTTGGCTTCTGCAAACTAAGCAGGGCCCAGTTTAGCAGTACGTTCCTAGGTGGGTTTGCTATGTCGCTACAGCAAGCGACCAGAGTATTGCAATTGATGGCATTCTGTGCTTTCGGTTATAAGGGAAGCAATTGCCGGTGTTGGATTTAGCAAGTGCTGTGCTGATCTAAGCCTTAACTTCTCAAGGAGATGCAAAACCATGGTTCTGACATTTGAGGATGTACAAAACCTATTTTACAAGAAAAGAAGTGTTAAGCTCTGTATTCTTGGCATGTTCCAGTGAAAGCAATTATATTCTCTTCTTATTTCC
The DNA here is from genome assembly GCF_034638445.1 of Ciconia boyciana. NCBI lineage: Eukaryota > Metazoa > Chordata > Aves > Ciconiiformes > Ciconiidae > Ciconia > Ciconia boyciana. The sequence goes on from NC_132948.1 coordinate 2,876,430, forward strand.
CCCTGATCGTTTCACTTCTGTTGTTGCTTGTTAGGAATACATTATTTTTCTCTGGCACTATGGTATTCATCAAGCAAAAATGCAAATAATTCCTACATTCCTTCATACACTGCTCAGCGTTTTTTCACATTCGGAGTGTTATGAATATTTCAGTGAGTTTCAGCTCACTGATCTGTTCTTCGTTTGGTACCTGATGCTTTGCCTGTCACAGAGCAGATAGACTGAAGTGAGAAGGTTTCAGAGCAGAAGGCTTTTGTTGTTGTTCATTCACAGCCAGCTGTGCACATAACTACAAGCCATCCAGCAATACAGCTAGCAAGGCTGGTAAAACCAGTGGTCTCTCCAACCCACCTTATAAGTGAGTCATCCTACTTTTTGTAATTAGTAATTAAGATAACAAATATGTGTCAGTGAATAATGCAGAATGTATTGAAGAGTTACCGATACGTGACCCAACACGTTTTAGACAAATTGCTGCAGTGAAGCAAACCTATTTCTTACTTTGCCAAACTGTGGAGAAGTTGAGAAGCAGCATTTGTGGTTCCAGCCTGGTCCCATTTTCTCTCATTCAGTCAGTCGTGCTCATTTGTCACAGGTGGGTCTCGGTGGTTCGGAGTCCAGGCTTTTTGTAGCAGGTGGCTTTTACTCTTGATATAGCACACACCATTTAGGTCAGTCCCTGGGAGACCTCCAAACAGAAATACTGAAATTCACTGTAGCGCGTTTTAATTTGCTGGACGAGATCTCTGTGTCTCCTGAACACGAGACTTGTTGTGAATCACAGCAGGATATTCTCTTAAAGAGCCCAGCAAAATGCTGCTGACAGTGTCACAGAGCAATGCTAATCCGACATCAGATTGGTCATGGCTCCTCAGGTTACCGTCCAGCTCTGTAGCAGAGGAGGCCTGTTACTGTGGGAATGAAGGACCTCGTGCTGTAGGGACACAGTCAGGGCATTAGGAGGAAGAAAATCTATCCTATTCCCATCACTTCCTGAAGGGTATGTGTCAGAATGACGCACGTACTTTTGGCTTTATTTGATGAGGGGGCTGGAAGGGGAGCGAGAAAGGAATGAGATGGTCTCAAGGGACACACGATTTGGCTTCACAGAGTCATGATGCTCTAAACGTTCATTTTGAATTGCTGAAACTGAAGGAGTGGAGAACAGTCCTTGTTGCATACACATTTGTCATCTTCGTGACTCAGGAGGGCTCTTGTGGATATTTTAGACAGACCATGGATTATGGTGGGCTTCTTGATAGCTTTTCTCAGCCTCATAAACAGACCTCAAGAATGAGACAGCAGGATCCAAGTGATGGTGGCATATGCTGTGACTGAGTACATTCTCCCAAGATGCTGCTGGTAGGATGAATCACAGAAGAAAAGACACCGGGAGTAAAAGCATCCCTTAACACACATTCAGTCCTGCCCTGACTTTCAGGCTAAATTGCAGCGCTTCAGTGTATGCCTCGGTGTCCTCTCCAGTCTGACTTAATATTGACACAAGAAATGGAGCTTTAATCTTTCGACAAGATCCTCATGTTCTCTGGTTTTCCTTGCTCTTGGGAAAGATACGTGTGAATGCTCTTGGGAAATGGGGTACCTAATGATTAGAAAACTTTGGGTGTAGCCTGTGAGGTTCGGTGCCAGCAAAACTGCAACCAGCCTGTACCACCCCCTTGGAAGAATGTCTGTTACAGGACAGCAGGCAAATCCAGCATGGTGTCATCAGGGGCAGCCCAAAAAGCTATTTGGTTTGTAGGAAGGTAGATAGATTCAATGAATGTGTGTTTAGTTTCTTGGGGAGAGAGGGTCTTTTGAATGTCACTGTGATTGTGCTTTCCAGTGCAGTAAACAAATGTAAGGCTGTGTCAGTAGTGAGGAAGGCACGTGCAATCTGTACTGACCAAAGCTGAGTCACCTGTTGGCCTAAATATCTTATTTTCTGTTCTTTTCTTTTCCCCCTCAATACAGATTTCCTCCTCAATACAGGGGGAAAAGAAATACAGGAAATACAGATTTGGGTCAGATGAAGTATCTCACAAGTAGGTGCTGAAATACATTGGTTAAAGCAGAGACAATGTGCCCTGCTGCTAGTTTTTGAAAATAGTCAAAACACTTGGACACTGGGAGAAAAAAGCAGTTTGGTATTTTTGTTTCAAATGAGAAACTGAGAAATTAACTTCAGTGTTATTTTTAAAGGTTCTTTTCCTTGGGTCAAATTAAATGTCTTGTTCGAGGCCAAGATGTTACTTGTTTCTATTTTTCAGTTCACTGAAAAAAGTCTGAAAAAATTATGTTTATTTTGGGTTGCTGCCCAACTAATCTCTCTTCCTTCATTTTTCTATAATGCAAGCAAAATGCAAAATCAGTTATTTATGCATCTCAAGTTTTAACTTCTGTTTTAACCATCCATCAGATTAACAGACACCACAGTGTAGTAATTTTTTTTTATTCTTCAGATGTGGTGCTGTATATCTGTTCTCTGATGTCTTGTGAATAAGAGTTGCACGGGGAAGGAAGAAAGTAATGAAATCAATGAGATGTTGGATTTTGTTTGCAGAGCTGTTGAGTGATTCCCTAACTGAATGGAGAGTCTCGTTGAATGAAGGTGTTAACCTCGATCTTAATACCTATGTCCCCTTGCCGTTTGAGAAGTCAACAAATGATTTGCTTTAACTCTGGAACGATGGTTTAGTCTGGGTGCTTGCTTCTCATAATAAACCTCATCTGAGAACAAATGGGAAGGAGGCCATTGGATTCCAAAAGAGAGGATTTGTTTAAAGTGGGAAGGGAAGAATTGTATTAAAATACAAGAGGATCACATAATCTACCACCTCCTGCAACCTCATCTGGTGGCTTAACCTTTGATACTTTCTTTATTTGTCTTCATTTCTGTTACTGTCCTCAGAATTTTCCTTGTTTCCCCCACGCCTTGAGAGAAAATTGTGCAGTGGAGGTTTAACCTGTTTGCAAGTGGCTTCTGCTGAAGCACTGGAGCAATGTAAAACAAGCTTCACCCCTAATGGGCTTTAGTTTTTATGGGATTATTGTTTCACTTTGTAGCATAATTACTTTTTGTGCTCCTTTCATCAGAAACAACTCCTGTGGGTATGTGCATATCACCTGGATGTTCAAGGTGTTGTTCGGGATGTTGTGCCCAGGTGTGAATGCAGGAATTGACTCAGATTTATAGCAACTTGTTTCCACTCTGCACTGTGTTTATGTGCCACTGTTGTTCTTGGTAAATCATTTTCTCTCTCTGTGCCTCTTTGCTTGGCTGAACTCTTCTTACCTACAGGGTGTTTGGGAAGAGACAATTCTTCACTTTGCTTATGTACAGTACCTAGCACAACAGGTCTGCAGTTTCAGCTGGTGCCTCTAGGTGCTACCACAATACAAACAATAATCAATCACTGACCAACACTTTCAGGGCTCTTAGTGAAACCAAACACAATAAAAAAGTCTCTCCAGGGGCCAAATGTACTAGGCTATGTAAACGATTTTCTAGTGAAAGTGGTAGAAACCCTATCTCTTGGGACATTTAAAACTACGCTGCAGAAAGCACTAGCAATCAGTGTGTTGGGGAATAATCATATGTTGGCAGGATCAAATAAAGAGGACTTCATTATTCTGGACTGCCTGTCCAGCATATATCACTATGAGCAAAGGCACAATGACTTAATAGATCTCTTTCAGCTTCAGACTGCTGCTCTCCTCCACTGTAGGTTCCCACAACCAAAAAAGAAAGTAAAGCAAGCCCCAGCCAAAACGGAACATATAGTTTTAACCATCCAGAAAAACTTTGATTTTTTTCTAGATTAGTTTTGGGTATATATTTAGGCCAAATCCTGAACTCCTTTGTTCAGGTTGTTTGCTCCAGCAAAACACTGGGTAAAAGTGTACATTTGGACAACTATTAGTAACTAATTATGGGGTGATAATTGCATTAAATCAGAAGCAAAACATAATGCGAAAGTCCTGGGGAAGAACTGCAGCTCAGTGCAGAGGGAAATGGAGGTGGATACAGGCAGGAGATGATTCCACGGAACTTGTATGTAAACTGTAACTCTGTTTTTGATTCTCATCTGCGTTTCGTTTTCTTAGGTTCCCCCATTCAACAGAACATAAATTTCCCAGGTAGGTGAGCCCAGGCAGGAATGGAGTGAAACATCCCAATGGAATGAGACAGGATCATTCCATAGTCCATTTTATGTTCTTGCTCACCAGCCTAATTAGATGTTGCAAAGCTGCTCCATCCTGCATAGAAACACTGGCTTCTGACTTCCAAGACGGTGCTAATCCGTACAACAGGCATTTTTTCAAGCTAGCCCTGCAGGTGGCACAGCGAGTCTTGTGTTTCCAAGCAACGTTAGCAGTCGCTGTCTTCCCTTTCTATTATTTTACAGTGCAAAAGCAGCTGCGATGGGAAAGACTTTTAGTATAGAAAAAAAGACTAGCTTGATATGCTGGCTACCAAAACATCATGCCTTTTCTCAGGTGTTTTCCAGGGCTTTGCTTTAGACAGGTACAGAGAAACCAGATGATTTTCTTTTCTCTGTGTCAAGGCGTTTCGGATACTCTTACGCTACTTCCATGCTAAAGTTGAGAAAGAATGTGCAGCCAACCTCCTAAAAATCAAGATAACTTCTTTTAAGTCTTAGTTGCACACTCTTTATGTATTCTCTGTCAAGCAGGTCTTGTTATCAGAAAATCTCTTCAGAAGCCATTGGAGTCAAGTGGAATTGTCATTTGGGAATTGTGAAAAAGGTGCATAGAAAAGAGCCTTGTAGCCTGCAGTGCTGCTGGGAATTCCTGCTTGTTAGTCCTTGCTCTAACTTTGCTTCTCTTCATGGCCTTGGGCAAGTAACTTAACTTCTTAATCTCTGGCTCAGTTTCTCTGCCTGTAAAATAAGATAACTATTACTATCGCATACCTACCTGACAGGATTTTCTCCCCTAGTAATAATTAACATTTATAAAATGCTCTTTGACTATGTTTATTTTTATTATAATACTTCTAGATTATATTACAATACGGATGCTGTTGCTGTTGCAGATTTCAGCTCCTGTACAAGATTACACTGGAAATTAAGTAATTTTTCTAATGAGATATAAAACAACTTGTGGTTGGTGTGGTTAAGCTGAGTTTAAAGCTGCTTTGCAGCATGACAACAGTGTGAAGTAGCTGAAGCATTCCAGTGAATCTAACCCCAGTATCTGTGACAAAATGAACTACATGCACAGAAGATTATTCATGATCTGATCTTAACTCTAGCAGAAAGGTTAGTTATTTGAAGCATTTGGTAAGTAGGACTGAAGGTTTGAGGTTTCCTTTCCATTACCAGAAGGTGTGAAGTGCACATCTTGAGTCTTGTCAGGTCGTGTCTTCATGCACACTTATATCCAGGATGCTTCTTGGTCCCACAGTGCAGACTAGATTCTAAAGAACTGAACTGAGGGTTTCTATGTTTGTGAAAACATCTGCTAGCCTAATGAATCTTTCTTTGCATTTATCTTTTTCTTTTTTTTTTTTTTACTACAATAGTTGGCTCAAGTGAGAGCTGCCTAGAAATAACATATGTTTTCCCCTCTGTGTGAAGGGAAAAAAACAAGGCTGAGACCTTGGCTTTATGAACCAACCTACTGTTGCTCCAGCAACTAGTCAGCAAGTATTAGAAGTTTGATTTTTGTTTAGGGATGCTGTGGTGCCAATACCTTTGTCTCTGCCCCTAGATTGCTTTCATTTAAAGACTGATTCCTGCCTCTTCTCCCTCCTTTCTGATCTCATCTGTATCCGTGTAAACTTTTGGCATGTGTCGCATCCTGTGGCAATGAGTTCCATCGTTTAACAATGGTCTGTGTAAAGGAGTGCTGCCTTTGTGATTCTGAACTTGACATCTGCTACCTCCATGTGATGCCCTCAAATTACTATGTAAAAGTATTACGAAAAAAAAATGAATGCTTCTTTTCTACCATGTCTAAGGTTGTCATGACCTCTATCACAGGCTGCTCAGATGCTTCTTTTCTAGAGATGAGAAATTACAGAGATTAGATGTGAGGAGGCAAAGAAAGTGAAGATAAAGAAGAGGGCTGAGGTTTTGTTGTTTGTTTTTTTTTCTCAGATACTGACATGGGTTGATTCTTGACGATACTAGAAGAGCCAATGATGCAACATTGCTAAATGTTGCTATTTTTTTATTTTATTTAAACATAGCTATTTTGCAACAGCTAAACTGGTTTTGATCCTCTCAAGATGTACCATGTCAGATTAGCATGGCTTCCCCCTTTCCCCCCAACATTTTTCAGATCAAAATGTGTTGATTGATTTTAATTAATCTGGGAGAGAAAGCATGTCTTTGCAATTTTGATTGACAAAACCTGTGATGTGGTGCCAGGGGTGGTTACTCTATTTGCACAGTTTCTTGAATCTTTCTCCTGAGCATCTGCTACCAGCCAGTGTTGGAAGGAATGTGTGGATGGGGTGGACTTTCGTTTTGACCCAGGGTGGCCATTATGGTGAAGGATGATGCTGTTTGGGTCTTTTCTGAGCCAAGGAAGGCTTTTCCTCGTGGCACCCCTAGCTGAGTTCTTGAAGACTATCCAGGAAAGGTGTAAGGTGTTTTAAGCCAAAGTACAATGCATTTGTCCATCTCTGGTGGGAGAGGTGGGGTGGAAAGACAATGTCTCCTTAAATAGCTTCTTCTCTACTTGCTGTGCTCTTTAGCACCCACACACATGTAACCTGTCCAAATAATAATAAGGAAAGTGTAAACTAAGCAGAAATCAAATACAAAGAGGCAGAAAATCAAAAGTGACTCCCTTTAACCAGACAAAGAGGAAATTGTTGACAAAGTTCCAGGCTTGATTGAGCAAAACACAGAAGAAATTTTTTTTTTTTTAAACTCATCTTCTCCCCCCTTCCCGCCCTCTGCTCCCCTGGAGAGAAGTCTGGATGTAACACTATTGCTAGGACTAGGCCTATGATTAAGTCCTGTTTTTCAAAGGTGATCCCAGCATGATTAAAACCAGGTGGCCCCCATGGCATGCAGCAAGGGAGCCAGATGTGCTCTGCAACTGGATTGCCATTTCCTAGCCCAGCTGCAAACATTTGATTGTCCACTCGCTCTGGGTATTACAGCCGTGACCTTCTCTCTTCCTTACCTCCCCCGTCTCCTGTCTACTTCCCCCAGTGACATTTGAGAGGAGAGAAGTCCCTTTAGACTTGTTTGTCACTGTTACAACCATCCCTTTCTCCCTTCACCTCCCCACTCCCAGCCTTGGTTCCGCACTTCCATTATTCACAGATGTTAGAGGGTAGGAGCTGACAGCATTGGCTTTTACCTCTCTCTTTCCTTTATTTGGATTTTTTTCCCCGCTTCATGTTCCGGCGTGTGTGCACTGACCCCAAAGCACTCCCAAGTCAACTGGCAGCGTCTGAATCCACTTAAAGGTGAAGGGATAAAGCAATTTTCTTCAAGATGTGGCATAAACTGTTTAGCTTTTGCTGTCTCCAAAGGCCTGTAATGAGAGGGTGGCCCTGTCCCAGAACAAGCCCTGTCTCACCCTGATCTGTAAAATTTGGAATAGGTTAATCTTTTTCCACAGTGCTGGCCTGTCAGCCCTTTTTTGCTGAATTAGGGCTCTAATGCACGGATGGTGTCAATAATTGCCTAGTAAGCCATACTTAAAAAAAGAGTCACAATCAATCGTCCCAACATTAGGATGTCATAATGCATCAGTCCTGCATTAAGAAGTTGTAATCCATCAACTTGACATCAGAAGGGACAGTGCATGGTGGGAGCTCAGTTCAGGCCTAGAGAAAGCTGGAACTACTCCACAGGCTTTACATCAGCTCTGGATTTGGTCTGGAAGGGTCATTTTGGTTTGTTTTCCTATCTACCCTTTGCAATTTAATAGTGAATTCAATGAATATTGAATTCTCTGGAAAGAGAAGGGCTGGTGATGCTGGTTTGAAGAGGTCTGGGACAACACAGAGTTTCAGAGTTTCTTACCTCCTTCTGTCTAGCAAAGTATCTTTTTTCTTGTCTATACATTCTGCTCCTCCTGTGCTTGACACATGAATGAAGGCATCCGTAGTTACTCCTGACCTGACTGGTTTCCACTTTCTGTGGAAATGCCTGTTTGTGCTAGTTTGTAGATCACGCCTTGCTCTATTCCATTTTAAGATTCAGCTTCCCCAGATCAAATCTGTCTGGTTTGCAGCTCCTTTATATAGCTTTCTCTGGTTTAAATCTGCGAAGCTCTGTCTTTTCTGTTCTGCAACGGTCTTCCTGTTTAGGGCAAAAAACACTCAGCTGAGTTGAATGTTGTTTCAGTTTTGTGGAACAAGCCTGAGGATGGCAATTGGTACTCAAATCAAGGGCTGAATTCAGCTCCATGCAGGTGAGGCTGAAGATTTCCCTTGATACATCACATACATGCAGGTCTCAGTTTTAAAAATGTACAGCCAGCCTTACCTGTTACGTGAGCTGTCTCAGACGTACAGTTCCAGCACAGGCACTGAGTGTCTGAAAATCTCTCTACTTTAACACTTGCTGTCTCCTTTCTTACCAGGCATAGTACTTGAGCTAATTAATGTTTTAGCCTTACAAGTTTTGAATATTAGAAAGAGCCTTCAGCCTGTGTCCTGGAAAAAAAGAAACAAATGAGCTACAAGGAGTTACATGGAACAAATCTTATCCAGAGGCTCTTGTAAAGGCAGCTACAGAAGTCAGCTGTGGGCAAGCCTAGTCGCCCTCTTCTTGGTAAGGCAGTGCTTGTAGGGAGCTAACTGTAGTTGTGTTTCCCCATCTTTTGCTATCTACTTTGCGATCCTGAGGTGACAAGTAAGGTGAAAGTGTAAGTTATGGTTAACAGGAAATCAGTAATTTCACTTGCATTATCCTTCCTTAGGTGTTTGATACAGTGTGAGGAGCTGGGTTTGGGATGACATGATTAATGGGACACGATGCAAAAGAAGGCAGTGTTTTTCCCCAAACTAGGGTTGAAGGCTACTAAGAAGCAGCTGTCTTTCTGTATACAGAACTGGTTCATGCCATCCACTCCAGCTAGACAGCTGTCAACATGGCCAACAGAGTCCTTAGTCTTTCTTAAAGATGCTGTTAGAGGCTGCAATACAACATCTTTGGAAAATGTGTGCTTCTAACCGACTTGCCTAAGCACCCATTCTGTTGTGACAACAGGTGCAGCCATGTGTCCAGCTGTTTGGTAACGTCTGACTGTATGCTAGGAACTGGTCAAAACACGAAAGAAAGGTGTAACTTGTCCCCCAGAGCACAAAAATGGAGAGGATTCACAGAAGATGAAGTCTTCTAGAGTAATAATTTGATTTAAAATGTGACATCATTTCTTTTTGGTGATGAGGAGGGAGAAGCAATTATGATGGAAACAAGAGTGAAGTAAAAGGCAATGTTTTGGTCAGTGGCAATGGGCCAGATGGAACAATCACAAGGAATGACCACAAGGCTAAACACAGACCATGGTGTATCTCCACAAGTTCTTCCATTTGATAGCAGTACTGTAGTTGGTTACTTTTTTGAAGAAAATGAATGATCAAAATCATTGGGTTTCTCTTTTTGTGCTTCTTAGTTTTTGTTCTGTATAGTTTCTTGTGTGAGCCCAAAGGTTTGTCACATGAATCTTTAAATTTTCTTGGCTTGAATTTAGTAATTACTGGATTTGTGTAGAGCAATTGCTGTGCATAAATGATAAACCGAATAAATATTGATGGGGTTTTTTTAAGTGAGGGACTGCTTTTAGTGTGCTGAGTTGGTTAAGTATTAGCTCTTGACTGAGATTTTCAAAACTGCCTTAAGGCATTTGAAACGGGTGTCCAACCCCCCTTGAAAGATTGAGAATCCTTTCCTTTGAGTGCCCTGGAATATGGCTGAAATTGGCAGAACAGCCAAGAATAATAATCTATCCCCGGTACTTTTATATGCAATTACCTTGCTTTCAGCCCTGCATTGATGAAGGACTCTGTGTCACCATGACTGAAAACACTACTGTAGTTGGCTAAAGTTGTTGGTAACATCTGACCAGTTACTCGCTCACAGCTGTGCGAAGGGTCTAGTGTTGTGTCTTGGAGAAGTTGATAGATTCTGGTATCTCTTCTGTTCTCATGCCATCATATTTCTTATATCCTTTCTGGGTAAAACACTGAGATGCTCTCAAGAGAGAAGTACAGCAACTTTTGTTTCCAAAAGGACCACACTGACAAGACTGCAGCTTAAAGGATGAGGCCTAGGGTCAGTTTTAAGATTAGCCTCTGGCTTTGGCTGGCTCAGTTAATCCTTTGAGGAGGATTTCAGCCACGCATGGTCCCGTGCCAATAGTGACCACTGAAATCTCACTGCTCAGCTTTATTGGCTGAATTATCTCTGATGCCACAAGAACACCACTCTAGAGTGACCTTCGTAGTTGATCTGGTTCTAATTATAATCCAAGTAGTTTTAAACATTCATTTAAATGTCTTCTTAACTGCAACCTAATTTCTTCAATTGTAGCCCATTCATCAGTTGTTAATCATTTTTTAATTGTGTGGAAAGTTTGAAGGGTTAGTAACAAGTCATTTGTTAGCTAGAGGTCATGAAAAGGGTTATAAAAATTGCTTGACTAATTTTAAATAATAAATTAACAAATGGATGTACTCCCAAATTTTAAGGTATTTCAATATTTGCTCATGCAAAATAAGTTTACAAGTCAGGAAGGATGAATTTTATTTCTTGTATAAATACAGATGTTGGATATCTGTTGTGAGTGAAACGCTGTGTTGCCCTTGCTTCTCAGGAAAACAATGAGTGACAAAATGAACGTTTTTTAATGACATTTTAATTTGAATTGGATGGAAATTACTAATGAGATTCTGATTGTAATCTTTTAAAGGCATGCACATTATGTGAAAGAAACAAAGAAGAAAGAAAACCAGTGTCTTTTTCAAGATTTTTTTTTTAAATAAAAGCTCTTGACTGTTTCTAATAAGACCAGCTGTGAGCAGGAGTCACTGGAAAAAGAAAGGATGTGAAGCTGAAATGAAACAGTGTTTAGGATCACATTCGTCACTTCCTCGGGTTCTGATCTTGTATTTCAGTTCGTTGCTTGGCTTTGTCTCATTCATGGGGATGACCTTGTTCTTCACTTTGGGCTTATTACAGCAGTGAATCTGGTGACTGTGAGCTGTTAAAGAGTTTTCTCTTGTAGAAAATGAGAGACTCTCTGCACCTTGATAATTTTAGGATGAGATTCAAGGTGATAAGGAGCACAGGCTGGAATAAATGTCTCATCGGTTCCTTCACTTCGGGTATAGGATCATGGTGTCAGTCAAAGCATGGGGAGTTTGGGAAAATCCCTGCCACATCATAAGAAATTTTACAGGATTAACAAAAGTCCGCTGTCTGAACTGTACTGAAATAATCCCAAGAGCATCGCCCTCCTCACACTAACAATAGTTGAAAACAAAATTTCTCTGAACCTTCCACGCTCTGAAAATATGAAGAGTGATCTCTAGATCTGGTCTCATTTTCCTACGAGAGGCAGTATAGCATGGAAAGACAAAATACTGTACAATGAGAAAGCCTTGCTAAAAATTGTGTCTTATAAAAAGTACAGGGATTCCTCACTCTTCCTCCCCTCCTAAACATTTACATTCTGAAATCATGACACTTTCACAAATTGACTGTTCTGTACAGATGAAAGTGTCCATTTATTTCCTTAGTCATCCTCCTTTGCCTTACTTCTCAGCTTAATATTTTGTAACTTTTATTCCTGATACGAAAGACTACCTTCCTCTCCCCTTACAGCTGCATGAGAGATGCCTGCCATGTGATTTACTGCCGAGTTGGGGGAACGATTTGTATCGGAAGGTCCCTCCATTCAGCTGTAATTTAGAGCCATTTCTTAAATTCCCGAGAAAGTTAACTTCTGTGAGCTTCCCTCAGCCCAGAAAATAAATATGCATCATCTTCAGAATAGATTCCAATCAACATATGGGCAAAAGTGAAGAGAGTGATTGGAAATTGAAAGCAGCTATTTGCCATATATCAAGAAGGTATTTAGGATATATTGTCTTTCCTTATGGGATGTGAAGGGAGCTACAGGCAAAGCTCACGTATGGAGCGCTCTCACCGGAAAGAACAGATTACCAGAGGAAAAAATCCTTTAGACAATGCCTAAGATGGAGCAGCCCAAACATAGTTTGTTCTGTTGGGACTTTATAACTGTAGTGAACTATAATCTTACCCTTTCTTTCCTGTTTTTCCCTCTCCCCCCGTTCACCCCTGAGACTGGCAACACTGAGGAATTTGTCTCCTCTGAAGAGAGGAGAAGAGGAAAAGAAGAAGAAGGGGAAAAAAAAACAAAAAAGGGATAAGGCCCAATTTTCATTACCCGGATAGCTCACACAAATCACACTATGGGACTAGCTGTCATACACTCCCACTTGGAGGAGACTGTACGCTATATGACAGCCAAAAGGCAAAATCCAATACAAACTGGATCCCGCTAAAAAACTAACAATTTCATAGTTAAAGATGAATCTGATTTTATTGTTGGGAGTATGTTTTATATCTTGCTTAGTATTTCCCAGCATGAAACTTGTGTTTTTCCCTTCGTTTCTTTTAAGTTGCAGAGAAAGGGTGATTTTCAAATGAAGAGAAAACTTCTCTCACTTCTCTGCAGTGCTGCCTTCGTCCTCTTCAGAGGAGGGGCTGATGTAGCTGTAATCCAGAACAGAGTTTGATTGAGTCAGCTTCTCAAAAAATGGTGCTGGTTACATGAAAACAAGAGTTTTGTTATGGTGGCTTTGTGCAGACAGCCATGAAGCAGACCTGTGGTTGAAGATTACTTGCAAAAGACTTCCGTTTCATTTTTATTTTTGTTTGTTTTTTGAGGTTGGCCTTAGTTTGCTTCTTTATAATGAAAGCCTCTGTTTGTATGTTTGTTTTATATTTTTTAAAAATGTATATTGCTTGTGTCTTGAAAATATCAGAAATGCAACGTTACCTCTGTTTTCCTGGAAGACTGCTTGTGTTTGCCAGAGATACTGTGTGCTCTAGAATCTTAATTGAAGAGACAAGCAAATTTTTAAGGAAAGTTATTTATGTCTGAAATGTTAATATTAATAGTGTTAAGTATTGACAAAAAAATCCCAAAAGCCAGAGAACACGGAATGGTTTGTTGCCGAATTCCTTTCCTTCTCAAGTTCTCCCAGCCTTTTGTGTCACTTGGTGTCACTGTTTCAGTGACAGTCAGTGAAGTCTGCTAACCACACCTGCTTGTGGCAGGAGAAAACATCCCACAGTAGAGGTCAAGGTGAGAGAGCTCTCTGCTAATACCTGTTGGTGAGCAAAGAAAACTTATGTAGTTTATGCTTCATTCGCACTTCAGTCAAACATCATTTGGAGCATTTGTGCTTCAAGTAGTGTTGAGCTTTGAACTTTACACCACCACTTTTCCTGTGGAAAATGTCAGAATGAAAAAAATACAAAATATGTCTGTTACGAGTAGTCATCCCAGCCTACACTGCAGCCTAGGACCATGGGGTAAGGAAACTTGAAGAGAAATAGATTCCTTTCTTATGCTGACAAAGATTCTGTACAGAACATTACAGGAACCATGTTATTTCAAATATGTAGAAGAAATTGAGATATTTCTAACAGGGACTTAATCTAAACCTGTGTGGAACAGTGATCTGATAAAACAGTTCTGAGCAGCTAAAAATGCTTCTTTTGGCTTTCATCTTTGTAACTGTGTGTGAAAGAGAAATAACGCCCAAGCCCTTGTGTGGTTCACAGCAAAGGTGTACACTGTCCGCAGGAGGGTTTGCTATAGGGTGAGCTTGTGGCAGTGTCCCTGGGGCTGTGTGCGTGTGCCTGGGGCGCTTCGGGGATGGAGATTCACCTGCCAACTGCTCTTCCGTAAATAAGTGGTGTGTTTCTGGGGTGGCATGGTGTGCGAGACCTGCACCTTCTGCAGTGGAGCAACCACCAGACTGGCCAGTTCTGGGTGTAAATGGGGCAACAACACTGCCTGATGCTGGTATCAATCTGTAAAGCTGCAGCTTTTGTGTAGCTCTTAAACAGTATTGGTTATATAGAGAGAATGTAATATAATAACAGTCTTAGCTTTTAAATGTATTTTTCTTTGTATGTACAGTTTTTCTTCAGTGGGAGATTTTTTTTTTCTTCATCTGAGAGAATGTAAAGCTACATAAAATTATTGAGATTTCTCTGCTGTGGTATCATTAAGATACCAGAGCTGCTGGCCATGAAATGAACTCACTGTTTTGGAAAACCTCTTTGCTTTTTCATCCTGATGTGTCTTGATGTGTCTCTGAGACTTGTCCTTGGCTCCTTGTTTAAATTTGGGGGTTCCAACCTACCAACCTGTCCTTTATTGCATGTATACAGCCTGCCCAGGAGGGTTGGGTTTGTAGATTCGAAATTGAGCCTTCGAAGTAGAGTTGGGGTAGGCTCAGCTGAGGCTTACATTACTTCTTCCCCCACTGTTTCCAGTTGCAGCTATTGGGAGTTGGCTGTGCAAGCAATTAAGAAGAGTAGTTTTACAATTCTGACTTTATCCTGACTGATATGCTTAAGAAGAGTGAGAAAAGATAATGAAAGTGAGAAAGGATGAGTGATTCCAGATCACGTTTTGGTAAGAATTAATTTCCTACAATTGCTAAATTAATGTAATCGGTAACTGGGGTCTGTAACAGACGGAAAACATCCAGACGGATTAGATCAGTAGTGAACAGTGTTCGTATCCAAGGAACCCTTTTGTAAAGAAGAACTTTATTAAAACCTCTACGTTAATTGTCAGGGAGTGAATTAGTTTGGGATTCCTCTGTAAAAACGAGTATTGGCAGTATCCTAGAGATAGTTCTCTCTGGCCCTTTACTTAGTGGTTATGATTATTTAAGATTTCAGGCATTTAGTAGGATGTGTCCTTGTTATACCACACTGTGACTTTTGGCTAACTATGTATATTAAAAGTAATTGTTATTACCGGGTACAGTGTCAGTAGTATATGCCTAATACGTGAAGGTATACTGTGACCTGAGGGCTCCCTATAAAGGGAGAATGTTGTGACATATTGCATCCTGGCTACATTTTCTTTTTCCTCCAGGAATCTCCATGCATCTTTAGATAGTAGTGCTGCTTGTAGAAAAAAACCTCTTGCTTTCAGAGGCAGTAAATGCTAAACAGACCAACTGGTGATCCAGCCCCTTTCTCCCCTGAGCCTTTCCAGGGGAAATTTTCTGTGAATGACTTTAGCAGAACCTCTTGAAGAGTCATGAAATACACAGCGATGAGATCACAAGGACTCTATTTAATAGGATTTCTTTTTTGGGGTCCCAAGAGTAATGTCATGCCAATAATTCACCACTGCAGCTCCCTTTCTGTTTCTTAACAGCACTAAAGAACCCTAAACAGCTTCCTTCTGAAAAAAGCATACCTGCAGTTCAAGGGCCTGATCCAAAATGCACAGCAGTCAGTAAGCACTAATTTAAGTAATCTTTATACAAATCTGATACCAAACCTGTTTGACACCAGTAGGTCTCAGATTTGCGTCTGGTTCAGGTTTCAGTGCATTTCACCCTTGTCAATTAGAAAACAGAAACAAAACAAAAAACCCTCAAACCCGGAGAGCAGCAAGGAAAACAATATTTTGAAGGATGGACTTGGGCCAGACCAGGAAATGTTGAGTTATCCCATCAAATTCATTAAAGTATACATATTTATAAGTACAGTCATACTCAGCTCTGGCTTTGCACAGAGAATTCACATAGTAAATGGGGAAAATAGAACCATTGTCCAAAATAGAAAACATTTCCTGAACACTTAACTTTTCTTTCTGGGGGAGAAATAAAATCTAGGGGAGAGGTAAGCTTTGTAGCCAGATCTTGCAGGTCATTTGAAGGGGATGTGAATAAAGCACGTGTTTTCCAGATTCGTAGACCTCAGGAAGGACCTGTCCTGAGGGGTTGATGGTTGGAGCATTTCAGCTGGACTCTGCAGTAGTCTCTCCCAAGTCCTCCATATAAATTAGATATTTCCTATAGCTCTCAGGTCTTTGAATCACACCCAAATGAGAATGTGATCTTTCTCAGGGGACCTTGCTACATGTCTGTGTTGTAGGTGGATTTACTAGGTAAAATAGGTCCTTCAGCCATGAGGTTTTGTTGTGCATTTGAGGCAAGCAACTGGGAAAAGCGAGGTCAAGTACTTTTTTGACACAGTTCTGCCTTTTCTAGTTGTAAGCTTGAAGTAGAAAGTGCAAAACTCGGAGAATGTTTTTTGTAGCATTTGAGTATCATAGGATGATCTCATTTGAAAAGTCTTGTTCTTGTAACACTGGTATTTGGGAGGGCAGGCTGAAGCAGTGAGAATTAAATCTATATAGTGATTTTTGGATGCCTGAGCTACCGGATTATTATGCTAAATATAATGGGTGAATGGGATGGCACTTATCTTTCACTGCCCAGAGTCATTGTCCTTTAGCAACCCCCTGAAGCCTCAGTCTTGGCTGTCATCTCTTCAGACAGATCATAGACATCTCCCCCAATCCATTATTTTCTTAAAGGGGACGCTAAGCAGGAACACAGGATTAAAGACAGTGAAGTTTGCTTGCAGCTGCTATGTCCTGTCTGTTCCACTTAGCATCAGTGGTATTAAATGCCTTCTTTTGGGTGTCAGGTTCTGTATGTGCGTAGCACCAAATTGCCAGCACAATGCAATGCGCTGATCACTCTCCCTTCACTGATTGGTTCCACCTTTGTATCTGTTTCCTACAGCACTGACTAGTGTCAGCAGCCTATTTGATGTTGAATGAATTAGCACCAAAGAAATAACTGATAAAAAATATGCATTACCACCAAGAAAAATACAAAGAAGGAATTGGCTTCCTGAAGTTAGCATTCAGTAAGCATCTGGGAACTCTCAGTGTCTAGGAACAGACTACTTTTTGCCACAAATATTTTAGCTTGATTAAAAATTTCTCCCAAAGGAAAGAACCAGTTCCAACACACAAATAGTATTTTGTGCTGAGGCACTCAAAATAAAGGTTTTCCATCATGTAAGTGTGGAGTTTGACACTACGCAAGGAAGTTGTCTCTCATTCAGAATGGGCATTGCATACTTGTTACAGTTTTTATGCGTGTAAGTATGAAATTTCCTTCACGTACATGGATGTTGACAGGGGAGGGGATACGCATGTGCCAAGCTAATCTTTGGAGAGAAACATGCAAATGAAAGCAGTGATAATAATGAGAATGGGCAGCTCATGTCCATGAGCTTTTTGGGAACCAACACAATCCTGGCTGCTGTGGTGGACTAAAGCCAGAGAAATCTCTCTTTTTGGGGGGTCATTTGTGGAACATCCTGAGTATTGTTTTCAAAGCACGAGAACTTTCTGGGAAATCTTTTGTAAGTGTTTTCATCTGTAATTAGATGTCAAACTGCTGCAGAGACTGTCTCTGGTATTAGGTATTGGTCCTGTGTACATTTTTTTGTGCTAAAGCCTTTCGTTCATTTCTCACCCCTAACTTTAGGGAAATTATCTCATTAGGGAATTCAGTCTGCTCCTGTGCCTGAGACAGAGCCCCAAGGGGTCTCGCACAAACAGGTATGTGGCACCTCTGTAGAAGAGTTCCCTTACCTTTAGGGGGAAAAAACAACTCTCTGAGAATCCTGATGGCTGTTTTGCTTGGTTTCAGATACATAATCCTCAGTTTTAAGAATTCCCAGGAACATCCCCTCCTGCCAGGCCACCAAACAATGCTGTTAGCTCTGGATACATTGGAATCTATGGCAGATAAAAGTGAAAGTTTTTGCTGGAGAACATACACTTGAAATACTTGAAATATTTCCTTAAAAACAAAATATCCCTCTTCCCAGCATGTGAGCTGTGGGTTAAGTTGTCTTGTAGCATGGATTCTCCCATGAACAGAGCACTACATTTTTTGCTGCTGCTGTGTTAAAAACCCTCAACCTTGTCTTGCCGATATCTTTATCAAATTCTTGTTGAAACATGTTTTTTAAAAAAAAACACACACACACAACCCAGCAGTGAAAGCTCTAACTTAACGCCTCATGTTCTTCTCAGATTTCCAAAGCACTGAGGCCTTGAGAATATGTTTCCAATATCCTCTCATCTCTCTCTGTTAGTGTTTTACTCAGCTCCATGCTGTGGAGGTCCTGACCCCTGCAATCTCCAGGGGAAGGGGGCGGGAAGGGGGGTCAGGCCATGTTAGAAAGCTGCAGGCCACAGCCTGTGAAATAAGCCCGGTTTCCTCGACTGCTTTAATACATTTAACCTGGAAGAGGCCGTTGCTGGCCAAAGATTAGATTACCAATGTTGGCATGTTTGGCCTAACAAATGGCAAATGGATGACGTGCCAGGCAACAGCTAATCACTGTTGACACAGATCTATTGCGAGGCCTTTTAGAGGAGGGGATAGTTCATGTCTGCAATGAAGTTTTGTCTTGATGACTGAAAAGAGAGTTGAGAAGGCCACCGGAATACCTGTCTCTTTGAATCTGAGGACTCCCAAACTGTGTGTCATTTTTTAAAGGTCTCACTGGCCCTTTCAGAGGACGATCTAAATGTCCCGGCCTCCTCCAGGCGATAGGACATGAGAGCTTGAACCTTTCTCATAGCAAACCTGCTCTGCGTGTATGTGTATCTATATATACACCTATATTTTGACTGTCACTAATTCCTGGGCAAAAAAGAAAACGAATCGTTTCTGCAGTGTTGATTTGAAAGGATAGTAGGGTCAACCAGCCTTACTTAGAGAAATGTTTTTCTAAATGCCTTTCCATGGTCATGGCTTTAAAAGTGTTTTCTGGCTCCTTTTCTGTGACGTGTCTCCCACAAGAGGGTAGAAGTGGGAGGTAATGACTGAGATGCAGCTGGTCTCTCTGGCTGAGCAAGGCTGCTTTGCAGTTCTTGAGCTTAATTTCAAATTGTCTGTTCTTAGGTTCCTCTAATGTCTGGAAGTCTGTGTTACATCTTTCTTTTGCGTGCTGCTGAGTACTTTCACCTCTGCTCTTGGGTCACTGAAGAACGAAGGTAGTAATTCTTATTCCAGGTGCACCACATTTTGTGACTTCCAGTTTCAGGTTTATGCTATTTTAATTTTTTTGGAGGGTGGAGTTGATAAGGTCTTGGACAGACTGTGGTGACAGAAAAAGATCTTCCTAAATGATAGATTGTCATTACTATTAGTACTTTGCATCCAGAATGTTCTTTACATTATTTTGCTAAATCTTGGACTTTTTCAAAGATAAAAATCTGCTGTGATACTGAGACCTGCACGCGTCACCTCCCATTTTGCCTAGCTTACATTCATTCAGTACCGTTGCACAGAAGTGCATTTTGCCCCTTTGTAAGTATTCTGATGAAACTCATCAAAGCAAGTAGCAGAGCCTGGTTCCTCATTCTGTTCTGTGAGCTGCTTGCTCATATTCTCTCTAGCTCTTTTGTTTCCACAATAATATTTTTCCCATAACTTCTCAGTTTGTTTTTCCGCCATTCGTTCTCTGAGTTTGCTTTTGAGCTTGCTTGGCTTTCTAAACTTTCTTCTCCAGGGGAGCAGAGCATAGATACTCAGTGCTGTTATGGTTTCCACCCTTGGGTGTGAGGCTCCTTTTTGCATTGCTTCCCATAATGACCATGTGTTCTTTTTAATGGAGACTTGACGTGTGTACCTGTCACTGGTATCCTCTCCTTCTTTCTTATGTGGCCCAGCAAGGAAGATCCTTCTCTGAGTATAACCAACCTGAATCTTGAAAGGAAGAGTTGTCTAACAGGTAAAACTATCAGTCATAAGATCTCACTTCCATTCCTAGCTACTATCTTATATAACCTTAGTCAGACTAATTGTCTTTTAGCTTTGCAGTTCTTCAAATCTAAAATTAGATTGAAATGTCTTACTGAATAAGTGAGCTCTGAAGGCTTACCAGGGCAGCAAGGAGGAGGAGCAGAATCACTCTGAACCACTTAATAGTCTAAAAAAGGTCAGGGGAAGGAGATTGCAGTGAGGTCCTGTTTGAGAGCTCTGACTGTTGTTTGGGATAAGACCAGGCTATTTGGAACTCTCTGTGCAAAATCAAAGACCATTTAGATGAGATATCTGTCTATTAGGAAGTACACAGGCTGTGTTTTGCATAAGGAGAGATGACTAGATAGGACATGGAAGTAGCAGGTGATGGAAGGGGAGAGGAAGAGTACTTTAGCAAAGTGGAAAATGTAACATGCTGAAGCTTGACATCTAGTAAGCAGCAAACAGGCTGAGATTCAACTAAGAGGGCATACATTTTGTTTGCCTCATTGAACTGATGGCATTAGATCCATAGCCTTTCTCTCTGCTTTTCTGTTAGTATTTAGAGCTCATATGCTTGATGGCAGAATATAATTCTGGTACCTTTTTTAAGAAGGCATCTGTACAATTGTATTTGATGCTGTTGACAGCCTGGTCAGCTGCCAGTCAGCTTTATCTTCAGTGTCTGATTTCAGTTATAAGAATTCCTGCTGCAGATCAGTCTTGTGCACCTAGATGCTTCAGATCTTCATAAACCTTGTCAGGCTAGGATATATCACTTATAATTTTTCCTTGGTCCAGAACTCAACTTACCTAATTTTAGACACGTAACTTTTGTCAAGTCAAAGTGAACTGTCTGTATTTCCAATAGCGAAGAAAAATAGGCTGTTCTGCAGGGAGTATTCATCCTATCTTGAAATGTAAGATGTGTGATTGAAACAAGGAGTAGCCCTTTGGAAGCACCTGGTTTATCTTTTGCAGATAAAGGGAATCCAGGTGACTAATTTAGATCTGGAAAGCTGTTAGTCATGGGAAATTAATCCCAACTTTTGAGAGGAAATCTGTGCTAAATGTTGAAGACTGATTACCTCTGGGAACATTGTAAGGTCTTCAGGTGCCTTCAATACCATTACCAATAAAGTCTTGCTAAATCTACTACATGCTGTAGCAGGAATGACTAGTGCTGTTTGAAATGACCTCTTCCTTCTCATGTGTTTCTGGATTTTGGATGGTGGCATGTTAGTGGAGAAGGCAGTGCCTTGCCTTGGCTGCTTTCCTGTTCCTGGCTGTTGGGATAGCCAGTGCTTTGTTAATTCTCTACTGACAAGATGTATTTCTCTATTTAATTTCCAGCAGGGCTACCCAGTACCAAAAGGAGTGTGCAATTTGTCTGTCTGAACATAGTTACTGCGAGAAGAGCACTGAGCATGGCTGCACATTGATGAGGCTCATGCATTTGTGAGGCCTGATCTTTTTTTCATAATTTATTTACATGCTGGCTTTGGAGTATTGTTTTTATATCCATATCTGGTTTGGGGAACACTTTAATGTTTTGTTTAGCTTTAGTAACTGGAGGAATTAATGAGTCTTTTCATAGGCATGTGTGAGTGGGATAGATTTCTGTAAAGGATGAGTCTCTCTTGCCAAAGTGGGCTCGCCTTCATTCTTAGAGCAGTGGTGGACCTGCAGGAGGAAGAAGGGGTGGGCAAGAAATTTTGTAGTTGTAGACACATTGTGGTTAATTTGCAGTGTAGCTATTGAAATCAGTAAATGTGCTTCTAATTTATACACAGGTGTAAGAGTACTACAAAATACAACTACAAAAGGTAATTTTGAGTTTGCATTTAAGTGAGTGCTTATGTCCTTGGTTACATGTACTGGGATTGTGTGTCCTCAGTTTGGTTGTTATGTGTGCCCCATGCTCCTGTGCATAGAAGTGTGTGTAGTCATGGGCCCTATGTTCCCCATCAAATTTAAAATGCTCAGAATCCCAGTAAAAACAAAGGAGGGAACAAAAAAAAAAAAGGGTTTTTTTTTTGCCAGGAGATACGTTTTCTGCTTTTGTTTTCTTCAGAAATGAAGAGAAAAATATCGGTGAGGAGGCAAAGGGAGGGAGGCAGATCTGTGTGCAGGGAGGCTGGAGTTGGGAAACACAGAGGCTGTATTGCTATATAGCTCATGAAAGTCTCATCAGCCTCTGTCTCGGATGCTGAAAGCTGTTCCTTGGTCATGCGTGCAAAGGCTATGAGATGGGGCAGAGTAGGACCTGGGGGAAGGAAGAGAAGAGAGCGAAGATGTTGAAGGGGGTGGGGAAGATGTGGAAAAAACAAAACAGTTACAGGGCAGAGGAAGGGAGGGTGGGTTTAGTTTAATTAGGAGGGAACATGAGAGAAAGCTCAAACAGCACACACACGCACGCACACACCCTCTGCTCAACACCCTCACCCCCCAGAAAAAAAAAATTCATCGCACCGATTTTTTCATGGTCTGGCAGTCAAGTGATAAAATTATCAGATGAGGGTCCCATTCTCCTTTCCTGCAGTCACTTTCACCAAGTGCACCACGTCTGAAATAATGAAGCAGATTTGATTAAATTTTCGCTGGCTGAAGCAGCCACGCTAATTTGGAGATGGGCTTATTAGTTTAATGACCGATCCGAATAATCAGAATTCATTAGCATTAGTGCCACTATTGTCAGCTCAACATTAGCCCTGGGCTCCAGTACACAAAGATGCATAGTTATATATTTATATAGAGAGAGGCAGTATTTATACACTGTGAAAGAGAGGGAGAAAGCGAAAGAAAAACTAGACATGTGCATTTACATTTTATACTCTTATTCTTACCCCTTACTGCATATCCTTGTCCATTAGCAATCTACTAAAAGAAGAATCAAATTATAATGACGCTTTGTGAGAGAGTGTTGGTCTTGGTTAGCCATGGGTAATCCAGCCTGACACTCTGGGTAGGTAAACTTCGGTGCCCAATTCGCAGATAAAGGCAGTTGGGGGTTTCTTCCTATAAGATGCTGTTGACTTTGATGGCCATTACTTGGATCCAGAGATGCTAGGAAAGTGCTTAGGGTTTGGAGCTGGGAGAAGCTCCAAGAGAGGCCCAGAGATTTTAAGGTATTTAATCTGCTTCTCACAAAGCATGTTTGAAACGAGTTATCTGTCAGTTGGTGAAAGTCTGTCAGAAAGACTTTGGGCCTCATTTTCAGTCATCATGAAGGCATGATCTGGTAGTTCTTCTACCAAAATCAATGAAGCTTGTAGAAGG
This sequence comes from Ciconia boyciana, assembly GCF_034638445.1. NCBI lineage: Eukaryota > Metazoa > Chordata > Aves > Ciconiiformes > Ciconiidae > Ciconia > Ciconia boyciana. The sequence goes on from NC_132948.1 coordinate 2,899,555, forward strand.
TTGGCTTAAATGAAGAGAGAAGAAATTCAGTTCCCAGAGCTCTGATGGTGGTAGCAACTTAGCTGTCAGCTCCAACTACTGCTCAGTTAAATGCAATAAAACAAGATTAATTTAACATTAAGGCAGCACAAAATGTCAAAAAATACAAATTATGAACCATGATGTGTACTCAGACTGGCTGCATGTCATGTCTGTCTTCTGATAAACATCTTTTCATGGAGAGAATACTATATTAAGTCCTGCACTTAGTAGGAAATGCAGGAACGTGTAAGACTACTTATGCTGTAGAAAAGAATGTATGTTATAGTTAATAGCAGTATTTGCATTTCCTTACATTGTGTTCTTTTAAAATGGTAAAATTGTATCACTATTTCTGTTGGGGTTTTTGGGCTTTTTTTACTTAATATTCTTGTTTATAATACCTAGGTTAATATGTATCACCTTTGAGCTAAAGTGTACAGGAAGCCTTCGCTTTCCATAGGGTATTCCTAGGTTACCTACCTATTGCTCTAAAATTTGTGAGACAAGTAGTTGTATTAGTCTAGATTTTATTTCATGCAAAAGCATGCCCCAGTCTGTATTACTTTGCATGACTTACCATGCCTGTGTAGTGTGTCAGAGATGTGTGGTGGGAGAGCCATGTAAGATCTAAACCTGACCTGATAGACATTGTGTCTACATCCATTTAACTGCTGTTGAAACACAGGTGTTATAAGACAGCATCTAACACATCTTGCTCGTTTGCTTTCCCTCATTTCTTTGCTACTTTGAACAGAGGTGCTTTTCTTTTCACCTTTACAACTCACCTGAAGGGGCATTCCATCACAATTATATTGACAAAGTAAGATATATTAAAATAATATCTCAGAGACTGGGAATAAATCACTAATATTTGGGGAAGGATTGTAACACCCATCTGTCCGTGACCTGGGTTTATATATTGATGTATTGAGGAGAGCACAAAGCACTGGAGTGAGATGAGTAATAGCAAAGTCAAAAGCATTTACAAACATAAGCATGATTGACTACAGAGAGTTTCTCTACCTGATTCATTTAAACACTTCTGAAAGTTCTGCGCTGCGGGAAGATACATTCATTTTAACTTTGGACCTTCAGCTTAGATGCCCGAAATAGGGTCTTTGGCCCTTTGACCTTCTCTGCAGTTGGTGGAATGTGGAGAGAACAGCAGAAAGGTCCATACCTGAATCACAGACTTCCTGATTATTAAACAGGTGTTTAAGGATTGACGAGGAGACTCTTCCCTTGCAGGTCTAGTGTCTCAGAAGTACGTCTTTTGGAGAAAGGACATCTGCTATAAGTGGATGGTTCAGTTGCTTTCAGATAACCATTGGCATCAATTGCATTACTCAAGTATGGAGAACTGAAAAAATTCACATTTGCCTTCACTAACTTTAGCTCCTCAATAGTTACACCTCTTGGGATGCTTCCTTTCACCTTGATCATTACCAAGGTCTTTACAGCTGCTGTCGGTCTGGTCTGGCAAACAAATATCTGGAATAAGCATTCCTCCAAGAATTAGCTGGGGTATTATAAAACCCTTATGGCTTTCTACTTTTAGTAACTCCAGAAATTTTCCCTTCTACATGGCTGTACATGTTGCTTTGGTAATTTAGTGTTACTTAAAATTTTTCTTTTTCTTCTCCTACAGAGATTTTCAGTAACAGGAAGCTGATATTACTTTTAAATATTACTTGTTCATATAAAACCTTTTTAAAACTCTGTAAACTCTTGAAAATCCAATTTTTTTAATACAGGTTCTTCGACTTTTAAAGTATAACAGAAGTTCTCTGGCCTTGACCAGATGCTTCAGGCATATTATGACTTTACGAGTTAAAAAAACCCCAAAACTGAAAAAAGACAACAGGTGAAGTGAAGTTTTCTTCATCTTGTAACTTTTGGGTTGTCTGCTCTGCTGAACAGCTTACTTTGCAATTCAGTCAAGTCAGTAGGAAATAGATGTAGTTGGGGGAAAAGTGCTGCAGTATTCCAGACATGAATCTAAACTAGAAGTGGTCAGGATCTTTTATTTTTATGCAGAGAAAAAAGGGCTGTTGTACCCGACCAGGCTGACCAGGCTGTCTTCTCCTGGACATCTACTTGGTGGAACAAGTTGAATGAACCCAGGTATTTGCTTCTCATGTGGAGAAAGAGATCTGTGTCTCTCCAAGGGAGAAATAGTTTCAAAGGAAGAAATGGATCTTTAGGAGAAAGATCTGGAAACCTCAAAAAGCCAAACATAATTTTGCAAACTGTATTTCAAAAGTAATAAACAGGGGCAGAACTTGGTGAGATAGCCTGGTCTGGCAAACTGAGAATAGAAGGAACTTTTAAGTGTAATGAGGAAGAGGGAAACTTGCAACACAGAAGAATGGGGAGAGCGCTCAGTGAATAGGCAGTGTTTGTGTTCTCATTATTTGTTGTTAACCAAAGATCAACTTTCTTCAACTGTAAGTCAGAAGATTTTTTAATTATTATTATTATTTTTAATCTTTGAATTCTTCTGTCCCTTGCATGTGAGTAAACAGGAATTAACACCACTAGAATCAGCAAAAAGGATTGGGAGATGAAGTGAGGTAAATGAGGTTAAGACTGGGCTCAAAATGCCAGCAACATGTTGTTGGCAGGCATCTAGAACCGAGGCCATAAACTGCTTCCCTGTGTTTTCAGGAGTATCAGATAAAGAAGGATTCAGTATTGGTGTTAGGGATCACTTTTTTACTCATTTTCATTGGGTGTAGTTTACTGAGTCTTCCTTCTTGGATTCCTTTGATTAGTCCCATTATTGCATCAGTGCAGTTCCTGTCACTGATTAGGTTATTTCTTTGGTGTCTCCTCATGGCTGCCGGACGTGGGAGTGGGATCTTTTTAGAAGTCCTTATTCCTGTTTAGCCATCTGAATAAGTGAATGGACTTTTATGATTGCTTAGTTTGCCAGCGTCTGACATCTTTTGGAAATCTGCTCTTCTTTAAGGGATTCAATAGATGTTAAGTTCTTTGAAATCTGGTGCTGATTTGATGGTTTTGAGTGCTTTAAGAATCTGACTCTTAGCTCACTCAATAGTCTGACTCCATGTTTCAATTTTGGATATAGTTCAGAGTGATAGTTGTTAACCTTGAATAGCTTTTGGTCTCTCAGGTCATGCAGTATTGGGCGTTGGAGGTATCGATTGTGTTTTTTGCTTTGTTATTAACTTGTACAGATGAGTCATTTATTTTTCTCTGTGATCCATTGTTCTGTGAGCTGGGGAGCCTGACTGTGTCCAGCTTTTACACCAGGTTTGACACTATGTTGTATCCAGAACCAAGCAACTGAAATTGGAAGCGGCCTGTGATCATTTTGCTTTTCCTGTCTGTTCTTCCTTTTTCTTCCCACCTAACAATGACAATGTCAGAAGATGATTGCTATTTACGTGGAAATCACCATACTGGATTCAATCAGCGGCCTCTGCAAATGAAATCAATACCAGATGTTCTAGATGAAAGTGCATGGGTTCCGCTGAATAAAGAATTTTGCAATTATGTGCCCATAGATAAATTCATTTTTTAGCTCAAGTTCTAGCCCCAGATGTACAGAATAGGGGAGTTACTGTCTGGGGACTACTGTTTTCAAATTCGTCCCAGGGAAACAGATGCAGTAAATGTTAGGGGTACCTCTTCTTCTTTGCACTTTGCATACTCTTTCCCTTGTGGCAGGAAATTCTGGCTGCATAATAATGTATCATATTGTAAGTTTAACTTTGATTCTGCCTTTGCTGCACCCATTTGCTGTATAAAAGACAGATCTTAGCAAAATGTCAGGCACTTAAGCTACAGAATTGTAAAGATATGTCTTAGCCCTGACAATGAAGAATGGACCCAAAGAACATGCCGTTTAGAAACTCCTTAGTCTTTCACATCTCCTCAGCTTTGTTTTCTATCTCAAATGTTGCCCATGCAAAAGAGTGCCTGAAGCACAGCTGGCAAGCAGGCAACTTCAAGATACTCGAAGCACGTATGTGTAGTAAATCCTGTGGCCTAATACTTTTATAGGGTAGATTTATACTTGTTTTGCTAGTCTTAATTTATTTTGAAGGGAGACTGTTATAAGCTAGGTGCACAAAGGCATGTTTGTACTGGGAGATTTTATATCAATTAAAAAAAACCAACTATCTTTGACAATACGGATCATACTGAAACTCTCTCAAAGTCCTGAGCTGTGAGATTTTGAAGCCTCAGTTAACATTGGTTAAGTGCTTTCGAATTTGCCCCACAGCTGAGCCGTTTGCTTTCACTTACTGGATGCTTCATTATAGCAGGACTTAAAACATGCAGTCTCTCATTCTAGGAAACAGTGACATTCATTTCGCTTTAAGTAGATGCATATTACATATAAATTCACCATCATGAAGTTTTGCAAGCCATACACAGTTAGCCTTTCTTTCTTCCTTTAATTGGTATTCCTGAGAAACAGCATTCAAACTAGGATTTGATTCTACAGACATTGAATTGATCTTGCTGGGTCAGCATTGGCTCCAACTTCTCCTTGCCACCGGTGAGGATTTTTTGCTGTCTCAGTTGGCAGTGGGGGGTGTATGCATGAGGACAGTTTGGGTGCTTGTTTCCACTTTGGGCGTGATGAGGGGAGATATCTGCATATGCTTGCTTGTTCACTGATTGGTTGTTAAGAATGAGACACAGAAAAATTGGCACTGAGGGTGTTCCCTGCATAGTTAAAATGGCTGCTGGCATCTGGCTCACCTTTCTGTGAGATCAGGTTCTCTGTCTTTTTCTAGTACTGTACCGAAGACAGAGATAGCTAGCATAAGACTGGCATTGCCAAAAGGCAGCCAGAAGGTCCAAATGACCTTCAAGTGTCCATTGAAGTTTGGATAGCTAATGGGAATGTCTTTGGCTAATGTACCCATGGGGATTTTAAAGGGGAATAAATACTTATGTGATTAATAAAATGGAGGAGTAAGCTTGAGAGACCTGTACTTGAGAACGGGAAGAGTCTAGTGATAATATGGAGTGGTGTCAGGAAATACTACATATGTAGGCACTTGTTAAGGGGCCAGGACATTGAAGGAAAATGAGAGTCTCCCACAGCAGGATAGCTGCTAAAATATGTGACAGAAGAAACCAGGTCTTCCAGAAATATGAAAGGATCACTGTAGTGTACATAATTACAGGGATGAGAAACTACTTTTGTTCCAGTAGAGGTAAAGCAAAGTTTAAGCTCTGTGTAGGATGTCCGTATGTCAGTTCTTTTGACTGCATAACCACTGGGAATGAATCAACTGGAGCTGACCAGTAATGTCTTTCCCCAAGCCATGCCAGCTCTAGTCTGGGCAAATCAAGAACGTGTCAGCTTGATGGTATGAGGATGAGTAAGTCTGCAACACCTAAAAGCTGGCATGAGAGAAGTATATTGCAATTTCTTACATAGCTGGCATATATCTGCGGCCAGCAGGCTTAATGTGAGCCAAGTGCATAACCGAATGACAGTATGAGTTAGAGCCTGGTTGTTTCAGTGCAGGGTTTTCATACAGCATCCTGTCGGAGGTGAACGGCCTTTGTGCCACTGTAGGAAAGACCTGGAAACCATGAAACACCTACAAATAACCACCTGGTTTATTGTCTTACACACCATACTGTATGACAACTTGTCTGCATGTGGACTAGAAAGGTTTTCTGGAGAAATTTAAAAGCTGTTCTTACTGAGACCAAGAAACCAATGAGGAGGTAGCAGCTGAAGAAGCAGGTGTGCGTGGTACCCTGTAATTGCTGCTTACAACAGCCTGTTTTGGTGGCCAAAATGGTACCCAGAAATGGTATCAGCTCGGCATTTTCTTGTCTGAGCAGTTTCTTGAACAGCAGTTTCTTGTGACCTGTGTTGGAGAACTGGCCTGGGAGGAGTAGCTGGGGACAGAGTGGATTTGGAAGGAGCAGTGCCAGGCTTCTAAATTTCTATGTTGAGTGTTTTTCACCCCTCCTTGTTTTGAGATGATCTTTGTTCTTTTCAGTAATCCCCTCATTTTCATGCTCTTCATACTTTCCTGTAAACAAAGAATTTATTTCCAAGGAACCGCAGGTTGTGCACCAATCATTAAATAGTAATAATTTATGGCTTAGCCCTTTGTAGACTTCGGATTTACCTTGAGTGTTGTTTTTTCATTCACTTGGAAAAAATATTCTGCTACATAAAAGTAATACATTTATAACAATGGGATATTGTTTCATAGAACAAAGTGTAATAATTACCATCTGAACAAATTTGTCAGCTTTCAGTAGAATTGAAATGCACATTCAGATGGAACATTATTTACACTATAGACAGCTGAATTTAAAATACACCAGCTAAGGTCCTTTTCCAATTTTTTGAAATTGGAAACCAGTGTGTTACATTGCATCATTCCCTGCGAGTATGAGGCAGTCTTTCAGGTTGGAAACTACTTTAATTCTGCCCTGCATGTCTGTCCTGTGATGGCCAATTCCTGCCTGCTGGTTTGCAGTGCAGTGCATGGAAGGCAGAACAGATGCTCCTCGGGGTGTGGCTCTGCCCTGATTTTACCTGCACCCCCCTGTGCTATTTTACATAGCACAACTGTTAATCTTCCAGTGGCCCACACAACACCTCATTCAGCCATCCACACCTGAAGGCGCTAAGGGAGTCATAAAACAAGCTGCTTTCTTGGGTTGCTAGGGAGTGGCAGCACGAAAGCTCTCTTTGGAGTGGGATTATGGGATATAAGCCATGCATTTACGCAATCATCTGCATTTAATTTCCCTGATTTATTAGTGTGAGCTTCTTGCACCTTCAGGGATGGTGTATTATCTTCCGTTTTTGTAAAAGGGGAATACCCATCATTCCATCCTCTGTTTGCTGACTGGCAGCCAGAGCAAAACCGATGGCTATGGAAGGTTAAGCGGTGGGTTGGTTGCAGAGCAGAGCTTTGGAAATAGATTGCACTGCAGTGGTATCGCTGCTGCTTTCAAACTTTCTAACTCAAAGATGCCACTGGATACAGTGGGGATTTAGAGCCCTTAAAGTTCCTGATTGCTCCACAACAGAGAGAAATTTCCAAGAGGAGCTTTAATCCAATGGCTGAGACTTCCAGGCTCCTAGTTCTGCAGGGGTGCTCAGAGGGAGAATTGTTCTGACTGTGGCTTCCTGGGGTCTGAGGCTCTCTGCCCTGTTTGCAGAGGATTTGCCCTGCCCCTGGGGGTGCTCTCCAGGATGAGTGCCAGCAGGAGGAGTCTCTGGCAGCTGAGACAGCTTCTGCTTCTGTTTCACCTGGGCAAAAAGGGAGAAGAGAAATTCACTGGAAATGCTTTGAATACAATTCTGCTGTGTCATGGCAAATTCTGACTTCTGGTCATCTGAAGTGGGTCAGTACAAATCATTCTCTGTGGGCAACCACTGACAGCTGCAATGTGTTTCTTGAGAGGCTGTTTAAGAAAATGATAAACTGAGAGAGAATTAGCTGTTGCCTGTTTGTCAGAAGTTTTCAGTGGTGCAAAATGCAGCTTTGATATTTCTCCATGGCTGTCCCAATTTCCACTTAAAAGAAAAAAATATTCTTTTCAATAAAGAGGCTCCTGACAGGCAATTATTATAATGCTGGCACAGAATTTCCTTTCTCAAAATTGGCTCACTTAAGTGAGCCAAGATTACAACACTTTTTGGAATCTGTTGGTCAGAGGTATGGAGCTGGCTTTCTTGTAAGTTTTCTAGTTCTTCTTGGCTTGGGACAGAGTAGGGATGCCAAAAGGTAGAGGCGTAAAAATCTTTCCTTTTGAAGTTAATAAAATAATTTGAACATTTCTCACCTCTACCTTAAGACTATTGGGATTAATCCAGTGGCATATGGTAACCTCGAAAGACCTCCAGCACACATATCAGAGTCGTCTCTCTGGTTTTAATATGTATGAATTCTCCCCTGCAATCTTTCCTCATTCTTGATGACGTTAACAAATCACTGTACAGCTCTGTAGTATTTCTCTAGAGATTCCCCAAAGCAGCAGCAGCCGTGGCCATCTGAAGAGTGCTGAAAGATTGTGGCACTGTGTGTGCACTCTCAAATCTGTGCATTTGCAGGGTGACAAGAAGGCCTGAGCAGGGAGCCTGTGATGAAATACTTGGGCTCACACATGAAATGTGAAGTTGCCTTCTTTATTTGCAGCCATTCTTACTTTTCAGATACGTACAAGGTAACGGGGAAAAAACCTTAAAATGACTCTGAGAGCACCATAGGGAGAAATACAAGGAAGGGGTTTTGGAATTTTTGAGCTACAAGACATGTGCCTGTCCTTCTGAGGAGGCCCTGTTGGGAGTAGTTTAAAAGCAAGGGACATGGTAGAGCTGGATGGTTCAGTGTTGGGGTGCAAACCTAGGAATTGGTGGGTTTATGACCAAGTTGTCGTCACTGCTTTGCCACAGGGTTTCTGTGTGATCCCAGGCAAATTGCTAAAAGTTTCTGTGACTAGGGTTGTGAGTTTTGAAATACATATTTTAAAAAGACCATTTAAAAAAAAATAAAAGGCCACTATGTTGGAGCAGGCTAGCCTGTTTATACTTGCACAGTAACTTGAGCAGCAACTGGTTTGTCCATAGTTAAACTTGCCAGATTTTTAGTTCCTAACCTCAGGAACAGGACTAATTGTTTTTCGTCACCTGACAAAAAGCATTGAGAGGATGAAAGGTTGTGAAGTCACCTTTAAATTCAAGTGTGGGAAGAGTGAAATTATAGAGAAACTGGATATATCACACGGAATTAGGGAGGTGAAGACAATTCCTTCATCCATGAAGATATTCTCCCACCTTGGTGCAAGACAATGAAGGTAAGCCAAAGGAGGGGGGGAATAGGCCATAAGCAGCATCTGAATTACTGCTTTTTATCCAGAAGAACTGTTAAGTCTGTAAGATTTTAATGGAAAAGACCTTTGAGGTCATCTTGTTCCAACCCTGGATTATTGGGATCAGAAGAGACAGAGATCTCAGACACTTGGCTTTGCTTTGCCACCCAAATAAGGAATTTTTTCTGTTCCTGAGGTAAGAGGATTTACCACTGAGCTCTTGGAGCAGCAAGATGAGAAAATCAAAACAGCAGTGATGAACAAAGAAGTTAACGTAAAAGAAAAACAGATGCAAGCAAGCCTTCGTCTGGGAACTGAACTGATACAGAACTAATTTTTTTTCTTCCCCTGAACTTGAAAAACAGTTCTAGTCATTGTGATTATTCCTTATGGTTTTTTGTGGCTGGGTGGATGCAGAGTAAGAAAGTTCCAAAGCTCTTCAAGAAAGTTCATTGCAGTATCAGCCACCTGGTAGTCCAGATTACGGCTGCAGTTAAATTCAGATAAAAATCTGTACTTGCTTTGATTCAGCAAAGCAATTAAGCATGTGCTTTAGATCCACTTGGGATTTGAGTGTAACCTTAAAGTTAAGCATGTACTTAACATTTTGCTGAGCTGGGGCCCGAGTCCTTAACCCTTGCTAGAATATAAACTCCTTTCTAATGAGTGTTGGTGTATAATAGGTCTATTTCTCAATAATGTTTGATTTTTTGCAACCTAGAAGTCTTTCTCTTAGCTTCAGTGTGCTTTGGATCAGGGCCCAAGAATGCAATCCAGAAATAGTAATTTACCATATTTACATTGCATGTAAATTATATATGAAGAAATGAAACGGCATAATGAATCAACCACAGGGGCTTTCTTCCACTCTGATACCAGAAGAGAGAAAGCCTGTAGGCAGCTCACAACTTTTCTTACTAATACTCTTGAGCCCTTCTCTTATTAAGTCTTCTGTTTTCCCTGGCAAAGCCTCTCCTAATGTTACCCTCAGTACAACCTTCTTAGTCCATAAATGAGATTTTGATTCTGCTCTTATTAAAACGTACCACTGAGCACAGGGTTTACTGGTGGGAAAATCCCATTAAGTATTTCTGAAATACCCTTTAACTGCTTGATTTTTAAGATGATAGGCAAATCTTCACACTCCTGACAATTATCTGTACAATAGCTGATATTTAACATTCATCACTCTGGCAATATGAAGGGAAGAAAGTAGATATCAAGTCTCGTGTTTTAATGCCTTTGCTGTCTGAAGGGTGTGGAGGGCCCTAATGTTAATATAAATTGGTGCTTACTGAGGTTTTGAACCTGTTCTGTTCTGTCTGTGGGAATATATTGCTGGGATGAAGCAGTCCAGGATCCAGTCCTTATGCCTTACAAATGTGAGAGTAAATCAACAGGTACAAGCTGGAGCTCATAAAACAAGGATATATTTTGTATGCAAAAGGCTTCATCTGTAAGATGTGCAGGCCAGGGGGCTGTCTGTTTCTCTGCACTGCCACAGGTGCATTACGTGCATTGTCTGTGCTGCATGGCTCCTCACTTGAAGTGGCTGCATATGTGCAATGAAGGGCTTTCTAGGCAAACCTTCTAGTCCAAAGAGATTAAACAGAGATTTTGCAATAGTTTCTACTCCTTTCATCACTGGCGTCTGTGACTGTGTTTATTCTGTTGTGGTCTATGCTTTTTTCCCCAGAAACATCTCAGTGTTTTTCCTCCTTTGTTGTCATTCTCTGAGATGGCTGATCCATGTTCCTTCTAACTGAATTTGGGGAGTCTCTGAATACTTTTAGCCTGAACTAATGCTTGGGATCTAATCTCTAGGAGTGGGTTTGAACTGAACCTTTGATTCAAAATCTGTTCCTTGGGCTAGGTAAAACACAGCTGCAAAATGCATAGCTCTTCTTTTGCCAGTTGTTGTTACTCCATTTGGTGAAACATTAGAGTAAGAGTATATTCATAAATAAATTTAAAAGGATTAATGCATGATGAATAGACTGTGTAAGCATATTATGGACATGGTTATTATGTGATATAGGTGATCATAAGTCATGGTTAAATGCAACCTATTGACCAACTGGACTCTATAAAAGTCTGTAACAAGGCATTAGCCACTTGTTAACAGAGCTAGTAATCATTTATTGATCTTACATGCAGTATTTATACATCCGCCACCCTAGAAAGTGTGGAATTCAATTCCAGGATCTACTTTCAAGTCCCACTTACTATAATGGGTGACACAAATCTCTCACATGTATGTTTAACTGTCAGATATTGTCAGGACCGGTAATAGGTGAATACTATCCTCAGGTGCATGATGGTCTTGGGCTGTAATACCATGAGTATTATTAATACTGGGTTGCCTGTGTTGGAGCCGTGCAGAAAGAAGTAACTCAATTTTTGTGAAGCATGTTGATATTTTTACATTTGGTTTTATACAGATTAGAAATGAAATACCCAGATTTTGAAAATCTTCACTAACAGGTATTGAGACCATCATCAGGGACAGCCCAAATGATGGGCTTCCTGTGAGAGCAGGACTAGAAGTCTTCAGGTCCTCATTTCTGGAGAAGTCCAAGTAGACTGGTCTGCCAGGGCTCAAACATCTCAAAGCTTACGTGAGAAATGAGGTAGACTAAACCATCTCTGCTGAATCTTTCTGTTTGAAAGACTAGGGATTTCCAAAAGAAGTGTTTAGCTTGAATTTTTCTACCAATCTTTCTTAGTCCTATCCAAACACAAGTGAGAAAGCAGAGTGAACTAACCATCCCAACGCAGTGAGATAAAAGGCAAATAAGGTACCCAAAAGTCAGAGAAAAAATATTTAGAAATACTCCAGTGGCCAGAGATTTGGTAATCATCTCCCTTTAAGAGATGGGTAACTAATGTTAAGAGAGGGTCAAATAGTTAGAGTGGGTTAGGCAGGGAGAAGGAATAAAAAGGTGAAAGGTGCAGCGAAATGAAAGAGAAAGGAGAGATGAAGAGTGGGGAAACGGAGAGAAGCTGAAGGAATCACCCTTGTTAAAGTATGGCAGTGCAATAATAAATATCTTGGAAAACCCATAATGCAGTCCTGCAGTGTAGAATGACATTATGAAGAGGCCTGAATTTTTCTCCTCCTCCTGCTAGTAGGAGAAAGTAGTGATTTTAACATGAGAGTGAGAAAAAGTGATGGAGTGGCACATCCATGAAGCAATATAGTGAGGAAATAGAAGGTGCACAGCTCTGGAGGCTCTGAGAGGATGGGCCTTATTTCTCTGTCTCTCTCTGTTCCTCTGGCTCTGGGACTCGGAGCACACACAGCCCATCTGATTTAATAAAGGCAGGAAGCAAACAGTGATGGAGCCATGAGAGACTGCAGATAGGGGTTGAAGAAGGGTCAAACTCATTAGTCATATGATGTGATGTAGGGTGTGGGGAGGGGGAGAAGCTTTGAGGGTTAAGAGGAGTGGAAATAGTTACAGCACTTGAAAAATTGATGTTAACATAGCTGACCTGAATGCTGTGCTGCAGTGTGACTTTTAGGGGTAAGGACAACATCCTGGCCTTTCATCCTTTCCGTTTTCTCACTTTGGGTCATGATTTTATAGTTTCGTTTTTTACAACCTTTTTCAATATTACCAAGAGATGGCTATATTTAGTGTTTGTAGCATACAGGGACTCAAATCAGGGGTCCCTGCAGGGCTATTGCTGCTTCAGGGTCGAAACATCTGTCCTTCAAAAACTGACACTTCCTCCTGGTTGTAGCAGGGGCTAAGCATAAGCTTCTCAAACTGTGTATTCCTCATTCAGCAAGACTTGAAATGAACCTTTCACTCGCGTGCAGAGATCCTTCAGAGGATATTTGTTGACCACGGCAAGCAATGAAGTATAAACTAGAGAGAAAACAAGGGAGAATAAGCACAACCACAGCCCACACATTTGTTCGTCTTGCCCTGTGAGGAACCTAATGAAAGATGCTGGGATGGCCACTCTGTACAGTAGAGTTTTCCGTGTGTCTTTGAGGCAAGAGCAGCATGGGCAGCTATGCTGGTGCCGAGTCTGGGGGGAAGGTGGTCAGTTAATACCCAGTAAGAGGGTACGTTGCTTAATGCCTGTGCTTCAGCATGCAACAAAGAGCTAAAGAATGATCACAAATATATGTCACCACTGTTACTCATGAACTTTCCTGAATAAAATTCATTAAATGCACATTAATATTTTAAAAAGTGGTTTCCATTGTTCATTCCAGGAGGAAGTTCAAGAGTTCTAGGTACCATGTTGCACTGCAGGACAAACTTCAGTCATGGCAACAAATCTGTTTATTTCTAATGTTGCCTTTTTTTGATTGAAAACAAGGATTATTCTTTTTTAAATATGAAACTAAAAACAGTCATTATAGGCATCATGTCAGAAAACAATGAGAACAGATCTGAACTTTCCCTCAGAGATGTTTATTGAAGTTCAAGGGGTTTTTATCACTCCCTCTTTCTTGCTGTGGAAGGAAATCCTAAAATAGCACAGTCAAAACTTTTTTCTCAGCATGTTTCTGGTTCAGCAAGGAGTTATAATTATTGAGTCATAAAGGGTGGGAAAATGCCATTTTTAAGTGAAAATATTTTCTTAATTTTTCTCCTTCCTAATTTCTCTGAAGTTTTAAAGATATCTGCAAAATTCAAAATCTTACATACAACTTGTGCAGCTGGCTAGAGCAGGTCACGTTCCCTGAAGTCTCCATTTCTCTCCTCAGTTAAATAAGTAAATTTAATTTGGCAAAAACTCAGCCTGTACTAAACATTATGAACTCACCAGTCCTAAAGATAATTTTTCATTTTCCGGTGCCTCCTGCATCAGTATTGTCTCAAATAAATGGGCTGATGAATGAGAAGGATCAGGCTGTTAGCTGCTGTAGGATTAGTAAAACAATGCAGATTGACACCCTCTGAATATCTTGTGCTGAGTTTATAACAGCATCTATAGTTTAATGCGATATCTTTTATAGAGTCTTCTCTCTCTCAGGGCTACCTTGTCAGAGCTGTGCAGAAAATGGCAAAATGCCTTCTGTGGACCTTTCGGGAACCGGAAGGCTCGCATCAGACTTCAAGCGCTGGCTCTACCTGGAGTAGGGTAGAGATGGGACTGACAGAATATATATTAGGCTGATTAATGGAGGAAGGCTGTATTTTTCATACTTATGCAATGGTTACAAGCGCTAGTGATAAATGGTGAATTAATGCTTATTAGATACGCTGAACAGTTTAGAGCTGCAGCTGAAATCCTGGGAATGTAGATACTATCAATTGATGGATTAGTTATAATCTTATAACAAGCGCTCTATGACTAGACTATTTGAAATGCAGCATTTGGAATAGATTTTTTTGCTTGTTTGGCCTGCTGTGCATTCAAATACACCAAAGGTATCAAAACAACGGAGCAAGCCTGCAATTGCAGCAGAAATGACATAGCTATGGCTATAGGTTCTGGCTTTCTCCATGCACCAAAGTCTGGTTCCTACCGCAGGTAGGAAGTCTGTATGTAACTATAGAGTTAGGATTATGACAGTGCAGAGTGAACACTAAGCCTGGTACGCTTTGAGTACCATGATGTTTTGTCATCCTGATGCTTGTGATGTTTAGGCCAAACATTTAGCCATAACACATAGCGTTTAGCATGTTTTTTTCCTTATCGTCCTGTAATCTACTATGTTTACCTCAGTTTTCCTCTATTGACAGTGACAAGACCATATTAGTCTCTTTATATTGTTTTAATATATTGTTATTATTTTACTTACACTTTGGTAAGGCACCTGCAGCATTCTGGGAACAGATGCAGATCCACTGAACAGTAATGATTTGTGCTGTACGCTATCTCCTCTGTTGTAGTTAGGGTTTTCTCCCTTCCTCCTTCAACCCCCTGGACTAATGTGTCCTCTTTGCCGCCTTCACTCAGTCAGACAAACATGTTTCTTGGAAGGTCAGTGTAACCTGTAGGAAATTCCTTCTGTCTCTGAGCTGGCTCATTCATCACTAGTCATAACCATGCTGGAATGTGAACTCGAAGTCTGTTATCTGGCTACTGCTAGTGATGATGCCTGGAGACGACAGCTTGGTTTTCAAAAGCTAGGTTGACCCTGAGGGGCGAGGAAAACTTGTTTTGACAGAGCAAACATGACACGGAAGCAGTGCAAGTGCCAATATGTGCAGGAACAAGGTGTTATTTTCGCAAGGTGGATTTTTTTTTTTCCTCCCCAACTGGGGAAAACACAGCAATGTATGGGAAACAATATTCTGCGTGTTTCTTCCTTCCCCAAAAAATGCAATTAAAGCAGAAAGGCTACCCGTGTGTATTTTGACTGAGGTAAAAAAGAACGAAACAGATTCATCTGGGAAGAGAACCAAGTGTGTCCTTCTCTCATTCCTCTGTCCTGGAACAGCAGTGGACCAAGTGAACAGTGCAATGGTTAATGAGTTATTGGTCCCGAGACCTATCTGATGTTCTGCCCTTCTACTCTATTCCCCTTCCCCACTTGTCCATTTGGAGTATGAGCTCTCTGTACGGTGTGTTACGCAGGGAGCCTTCTGTCCTGGTTGCCGCTTCTTAAGCTACAGTACTATAAAGAATGACAGCAATCTCAACTCTTGACCCTGGTGCGATTATTGTTCCTACATGTTCTGCTTCCCTCAAAGACATAACAAAACAGATGACTGTGTATATTTTAAAATGTCAGACTGACATTGTGGCATTAATATAATTTAAGCCAAACATTGCCAGTTAATTCACTTTGCTTTCTACTGTCTTAATGTCTTGCATTCCTTGTTTGTAGTACTCAAAGTCATGTGGTTCCATGACACCCTTGATCCTGCTAAGCCAGGGTTTCCAAATGTTCCAAATTTGAGCTGCCAGATGCTTCTTCCTTTGCTTGTGCATGGCCTGTCCTGTGTCTGGGAGCTGTGACTGTCACTGAGCGTGTCAGAAAGAAGATGTCTCTCCTGCTAGAGCCACAGTATGATATGGTTCTTTTTTGAGAAGAGTGCTTCTCTGTGGGAACCAGGATTGTCACTGAACTGTGAAGGAAGAAGCAAAATGCTAAGGCAAAGCACCCCACAGGTAAGAACAATGTTTGTGAAAACCAAGAGTGGAATTTGCTTCTGGGGAGTAGCCTCTCTTTTTTTTAATGACATCTGCTGTAGCCTGTTTTTAAGGTATCTGGTTCTGTGTGCTGCTAACACACTTGATGGACCTACACGGTATTTTAAAATGTAAGTCATAAAGATCTTGAGCCGTTTTAGCAGCAGCTTAGGTCTTACAGAAATCTGTGTTTAAAGGCAGAACCTGAAAATATTTAGATAAGCAGACAAGTTATGCATAGATATAGTAGTCCCTTTCATAGTCCCTCTGAAGTACTACAGAAGTCTGAAGACATCTTTCACGACTTCAGCGTGAAGTTGAAAAACACTTGCTGAAGACTTAACAACATGCTGTGATCGTGATAAGTGAAGATGGTTTCTGTTTTAATACTGACAACTTGCTTCCTTTTCATGCTAGAACCAATAATGACCTCAAAGTGGTGTCAAGGGGAGAAGCAGCATCTTTTCGTGATGGGTGGGAGAGAAGCAGTGGGAAAGTACAGTCATGGGCAGTCCCATGCAGGGTGCTCCTCTGTGTAACTTGGCAGTGTCCTCCAAGGTTAATTCCACTGCACAGCTGCACTGCTTGGGGCGACAAGGATGCATTAAATGAAAAGGGATTTCCCTCTTTGGGAATCAAATTAGAGCAGTCCAGATCAGGCCAGTTCTTTTATCTGTTTCTCACCCCAACAGGAAGTTTAGACACAAGTCCCCAAAGGTCCTTTTCTGGTCACAAACATCTGGAAGGCACTGAACTGAAAGGAGTGTGGGGATAGTGCTAATAGCCTTACTGTTAACAGTTGAGAAGATAGAAACCAAGTGGCAGTCTCTTGTGAGAAAAATGAGGAGGCTAAACATACAGACACTAGAGATTGCTCAGAGTCATGGATTAATCCCAGGCATGAATAGCAGAATCATTCCTAGGGAGGAGACATGCCAACAGTAGCAGTAGTACATTCTGTAGCACATGGGAGGCCCTGAATCTTTGACCTCTGTGCAAAGACCTCAAAATAAGGAAGGAAAAGAAAGAGTACAGCTGAAACAAAACATATTTCTCTTGTAAAGTTTACTGTCTGAGCATGGGTCAGACACAATCTGTTCAAGAGAGTTCCTTGATTCAGTGTTATTGCATAGAGAAAGAACAAAAATAACTCCCTCGGAAGCTGAAAACGCAAAGGCTGGCTGCTTACTGGGTGGGATTTTCAGCACAGACCTAGTTCCTGATAAAAGTGAATGAATGTTGATCTGTAACTTGAGTGAAAGGGGTTGGTGGTCTCAGTCCAATCCTAATTAGATCAGAATTCACAGCATTAGAAAATGAGTAGTGACCAGTAGTACTGCTGTCAGTGGAGGTGTAACAGCTGATGGGGAATGAACTCCCCTGACGCAAAACTGAACTGCTTCTCTGTAAGTTAGGCCATGAGGCTCAGCTTCCAGGAGAAGTCTGTTTCCATCATACAAACAAAGGAGCTGTACAGCATTCCTCATACTGGCACATCAGTTCTTTATGTATGTTTGCTGGCATCAAGACTTGTAAGACTTTGTTCTTTTCCCTGTATCAGACCTATAAAACCCTCCAGGGACTAGCTATATTCACCACTAAATCCTATAGAACTGTCTGGTAGCTGATGTAGCAGAACCTCACTCCAGTAAGTGGCATAAAAAGTAGCAGTGATGAGGTACCTCCCTCGTTTTTTTCTGTGTGCACTAAAACCACCTTTTAAAATTGGTTCTGCTGAAGGTCACTTGAATATGGCCAGTGCTATAGAAACCTCTAATGCTTTTTGCAACAATAATGCCTTCATTGTCTATGCAGCTAAATTGCAATCAGTAGAAATCCAGATGTTTGTCTGAAAGGAAGACCATGTCGGAGCATTATTTACCTTAGAACTCACACCAGAGATGCTACCAACAGCAGCACATTTATCTCAGTTTTGGCATTAATCCCATGAAAGCAATGGACCAAATTCATCACTGATAAAACTCCATTGTTTTAGTGGAGTTACACAAGAAGAGACATTGCCCGGTAGAAAGATGGTGTTGCCCCTCTTATTGGAAAGGGTGGAAAAAGATTTTTGTCTCCTTTGATACCGACACAACTGGTCTTCTAATCTCAACTGGCACATGTGAACAATTATCAGCTTTTCAAAACCAGTACATACAAAACAAGACAATAATCATAAGGTTGCCAAGTGACATCCTTAGATCATTTCCACAGTCTTTTGTTGTCTTCTTTTTTTGGCCAGAATTCCTTTGGTCTCATTGATGTTGCTCTCCGTGCATCCCGTCATTTATTCTGCTCGACAGCCAGCGTCATATACTGAGAAATCCAGCAAAGAAAGGCAGAGGTCAGACTCGTGACATCTTTTGAGCTATGTATGTTTACGTAACCCAGCAGGGTTCATTTCCATCAAAGATGGAAATAGCATGTATCGCTGCTGCTGTGAGTTACGGTGGGAGCATGGTTGAAAGGGTTGGAAAGAACTGCTAAGGAGGCAGCTCTGTGCCGTGTCTGCAGGTCTCGTACTGTGCTTGTCTCGCTGGCTTCTTATGAGGGCCCGTTCTATTTGTGTATTGCTTGTTAGAAGCATATCTGCTAAATAAATGATGGTGGAAAGGAAGAGTGAAACCCTATAGCAACCCAGTGTGAAGACACTAGTACCTACCAGCGAGTGAATCTTTGTGGTAGCTCTTCAGTGATTGCAGCAACAGAGGGAAAGGAGGAAAAGCAATGAGAGCATGTTGGGCGCATGCTGGAAAACTCATGGACTGCTGGGCCTTGTATGTGTGTGGAAGAATTTTAGAAGCCTGTTCCTGCTTTTCTTCCCAGACTTGCAACTGTTTGATGCATAGCCATGGCAGAGGGACCTCAGTCTTTGCTTCCAGTTGAGAGTGATTGTCCTTTTCTTCTCCTAGCTCCCTGGTTAGTTTTTCTGAGCAAAGCATAGCCTCAGTTCTGCCCACAGGAGCTGGTGCTTGTCCCCTGGGAAAGTGTGGCTAAGGTGAACTTGCTGCTAGAGGCAGCAGCGTGATACTTCTCTTTTTCTTGACATTTCGTTGTTGGAACTTTCTGACCTTTTCTGTGCCTTTCTGGAGGAGACACTCTACAAGAGTTAATCATGAAGATTTTCTGGACTGTGATGTGCAGGAGGTCAGATTAACTGAGTTAATTGTTCCCCTGGTTTCCTAAGTTCAGATCTGGTAATAACTAGGTAGTTATCACTTGCTTCTGATCTGGCTAAGACCAGTGAGGTGACTCCTGATCTCAGTCCTGACTTCCATGCGCATGCTATGACACTTGCAGTTAAATACACGTGCTGGAAACAAAGGTGAAACTTTCATTTATGAAAGTGTTAGCAACCTGTTTTGTGAATGCTTGAAATGTGCTTTGAGACCCATGCGTAGAAGCTGCCAGATTTAAACATACCAAAAACCCCACAATGAATAACTCTAAAACATAGATACTTTTAATATTAATCATGTACTCCTCATGTTCTTATCAATAGTAACAAAGGTCTATGTATGCTACCATCGTGGAAAACCAACAACACCAGCAAAACTGGAAAATTGGACACAAACTCACCATTCATTCCCTGGACTTTGCTGTTCCTTCTCACGGCCCTAAACGGGAGAGGAAGCTGGAGATTTTCTTTAAGGACAAGTGCTCACAGGTAACTGAAATACTGCTGCTTTATTTATTTAGTTACTTAACTACTTAAGGTTTGCTGTCTGCACTCCTGATCTAGTCAGACTCCAGCAAATGAGGTAATGGTCTCTGTATGAAGTCAGTTCAGAATATGTTCACTCTACCAGAACCTCCCTTGCAGATAGTAAATCACTGTCCCGAACAGGTTGAAGACAGCTTGGTTAGATAACAGTTCTCTGCGTTAGATGGTAACTATCAGTCCCTACCACGATGAAGTCTGGCTGCTGAGTAAACATTCAGGGAAACATTTTTCTTGTCCTACAGACAAGAGACATTTTTCTTGTCCAATAGACAAGAGGCAAAGGGGAAGTCTGAAGAAAAACAGAAGCTAAGTTGCTCAGCCAACCATGCTCATCAAGTCTGTGGTGGAGCTTGGACCTGAATGCAGGTTACCTGACTTCCAGTAAAGTGTCTTAATGTATAGGTACAGTATCACTCTTACAGAGTATTTCTTCACTGTAGCAGACCTAGGAGACCTGAGTGCAGCTCTGGTTTAAGGTGACACAGGTAAATGGATGCGGTGGCCTCGCATAAGTGTGAAAGGTGGATCTATCAGGAGAAAGGCTTGAAATGAAACAGCTTTGACATGAACAGTAGATGACCAGGAAAGCAGGAAGTAGCCATTTCACATACAGAACAACTCTAGACTGGTCACTGGCATTAGCTGGACTGTTCTCACAGAATTTCACCTGGCCTGAGCGCCCTATTGCTCTTTTGTAAGCATTCTCATTCATTCCAAAGTGATTCTGAAAACTATAAAAACTTTTTTTTTTGGTGTAGAACTATATCTCTGAGCACACACAGTGGTCAGAAAGCTGATTAAGACAGTCTGAGCATCTTAGCCAGTTACACAGCCATAGCTGCTTTCCTGTGACTGGAATTAAGAATCCAGACGATGTGTTCAAGATTTATGGTTTCCACCGGGGTTTACGCTGCTGATGTTCGTGTGCTTCACGCAACATATTACATCCCATTATGAACTCTGTCAGGAGAAGAGAAAATAAAGCCGTTGTCTCCTGGAAAACCCTGCCTATGCAGTCACCCTTCAGTGGAAGACGTGAATGTGTAAATATTCCAGAACGTGATGTGTAGCTGGAGGCTATTGAGATTGGTTTTGGGGAAAGGAAAAGGGGCGTAGGGTGTGTCAGTAAAGGAAGGAGAAGATGTAATAAAGAAGTTGGAGGTTACTCACAAAACAGGCTTTGGCCTGTAACTGAAGATTCTGAACAGGCACAGGATGGTTCTTTTCCAGAAATCTTGACCCCTGGAGTCTCTTCTGCAGCAGGGTTATTCAGAGAGTGATTTTGTGAGGTCAGAGATTGATTCCAGGTTTTTGTCTTTCTTTGAGTACTTAAATGGGCAACAAAATGTACAGAGGGCTGCATTCATCCCTGTAATTACAATGCAGGGGTCCTTTGCTTACTGTATGCACCAGGGTGGATTTTGGTCTTGCTGTCCTGCTCCTTGTGGTGAGATACGCAGAATGTCATTCCTGCAATAGGACATGAGGAACGAAATGGAACGAAGCTACATCACAGGAAGTTCAGATTGGACATTAGGAAAAGATTCTTCACTGAGAGGGTGGTCGGTCACTGGAATAGGCTCCCCAGGGAAGTGGTCATGGCACCAAGCCTGTCAGAGTTCAAGGAGCGTCTGGCTGACGCTCTTAGTCATATGGTTTAGTTTTTGGCAGTCCTGCAAGGAGCAGGGAGGGAGTTGGACTCAATGATCCTTATGGGTCCCTTCCAACTTGGGATGTTTTATGATTCTCTGATTCTATGCTAAGAATGGCATCTTCAGTTAAACTCCACTCTTTAAATGCCCATTGTAGGTGTAGAGTACCCTCAGAAGTAATATCCAGATTAAATTCAGAGCAGGTATATTATAGGTGAGCTTCATGTAATAATGGATTTGTTGAAGTAAATATTTTTCGTCTTGGTGTCATGCAGTTTGTTTTTGTGAAGGGAACACTGGATGGGAAGTAGAACAAAAGCTTTCTTCCTGGTTTTACCACTGACTTGCTGTGTGTGACAATGGGCAAATCACTTCCATTTTCTCTAGCTAATGACTTTTGAAGTCATAAATCTCCTAGGGACTCCTCTGCCACTGAGGAGTCCTCCCCTGAGTTAGTGTCCCAAGCACTACTGAAATATAAAGCTGAATTAATGAGGTAAACCTGTTCTTCTTTCTCCGTGCTAAACTGTAAACAAAACTATGTCTTTTTTTATGGCAATTTGATCATGATTTGTGATTTTGGAATATATTATTTCCTTTTGGTTAAGAATGTGAAATCCTAGTGTTTTACAACATCTGCTGTTGTCACCCCTACCGTTGTCTCATTGACCACCAGTATATTTGCAAGACTGTTTGGTACAGTTTCTCAAAGTCCCAGTGGACTGCTTTGTGTGGCCTCACTCCCACTGGTGTTCTGAAAGCACAGTGGAGGGAGCTTTGGGCATAGAAGCTCCCAATCACTGGATGTATGTGTGTAGGTAAGCAGCAATTCATTCCCTTTCTTGCAAGGGTAGAGGACTAAAACTGGCCAAATTCTCCTCGTCTGACTCTGTTGTCCAGGCAAAGAAGATGAAACTGAATGATATGCCCATCCCTTGCCACCATGGAGTTTTTTCTATATCTCTCAGGCTTTGTCATTATGGGATGGGTCACTGTGATTGCATGGGAAATAGGGTAAGTGAGGGGATAGATGCTTCCTGCTGTACAGTGCTCTCCAACAAAGGCACAGAGTTTTACCTGAAGAGTGTATGCACTTAGAAATGCATTGGCTCTAAGTAGAGCTGAGCGAAGTTGGAGATTGGAAACATTAAAATACCACAGCGAAGGCTGCTCTTGCAGTATTTATGATCAGAGTGAAAGCAGAATGTACCAGAAAGCTTCTGTTGGTGTCTCTTAACTCTTCTCACAAGGTTTCCCATCCTTCATCCTCGAGAGCCTGGGATAATTTGGATAGACTTCAACTACACACCCAAACTTTGTGTGATTATCTGTACTGAACATCTGACCTCTTCTGAGGTTTGGACATCTTTGGGCAAATAGAATCCAGCAGAGATAAAATCAGACTTTATTTTTCATGCCTGAACTTCAAAAGTCCCTGTTTTGGTTTAATGAAGCTGTGGCATGCTCGTGGGTTTTTGTGTGCCTCTGTATCTCTTAGCATGGCCAAATCTCTTGCTAAGAATAGTGCTTACTGCCAATGTGCTGCCCATTATTTGTTCACAGATCCATCACAGACCCTGTTTTCTATTTAGACAGAAATGTTCTCCTTGCTTGTATTTCCTGGATACCTTATGGGACTGAATTTTAGCCCATGGTGGTGTTTGCAAACTAGTGATTCAGACCTTCTTTTCAGTTGCTTGTCCATTTGTATTTGTGCTGTGGAGTTTATTACCTCTCACAAGAAAAGCCATTCCTCAGATGCTGTATTATAATTCCAAAGATTATAATTCCGAAGGCCTCAATTAAGCTGTGAGAAATTACACTAGCTGAGGATTTAGATACTCAATGGTTGGTTTTTATTCCTCAATTTAAATTGAATAAGTGAAACAGTTAAAGGAGAGTGATAAATGACCATTAGTGAGTAGTGAGAAATTGCTATTATGATTCTTTCAGATCCCTTGTTTGTCATGCCAAAGGTCCTAAAACTTTTCTGGATATTCTTATAAATCATCTCAATATTTGCAAAATGTAATTGTTTCTTGAATTACACCAAAGCAAACTCACTGGGATTGATGGGCCTTTGACCTACAAATTGCATAGCTATTTATACCGGAGCAAAGTGGAGGTGAAATTGGACCGTCTTGATCTGGCAACATTTTTGCCTCCACTTTGAACTGATTTTATTGGAGGGAAATGACCAGACAAGATATTGTACGTTACATGTGATTGAGTGACCCCTTGCCTCTGCCTGTGTCTGTCTGCTTTTGTAGTAATGCAAACAGTTCAAAAGTCTCTGTACTCTGAGAGAAGCTAAGCAGATGTGGGGAAGAAAGAAACCGCTATGTCTGGGACATAGTTTTCTACTTGCTTACACCATTGTAACTCCACCGAACCACATGGAGTTATTCCGGAGCAAACGGGGTGTGAGATCAGCATCCTTTCTGCGGGTTCAAATGCTTACAGATCCCCTCACTACTGAAAGTGCATTGTATAAACAAATCATGGACAGGACACGTGGCAGAGAGGAGGCGGAGGGAGAAAACAGACTAGACTGACAGACAGGGGTCCATAGACAGCCAGACAACAATTATAAATAGCACCCTTTTGAGGTCTGTTTGATGTGTTGCCCAAGGCCAGGTGGAAAATCTTTCCGTTGCTGCCTCTTCAACTAATCGCTTTCCCCTCATTTTTCAATAAAGATTCCAAGTTTGGTCACTTCTTTGGCACATTTGTTTCCCATTAGAATACTTTGTGCTATTTCACTGTGTTATGCTAGATAATTGCTCTAATAACAAACCAAGGAAAAGCTTTTGAACATTTTAGGAAGTAATTTTTTCCCTTATGAAAATTCAGCAAACACTGACGGAGATCTGGGGAATAGCTAAGGAAAGTCAAAGAAAGAGAGTGAGAGAAAGGGAAAAAGGACTGTATTGACTTTTATGATGGTATTTCTGCACTTACATGTAAACCACATGCCAAAAATTTAATTGCAATCCAACTGAATATTTATATAGCACTTTATCATTTTCAAAGCTTTTTCATGAGTATTGTTTAAGTGAACCTCACAATATCCTGTGATTAGGGACACAAGGTTATTGTCCTTCTACTGCTGCTGGAGAAGTTGAGACAAAGTCTTGTTTGAATGGCAAAATGGTTGCAAAGCAAAGATACGAATTCAAGAGGTCCTCACATTGCTAAACTTCACCACTCTCCATGTATTACAGGCAAGATTGTTTGAAGTGCCTCAGTAATTGTCTAACTTTGCTTCCGCTCAGGGCAGAGTGAGTTTTAGCAGAGTAGTGCAGGAGAAAACAATTACAACATGTTTAGTACTTTCAATAAACTCCCCCTCTGTGTTTGCATACTGCCAAGATGCCTTTAAGAATTTAGTGTGGTCAAGGGGATAGGGAGATAAATAATATCAACCGAGGAAAGGAGGCTTCAGGCTGATTTACTGAAGCCTCTTAGCTAAATTCTTTCCACTCATAATGCGAAAGAGGTGGAGCTTTTTGTCTGCAATGTCTGTACATTTCCCATCTTACAGAAAAAGCTCCAAGTGCACTCAGTGCTTTAAATTAATTCTGGGATAGAGGTGTCTGAGGTAAGAGACAAATGTTGACGAGGGCGCAGGACACAAGATGTCTCTGCCTGGCCTGCCATTAGGTGTTGGGTGTGTTTGTGTGCACTTTCTCCTATCACTTGGAGCTTCAGTTCCCCTGTTTCACAAAGGAGGAATGATGGCACTTACCTCCTTTGCAGAGTGCTTTTAAATCTAGTCTTAAAAAACACTATATAAGACCTAGATTCAGAGCTCTTGGCTCCTCCCAGAGCTAGCCTCTGCTCTTGTCTTAAAGCAGGATTTTCACTTATTTGTCTTCCTTTTTTCAAACCATCTTGATATTTGTGGTAGGAGGGGAAAGGAAATAAGAAAATAATCTTCTGCCAAATTTTACTTAACTTGACCTCTGTATTTGCTGCAGATAGCCCAGCTCAGATACCTCCTCTGTTGTGGTCCATACTGGTTGCATAGCCTTAGGTGTGGCCTGTCTACATGCTGGATTTCCCTGTGAGCCGTGGTGGAGTCATCCTTCTACTGAGCCAATCCTGCTGAATCCCAAATACCAGCACACCTATTGCTTCTGGTGATCACATCACCACTGCTTTCCCCAGGGCTTTGTTGATGTCTGGTTTTGCTTTGCCTCTCTGTGTTGGCATTGAGTTTTCCTTTGTACATCAGGAAAACTATGATATGGTTGCCATCACGGAAACATGGTGGGATGACTTGCACAACTGGAGTGCGGCGATGGATGGCTATAAACTCTTCAGGAGGGATAGGCGAGGCAGGAGAGGTGGTGGGGTAGCCCTATACATTAGGGAGTGTCTGGATAGTTTAGAGCTTGATGATGGTGACGACAGGGTGGAGTGTCTATGGGTAGGAATCAGGGGGAAGGCCAACAAGGCAGATATTGTGGCGGGAGTCTGTTACAGACCATCCAACCAGGATGAGGAGACTGAAGAACTATTCTTTAAGCAGCTGGGAGGAGCATCACAATCGCTAGCCCTTGTTCTTGTGGGAAACTTCAACCTACCAGATGTCTGCTGGAAATACAATACAGCAGAGAAGAAACAGTCGAGGAGGTTCCTGGAGCGTGTGGCAGATAACTTCCTGACCCAGCTGGTGAGTGAGCCAACTAGGGAAGGTGCCCCGCTGGACCTCTTGTTCACGAACAGAGAAGGACTTGTGAGCCATGTGATGGTTGGAGGCCGTCTCGGGCAGAGTGATCACGAAATGATAGTTTTTGATACATGGAGAAGCAGCAAGGGGGATCAGCAAAACTGCCACCTTAGACTTCCGGAGGGCAGACTTCGGCCTGTTTAGGAGACTGGTCGACGGAATCCCCTGGGAGGCAGCCCTAAAGGGCAAAGGAGTCCAGGAAGGCTGGAAATTCTTTAAGGAGGAAGTCCTAAAGGCACAAGAGCAGGCTGTCCCCAGGTGCCGAAAGACGAGCCGGCGGGGAAGAAGACCGGCTTGGCTGAATAGAGAGCTCTGGCTAGAACTCAGGAAAAAGAGGAGAGTCTATGACCTCTGGAAGAAGGGGCAGGTAAGTCAAGAGGACTACAAAGGTGTAGCAAGACTGTGCAGGGAGAAAATTAGAAGGGCCAAAGCTGAGCTAGAGCTCAATCTGGCTGCTGCTGTACAAGACAACAAAAAATACTTCTTCAAATACATTAGCAGCAAAAGGAGAGCTAAGGAGAATCTCCAGCCCCTAGTAGACAGGGGAGGGAACACAGTGACCAAGGATGAGGCAAAGGCTGAGGCACTTAATGCCTTCTTTGCCTCAGTCTTTAATAGTAGGGCCAATTGTTCTCTGGGTACCCAGCCCCCTGAGTTGGAAGATAGGGACAGGGAGCAGAATGGAGCCCCCATAATCCAGACGGAAATGGTTAGTGACCTGCTGCACCACTTAGACACTCACAAGTCTATGAGGCCTGATGAGATCCACCCGAGAGTACTGAAGGAACTGGCAGAAGTGCTCACCAAGCCCCTTTCCATCATTTACCAGCAGTCCTGGCTAACTGGGGAGGTCCCAGCTGACTGGAGGTTAGCAAATGTGACACCCATCCACAAGAAGGGCCAGAAGGAGGACCCGGGGAACTACAGGCCTGTCAGCCTGACCTCGGTACCGGGGAAGCTGATGGAGCAGATCATCCTGAGTGCCATCACACGGAATGTAGAGGATAACCAAGGGATCAAGCCCAGCCAGCATGGGTTCAGGAAAGGCAAGTCCTGCTTGACCAACCTGATCTCCTTCTATGACAAGGTGACCTGCCTAGTGGATGAGGGAAAGGCTGTGGATGTTGTCTATCTAGACTTCAGTAAAGCCTTTGACACGGTTTCCCATAGCATTGTCCTGGAGAAACTGGCTGCTCATGGCTTGGATGGGTGTACCCTTCGCTGGGTAAAGAACTGGCTGGATGGCCGAGCCCAAAGAGTGGTGGTGAATGGAGTTTACTCCAGTTGGTGGCCGGTCACAAGGGGTGTCTCCCAGGGCTCGGTACTGGGGCCAGTTCTGTTTAATATCTTTATCAACGATCTGGACGAAGGGATCGAGGGCACCCTCAGTAAGTTTGCAGATGACACCAAGTTGTGTGGGAGTGTTGATCTGCTGGAGGGGAGGAAGGCTCTGCAGAGGGACCTGGACAGGCTGGATCGATGGGCTGAGGTCAGTTGTATGGGGTTCAACAAGGCTCAGTGCAAGGTCTTGCACTTGGGCCACAACAACCCCATGCAACGTTACAGGCTTGGGGAAGAGTGGCTGGAAAGGTGCCCAGCAGAGAAGGACCTGGAGGTGTTGGTTGACAGCCGGCTGAACATGAGCCAGCAGTGTGCCCAGGTGGCCAAGAAAGCCAATGGCATCCTGGCTTGTATCAGAAATAGTGTGGCCAGCAGGACTAGGGCAGTGATCGTCCCCCTGTACTCGGCACTGGTGAGGCCGCACCTCGAATGCTGTGTTCAGTTTTGGGCCCCTCACTACAAGAGAGACATTGAGGGGCTGGAGCGTGTCCAGAGAAGGGCAACGGAGCTGGTGAAGGGTCTGGAGCACAAGGCTGATGGGGAGCGGCTGAGGGAACTGGGGTTGTTCAGCCTGGAGAAAAGGAGGCTGAGGGGAGACCTTATCGCTCTCTACAACTGCCTGAGAGGAGGTTGTAGAGAGGTGGGGATCAGTCTCTTCTCCCGGGGTAACAAGTGATAGGATGAGAGGAAATGGCCTCAAGTTGCGCCAGGGGAGGTTTAGACTGGATATTAGGAAATTTTACTTCACTGAAAGGGTTGTCAAGCATTGGACCAGGCTGCCCAGGGAAGTGGTTGAGTCGCCATCCCTGGAGGTATTTAAAAGCCGTTTGGATGAGGTGTAGTGGTGGGCTTGGTAGTGTTAGGTTTATGGTTGGACTCGATGATCTTAAAGGTCTTTTCCAACCTGTACGATTCTGTGATTCTGTGATTAGTACAGCAGCTGCTAGATTACGCAGACTTGATCCTGGTCTGGTAGAAGGAAGGGGCAGAGGTAATAAAAGTCATGTGTGTGTCTCCCCCTTTCTTCCCCTCCTTTCTGGGAAGCTGTTTGGATGTTGCAGGATACATGGTAGGAGATGCACATGCTGAATCCATGGGTAAAAGGGACACTGCAGGCTTTGAGCCACTTTTCTCTTCTGCAAATTCCTCACTGTGCAACCTCTGCCTGAGCAGCTGACAATCCTTTCATGACAGCCCCAGAGAGTTAATGAACTAAAAGGGCTATGGGTTATCTCTTCCCAGAGATTGGGGAGCATGAATTAAACGGTCTTTTGGAAGATGGGAAATAATTATTCTTCTGCTTCAAAGCCATGTCCAATTGAATGATGTCGCCGGCACGAATCAGCAATCACAATCACTGATGAAGACCCATTAAACAGATTGGGCTGAGTAATGCACAGGAAAAAAATGTCAGGAGCATCTTTAATTCTGAGTCTCTCAACCCTACAATGATCTTATTTTCTTTTTTTCTTTTCTTTTTTTATTTTTACAGAAACTCTTTAAGTGCCTAGAGCTTTCCCATCCCAGCACTTTTCCACTAAAGCTGGAAATAGCTAGGAATGTATTTCTGCACCATGCCTGATGGAAAGGCAAGGACTTGAGTAGCTAAGTTTCCTGGGTATTGTCTGGGATATCTGAAGGGTATTATTTAGGATATGTGAAGTAAAGAAACCTCTTGGGAAAAGGCTTGGGCAAGAACAGTTGGGAGTTCCTCTGCTCCCAGCTCTGGTATATTGTTCTGTATGGCACTTTCTTTTGGCAGAGGCTGGGGAAGGAGCAAGCTTCCCCAGGGCCAACACTTTTGTACACTTCAAGAGAAGGGTGAGTGTTGAGTGATCCTTACTGAGAGAAAGACACATTCTTCTGTAGTTTAACTATTGCAGAAGTGACATAATGAAGTCAAACATTAGGGCATGATCATTAGGGGAATTCATTAGAAACGCTTGGCTGTACAATGAATTCAGTTGGAAGTTATGAACTATAACTCTTCAGTGTTATTGGAGGGAGGCAAATCTTATTACAGTGTTTTGCTTTTTCACCGTATGAGCTGTAACTTCAGGGAAGTTGTACCAAAGGTAAACTTTGCCATTTTGCGCACGTGCCAGAGAAACAGTTCAATAGGTTGGGCAACAGGTTAATCAACGGGGTAGAGTCCAGCATCTCCTCCAGAGGACAGTAAGTTACACAAATGGTAGAAGGAGACTGAGAAAGACCTATATTTAGGAATAAAGGAGTTGTCACTTGTGATCAGACCCAGGGTCTACCTAGTCCACTAGTGTGGCTCTGACTAACTAGTTGTTGTATTATTTGCCTCTCTGTTACACCTCATCTTAATCCCTAATAGGTCAAACCTGTTATATCGCAACATTCACAAAACAGATACAGGAAGGGGCAGTGGCACAGGTGTTTTGCAGAGATGTAGCGAAAGACAAATGGTGTCTTAGGGCTGTACTAAATAACAGTCCTGGACTATTTTTGAGGATGATGCTCTGGGGTTATGTGAAGATGCTGAGAAGGGAGTGGTAGCAGCCCAGTCTGGAGCAACATCAGACTCTGATTCCCTCAGCACTTAGCTGGGTTTCAGCTGTCCAGATTTGGACAGCAACAGTGTAGGTGTCTTCATCTGGGCTGACTTCACTGGCAATGGTGAAAAAGACATTTCTGAGGCAATTTATCTTAAAGGAGCCATCTAAAACAGGTCAGGTGACGTATGGTCTGGAAATGCCAGTTTCTTTCCATTTATGATAAAATGGAGTGGAGTTTACTGGCTCAGTTGTAGCAATCCAACAGCAGGTGGAAGACATCTGACCTCTAATCTCAGAACAGTGTTTCAGTTTTCATTTTCCTTCCCTCCCCACAGATACCCGCAGATTTCCAGCTGTCACAGATCTGAAAAAAAGTTTGAAAATACGGCCTGAGTGGCATTTGCCTGATTCTGCAGCCTGAAACAAAAGCTTCAACAAATGCAAACTGTTCCCCTCCCATTAAAGATAACAGAGATGTGTACATGGAAGGACCATGTAGGTTCTCCCTGGAACCTGGTTTTGCTTTATTTCAGCCTAGGAAGCAGGAGCAGTGAGGGGGATCTCCACATAGACTGATCAAACAGCATGTCCTTAATACCAATAGTATATTGTCTGCGTACAGCATGTATAGCAGTGTCATTTGTGTAAAAGCTAGTAAGTAGTTCACTCAGCTGAAAGCTAGGGAGGGTTTACCCGAGTCTGGTAGTGCGTCTGTTACTTTTCTGTTCATGGGCAGATGCATGTGTTGCTCTATGTCCTGGGTGTTAATGAATTATGATTTGAAGCCTATTAGCCAGAATTTATTTAATCAGGAAACAAAATCCACTGATGACCCTCGTATCTGTGGATCAGCCTTTCAGATATCCTACTCAGTGCAGTTTCTAAAGCACTGCAGGGCAGGCTCAGCAGCAGATGCAATATAGCATCTTGCAATATAGCAAGAAAGGGCTTCACAACAGAAATGTTTATAACCTCTGAATAAAAAATATCAGGAGAGCACAGAAATCATTTGGGGACTCTTAGTCTGCATTGGCATACTCTGGTGCTGTTGATTGATATACCTGTTGGGTCAAAGCTCCATTCTCCTCTACTGGATTTGATACATATTGGCAGTCCTGGTGTGCTCTACCCGGATGTGGGTACGTTCCAGCTCAATAGCAAAGGCATTTGTACAAGCAGGATGGCAAACAATGCCTGCTTGTTTTGACTGTAGGTTGTTAAAATGCTACTTTGGAGGTTGTGTCATGATGTTGGAATGTGATTCAGTATGAAAGACACAGAAGTGTTTTAAAGGAGTATCATGCAGGTCCCTGCTCAGCTGCACAAGGATATGAGTGAAAGGCTGCAGGGCATTGTGCTCATATTCCATGTGCACGCTGCAGAAACGCAGTTCTCTTAACCTCTCTTTGTAGGTTTTGTTTTCTAAAGTTCTTTAGCATTTCTTTTGCTCTCTTGTGGGATTTATCCACTGTTCTCTACCTTTGCCTTGGAAAGCAGTATCTGAAAACTACATGCTGCAGTTAGCTGAGAATTTACCTGTGCCAGAAAGACATCATTCCATGACCTCCATTGAGTACGATGCTCCTGGTAATATGCTGTGAGATTGGTCTTACTGTAATAATCAGACAAAAGCCAGAGGGTTAGAGTGGGGAAAAAGTAAATTCCCTGCAGAAAGGTCTCTTGAGGGCAGTTAAATCCAAAGGAACCTCTTCTGCCTCTGAAAACTGAAATTACAATTATTGAAGGTTGGAAGAGCATTCTGCAGTAGAAACATTGCATGCTTGTCCTGTCTTTTAAGGCTTTCCTAGACATTGACTGTCACTGTTCGGTACAGGACACTGGGCTGAACTGTGGCCTCCCCAGAAATGACTATTCATATGACTTGAGAAATAAAGGAGACAGAGACACTAAGGAACAAGTGCCTTGTTCCGCTGCTGGTATGCTGGGCAGCAGCTTTGTCTTGTGGCCTTCCTACAAAGAGGAACAATTGAGGTTTTGGACAAATTTGTCCACCACTCATACTGGGCAGCTGTGTGTAGCTGGGCTAACATTCAGGGAGGTTAATAGGATGCATTCATGAGTATGGTTGGATGGGCAATTTGGAGACACTGGAAAATTGTCTTGTGCCAGACTGGAGTGAAAATCCTGAAAAATGTCATACGCTGACAGATTAAACAGAAAAAATGTTAAGTTTTGCTCGGTTGAAATGTTTTGTTTTGTCATCTCTATGAAAAGCTGAGAAAAAGAAAAAATCAAAATGAAACATTTAAAAATGTTATTAAACTGCACAGAAAGCTCTTTTGAACAAAAAGCAAATGTCTTTGGTGACTGGGCAAGCAGCATGGTTTGATTATTTTGGATTTTTTTTCCCCCAATCTTTTTTTTTTTTTCCCTTCCCCTTGGGTCTGGAAATTTAGTGACACCAAGCCATTCCTAGAAAAAAGGTTTTGGTTTGGATTAATCCAACTTTTTCAACAACAACATATTTTGTGAGAATATTCCCTGCTGCTTCTGCTCATCAATAAAGTTGATGAGTTTAACCAGTCTCCTGGCTGGCTAGGGAAAAAAAGATCCCCCAGTTAGAGAAGTGGATAAATAACTTGGCACAAAGTCCTTCTCTGTTGACTCAGTTTACTTTGTGGACCCGGGCACGATTGTCATAATAAATTAAAGCATGAACATTCCCATTTGTCACTTCACCACTTCCTTTTGCTGCCTTCCAACATGTGGAAAAACCATTACTTTTAACACAGAGAGAAAAGACCAGATGAAGGGAGCAGAATAATGCTAGAATTAAGGGGAGAAAGGAGAAAGCAGAAGACTTGCAGGGTGGAGTGAAGGCATCACTGAAGCAGACACAGCACCAGCTGCATATTTACGGGGGCATAGTCATATTAAAGTCATGGGAGTTTATCATCTCTCTCTGGATTAAAAAAGGAGACGATGGTTCTTCTGGGAGTCACTAATAACCGCCCTCCAGATTCTTAGAGTGGCCCAAAATCTAAGAGTAGAGAAAGACTCCTCTCAGTCACGCCCTGTCCCAGTATTTTAATTAGTTATGTACTAACTGTTCACATGTAAGATGTTCCTTGCTGTCTCTTCAGTTCTGCACAGTTTCTCTTCATTGCTCCTTGCCATCATCTGTGGTAATTTCCTAAAGCTATAGGAGGATGTGCTCAGATCAGGCCCCTTGTTGACAAGGTGTGAACAGATTAATGGCCATCCCATGCCACCTGGCTTCACAGGAATAGACTCAGCCCAAGCGGGCTTTCCGGGAATCCCCCACCGAACTTGAGCCCCTGCAGAAACAGAGGTTTTCAGCTTGGAATAAGAGCAGAGGTCAAACTCAGAAATAGAGAAGGGGGTGTGTGTGTATGTGTGCGTGGTGGGAAGCTCAGAAGAATGTAAGTTTGGGATTTGAAAGCATCACACTCCTGAATTATGGTTATTTATTGTTATGATAGTGCCTAGAGGCCCCAGCCTCATTGTGCTAAGGAGTCCGCAGACATATAATGAAGAGACAGTCCCTGTCTTGAAGATGAATGAGGAAAACCTCCCTAAAGGGGGCTGGGAACAGGTGTGGCATATATCCATCAAGCTGATGGAGCGTGTTTACGAGGTGTGTATGTAAGCGTATGCAAGTGTAAGAGACAGCAAGAGGAGAAAGTTGGATGTCAATTTTCATCTCCCTGGCTCTAAAGAAGGGGTTTTACTTTTTTATTTTTTTAATTATTTTTATTCTCACCTTTCTTCTCCGGTAATGATTATCCACAGGTAAGATAAGAATTAACAAAAAAGTTTTAGTGATTTTGTTAAAAGTCTGGATGCTGAAAGACGTGATTCAATAATTCACTCTGTATCTTTAAGCAAGTCACTTCTGCTTAGACTCTTTTTAAAGGTAATTTGGTACCTAGCCCCCATAATATTTCTTTAAAGATCTAGCTTTTTTTATCTTTTAGTGCTTCAGTTTTACTAAGTCTAAGCGAATAAGAAAGCAAATGAATAAAGAAATAAGTTTTTGCATGAGCAGCAGATTTAATGAAGCCTGGTTTCCCCATGGACTTGTATCTTGTGTCTTACAGCTCAGATGTCTCATGACATCTCTGTCCTTGCTGTGTCCCCCACCACGCTGGTGCTGGGCAAGGCATAAAACGTATTGTTTGGAGCTTTTGGGTAGGGACCCACTGCTGCTGCTCATGACAGGGAAGCTGCTGATTTTTTACTGCCTTTCCTTCATTTGGGAAACTCATTTGAAATCTCTGCCCCTCTGTCAGATCTTTCCAAGATTGGACCATGGGCCCAAAAGTTATGTGATCAGGAAGGAAATCAACAAATGTATTGGCAACACAATCACAGAAAACGTGATTTTTGGGGGGGAGTCAGGCTAGCAATGGTGATCACTTACTTAATAGCAACCTTCTGGAAACCTAGGGGTAAAAAGTGCTAAATATTGAGGATGTTGTGCTTCTTAAGGGTTAATGAAATAACTGCTCTGAAGCTCATAAAACAAAGGGGAACAGAGCATTCTGCATGTCAGTGGGACATGGTAGTTCTTGAGTACTTTAGGGAGAAAAAGGAGGAAGAGAGAGATGTATAATTTTTTTTCTTTTAGTTCTTAGAATAATCACCAACAAGAAGGAACTTAGCTATTCTTAGTTGCATCTAGGGGCTATGCATAATCTTTCCTGCTGAATTATGGAATATGATAGCTTTTATTAAATCCATTACAATTACAGCCTCTCTGCTGCACAGGTTTAGAATATGGAATAAGTAGGGTGCATAATTTCAAATAAATATTTAAGATTTTGATGCGTGATACAGTTTTAGACTCTTAGGAGATAGAATTATATTTAGTTAGGGCTGTTTTCTGTTAATTCGTACAAACTTTCCTATCCAGCTACTTCGTAGTGCTGGATACTTTTTTAAAAAAATCTTCATACTAGGGAAAAGATCATGGCTGCTGCAGTTTTGCCCAAGATTTTGTCTGTATCGGTGACTTAGGTCTTGTCTAAAGTAGCTGGGTATATAATGTCAGAAAAAATTTTTTTGAAAGTTGGAACTAATGTTAGGATGCATGCACTGGAAAAAATATTAATAAAAATTTTTTCAAGAAATTAGGAAATACAAAACTTGGACAAATTCTGTTGAACAAAGAAGTAGCAAGAGTATGTTATTCCAGAATTTGGATTGTGTCTCTTTGCAGGGGGCACAGGAGTAATAGGAGAATGGGAGATTTGAACGTGGCTGTTGCCCTGCATCTCCAGCTAGCAGCTGCTGTCGGGTTCTTCCATGCTCGTGGACTTCCTCCTCTGCGGTGCTGCCAGCAGCAGTCATCTAGATGAGTGTGCGAGGGGTGCCTGAACACGGGCAAGTGGAAGCTCCTTTCCTTGGCCTTGCTGCATGCTTGCCTGGGCAGATATTGTCTACAGCCATGTAAGAGAGAAGATGCCCCCTAAGCAGCACTGGTCTGAGCCTGTCCATGTGGTGCTAAGAATTTTTTGCTGGTAGCCTTGGCTGTTCAAGCTGACAGCTCTTTGCTGGCTACTCAACAGCTCCCAAGTAATCTAGTTTCAGTCTCTTACTGAAACCTATTCACTGAAGAAAAAATGTGGGAGTGCCATTGGCATGGGAGATTACAAGCATGCTGCTCCTAGCCTTGTGGTAGTTGCTTCACAAAACCCACTAGTAGTAGGAATACCTGATCCTCAAAGTGGCAGGGACAACAGGGACAGTGTCAGAAACTGCCAGAGGAAACAGGCAGGGACAGTTCACTGTTTGCCTTGCAGGTTGTCCAGATAATTGACACTGGAGCTCTTGAAGAGCAGCTACCCCATTGCCTCTTTGTGAAGCAAGGATGGAAATTTCTGAGCATGAGAGCAAGAGGGAAACTCCCCTCTGTATGATTCTGTCTTCTTCCTTTGTCTTCCCCACACCTGCTCCCTTTCCTCTTCCATTCTCCCCACCCACCCTTCAAGAAGATGCTCTAGGTGTTGGCTTTGACTTGGCTGCCAATACTCTGCGGAGATGTGTTAATGATGACTGGCATGTTTTAAAAGCACTGTTTCAACACCTTGCTGTCACCACACCTCATACTTCAGCAGCTCAGCACATGTTCCAAGGTGTTTAAAGAGCTTCCCGTGCAGCCCTTTTCCAGGCAGTAACCTCTTGCCAGGAGCAGTAGCAGCTCCTGACCGCACTTTTCTGGCTGCAACCTTGTTAGTATTTGCCTACGACATGTAAATGAGCAGCACGGTCGTTAGCTAGCGAAATGTGTAATGTTTTCCATTGTGTGGAAGGCTCGGAGCTGACAAGACCGGAGCCTGTGTTCCAAAGTCTAAAGCAGTTGGCAGGTTTCTCAGTACCAGTTTTTTATGCCCCCAAGTGGGTTATGGAGCGGAAAAGGGGGTGGAGAGGAAAGGAGAGGGAGGAATGTGTGTGGATGTATGGTGGGGGGAGAGTTAGCGGGAGAGAAGGGCCATTTGCAAGCCACCAGCTTTGAATGTAACTCGCATGGGCCTTGTGGTGGTGCTGAAGGGCGTGTTGTACTCGTTTGATTGACTCTAGGCTTAATGCTGCTTGCCACTTACCAGCACTTGTCTTTGCTCATTAGCAGGGGGATTGTGGGCAAATATTTAGATATTCAAGAGAGGAAATGTTAATCTTTGCAGTGTTCACTGACTATTTACATGAGGCAGCAGGCAGTTTTGCTCTGTGTTTGACCTAGACTTACAGTGCTGAGGAAACGCTTGAGTCTTGGGATGAATTTATAGTCTAGCGCCTGCCTACTATTGGGGTTCAAGTCACACGGTGAAATTCAGACCTTTTCAGAAAAGGCAGTGCAATCAGTCTACACAAGCCCTACTAAATATAAGTGGTGCAGAAGCTTTGATCTGGTCAGTTTTAGGTACAGAGAAGTGCAACCCACATGAAGTTAGAATGATACTGGCTGAGTTGTAGACCCTCTGCTCTGTAGGTAGGAGACGGCCTCGCAGTAGAGGTTGAAGACAATGATGACTAATGATTGCTGGTACTTTGGGTATTCAAGGTGCTCCTTTCAATAGAAGATGAGAAAAATACAGACATTCTCTTGAGGTTTGGACAGGCAGATCTCCCAAATAAAGGTATGAATTAGGAAATTGCTACGTTTGGAGATGAACATGGTAGTCATGCTGGTCTCCTGATGTCTCTCTTATTGATCTGGTGGATGATGGATAGACTAGCTATCTCCTTGGAGTATGAAATGGACTCAGGTGGGGTTAGTCTGCACTGACAGACTTGAAGCAGGTAATGAGAAGTGTCTTGCATCACATGTTATTACCCAGAACTTTTCGCCGAATTTACTTAATTTGGGTTTATGTCCCTTTTCATTGCTACCTTCTAGAATTATTCTAGACAACAAACATGGAAGCAGCAAAATCTAATTTGAGAATGTTGCAACTTTGTAGGAAATTAATATTGAATTAGCAGTTCCCGATATCTGTACTTGAATCTTGATTATTTTGTGTCAGAATCAGATCAGGAATGTTCTGTGTAGGATGTACATCCTATTTGAATTTTGGGTATTTAATATCTACAATAGTTCCTCAGAGAAAAGCTCTAGACTAGGAATTACTTATGGGGATAATATCACTGGATAAGGTTAAAAGACAAATGTATCTGTATACATCATGACAGATGAAGGGCCAAGAGGAGTAAATCTGGCGGCTGCTTATTTAATCTATGTTTTAAGGGACTGTAACCTAAAATGAACATGGTACTAGCTTTAACAAGGTAAAGGAGTAGTAAGTTCAAGCCAGATCCTTCCAGGTGCTGAGCATCTCCCCTGACCCAACTGAATTTCTGTGGATCAGAACCTCTATGTTTAAGGCAATTCAGTTAACCCGAAATTATTCTCATTTAATTTGATTAATGTACTGGAAAATTATTTACTTATTCCTAAATACAGTCACTGGCTACATCCTGACAGGGTGAAGCAAAAACATTTTTGTGGATTTTATTATTGATGGAGTTCCTAAACACAGTTTCTTTATGTTTTCTGTCTCTCGTATTCCAGTAGCTGCTAGTCAATTAAATATTTCTCCAGTAAATTTGAGGCTTAGAGAATCACTTGAGAGTTGTAGAACTCCTTTTAGTGGGAATTAGAAGCCAGTTACT
The DNA here is from genome assembly GCF_034638445.1 of Ciconia boyciana. NCBI lineage: Eukaryota > Metazoa > Chordata > Aves > Ciconiiformes > Ciconiidae > Ciconia > Ciconia boyciana. The sequence continues at coordinate 2,937,652 of NC_132948.1, forward strand.
GTAGATTTAGGCACATCTGACAGTTCCACCCCATGTGCTGTTCCTGCGTTTGTGGCTGTGCCCTCTTACCTGGGATCTTTTCCTGTTTTTCCTTTGGTATTTTTTCTTTTGTCTTTATTACTCCTTTTCTGTATGTCATATTGTTGCTTTGGGGAATTTTGGGGAGGACAGCTAGTTCTTGTTCCAGTCTCCATTTGACCTTCACTCAAGACGAGGGGTCAGCAATGCAAACCACAGTTTTATACCGCATGGGCCAGCTATCTGCTGGAATTAAGAAGCAGCAGATATATTTCACTGACGCCAACTTGCGAGCCAGCAGATAGCAGTGACTTTAGTCACAGCCACAGCAACAGCTTTTAATCATGCCACTGTATTTAAACTGGCAAGCTGGTGGTGATAGGCACAAGTTCCCATGTTTATACCATCTGGTTTCACTACTTACTCTTGGCTTTTTTAGATTGTCGGTGTCGGGTTGGCAGAGCTTTTCCATGCATATAGTAAATGGCTGCGTGTGTTTAATTTTTGAAATGCCCTCTCTGAGTCTGCTCTCATTGTCAGACTTTTTTGTTGTTGTTCTTCCTGACTAACCCTGGCATTGTGTTCAGAAAACTCTAGCTCGTAGCTCTCCACAGATATAGGGCACTTGCTGCTCTAGGGAGTAACGCAGTAATGGGAGAGAGCATCAGAGAGTCTCCTGCAGTTAGATTTGTCAGCTGCACTTGAGTGCATCACACCCAGCAGAGTAAAATTCCTGGTACCACTTCTTCCACCGATACTCCCTTGTCATAACTTTTCCTCCTCCTCCATTACCTCTGCCTGGAGCCTGGTGTGAGTGGAATGGTGGGGATGGGGGGCAGCATTAAAATAAACCTAGAAGAGCCTAACACCAAACAAATTCCCACCTGCAGAGTGCAGATCCTTTTCAGGGAGCATCCCCACCTTTGCACTATCTGTGGGTTGTTCTCCAGTTGCTGTTTTAAGCCATCTGATTTTGAAATTATGTTAGGTGTAGGAAAATAAAAGCATGTTTAACTGGGGCTTGTGCCAAAGACACAGTATAATATATCTCTAGGTGGAAACAGGCTCCATGTCTCCATCCATCACCTCTTTGTCTGGAGCTTCTGTCTTGGCGGGTGTCTGTAGAATAGATGGCAAACTGTAGTGGCTTGTGCTCAAAAAAGTTCAAAGAAGCAGCAATAATCCTGATAACAGGGCAAGTCAGAGAGCTGCAGGATTTCATAAAGGCTAATGGGGATTTGAATTTAAACATTGTACCTCTTTTCTACATTTTTCCCTACAGCTTAAGGTGTGTGTTCCAGTTGCTGGTGTCAGGCTGAAAAGTTCAAAAAGCAGATGGACCTCCATCCCTTCATGGGACAGACTGCAGAAATTTTCATCTCTATCACTTGTTCAATTCTACCTGTGATGGTTAAAAGATAAAAGTCATTCTCTAAAAGTTTTTAGAAGCTGGTTTGAAACAGATCCACAGATTTCATTGCTGATACCTAGTGAAGCTTGTCTGATAAAAAATTGTCACCATTATTGACTTGGATGGGCAGTAACATGCACTAGGACAGACTCAACAGAAGGGCCAGCGCTGCTTCGGCTTGAAGACCTATTTACAGGGGCAGGGATGTATTCTGTACTGGTGCAGCTGTTCTTGTTCATAAATGAATTTAAGCCATGTAGAAGAGAAGGAATTCCCTATGCTCTCTCTAGCCCTCACTGCTGACCTCCCAACAGGAATTATTATGCTGACTTTTACATAGCAGTGAATTCAAGTCTATGTGGATGGGGGCTCCTGTCCCCAGGATTGTTCCTCTCCCATTCTTTCACTATATTATGCTGTTGTTGGTTCATTGATTTGGGGGTTCGTTGTTGTTGTTGGTTTGGGTTGGGTTTTTTTTACAAAAAAGTAATAATTAAAAAACAAACCTTCCCTTCATCCCCAACCAAAACGAGAAAGCAGAAAGAAAGCAGGCAGTTTGTGACTCTTGATTGCCCGTGGCAGGAAGAAAATATTTAATTAATTTTCCAGTGTGAGCCATTGTGAACTTGAAAGGGACGTTGTCAAGTAATTTGATTTTCCCACAAAGTGTTGCAACCTATCGAGGAGAGTGTCTTTTTGGTGTGGTATATGCCAAGCTCCAGAAAGGAAAATGCTACTGAAGCAGCGCCAGCTGGCTGCGATCCCAAACTCTATTTCCAAAGCCAAGGTAATGGCATCAGCAAGGCTGGCATGAAAGTGGAAACAAAACAATCTCAGTGTCTTGACTGCAGGCTCCCTTTGGAAAAGCTTCTGCAAGAGGCAAGGGAGGAGGGAGGAGGAGGTAGGAGAAAAAAAAAAATGTTTGCCCAAGTAAAAAGTGTTGAAAAAAATGTCCAGTGAAGCAAGTTGTTGATGAAATGTGCAGTTCTGTGGAAGCCAAAAGACTCTGGGGAACAGTCATTCTCGGTGAGATATTTCAGCAGGAAAAATCTAAATCCTTAATTTTTACTAGTAGCAAAATGGTAAATGTTGACAGTGTTGAAACATGATATTTTGATAATAATTCCGTTTCAGTTTTTTATGACATGGTAAATTTCTAATTCTGAGGTGTACATATTTCATTCGTATATACTATATTTATTATTAATCAGTATTAAATCCAATAAAAATATAACTTGATATCAAAACAAAACCTTTAAACTCTAACAAACAAGCTGTCGTTCCCCCAGAATTGTTGGATTTGGGTAATTCTGCATTTTCAATTTCATGTTCTGATTCAGTGCAGTTAAGAAGTTTATTTCTTTGATTATGAAAATTCCTACAGAAACTGCCTCTAGACCAGCTTAAATCAAGGTGTGCTTTGAAAGCATTTTAACTGGGGAGACACAGTTTTATCTTTCAGTGCATTTTAGGACATTAAGAAGACCTACATAATATTACGTATAAAACACTTAGGTTTTAGCATGGGCCTGTACCTGAATTGATGTTCCCTGCTGAGCAATGGGGCACGTTAGCTCGGCTACAGTCTTGTTCGGGTGTGTCTAAAGGGCTTTCTAGTAATGGGAAAGGTTTTCATCCTGCTAGCAAGGAGTGCAAGTGAAATTAGCTCATAACTATCTGCATCCATCTGTTTGGATTTGTGTAATAGCAGAATTGGCTCAAGGGATTTTCAGGTCATTTGAGAAGTCAGAGGGAGTCAAGGGTGCTACTTTGGTACCGTGGCTTACTGTTCTTAAAGTGTTTCTGATAGACTGTAACAAAACAACCATAATGGCTTTTCAGAGGCTGTCATAAAAGCCCAAAGCCTGCACAACCATCCTAGCTATGGCTGCTTAAACCTTCCCTTGTGTATCTGCCTGCTGCACTGTCCAGGACTATTTTGCCATTATTTATCTGTATTCTTTTCATGTCAAAGAAAGAAAATATAGGTAGAACCAGAGCTGTCTATACATTGCCATCTCTTTGAGCAGTGAAAGATCAGTATAGAGTGGAACAAGGTGCTTGTTTAGATCCACCACTCTCTTCAGTCACTCTGTTTTCAGTCAGTCCCAGCAATAACAGATGAGTTTTATCCTTTGTTTTGTATGTATTATGAGTTACTGTGTTACGTATTATGAGTTTTATCTTTTGTTATGTGTTGTTGGGCAGAAGCCAGGGCGTTAATGCATGCTGGAACATCATCCGTAGCATGACACAGAGTAGGAAGTGTTGGAATTGAGCACTGGTAGATACTGGGTTTATTCCTGGCCCACCCATGGACTCATTTTTGTAACTATCTTTTTCTTCTATAAGTTATGCCATTTTCCTCCTCCCTGAGAACATTGGGTAGTGGTGCTTTCTTACTTTGTAGGGGTATTGCAAAGCTTATTTGATGTGTGTTTGTGAAGTATTCCTCGGATGTCAGACTTCTGTAGAAGTTCAAAGTGGTGCATTGTGCGATGACTCAGTCCTCTAATTTGCCCTGGTGAACATTAATTGGATATAGAAAAGTTGGTATTTTTCTTCAGCTGGAGACAGTTGAGTCAGTGCAATGGCTCACAGCTGGTCTTTACAAGGAAAAGAAACTTGTGAAACCTTTTGCCTTCAAAAAGTCTGTCTTTCAGCTCAAGCAGTGCTAATACAAGGCTTTGGAATGTTAAAGGGTTTAATTCTGAGCGTTTCTTTTTTAATTTTTTTTTGTAGCGATTGAATTTTTGAAATAATACGGAACTTGTGCTTGTGGCCAAACGGCATTTGAGGGGAGATCCTTTTGTCAGGAGGGATAGGCAAAGAACAGGAATACTTGCTAAGATGGCCCCAGAGACCACTAATGTTTAGTTTGATTTCTGAGTGGCTAGTAACAAACACTTCAGAAACTGATGTAAGAGTGATTTCTGTAGCAATGAGCATCCCAGTTTAATCATGTCTTGTGTGGGAGAGCTTTTGTGTTAGTGTGTTTTGAATTTTCTTAATGAATCCAATGGTGCTGGCCTGGTTGTGGTTAGATGTATTTCCAATACGTAGGTGAGATTACAACATTAAATACTGAAGGCATCAACACTGTTAGCTGCAAAAGAAAAAAAAGAAGTTATTCTGTAGGGCTTAGAAGTACTATGTAAATAGAGATCTAGTAATATAAATACAGAAGAAATCAATGTTTCTAGAGGAAAAAGTGGCAAAGTAATTGAAGCTTCTCTTTCTATTAGTGTTAGCATTGTTAATATGGCTCAATATTAAGTAAACTTCACCTTCTGTATATGGAAACTTCACTTTGTGAGTGTGGAAATGCTGTCATTTTGTCTGGAATACTTATTAGCCATAGGAATACATTTGAAGGATGGAACATGTCCCAAAACTCCTTAAGCTTCTCAGAAGCAGGAGGTGGACCCAGGGGTTAAAATACATCTTTTAAATCACTGGAGGAGGAAGGGGGTAGTCAAAGAGAAAAGGAAAACTTCAGAGCAGCTGAATATTCTTTTTCTCCGTCTTTCTTCTTTTGCACTGAATGCTGGCAGTGGTTACTGCTGCATCTTAACTCTTTTCAGGTAATAAAGGTGAGACACTTGGGTATCAAGAAGTGGTAGTACGGAAGGATTAAATGGATCACATCCAAGAGCTCTGGAGGAATAAAAGGTCCAAGGTGTGGCTTAAACAAGCACCCTCCATGGGCTTTACTTAGTTTTTTCTAGCTCTTCAACTAATATTCAGAATTGTAACTTCTAAAAGTTTTGGTTTGGCTGTTTGGTTTTTTTCATTTTTGGCAAACTTTTTGCAGACAAGAGAAGGCAGGGTTGGGACGACAGCCCCACTGAGCTGTACAATTAAGTGCTGTATGTCGTCTCGGAAATTACAGGCTCCTGGGCTATATTTCAGTACCTGGTAACTAAAAATGGCTTTGTGGTCAGAAAGCCATTGATGTTTGCTTCAGAGGTAGTAGTTACTGGCAGATGCCCAATAAAAGGCAGAACAATTTTATCATCTGTCAAGGAGACAGGATGGTGGGTTTCAGGACTACTGCTTTGTTTTATAATGTAAATGCCCATGTCTGTTAATTCTGTTCTTAATTAGCTGTATCAGTCTGGGTTTGTTGCTTTTGTTTGATGCTGTGTTTTATCTGTGATTGACTATTTACTTTTATTTTTTGGAAAGTGAAGGATGTAAGAGCAGCTCTTGGAGTCAGTCTTTATTGACTGCCTGTGCAGTTCGTGGTTACCCTGACCCATGTCAAGAGATTGTGCCCAGGCAATAATTAGTCTGTCACAAGAACGCCTGTGTGAATCTGCTGATCACACAGATATCCCACAGCAGCTTCCTTTGCTCTCAAGGGAGCTGAGCAGAGAGGAAGAATGAACAGGCCTTTTCTAACTCCTCTTTTTCTGTGCTCTTTTCTCAGGCCACCTCTGTGGTGATCTCTTCTCACTGTTTGTAGAATAGAGGCTGGTGTTTCATTTCTGCTGAGATTTTCTTTAGGATCAGGTGTGCGCTGCCCCCTGCTCAAGAAAGAGCACGCGCAGAAGGACTGATTCATCATCTGTTTTCTCCTTTGACATCAGTGATTTCAGCATGGTTGGTCCTGATTTACGTGGGGTTTAGGGTGAGGAGGCTCCAGCCCTTTTACCTTGGAAGCTAAAGGGGAATGCCTCTTAGTATGAATGGCTCCCTGCCCCAGTTCATACTGAGGGCTGAGATTGAGGTGTGGTGTTTCTCACCCGGTGTGTCACTGGTATTTAAAACCATGGAGTGACGCAATCTCTTGCAATGTTCAGGTCTTAGAAGATATTATCAGGACAAATGGAGATCTTAGAACTCAGGCCCCAACAGGCAACTAACAATCCTGATCATCTTCTGAAATGCAGTTACTTGTGTGCCTGCATACACACCCTGTTAATGAGTACGTAGTCTCTAAAATTTCAACTTCTACAAATACTTGCAAATTGACCCTGAAATGTGTCTCAACCCAATTAAAAATTATCTTGGGTCTCTGATTCATGGACTGTTCATAGCTGGGAGAGGATCCACCTACAGACTTAGGTGTAAAAATGTCAAGTCTCCAAGAACTAACCCAGAAATACTTATAACTGTCACAAGAAATATTACTGGCTCTTTGTTTCTTTCCCCTGATTTTTTTACTCTACTTTTATGAATCTCACTGAATCTGTTATGAGGATCCTAATCCCAAGTAAATCCCAGAAAGAGAGTGGCAACTGTGCTGGAGTGCAGTTGGCAGCGAGTGGAGTGAGCTCTCGCATTGCCTGAGAACCGATGGACTTGTCTTGCTTGTCACGTCACGGCATCTGGCACAGCTGTCTCTCTCACATATTGAACTGAACTGCTGTATGGGTCAGGACATGTTTGGCCAGGCCTGTGACTGTCTTCCGGACATTCACCAGCCCTGTCTCCATCTATCCCTGCATTACCACATTCCTTTCTCTTTTCATGCTAAGACCTTCCTGTGTCTGTCTGTCTCTCCCTCTCTCCCTAGCCTCAAACCTTTATATCTGTCTCTCTATTCCAGACATCACTATAGTGTGTGAATTATTCCTGAATATGATTGATTTTATTCTGATAATCCTCTGTCAGAGACAGAAACTTCTTTTTTCTGTTTTTTTCGCTCCCTCTCCACTTTTCGTCATGCTTTCTTCCCTGCTTTCCTTTATCAATCCAGTTCTTTTCCCTGTCTCTCTCATGATGTGAGCACATTACTCCTGTTGAAGCTAATGGCTTTTACCTGCTAATGGGAGAACTCTTCTCTTCTGTCCTTTGCTCTTTGGCAGCCCCTGAACTTTGCTATTTCCTGTGATGTTTGATAGGTCTGGAAACTCCTTTGGCAAGCATCCGAGCATCTCGGGACTCCAGCCTGCATTGTGTGTTTGAGTGAATAGTCATAGGTCCTCTTTTGATCATAACACCTACACACTTTCACAGTTAAGTCCTGTAAGCCTTGCAGAATTTTTACTAAACATCTAGCTACAAAGCGAATTTTATGAGCTGTATTAGGGGTATGAAGCAGCTTTTATTAGGGAGCAATGTGTCAGGGGAAACTCTGCAGGTAAGATTTCCCAGCTGTCTGATGTCACTGTAGGAATGCACACTGCATCCTGTTTTCAATGGATGTAAGATACAGCTCTCGCCACCCAGGCTTATAGTCGCCTGCTTTAGTCCCCTGCTTATTGGGGAACGTTGTGTAAACCGCGGTCAACCTATACTCAGCATCACAAGTTCTTGATTTTGTGACTGCCCCCTCTGCAGAAGGGCACTGCCTAACTTTGTTTTCATCAAAGCTTTCCAACATTTTGTAAGTGGTACATCAGGCTGGCAGACGCATAATAAAACTCACCGTAAGCAGTTCTGGCGACGTGGCATCTTTGACAAGGACTTTCAAATGGCTTCTTGTTGTGCCAAAGAGTCAGAAAGCCTGGAGGAGATGTCTGAAGCCTGGGCTATGGGGCAAAGAGGCATGGCGATTGCCATCCTGCGAGGACAAGACATTCCAGGGTCTGATTGACGAACAGCTATAGGAAGCAGACAAGTTTTAACATGTCATTTTACAGCAAGGCCAGTAAAGAGAGTAAGGTCCAATGGATAAGAACTAGCCTGGCATTTGGAAGATGCAGGCTCTGTCTCCGAGTCTGCCAGTGAACTGCTGCATGATGTTGGCTTTATCCTTCCATGCTGTGTTTTGGCTTGTTTAATAACATCTTCAAGACATTTGTGATTCCTAGTATGTATGTCTCTCTGTCATGCTCAGGACAGGGCTCTTGTCTGAGAGGTTTCAGACTGTGGTTACCTATCGATCAGACCTCTACAGTAAGATGACCATGTAATTCTAAGAAACCAAATGAGAGCTACAGCTAGGAAGCTGGATGCTCAGCCTGTCTTTTAATACCTCTTTCTCCTCTGCAACTTTCAGTTTCTTTGAATAATCTTGACAGCAAATTGGTAGCCAGCATATTTGTTTGAAGGAGGAAAAACCTACCTGATCCTCCTGCTTCCCTTATTCCTGCATCTTATGAAAGCTGAACAGTTTTGTATTTTTTTAAATACCTTCTCAAAGTAGAAGCCCTGGTGAGGGAGCGTGCACTGGTACTGGATGATTGAAAGTGGGTAGTGTCTACTCCAGAAACATCAAATCAGGCAGGTGCTAGATGATCACCATGCACTGTGTGTTTTGTGATAATAAAGTCTCCAAAGAAAGGGAGAGAAGGAAAAAAGCAGCTCTCTTTCCTAACTGCCTTTGAATTCAGAAGACAGCAAAAGGGTTTTGTTTGTTCAAGAAGAGAGAGAGACCAGCTTTAACAATGTCTCTGAACGTGAAAATATGTTTCTGTGTTGATTTTTTTTTAGCTTTTATGTGATATATTTTTATGGAGTTTTAGCTTACTTTATTTACATATATTATAACCTCCCTACTGAGTAAACAAGAGATGCCCAGCTAAGCAAACAAGCCCGAGGGTGATGGGAGAGGGAGAGAGAAAGGAGAAGAATAGCGAGAGGGAGAGGAAAAGAGAGGTGGCAATAGGAAAAGGGTAAACAGACAAGCACTAATTAAGGCCTTCATCACAAGCAGGGAGATGTGCTAGGCTGACAGTCAGTCAAGCAGATAAGGGGAGATGAGTTAAAATCTAGCCCCAGGTTTTGAAGGCCCCGGGCCCTGGCAGACAAGAGCACAGTGAACGAACAGGAAGCCACTGAAAGGTCATTTGCATGAAATGATGTTCAGGATCTTTGCTTTTGTTGTTGCCCTGATGGCTTTAACCCATTCCTGGCCCAGGAAACACACAGATAAGACACTTGCAGCCAGTCTCTGTACATGGCTTGAAGGCTTCTTTTGGTGGCCTTTAAGGGAGCAGCTCTCCAGGGAGCGTGTGCTTCATAGAGGGAGAGAGAGGGCTTGTGTTTCCCACTGAAGGTAAGGGCAGCTGAAATTCCTTGGCTAAGTGATGTGATCACTCTCTAGCAGAGCATAAAATCGAGAAATCATCAGAATGGGAGACTCCAGGCATGAAACGAGCCACAAGCTTGCCAAGTTGAGGGAAAATGCAGTGACCTGCAGTGGTAAGAGACATTCAGGTATTCTAGACTTTGAGTTTTGTTCTTCTTTGCAAGAGCTCTGCGCACAAATCTTAGGGGTTTCCATTATGGAGCGATGTCAGAATCTATCGTCGCTTGCCCTTGCTGTAGTGTCACAAACATATGACTATCAGGAGTGTTGTGCAGGTGGCTCCTGTCTGCCCCTTCAGCTGGAATTGAAAATACATCCAAATTTTTAGTGCTTATGAAAGAACGGGCAAATTGTAGTTGCAATCTCTTCTCCCTGAGCTACTTTAGGAAACAAGATCTTGCTCAGATCTCCAAGGGAATTCTGACACTATAATTATTATTATATGTTCTCAATGTGCTTAGGCATTTGGGCAGATTGTAATTCTTAGTGACATGGCAAGAGAAATGAATGCAGAAGCGCTCACCATTTTGTAATAGTCAGACAGCCTAGCACACTTCCCCCCGCCCCCCACTTCTGTTTAGACATTTGGTAAGTCACAGTCGTTACTCTTCTGCTTTTTCTTCTGAAACATAAAAACTGGTTATAGCGAAGTCTAGTAGATTAAACAGGAGTCTCGGCTATTGGACTTCTGGGTTCTACTCCAAACCACTGCCACTTCATTACTGTTTGACCTTCTCCATCTCATGTCAACTCATTGTGAGTAATGTATCTGTCTGCCACAGAAGGGCAATAAGTTTACTTGCCTCCAAGAAAGGGGATGATTGGAATTATTACCTCTGAGATTGGTAGAGTGCTCTCAGATCCTTGGGTGAACGTGCTGTTGAAGGTAAAGCGGTGGTTAAGAGTAGAGAAGCTCTCTGGAGTAAAGCTGGATGCTGAAACTTCAGGTTTAAGGCCAAACCATGATGGGAATCCAGTGAGGTCTTGAGAGAGATGTCAGCTGGTTACAGTGTTGAATCTCACAAGGAAAATCTCACTGAAGATTTCCAGTGGGGTGAGCCCCATTCAAATAATTTCCAGGTACAAACCGCTTTCAGTTCCATATCAGTGCTGGAAAATTTGAACCTGAAGTCTCTCTTAGACTGAGACTGAATGGATCTGGGCTGTTACATTTGGCGAGCTCTTGGATTTTCCCACTAGAATCAGTGCTGTCCCAACCAATGCATTCCCAATTCAGGTATGAAGACTCTAGCTCAAGCCCAGCTGTAGCAGGTACCTTGTTTAGTGCTGTGGCTAGCCACAGCTTTCCTTGGGGTGATGGTGCTCACTGGCGTTTGGTGTAACTAATCTATTTCTCTGCTTCTGGGGTACAAATCATCTTGATAAAAGAGACATTTTTTGTTTAAAAGAAAAGACAATGAAAAAAGTTCCCAAACTTTTCTTCTGTTTCACTTTGCTTATAGTTTGCACTACATTCCAATGCAGGCTAGTATTACAGCATGCTAGAATCCCATTTAGATAAATATTTTTAAAAGCTACTGTATGGCATCAGTGGAGATGATGGCATGTAGGATTGCAGGTAATTGTTCTGTGTTATGAATACAGTGTCATGATTGTGAATGGACTTTTCTAAAGCAGATGCTATGAGCACATGTAAGGGTAGCAGAATATAGATAGCTTTTGGCTAACTGCTTATTGCTCCTGCTTTCTGTAGAATTTTAAAAGGCCACTGTCATCAAGTAATTTTTCTTTTACTTCACTACATGTAATAGCTTCTTTAAGAGCCTGGAAATTATTTTATTTGCCCTTTTACTCTGGACAAACAGCAGTTTCTTTTTCTTGGCCTAACGTTCCATCGGGAAGACAAACCCAAGCACTGCTCTGTGTGTTTTTGCTTTAAATTCCACATAATGTGAGTGCTAGCATCAGCCTAAGAGGAAGAGATTTCTAAAAGTGTGATTAATCTGTTCAACATATGACCTTGAAAGCTGAGCAGGTGGAAAGGAAATACTGATTATTAAAGGTGAGGTCTATGGTTTGGGAAGAAACTTTATGTTGGTGTAGTAAGAGAGATCAGTGAATTCATATGTTGAGAGAAATCATTTGTATGAAAGAAGAGCCCTTATGCTCATTTAATGAGGAAATATCTGTCGTTCCATTCTGTGTTTTATGAGAACATGGTGCTGTTGAAAGACAACCCTGTAAACATCCTACAGGGTAATACCCAAAACTTACCCTATACCTCAGGGCAAAATGCAACCTGGAATTGCAAATTTTCCTTCATACCAGTAGTATAGATGGCTAGGACAGAGGATGTTGCATAGACTCTGTAAAGCAGTGTGGAAGGAGCGTCGTCCTGCGTCTTTTCAGCCACTGAATTTACTTGTCCAGTGGAAGAGTGAGTCTCCAAGAGGAATGAGCCTGCAGCCCTGTGTGCCAACCTCCACCTTCCCTTGCAGTGGTGATCTCACTCTCCAAAGACCGCGTTGCACTTACCATAAAGAGCAGCTGAGGCATTCAGCAGAGCTAGCCGAGCGAACAGTAGGGTAACTCCTGGTTCCAGCAGGGCTTTAAGTAACAAGGTGAGTGGAACTGAGCAAAACATCTGCCAGCGGTGGCAATAGAAGTTGCAAAGATACTGGAGTAATTTTCTGTCCTCTCTTTGTGGTTCATCTTTAGTACCAAATGTGCCTAAAAACTTGTGATTCTAGGTCAGGGAGGAGAGGCAGCCAGATGTTTGTTCACTCCAGAGAGTAGAACAGACCATGACTGTGTTAAAAAAAAAAAAAAGAGATATTTCAGACTCTACATTTTTAAATTCTCATTTTAAAACAAGACCAGCCTCCGCTATGCCAGTGTGGTGTGTTACGTGCCCAACAGTATGATAGGGGGTCAGAGAGGTTTATTCACTGCAGGGAGCAGCTTGTGATTTCCCACAGCCCAAGCAGGCAATTTTTCTCTCTTTCTCTCTCTCCCCTTTCCGCCTGGGAAGGATGCAGCATCACAGACCTTGTCACCCGGAGCTTAGAGGACAGCAACCATATGCCTTCCGACCTCCCCTTGCTTTTCTAGGAAAGATTCAGCCTGCTGGGCATTTTCTATCAGAATCGTTAAGAGACAACGGCTGGGATGTGGCCCAGGCTGGCGTTCCTCTGGTGCTGTGCATGGATGGAGGGAAGGGGGAAGGGTGAGAAGGGGAGCGTGGCAGGGGGAGGAGGGTGAGGAGACTGGGCTGCCAAACAGAAGGAGGGGGGATGGAAGAGAGGCGAGATTGGCATCTTCATGTGCATGAGGCTGGCCAGCATCAGGACAGCTTGATGAGCCTGCAGGCTACTATCTCTTGCAGTTGTTCTGATTGCAATGATGGGCTTGTCTGGTGGCTTGGACACCAGCTTTCATTATCATGCTCTGCAACATTTGCAGTGGCGGGGAAAGAAGGGGATGGAGGAGGTAAAGAAGCCCTGGAGTTACACACACACACATGTAACCACACACACACAAATCGGAGACAGGAAAGGGAGAGAAACAGCTTTGGCTCCAGGCTATTGATTTTGTTTTGTGATACTTGCTCGTTTCCCACTTCATGTGCTTCTCTGCTGTTGTACCTTCCCAGTACAGCTACGGCAGCTCTCCATAAAACAATAGTGAACCCAAAGCAGTAGGGGCTTAGCAACTGATGGGCTGACCCAGTGATTTGAAGCCATTCTGGAAACAATCCTATATGCTTGCAACAGCACACAAACACTCCAACATGGCTCCATGCTCACCAAAGAGACAGACTTCCACATCCTTTTCTCACAGATATACACACACATCCTTTATATGTGTCTGTACTTATGCTCCTTAAATGGTCTTCCAAATACTGAGGCTCACCTTTTCTCCCCCAGCCTCTCCAACCATCTTGTCTTACTATCAAAGTCAAGGAATCTGGGGGTAGAGCTTTTTTATGATGCTTTTTTGGAGGCATGGCTCCCAATGTTGCACTGTTACTACTAAGGCAAGGGCTGTAACTTCAGTTGCACTACAGGCAAAAATGGTGGGACAATAATATACAGGCAGCATCAGACTGTTCTTGTTTCTTTTTACCTCCGTTGTAACTGTATTCCCTGTGAACTGGGCATTGCTGCCTGAGTCACGTGTGGCAGTTGTGGCAACAGCAGTTTTGATCTTTGTCACTTTTTTTTTTTTAATGTAACCAACTGCCTGACCCCAGGGGAAGGGAAAGAAACTGCTGGCAGGCAGGGGAGTTGCATGAACCAGGACTGTTACTGAATATTGCAAGACTTTGTGGTAAAATTGTATGACGCTCTGCTGTGGCTGCCCATATCTTATATCTTCTGAGGATCTCGGGGATTATCAGACAATTGCCTTCACATGAGCACCAGAAGGGTTGAGGGCATGGAGGAGATCTGCTGAGTCGATGCAACTTTGCTGTTAGCATCATTTTCCTTTATTTAGCTGCTTTTGCTAGAGCTTCTCCACTCCTCTGCTTGGAAATTTAGTTCAGCTGTGAGAGCAGAAAGGGACTTTTGAGTGACTGTAATTTCTTGGTTACTGTCTTTCTGGCCTGAACACACACATATGCACATGCGTGCACATACACATACTCTCCATCACACACACACACGTACATATTCAATTTTCTCCAGCTTTGTATCAGGGGATGTTGGAATGCCACGGCTGGCAGGAGCTACTAACTGGATTAGCTGGTAAATCCATCTGGAGCTCCCAGTGGGAGGGGTGGACAGATTCAAGATGAATAACGGCTTGTCTGAAGCAGCAAAATGGATTATTTTATCAAAAAGAAGGGGGGGAAATACCCTTGTTCCCCTTGCGGACTTTTGGCTGAGATGGGGGGGAGTGGTTTCAAGAAGGTAAGGAAAGAGGAGATGTTTTTTGAAGAGCGAATGATTCTTACTGTGTTGCTAAATATGGTTGCCCATCCTTTTTCAGTGTATTTAACTGCATCTTGTCTTCCTATTAAACTGTTCCTTTATTTCCTAAATCTTCATTATGAATTTGAGAGTGTAAGGGGCAAGGCAGCTCCCCATCAGGTTTCTTAGTGACATGATGAGGGGAATTTTTTCTTGTTCCTCCTTGTCCTTCTTTTGTTGTGCAAGATGTAAACCACTTCCAGAAACATGCCTTGGTACTGACCCTCAGGACTTGGCCGGTGCATTGGGGCTGAAGCCACGGGGTTTTGCAGTGTACTTTCCTGTCCGTCTCTCAGACTGAGATTTGACATTGACTGATGGAGTGAAAACAGTCGCTTGTTTAATAAGAGCTGTGCTGAGATCAGACAGCTTCATCTGGGATTCAGCAACAGCTGTACTTCAGATTTACCTGTGCAAAATAAGCAAACCAGCAGAAACTGAAATGCTGGCGAGAGGGAGGAGCCTCTTTATGACTATCGATAGACTTGAACAAAGTTACATTTGCTGATGTATTGCTTAGCTAAGTGGCTGAGAAAATAAAAATAGCTTTTCCTCCCCCTGCCCTCGTCCTGTTGCATAATGTTTCCTACACAGAGCCAAATACACTGGAATGAGAAGGGAAGAGCCTTTCCTTTTTCTTTCTGGTTGCCTTATCCATCCACAGTGTTGCCAATTGTATTGCAGGCTTGCAAAATGCGTAGTGTGCAAGCGTGTGCTCTGCTGTGAAGTGCTAGCTTCTGGAAGCACTTTGTTATGAGAGAGGCTCAGAGCCTCCACTTCTTTTTTGGGGTCTTTAGTTGAGGGTTTTTATGTTTGCTTGTTTGTTTTTTTAATTAAACTTTTAAAAAGTAAGGTCATGTTTACAGGGAAAATGCTTTTGAAAGAAAGACCATCCTCAAGCCAAAATTTCATAGTATATTTCAGATATAATGATTTTTTAAGGTAGGTTTATGACTTCCAAGGGTCTGCTTTGGGATTAGTGCTGTTAGGATGAGCACACACAGCATCAGGGTTTGAGTCCCGGTTCTGCCTAAGATTTCTGTAGTCTTGGATAAAGCACTTAGTTGGCCCTGTACTTCAATTCTGCCATCTCTAAAATGCAGAAAATAATAGCTAATTTATGTAACATGCTTAAAAATAACACAAGACTAGTGTCATGTTATTAAGCTCCCCTCAGTCTTTAGCAAAGTAACATAAGCTGCTCTAACTTCAGTTTATCATTCTTTACTGTGAGCTTTTTCTCTTCCAGAGGATTCCCTCCTGCAATCTGTGCTTCTCCAAGGCCTGTGTAAGTTGCTAACAGGAAGAAAATAAAAAGCATAATGTCTTTGGAAAATATTCAGGAATGGTTTCAGTAACCAGAATTACCTAGCTAAGGATCCCAACTGATGGTGCTAGAATGGGATAGAAACAAAGAACCTGTCTCCAAAATAGGAGCAGACACAAAGACAGGTTCTTTGCTGAGTGTGTTCATTATCCCTTTGGTGCAAGTGCTAGTAGCTTTTGACTGTTAAAATGTGAGACTGTTTCTAGTACTGAGTGATCCCACTGGCCCCCTGGCTCCCTACAGCCTCCTCCAGCCACTGCTGCTGGAGCCCGAGCAATAACGAGACCCTTTCTTCCTCCCAGCCGCACTGTTCTTCATACCTGATCCTTGCAACTGTAGTGGCTGGGGGCAACGGTGGGATTTCCCACTTCAGCCTGTGTTCTGTATTAAAAGCATACAAGTAGCATAGGAAAAGACAATGGCCTATATACTTTGTATGTAGGCTGTGAGGTTTGAGGCTGCAATAAGAGAAATCCTGTGTGATAAGGGGTTGCTAGCCAGTCTGGAAAACATGACCGAATTATCAGAGGCTGATTTAGGGAGTCTTTAGCATCATTTGAAAACCACTGTACTACAAACTCTTCTCCCATCCCATTTTATGACTGCATCCTGCCTTGACATGCATTCTTAGCCACAGCCTCCCATCCTGTCATACACGACACTGTCAGTCCCGGACCTTAAGGTAAGAGCTTGGTTTCGTTCTCATTGTGTTGATGACACAGTCTTGTGTCCAGAAAGAAACTACCTTTAAAAGAAAGTAGTGCAATATCAAGCAGCTCAGGGCCAAGACTCCTCCAGTGACAGTGATGTTGTAAGAGGGGTTGAGGAGCGCAGGGGTGAGGTCCTGAGGGACCCCTTCCTTTGATGCTGGGCTGGGAGTGTGTTGTGCTCTGCACAAAGCACAGTTCTCAGAGCCCAGAGAGAGCTGCAGAGGAGACCTCTGGCCAAAAGTGTGCATGCTTATGTGCAGTACCTAGCATAAAAGGTTCTTTATAGATTCTTAGGACCAAGGGTAAGAGCTATAATTAACAACAATAATAATAAGAGCAACAATAATAAAAATAATTCTGGAGCCATTAAGCCGTGACCTGAAAAACAGAACAGCCGATGAGAAGTCGTGGGTCTGATCTTTCCCCCCCGCATCCCCCCCCCCCCCCCGCATCCCCCCCGCTTATTTCTCTCTTTCTTATTTTTATTTTCTTTCTAATTTTATTTTTTTCTACTCTGGACATATCCTTGAATCCTGGCCATTCCCCCAGCTTATGGGATTCCCATTATACACGCTTGATATTTAACAGCTTTGGCGTCTTCCATAGCTAGGAGTGAAAAGAGAAAAAACAGCTCAAAAACGTAATGGAGCAAAATCTGCGTATTGAGCCCCGGTTCCATGTCCCTTTACACTGTTTACTTAGATCTTAAAAGCTACGAGCTGTGGCATCTACTCAGACTTCATCAGCCCATCCTGCCCTGATGCTGGCCTTGGAGTCACTGCCAGCTCCAAATTCCCTTCTGCAGCCACCTCATTAGACCAGGAGGATTTTGTGGTTCCTGTGGCCGCCCCATTCCTTTTCAAGTCTTCTCTCTTAGAGCCGGCTTTCCTACAGACTGCTCCCTTCTGTCGCGGGAAGGGACCAGGGGGACTGCCTGTGCATTTGGGGGGACAAAATATATTTAGTTTTCTTTATTCAGAAATCCCCGATTATGCCCAAGAGCTAAATTTACCCCTACGTGAGTATCCACTTTATGTGCTCAGTAAGCTGTCATGCATCTTTATCACGTGGCAAGATGTTGGTGTGCTTCATGCTGTGCAAGTGGGATGAGGAGTTGATCCTTCTCCAGGAGATCCTAACCGCTCTGTTTATAACTGTACATACATGGATGTTTTAAAATCATTATCATCATCTTCATATAAAAGAGAATATTATGCCATGAAGGAGTGGAATAGTTCAGTATGAACTAAGCCCTTTAGAAGAATAAGTAAAATACCTTGTCTGAAATCCTGCCTCCTTACATGCCAGCCTAGCTCTGCTGCCTTAAGGAATCCCTAGAAATCCCCATGCTTCTGAGCTGTTCTTGGTGAAAAGGAATTGGGGTCTGGTGGACCTGAGTGTCATGACCAAAGCAGTAGCCATCCCCCGCCTTCTCTCCTGCTAGCTTTCTGGGGAGCTTTCTTTTCTGGTTTTGGGTGGGTTTTTTTCCTTTGGTTTTTTTTTTCTTTCTTTCTGTTTTTCTTCTTTTTCTCAGTGGATGTGAGTTTTCTGGACATCAGGGGAGCAGCACAGCATTCATGATGACCTGTGTGTTGAAGTCAGTTATGACAGAACTGGAAAAGTGTCGAGTATTTAGACAGTCTGTTTGATCTCCCTCCTTTACCTGTCTAAAATTTGGAAGTCAAAGTCTGAGCATTGTAGTGTCATTTCCTGTAAGTCAGTGGGGACAATCAGACACTTCCAGAGGGCACTTCATGTGACTGGTCTTAGATGTTTATTTTACAATGAGGTAAATTGCCCGTTTACCAAGGCTATAAAGAAAATATAGGGGAATTAGCTCTCAATTAGACACCTCGGTTTTAGAGACCTAAGTTAGATCAGTCTCATCCCATGCTTTAATTTACAGGTTCCTTAGCAGCTTTGACAGTCTTAGCAGAAACTTCTGATGAAGCATCTTCTTTTCTGTCATCCAATGTCTGTCTTTCCCTGTTCCCATCTTTTACACCTGAGATAAGTCAGGCATTTCTTTTTCAGTGCAAGAGCCAAAAGATTTTCACTAAAGTTAACGATGACACATTTAAAGCTCATGAAAGCAAATAGATTATGACCCAGTGCTTTGTTACAGAATGGGAACTATTGCTACAAGTTATCCGTGAGACTTTAATTTTTGTAGTGTGAAAGATTTTGTATGGTTTGTGACAGCATCCACAGTTTTATTAAACCGATTAAAAGTGCATAAGCATCAAGATGTGAGACAGCTGTTAACTGATGGGTATTAACAAGAAAATTCCCTTAGAATCATCCACGGTTGAGCATGGGGAGAGGCTCTTGATTCTTTATGAGTATCCTTTGTGGTCCTTGCTGTACATCCACTTGGCTTTTTTTCATTATCTATGACCCAGCAGCACAGAAGGAAATTAGCCTCTCTGATACAGTTTTCTCATCTGACAGACTCCATAGAAACGTCTCAAAGGGGAAAATTTTGGGCTATCTTCCCAAGGGATTTTTCCCCTTTGCATTAAGGGAGAAGCTCTGGCTGAAGCCCTGTTCAGCTGGGAAGAAACTCCTCCCCAGTGCTGTTGTCTTTGGGTCCTGCTGAGCTGCAGACTCGGCTTTCTGGGTTTGTTTCATGCCCTGCCCAAGAGTTGTGGCCCCAGGAAAGGCTTGCTTCCCTCATTTTGGGACTCATCTATTTGAAAAGCTATTGCAGACCATAGCTATCAAAGCTGGAAGATGAGGATCTCTGAAGTTAACTCTGTTCTCACAGGATGGCTCTGAGCATCAGCCCATTAAATGACTGGGGGCAGCTTCCTGCACTGCACTGATCGAGTCTCCTGTTTAATGACGCCATGAAAAAGCAGCAAAAAATAAGCACTTAAGTTCTTTCACACAAGCTGCTGCCAGACACCGTTGTCCATTGGGACTGGAGAACCCCTACATACTCAGGTAAAATTACTAATTTCCAAACTGCAGGTAGGGTGAGAATTGGCCTCACTGGGTTAACCCCCTTTCCTTAGTTGCACCTTTCAGTTTGGTAGTTGTTCACATATTTATAACTCTGTGTACAAGCAGGTCAGCATATTCTTCAAGGGCCATTATCCTGCTGCTCCCTACAGCGTTAGGTACACAGCAGGGAGTTGCATCAAGGAAATGCATTAAGACGAATCAGCAAGAGAGAAGGGTACCTCTGGGCCAACTCCCTGCTTCTCAATTATTTATACTTCATAATTTCCAGCAAATCACTGGCTGTTTATTGGTGCTCATCTATAATTGAAGAGTTTCCTAGATCACTGGCCAGCTTTGCTTAAGATGTAGCTGGCCATGCTTTTGAAAGCTGTTACGAAAACCCCACAGGGAAAGGCAGGGTCTCAGGAGTGGCTGGTCATCCATTGAGGATACACTCTTTTAATTTTTGGCTTTTGTGGGCACCTGGGACTGGTAGGTTTCCAGCATGTGGTTTACCATCTCCATTTGACCACACCACATTGTGTAGGGACTGCATGCTGCAGTACCAAGATGACCCTGACCAGGAAGTATTTCAAGGATTCTGCCTTTCCAAGCCCTTGCTCATACAGTGTGCTGCTTGTTCTGCCAAAAAAAAAAAAAAAAAAAGGGAAAAAAGTGGAAGGTTTTGATGTTCCTAAAATTCTCGAAGAGGCCATGAAAAAGGGAGCTACTGTTCTGAATTGAAATGAAAAGCCAAAGCCTCGAAAACTTTCAAGAGCTTAAAATCTAAAGGGAAAAAATCAAGTGCATACCTATGCAGGGGACAGAGTTGGCTTTGCATACTTTGGGTGGCTCCTTCGTCAGGCCTGGCTGGTCTTTCTCCAATAACATTTTGACTTAGTTTTTCTCTTTTAATTTCAAAATAAAATTATTTTGGCTGAAGCAGTTGAACTTTTCTGTTTAGAAACACTAGAATGGGCTATTTTGAATTTTTTTTTCTGGTTTTGTTTTCAAATAAAAGAATTATCTGGAACCAGCCATTTCAGTGTGAACAACTTCACATTTGAGCAACTAGGAAATTCTAATGAAAAAATGTTTTGTTGAAATGTTCCCAACCAGCTCTATCCATCACTTCCTTTCACTACTACCCAATAAAAATAGCTCCCACATACCACTGTAGTCAGGAGTGCCATGTTACAGAAGAAGAAATAACTAAGCCAACAAAATGACTCACATTCCAAAGATAATATATAAGGTAGGGCCTGGCCAACTGGTTAGATTCAAATTAGAACCAGCCTCAGCCTTCCTGCCTGAAACAAAATGATCACAAAATATGATCTGTTGTTATTTTTTGATGTTTGCTCATTTTATTTTTGCACACTTCTATTCATGATCCCACTTCTGACTTAGTGGAAGTGGACATGCTTTTAATGCTATAGAGACTGCTATTTCTCCTCATTTTTAGACTAACTAAAAGCAGGAAACACTAGGACTGTGGCAAGGGGATTTTTTTCTTGTAAAGAGATTTTTTGGCTCTATTTCGCCAGCTTGGAGTTTGGGTACTCTGGTTAAAGTATGCATGAAGATCTAGACCCCTGCACAATTGAAGTTTTACACTACTGGGTTTCTCTTTTTGAAGTAATATATTTTGAAGTAGCCATAATTGTGGACCTCACAGAAACTAGCTGATGTAATTCTGTGGGATGCATGAGCATAAAGAAGTGGACCACTATGGTCCCATATGTCCTCAGAGCCTAAAATATCCTTCTTAGTTTTAAACCAATAATTCAAAGACATAAAATTTTAATTTTATTGTTGTTATGAGGTACTGAACTAATACCCTAAAGTTTTTAGCTCGTTAATTCTGTTGATCTTCACTAAAGCACTCGTTCCAGCAGAATGAGTCCTTCATGTATATACAACTTTTCAGCCAGGTTAGTAGTGCTTTTAGGAGCAGCTCATGGTTTAGGGTGAATGCATTTTAAAGCAATCTATAAATCTTTATGATCTTTTTTTTTCTTTCTCTTGCATGCATACTTGGCAAGGATTTTCAGTTTGCATCATTGAAAATTTGATTCACCTATGTACAATGGGGGAGATTTGTCCACATCTGAAAAGCCAACATCAAGCCCTTTGCACCTTTTAAATCTTCAAAATAGGACTGAAGCAGGACATTATGGTTTGCCAAACTGTTGCACTGCCTTCCCCTGAAGCTGAACTGAGTTTCAGCCAGGCGGAATGAAGGGGGTGATGGTGGAGAATGAATTACTGTGACCTTGCAATGTGCTATGGAAGAAAAAAGTAGTTTGGGGGCTGCAGTACTTATTTTTGCTTTCTTTTCTCTGTGACTTTGGTGCTTTAGGTGGCTGCTTGGACTATTGAATCCTGTTTTGGGCAGCCTCTTATGAAAATTTGGAAGCTTAGAAGAAAGTAAATTAATGTTAAAAGTCTACAGAGACCAGCTTATGGGGAAAGGTTTTGAGTTCAGAAGATTTAGTTTAGATGAGCAGCATGCAGCATGGCTAGAGTAAGAGGCCAGCACTTGATGGGCATACACACAAAATAGACAAAGGAGTAATGAAGAGTGGGCTGCAAGAATAGCTGGGAACAGTGAGTAGGTGTGAAAAGGGGAGATTTTTCTGGGCATGGATTTGTCTGCTGGAGGCCTCAGTATACTAGCTGGGAATTTTCAAAGGGAGACCAAACAAAATCCTGGATGGTGTGGTGGGCATGGCCACAGGGTCACACTATATGGGAGAAATAGATATTCTCTGTCTCTGGGTTAGTTTTGTGAAATCTCATAAGAGTATAAAGAATTGGGAGAACTGAATCTTTGGGTGTTTGGTGAAGATCTCAGCTGTACTTCAGTGACAGTCAGTGTGTGTGTTGGGGCAGTGCTGCCCCAGAACGGTCCCTGCTGCAGGCACTGCCATGACAGGGTGGCGGCGTCCCTGCCCCGACAAGCGTACAGACCAGGCCAGCGCAATGCAGCAGACTGCACTGTCCGAATTCCTCCCTGATGTCTGTCCATCTGGCCTCTCCCCTTTTTCTCTGAAGAGAAAAGAAACAGCTGTTTTACACAGCCCGTGATGGAGTAAATGCCTTCTCCTAACCACAGCCAGCTCCCAGCTTGGAGCCACTGCCACGACTGCACCCCTGTCACACAGGGCAGGCACGTGTCCTAGGTGTGCAGGGACCTGAAGAGCCCCACTGCCTTTCTGAAGGAAGGAATGGGAAGAGAAAACAGCCCTGTTAAAGGCTTGAGGGTTATTGTGTTTGGGAGAGGCAGGGGCAGGGTTCGAAGTGGCCGGAGTCCTGAGGTGCTGCCATGTATGTGTGCGGGATGAGGGGGATGGAGGAGTGGTGCAGATGAGAAAGGGGCAGCCGGAAACTGGGACTGGACCCTTTGCCTTGGATCTGAATAAATAAATCCAGACAGCATGAGGGCATGGGGTATTTCACAGGAGAGTCATCAAAAAGGCTTTTGTGCCATATACCTTTGACTCCCACTGGCTTTGAATCAAGCCTGGAATCGTCAGTGTTTACAACTGAGCACAAGGGGGGCTTGGGGTGTTTAATGCTTGGCCGTTACTAAACATCTTTGCTGCATGGGAGCTTAGTGGTTCCTGGGGACACTCAGGAAGGTTAAGGTAAGCAAGCTGGAAGGTGGACATTAAAGTGGATGCTGGGAGTGCTGCGAAGTGGCCTTAGTTTGTTACAGTTGAGTCCCTCTTCTGAGCTCTGTAGTTATGCCAGTGACTATCCAAGGCCTGCAAAAGTACCACAAGGAGCAGGATGCTTTGGAGATGCACTAACTATCCCTGAAGTGGCCGGTAGCATTCTCCTTTGCCCAGGTACAGGGGGGCTTTTTAACACTGTTGTCAAACGTCCCTGGCAAATGTATTGACATGATCTGCACTAGGAAATAAATAAATAAAAGACATAAGAACTGAAAATGCACCCTCCCAAGATAGCTTTTATGTAGCTAGAAAAGTGAGGTGGTTTCCTGTTCTAAATATTTAACATGATGTTTATGATATGTCCTCTGGGGGAAGAGATGCTTGAAAGCTAATGTTTATGAAGTAAGTCTGGAGGGATGGAAAGGGGAGGGAGGGCACACTAACTAGGAAAAAAAAGGGAGGAAACAAAAAAAGAACCTCAGGAGATGTCCTGATTTATGGCTTTACTTGCTGGAGAAAAATCTCTCTGTTTTGTTAAAAAGGTTGCAACTGATGGAAAGCAACTTCAAATCAGCTCCTTTTGAAACCAGAAACCTGTTCCCTCAGTCCAGACAGGATCTGAGTCTGGGCCAGCAGGAATCTTTTACTAGCTGCTGCCTTCGTGCTTTCGAGCCCTGCAGAAGGCGTATGTGTCTGCGCATCACGTGAGGGTTGGAATGATGGTCTGATGTTTAAGAAGCTGAGCTACATTTGAGAAAGGAGGGGTGAGTTCAGTTTCCTACTCTGCCGAAGGCTTCTAGTATGATATTTGGGTGTTTAATCTTCTTTTGTCTCTGTTCCCTGTCTGGGAATAGCAACAATTTCCTGATTCATTGGGAGATTGAAAATAAATAACTTCATTGTTATATACTTAAAAAATAAAGGCCTGGATTGCCATTATTTCAGGAGGGATGGCTCCTTGTGAAGCACACTCTGAATGGATGGTATTTTTCAACCTAGTTTATTAACAGTAAACCCATGCTTGATTTGTTTTACCTTAGTAATTCTGTATGTAAACTGCAGCAGTTCAGGACCAGCTGCATGTATGGCTTTGCCATTCCCGCCCCAGGGTGTAAATCTTTTGGGGGAAAGCTGTAGGTCAGAGAGGTGGAAACACCAAGTGTTTCCGCTACTCTGATTTTCAGTAGTGCAAGTTATTGCAATTTTATATACCAGCTATGTCTGATATAGCGTATGTAATGAAAGAGGCTGTGTTTTAAGAAGGTTAGTGCAACTCCTGCATATTTTACTGTAATGTCTTCTGGGTCCTCAGCAGGGCCCTTGGCAGTTCTTTTGGCACGTGCTGCGGAGTGCAGCAGGCCTTAGATCTTGGGACTGAAGGAAGCTGGAAGGTAAACATAAGAAATTTCAAACATAATCTTGTCTAAGATGAAACTCCCTGTGGCTTTAGCACTGGACTTTGAAGGTTTCAAAGAAGTCAGAGGCCAGGTAGAAAAATCCCATGTCTTAATCAATACTCTAGGTTTCTTCAGTGCACTGTGCTCAGCCTGGCTGAAAGTCAGGCCATTTGTTTCAATTATTAAGTACAGATTTATGACCTGTTGTTTTTCTTGGACATAGAACCAGGCTTGGGACCATTTTTTTCCATGCAAATAACTGTGGTTGGCTGTAGTCAGTCTATGTACGTAGAAATGTGTCAGTCGCATTTATAAGCATCCAGTTCCCTACTCCATTTTCTCTCTGTCCTCATGACTCTGGCCTTTCTCATCAAAGTGAAACAGTTACACATCCCTTTTTCTGGGGTTACTGTGTTTTGCACAGGACTAATCTGTATTTGATGGCTTTTCTTTGGCATGCTATCAGCAAGCTCTTAAATAATTTTCCAGCAGAGAAAATCACTGCAGTGTGATGGTGCACCACTGGGCAATCCTATTTTGATGACAGGCAGGTCTGATTGGTCCAGCATGGGAAGATTTCAACTAGTGTTGATAATATTAGTGTACTTTCTCACTCTGTTAGCTGGTCTGCTCTAACAACTGTGCTCTAACAACTACAGTAACAAGTATGGATATTTTCCTTTTATTTAAATATTTGCATATGACTGTTACTGAATAAAGTAATTTTGATAATAGGTGAAACAGTGCTTGTTTAAAAGGCATTTGAACTTGGGTAGACTTCAGATGTTTTGGGTAAAATTTATCTAACAGTGAAAGTTGATAACGTGTGCTCCCAGTGCATCATGTTTAACTGTAGTAACTCATTCACATTAAAAAAGTGGGACAGGGAGGCGATAGTCTACTACTTCTTCCAACTAATCAGTTGAGCTGCTTCTTCAGGAGAAGGTGTGAAGAAAGTCCCTTCTCTAAACCTTGTTGATAATACACAGAGAAGGCTGTTCAACACACGTGGCATTTAATTTTTTTTAATACTCCCCTTTGCCCTGAAGTTGTGCATCTCTTAAATTCCACCATGAGAAATTACTAAACGCAAGAAAAACGGCAAACCCTTCCCCTCCCCACAACCCCACCATACACACACCTCCAAAACTTCACATATTACCTGAGCATCTGGAGCATTGGGCTGAGGGGAACATGGTTTTTAAAGTTTTTTTTTAAACAAAAAATCCCTAACTCTAATCTACAACCCCCTTCAGACCTGCCTCTAGGGAGAAACTCACCAATTACTATTTACTTTACCAACCTAGAGTGATTTGTGGACGTATGTAAGAATTATTTACGGTTTCATGCAGGAAAAACTTTCAGCTCCCTATTTGCCCTTGTAAGTAATGAGTTGCCTCAGGGGATCAAAGGTCAGATTTTGGTTTTAATGCCCACCTCCTTTTAAAAAATAAATAAAGCAATCTATGTGAAAAGAAGAAGAAAAAAACTAACAGTCTGAAAAGGCTCTGACTCCTGCTCTGCTTTGATGTTTTAGGTCTGGAAGGGATCATAAATTTGCTGGTGTGAGATAGAGTGATAATAAATGTAGCTTTTAACTGCTGGGTTTTTAGCTCACACAGCATCCATTATCACTGGCAACTGCAAAGGGAATGTACTTTTTTTTCCTTGTTGCTCTTTAGAAAGATAAATATTCACCCCACTATCCGCTGATGTCCCAAAAGCTCAAATGTAGCCTCTCCTTGTGATCGTTCCCCAACAACTTTCATTCTTGGTCAACATGATTCAGTGGTGTTGATAAGCGTCTGGAGGGGTTAGCTTGCCACTTAGTTCAGCATTCACCATTTCAGCTCTTTATTGGATGGATATTTTTCCAGTAGTTTGAAGTGTGGTGAGCAGGGAATAGCCAAGGAACAATTTGAAACAGAAAACATGTTTTGGCTTTGAAGTTTGAGAACTCTTGAGGTTCCCAAAAGAGCTAGAAGCAGAACTACCATTTGGTTTTAGAAGGACTTTTGCATCTATGTTGTCTGGCTTCCTGTGAAACTCATACCCTGGAGCAGTTCCTTCTTATTTCTTACTGACAAACAGGCCAAAGACAATGCCCAGGCACAGTGAAGTCTGTGTGCCGTGTCAGCACACTTTCATGCCATCCCTAGGACTGTATTAAGCTCAGACAAGATGCACTATTGGAAATTACTTTAAAAGTCTGACAGATACTTTGTGCCGGTATGGAGCAGTGCTTCCAATGCAGCCAGCTTAGTCATGTCGTAATATTTTAAAACTATGTTGTTAATAAATGATTTTAACCACTTAGATGTCTATTAATGTCTTTTTACCGAATGCCAGCAACCTCATATTCCAACAATTTCCACAAGGACTTATTGATCATGTATAGATTTGGAATGAATTTTGCCAAATCAGTTTATCATGCCTATATATCTCTTTCTATCTGCTTTGCTTTGTGGAGTGAACACTTCAGCTATTGTTTTTATTTTCCCTAGATCAGCAATTAAGTCATCTTTACTCAACTTGCATCCATTATGGATCACTTCTGTTAGCAGTTTTTTTATTTTTTTTTTTAAGTTCAACCATAGATTTGTTTCTTTGGTCTGCTGCAAAACTTAATGATTTTCCATATATTCTTTCAGGCCTCCAATCTAAATGAGAACGTCATCTACTCTAAATTCGTCACTTTGAGAGCTTTTAGAAACTGTTAGAAAACTCTGGGAGTAGAACAAATACTAGACCGCACTTATTTGAATAAATAACATTCAAAGGGTGTATTAAAAGACGCTGACTTGGTCTTTACTTGCAACTTGTATACAGTTAAGACTGTGAATATTTTTATTTATGATAGCTCTTGTTCTTAATTCCTTTAAGTGTTGCATGAAGGTTTTTATGTCTTTATTTAAATTGCATATATCAGAGGATACCTTTTCTTACTTGGCTTTTCTATTCCAATCGTGGAAATAAGCCCCTTCATAGATTCAGAAAATTTAAGGTCAAAGGCATGTATCATGTAGTCTGAATTCTTCTGCAAAGGAAGCCAGTCCATTTGAATCAGTTTAGTTATAAGTGGCCTGACACGTCTTCCAGGAAGGTGTCCAAACTTTCAAAAGTAGACAATGCACAACATTTCCTAGCAGTTTGTTGTAACAGTTAATTACCATGACTTTTGAGCATTTCACTGCTAATTTGAATATGTTTGGCTGTAGCTTCTGATCAATCTAATCCACCTGTGGTTTTGTTTTAAGCTACAGTAGTCTGCCTTTTTGTGTTACCAGCTTTACCTCCAACTTTATCTTTGGGGCAGACCAAATTTTTACTGAGTACATCATCTTGGTTTTTTGTTGAGCCTGTGTCTTCGAAGACATCTGAGAATTATTTCTGAATGTTGTCTGTGTTCATCACATGGACTTTTGCTGCTTGTTTTGACCACACTTTCTGCTTCTTTCTGGGTCCAGGCAGATGGCCGTACCTGTTACCCTGAGGTGGTGTCTAGT
This sequence comes from Ciconia boyciana, assembly GCF_034638445.1. Lineage (NCBI taxonomy): Eukaryota > Metazoa > Chordata > Aves > Ciconiiformes > Ciconiidae > Ciconia > Ciconia boyciana. The sequence continues at coordinate 2,965,562 of NC_132948.1, forward strand.
GTATGCTAGTCAGAAGGTGAGCCATTTCATCCCCCAAAAGGTATCTAGAACAGATGGGTTGTATTATCTCAGGGAGATGCCTGTGCCATTGCCTCAGCAAAGAGCCTGGAGGTTTATCTTGGCTAGACCTCATTTTCTGACTACTGAAATTAGCTGAGATGAATCTGCTCAGTTGCACACAGTTACCTAATTTCTATAGCCCCAGAAATGTTTTTATGGAAAATTCTATCTTAGCCATCTGATTTTATTGAAAGAATCTTACTTCTTCAAATTGGCCTTTTTTATCAGTTCATTCTCAGTTCTCTTTTTTGATTACCTGTCCACTCAGACTAGCCCAACTGCCTGGGATACCATATAAGAAAGTTTGTATGATTGTCAAACAAGAGAAAACAGATCGCTCATTCTGTGAGTAATCTCATAGTAGAAAGGAGACCTAGATTTCAGTGACCACCTGGAACTGAGTCTGGGAAAATAGCTTAGCATAATGTAAACTTGAGCTGGACTCCAATGGCCATGAAGGCTGGGCTCTAGATAAGGTCAATTCTGTGATTAAAAACATCTGCTTCCCTGAACTGGATCTTATCCATACTCCTTGGAATAGGACAGCTACTCATGAGGTGATGTTAGCCAAGTTCTAGATGCAGCTCTTGTTGTAAAATCTCACAGGAAGCTCCTGCTGTTCTTCCTTTGCATGCACTGGAACTGAAATACATTGGGAAGATACATATACTAATCTTTACAGCTACTATTTCAACTTCAGTACCATGAACTGGCAATGCTGAATGTTCAGGATGAACTGATGATGACTATGTTGAAATGACATTTCAATGATCGTGATTAGGCCGTAAAATACAAAGAATATCAGGAACTGTAAATGGGTATCCTCAGCTAACCTGCAGTTGCCTTTTGAAGGCAGTTATATACGCATTTGTACATTCCGGCTAGAAGCTGGAAAACACTCTGCTCAATAGAAGACTGCACATCTAAACGCAACAAAATCATTATTACTATTGTAGCCATGGTGGTCTAAGGATTTGAGAGAGGCAGATTTTATGGGTAGAAGAGAATTCTTGTCTTTTATTAAACCAAGTGAAATATTTAGAAAAGCAGTTAAAGTTTTGGGCGCATCTCTCTTTATGTAATTTCCTATTTCAGGCAGGCTAGCCAGAGCTGGATACCTGAGTGTATACATATGCTGGCCCAAAAAGGGTTTGGAAAAGAATTCCAAGGATAAAAACCAAAGAATTCCTGATTGGCCTTAGGAATGAATGTCATATTAACATGCTGTTTCCTTTTTGTTATCAGTGACTAATACCTATTCTCTCCATGAACCAAATAATCACTGTGGTGTGTTGGATTGTTTTAAACTGGGGAACAGGGATAAGAAAATCTGAACATCAAAGCAGTCATGAATGAGGGCTTATCTGTGGAGCAAAGGTGGAATGAACACACAGAGATGCATATGAGAGAGTTAACCTCAAGGTCTGATAATCTGCATCACACTAAGATGCTGTCGGATTTCAGCAGTCAAATAGAGACAGATAGAAAAAAACTTCAGCATTTAGCTAATCAGGATTACACCCAGCTAATGGAGAGAGGTTGTTTTTCCCCCCTTCCCTATCATCCTGGTCGATTCAAATTGATCCTAGTTCTGCTGAGCGAGAGCAGTCCTTCAAAGTTTATTCTGATGTCAATTTTTATAGTTTCCCCCACTGATCAATAGAATGCATAATCATTAAGGCAAAGTTTGTGAAAGGTAATCCTTCAATACGAGTTTTATGAATGGCTCAGAGTCATGGCTCTAACCATTTGGATGTAAGTGGAACCTTTAATCAGGTGAGTGACAGGAGACAGTCAATAGGATTTGCTGAGATTGGATTCTGATTTTCTATACAGCTATGCAGAGTGAGCAGGAGAAAGGGGAATGGGGACGGCCAGAGGAACAGACATAGGCTAAAATGGAAGTTTCTACTCTTTTATTATTTATAAAATGTATTTCCATCATTTTTAAAAAACACTTTGCACTTTCATATCGTTTTTCACCTAGAGAGCTCAAATGTCGCTGGGGACGTTTGCTGATTAAACACTACATCATCTTTTTGTGAAGGTGAATAACAATTAGTACTACATTACACTGGTGAGTGCTTACTGTGCTATGTTTTCCAAGTGCAACACGTTTGTAGCTTCTCAGAAAGGTGACAGAAAGCAAGGGCAGATGAAGTAACCTCCTTTAGATGTCATAGAGTAGGTCAATGGCAGAGGAAAAAGGAACCTTGGAATCTGAATTGGTTTGGGTTTACCCGCTAGGCATGTGGGTGTTATTGTGGATTTGTTTTTTTCGGTTTTGGCACATCGTTATCTCCTGAGTTTGCATGGGAGGGGTGATTTGAATTGTGTATATTGAGAAGAAGAGTAAGGAATTATCTGAAATAGGGAACTGGAAAATTGGAGGGTAAGTGAGAAGATTAGCTATTGTACTGAACTCATCACTGCTGTAGCTGACCAAAAACCACTTGGTGACGGCATTAATATCTCTTATTCTCTCCTTTTCTGCCATTTCAAATGAAGTGAAATGAGAAGAGCAAACATGCTATCAAGACACTTTTTCTAGCAGCAAGAAGTATTTTTGCTTGGGCAAATAACTTCTTTCTGCTGAAGGGTTTGCCATAGAGTGCCAGGATGAGAAGGAAACAGCCAAGGGAGAATTTATTTCCATTTGGTATGTTGAAAAGTAAAGGGCTAGGTTTTAATATTAGTACAAAGACCTGTATGGCAATGAGGTGCTCTGAGTGTTCAGCCTCAACACTTAGCTGTCAGATTGGACAGTACATTGAGGCAGGAAAATGAAACTGCTGGAAAGCAAAGCTGGTGTTTTCATTTGCACTTTCCAAGAAGAACAGAATAACAAATGTGAATAGTGTAAATAGTGGTCAGTAAATTCCTTTGCAGGTGGCAGATTGGGAGTTTGCTAAGAATTTTTGAAAGTGTAAGTTTAAAGTTTCAGTGCATCAGCTGCTCTAAAGTGATACAGCTCCATTGGCTTCTCTTGCTTTGCATTAGCTGAAGAGTTGTCCTAAGGCACATAATCTGGCTATTCCCTTTAATGATTTAACAAATGTTCGTAAAGCAGATTCTCATTTGGGTGATTGAGCAAAGTTATCTTGAGCTTCATCAGCTGAGGACCTGGCACTAAGTCTACAAGTGGGCTAATGTGGTGGATTTGGGAGGGGGCTATGTCATGGCACTTTGTACATTAAGCTTGGTGCATGTCATGCTCCTCATCTTCTGACATTGCTGTATTGGGAAGTTGGTAGAAATAGGATTTTTTTTTTTTTTTAGCTGAATGTGTTTAGTTATTGCTGTTTCATAGTCCCCAGAGCATTTTGTTATTATGAGTGAATAGCAGCATGAGTAGATGGATGACAAGAAATAGAGAAACTGTGCTTATGCCAGCGTCTTCAAAAATTCAGAGAAGACAGACCTATGCGGGAAATATACCACCACTTGCTAAGAAATGATCTCGGAATAGATCATGCCACAATAAACTCAAGGACTGTGGGGATGTTGGCTCCACATGCTGGCACAGACCTGGAAATATGGACTCAAATGTTGTCAGATTTACAGGTGCAGATGCAGTCCCAGTGCTGGCAGAGTTATGAAGGCTGTGATGGGGCAGCACCTCCACTTCCCCATGATAAGGTCTCGAGGGGAAGTGTGTCATGGGTGAAAGCCCCCCTTGCACAGCTGTCCCTTGCCTCATAGACAAGTTACTACCCAGTGACTATTGGTAGTTTCACACCTAGATCTAGATCTGAACTTTGTTTCTTGACCCCATTGCTAAAAGACTGGGTTTTGGCGTTTTCTGTGAAATGCTTGCAAGCCTCTACCATGAATTTCTTTTGAGAGACAAAGAAAGATATGGGCGCAGCTCCGAACTTGGAAATTATTAGTTGCTGAGATGTATTTCAAAGCTTTTGGTCTGACAAGCGCTAACCTTTGATCTAGCAAATGAGAACTTTACCTTATTGTGGCAAGGAAAGGGGAGGAGAAGGGCGGACTGATAAATGGCGGAAGGATAGGATGACTTGGGAAAGATCAGTGGGAGCTGAAAGCTCTTGAACCAACTTTGTTGGTTCAAGCTCAGGTGGAATGAGAGACTGGGGAAAAGTCCTTCATGGGGCTCAGGAAAATACAAGCAAGTGAGCTTGTAGACTGTGAGAGTGCTTCAGCCTTCATTCTTCTCCCATTCCCTTCTCCACCTTCTCCTGACTGCACTGGTCTGCTTTGCTAGGGTGATTGGGGAGTGGACACCAGCACTCGGGGATTAGGTAGTGGGAAGTGTTGTCCCACTCAGTGCCTGCCCCTGGGGTGTCCTGACCATCAAACTGTGGAGCACAAACATGTATCTTATGGGAACCTGTGTCTGGAGAGGTTTCACTTTCAGAACAGATGGTGGTTGTGGTTAGGCATTTGGGAAGCTCACTGGACCTTGTTTTCACATTAACCTCGAGCATAGCCTTGCTGTCATGGAGCTCATGGAGCCTGTGTGAATCAGAGGGCAAAGGCAGCTGGAGTTCAAACTGGCCTGGGCAGGACACAGCATCAAAGGTGCTTTCCCAGGGTTATTTCTCCAAGAAGGCAGGGGAGTCATAAGATGCCTTGTCCATTGTACAGCTGATATCACAGCTGGAAGGCTGTGTTTATGGCGCATCAGTTTTTCCTTCTTTTTTGTCACTGCTTTCCTTCTTCTTGCGCTTAATGCTGACCAGCTAGTTTTCCTGTTACACCGAATGCTTCATTTCCTGATGGGCCCTTCCATGGGCTGACGGTGCTGTTTACAAGCACTGCTGAGATGCCTCTCTGTGAATGATGACCCTGTTCCCAGTCCTTCACCACACACCCTCCCCCTACCTTTCACTATGGTAAATATTTTAGTACTCGTTGAAATCAATTGAGCCTCATCAATTGGAAATAGAGTGTAAATCACTGGGACTTTTGCATTCACCCCAGAAATCAATTTTCACACATTAGGGCTATTAGCTTATTGAGAACTGTGTGATAAATGGCTGCGGGCCATCATGGAGCCACACCTGCCAGCTGTACATTTTGCATCTCAAATAGGCTCAAAAGTAGGGGGACGCCAAGGGAAGGAAGATCTCAGGTGGGCGGAGCGGTGCAGGGTAGGAGACACAAGGACCGTGCAGCCAGACAATCTGTGCCTGGAGATCAATAACATCTACAAAGCACTAACTCATCCTCGCAGGGGTTGGAGACAGAAGGCGGCTCTGAGCCAAAGTTGTGGTTAGGCATCTGATTTTTTTTCTCTCACAAAGATGAACGTAATTTGGGGAGGAAAGGTGAAATGCAGATTACAAACATTTAATAAAACTAATGCAGTAGTTTAAAAAAGAAGCTTTTCCACGAGTAAATATCTTTCTTCCACGCAGCGGCTGCAGAAGGGGTGTAGAAATGCCGCCTCCTTCTGTCATCCCAGTGCTCCAGGTAAAGAGGATGTACAGTTTATCACCAGCTGTGATATGGAGATAGCCGGGGTTTCTACTCTCACTCTGTAATTCCTTCCTATCCCCTTGAATTCTAATAGTGGCAGCTAATTAGCTGTTTGCTGAACGAGTCTGGTGGAGGTGAGGGATCTGTTTGCCTAGCTGGATGAAGTGTAAAGTGCCCAGCAAGTTTTTCTGTGGTCATCTGGAAGACCTTGGTCTCTGTTTCCAAGACAGGACACAATTCCTTCTTCTCAGTTACTACTGCCAATCAAAAATGTGGGTGCCTCCAGGGACTTGGAGGCTCTCCAGTGGTGTAGTCTGTGTTTATGTGCTTTGTAGTTCGGTGTTTTACACATATAAGCCACCCCTGGAACTGAGGCAGTCATATATAGGTAGGGCAGTCTCTTTGGCTAGAGATCTTATTCCTGCGTTTCTCCTAAAAACTTGTGTAATAAAGCATATGTTTCCCAATATTGAATATTTGTCTGTATAACAGGAAAAAAAAGGAACCTGGAACAGTAGATCACCAGATAGATTGTGCAATGTAAATAGGAATTTATTTTCTTGCTGTAGAGTGAATACTGTGCACATATACCCCTGTCGTTCTAGGAATAAAAACCAGAGCTACTTCAATAGATATAGATGATCTGTGTCATCAAAGGTTCTTTCTCAAGATAAGCCATGTGGGCTTAGAGGCAAAGTTCCTTCCTGTGAGGATCTGGAAGAGAAGTGACTCAGATGCTTCTTGGTCTATACATTTTGACGAGGAAGCCCAGGACAGTGGTGTAATAGGAGATGTTTCCTTGCTCAGACACTACAGAGACTTGCCGTGGCTTGGTCGTTTTTAGTTGCAGTGCTGCTGGATGGATTTGAATTGCATCAGGAGAGCATCCCAAGAGCAACAGGCAGCCAGGAGAGCTAGCACAGAAAACAAAGATGTCCAGCAGTAAGGGGCTTGGCTAACACTTGCAGGTAGCTTTGACCTGCCCCCTGGGATCCACTATTTTGATGTTGATGCTTCATCACCCCGTCCGTGTGCCTGTTTCCTTCTTGCTCGCTTGCTTTGAAAGACCGAACTGAGGGACTGAGAGTCCTGACTCACTGTCAGATAATCTTTCCAGGCCAGCTGGAAGGAGGAAGCAATGACCTGCTCCCCGAAGAGTGCCAGCGTGGTTTGGCAGCTCTCACAGCAGCAGACAGCTGGCTTTAAAATGTTCGCACCTAAAAGTTCCTGTGCTTCATTCGGCCACATTTCTGGAACATTTTCCAGTCGCTCCATCCAAAATTTTGTCTGTCTTCTTCCTTGGAAGTTTCATATCTAGCAACATACCCCGTGCTGCGCAGGCCTGTTGGTTAACTTATTCCCAGTATCTGGAATTTCAGCCCGGCCGGCTGCGATCAAGACTCCCGGGCAGGGGCTGCATTACTTCTCTGACAGTCTTGGGCTCTCACCCTCAGCTAATTACTTTGATCCTTTACACTTTGTAAAAATTCTTACAACACAAAATAAGTCCCCCCTGGCTTTAACCTTGTGACCTAACTGGCCCTTGTAAAAGGGAGGGAGAAAACACACAGTCATGCACGCCCAACCACACGCACACGCACTCACGCATATGCCTATATACACATCCCCACAAACTGCCTAAAGCCTGTTCCTTTAATAGTTTCCTCCCAGGACTCCCACAAAAAGGCAAATAAAACTCCTTTTACAAGATAGCAGGGCAGCATGAAGGATCAACTTCACCAACGACAAGTTCTTTCTTCAGTTCATTTGTTTTTAACATACTTTTCCTCCAGATTTTGATCCTCTAAGTGCCTCTCCCTCCTCTTCCCTTCCCTTTCGAGGCTTCCATCGTTGTTCCTCTTGCCTGCCCTGCTGCCAACAGCTTAATGGCTAAAACAAGCAATGTATTTTTTCAGGATCTGCTCGTTCACAGGGAATAGCATGTGTGCGAACACATACTTTTAGGTTCCTTTCCATGAATAGGGAATGTTTCTTCTTTCCTCTTCACAGGACCCAGCTAAGAGAAGAAATCCAGAGGAGAGGGAAAACCATCATATTTATGAAGAGCAATTAAATAGACCAGGGATCTTCAGTCTGTGAGGTAGGTGAGGAGAGATACAATAGAGGTCTATAAAATCATAAGTGGCCTGGAAAAATGAATAAGTTGTTACTCTTTTACCTCAGTTACTACAAAAAGCAGATTCAGTTCTTCAGACAATGTATATGTCCCTCTCCCCGATAACCAGAGCTGGGGGAAGCATTTTAGAGAATGGTAACTTGGTGAACAGCATAAAGAAATTTAAGTTTCTGTATGGTTTAGATTAAGCATGGGGAAACAAATTTGTATCTTGCTCCTTTACTGGCTGACCTGTATTTATGAAACTTACAGACACTTAATAATCTTGAGACTTCTTCCTCTCTGACATATCTGGTTAAGAATGCTCAACATTTTCTGAAGTTACCGTAAACCAAAAAGTAGTGCAAGATGCATACACATCATGATTCACAAGCCTTCTCTCTTTAGGAAAATAGAGAAGAAAAATAAAAACCTTAATTTGCCAATAAAACCCACATTTGGATGCCTTTACCATTTCCTCAGTTAAGCCAAAACCAAATTGTTTGAAAGCTTTTAGGCTTTCATTTATTTCTCCCTTCTTTCTAGTGTTTTCTGTTTCCCGTGCTTGAATTAGAACTGGTAAAGGAAGGAGTTTGGGAATAAAATCCTGCATAGTCTGTCCTTCTTAATAGATCACCTGGATATTATAGTCAAAGAAATCTCTAGGCTCAGATGAAACCAAGGGTGTCATCTCATGTTTTCTAGGAGCCAAGAAACAGATTGTGGAAACACTGTTTGAGGGGAAAAGCACCCTACCCTTTTGTTGAAAGGTTTACAGTAGACTGTGCTGTTTGATTTTGCTAGACATCAAGGTCTTGGATCCAAGGCTCAAGGCAGTGAAAGAAAATTCCATAGCGTTGCTGCAGGATGACTGTGTGTGGGCAATACCTGCACAGAAACATGCTGTCTATGTTCTTGAATGAGAAAAAAAAATGTGTCGTGAATGTGGCCAGTTTCTGCAAGTCCATTTGACAATTCTAATCTTGAGAAACAAAGAGAGGTTCCCGTTAGCTCCCTGCATGAAGTCCCCATGCATCTGTTCTCCTCTTTGCACCACTCAGGGTGGGACACAGGACAGCCACAGTGTCTAGTTAAGATCTGTGGAAGCCCATTCAACACATAGTGACATAATTAGGAAATTTATATGTTCAAAACAAAAGTGGATTTTGCTGATTGCTTGGGCATTAAGGCTTTGGGATCAAGATTGTGACTGAGAGACTATGAAGGACCAAGGGGGAATCTTGGTAGGATTTTCATACTCACCCCTCTTGCCCTTCTTTGAAGAGGGTAGTTGTTTAGACAGGGAGCTCCCTGGGCCAGGATCTCACTTTCTTGTCCTTGTTTGTACAGCACCTAGTACAAGAGTGCCCTTGCTACTTGCTTAGGAATCTTTGGGATTCTTGTACTATGCTTTGGCAATGCTCGGGGAAGAAACTATTCATGTAACAGAAATACCAAGAAGAACCTTCCCCAGCGCCCCTTCTCCTGTGAGAGATTCTTTGTGGGTTTTCTCATACCCTGAAGGCTTGTGAGCATGATTTTATCCCATGTCAAGGGACACTTGAATTTCCCAGTGCTGAGGTTTTTCTCCATTTTTGTCTAGGTCAACTTCCCACATGCATGAGTCTGAGTGGAGCCATTTCAAGGCTCAGTCTCCACAGGGTGCTAACCATGCCAAAGCTCTGACCACATCCAAATTCTAGTAGAGGGCTCCGAGATGGCCTCTCTTTTTCCCCCAAGTTGCCTGCTTGTACTAAATACTGGGGCAGCTCTTTAAAATACTGAAGGAACAAAGCATGCAAGGCAGTAAAATGAGGCAATTAAACCTATAAAACCAGGGTTTACAAGGGAATTTATAGTGTCAGAGGCTTTTTATAGCTTTTTTAGATTAGTTTAAATAAAAAGGGGGGAGAGAGAAAGAGAGAAAGAGAGAGGGAGAAAAAGAGGACCTGAAACTTGAGGAGACTTAAAAGTTCGGAGAGAGGCTTTTAGGAAGCACAGAGGGGTAATAATTAGAGGCACATTTTCCATTTCACTGTCTTTGCAAATTGAAATTAAAGAAGGAGGAAAAAAAAAGCATGCACAGAACAACAGGCAGTTTACATTGCTCCCACTTCCTCCTAGTAGCGTTTGATTTTTCTATTGCTATTCTTTTGTTTTCTGGCCAGGTGAAAGCATCTTGTCACCTCGGCAAAGGGACTAAAGTGAAAGAGGGAACTCAGGTAAGGCGAAATTTATGTTTGGGTTTTTTCCCCTTCTGTTGTGCTTGCTTGCAGGTGAAGTTCACTGTGTGCCTTGCAAATCTGGGAGTTCATGTTCAAGAGGTGAAATGGAGCCAGCACCTGATTAAGGCAAATTGCATCAGGTGAGACAATAGACCCTGTGTTTTAGAGGGTATGTCATATTTCACAGTTCCTCCAGCTTCCTTTTGCATTGCACATATACACAACGTACGCCCACTAGGCAAGTTAGCTTGAGATTGCCTTTGGTGTGCCTAGTTAGACCCATTCTTGGCTTTTGTCTGCTTCTATGTGGAACCAAGGAAAAGGTGATTCAGATCCCTTAAATCCTGCATCCTTCTCTGTGGAAGCATATCCTTTGTTCAGGCCTGATTTCCTCACCGTCAGTAGAACACACAGTGCTTTTAAAGTGGTGTTTTTACTTTACTCCATTCATACAATCACAGAATAGCTGAGGTTGGAAGGGGCTGCTGGAGATCCTCTAGCCCAATGTGCTGCTCAAAGCAGGGTCAGCTACATCGGGTTGCTCAGGACTTACCAGTAGAAACTGAGGTAAAGAAGACATGGAGTAACTTGGCCTTTTCCGTGTCCTTTTTCACCATGTCCCCTGCCCCATTTATCAGTGGGCCCACATTTGCCCGGATCTCCCTCTTGCTGCTGATATACCTGTAGAAGCCCTTCTTGATGCCCTTCACTCCCTCACCATATTCAACTCTAAATAGGCTTTGACTTTACTAACTCAATCCCAGCATGTTCAGATAGTGTCTCTATGTTCCTCTTGTGTCACCTGACTCTGCTTCTGCCTCTTGTATTCTTCCTTTGTATATTTGAGGCTTGTCAGGAGCTCCATGTTCATCAATGGAGGCTTCCTGCTGCCTTTGCTTGATTTCCTGCTTGTCAGGATGGACCATTCTTGAGCCTGGAGGAGGTGATCCTTGCAAATCAACCAGCTGTCCTAGACCCCTCTTTTCTTCAGGACTGTGTCCCATGCAATTCTTCCAAGTAGATCCTTGAAAAAGCCAAAGTCTGCTGTCCTGAGCTCCAAGGTTGTGATTCTGCTTTTTGCCTTGTTGTCTTAGAACAATTTTGGTCCCTTTAGAATTGGCCCCAAAGTCTATGTTCTGTGACGGCGTGGACAATAATCTCACCTTATACATGTGGCCACTTGTTCCTTACATGAAGGGGGAATGTCTGCTGGCAATCTTGCTGTCATCACTATCTTATCTGCATTTATGCCATTAGTAAAATTACCCTTTCCATGGTGTTTCTAAGATCTTGCCCACTGCAGGGCTGCTAGGGAGCATTGAGTGCTACCTTTGTGAAATATTTTGCTTTGTTCCTTCTCTTCACGCTATTCTCTTTTCCAGGTAGTGTATACTGTGTTTAGTATGGTAGAGTATAGATCCTGGATGGTTGCTAGAATATGCAATTAGTAAATTACTAATTAACTGTAGCAATTCATCATCCTTCTGCCTCTAGCCCATGCTTTGAAAAATAAACTTACAGCAAAATAGAAAACAGCAGCCTGCCCTTCAGATCAGCTTAAACAGCTTCTGTGAGGACATTTTTGCTAATGGGCAGGGTGCCATAAAAGAAGTGTTCCACCATCCTTGGGTTCTTCAGCAGAAGGGAACGTTGCTCATGATAATCTTTGGCTCATCTGAATTGATGCATTCCTTTTGTAACAAATACAAAATACAGGGTGAAGGGCAAGCAAGAGAGACAAAACCTGAGTGTGTATGTATGACAGAGAGAGATAAGGTGAAGGTAGATAAAGAGGAGTAAATTCAGATCTGTTACAGGCACATGCAGCTCCAAAGAGTTACTCTGGCCAACTTGCAAAAGGTATGAACATTTCTGAATTGTATCTCCACACAACTTCCCACCTGAAAGAAAGCGAAAAGAGGAGCACGATGAGACAAAATTACCTGTTTCTGATCACGTTTACATTGGGGTAATTATCTTCATTGGAGATGTTACTGTTTTATAAATCAAGCCCAGCATTTTTGAAGCTGAGCTTTAGTTTTTAAAGTCTGCAAATGTGTGCTATTGCAGTCACATGATAAATAGTTCTGAAATCAATATAGAAAGCTATTAAAAATGTGGTTTTGTCTCTGTCTAGTATGGTACATTAAGATACATGTATCATTGTACGCTCTTTCCCTCTCTCTCTGTATACGTATGTATGGGCAGAAATTTTGAAAGTACTCAACATTGGTCAAACTGTCCCCAGTGGAAAATGTAACATTGACCTCAAATAGCATCACATTTTAGGTCAATGATGAGTGATTTTTAAAATGCTACCCTTAAGTACATATTTAAAGAGGAATCACTAGATCAAGAGTGAGTCTAACTTCCCTGATCCTAAAGTTCTGTTTGAGAAATGGTGATGAGAGGGAGAAGATGGCTAGGCAGAGCTCACCATTTCGTTCATCCCAGTCCCGTACTGCTTTGGCATTTCTATTGTGATTTCCCACCAGCGGTGTTGGTTTTTTTTTCAATCTGAAGAGCTGTTCAAGAAAGAAAGTGAGCCCACAATGACTGGTTTACGTCTTCTGTATTATCGAATGCACCAAGAAGCAAAAAGCTGGCTGCATCAAGCTCTCAAAGAACAGAAGAAAAAGCTTCACATTTGCTAGTTGCTACATACAACTGTTGGTAAGCACTGAAGTCAAACAAACAACTTCTACGAGTGAGAAGATCCATCTGCTATCGCTAATCTTATAGATTGTTCTGTTCTCTGATACTTCAGTATTTTAAATAACATCTAATGGGCCAGAATGTACAAAGCAATCAATGTTTTTCAAATTCCACAGTCATCAGCTGCAGGTATATGCTATCCCAGCGCAGTAGGCTTGGAGCCAGAGCCTCGGCTCATTTAAATCAATGTCAGCAGTTTACAACTTGCTCGGAACCTGGCCCCATATCCTTCTAAGAGAAAAGAAAATTCTTGGCCAGCAAATAGTCTTGGTCTGTTCTAAAAAAAGATCTTCCATTGATACCATTGGGATACAGAGCCACGAGGCAGACATCATTATGCTACTTCAGTGCTTCATTATGCTGCTTCAGTGCAGACATGAGATTGCTCTAACTCTTCAAAACCTGAGACCCCTCTCTCTGGGGTTCGTCAGACCTTAGGAGAGAGGTGACCCCACTCTGATAGAACAAAGAGGAACTAGCAAAGAAAACGAAGCCTGTATTTCATGCGTGTTTATTCTTCTCTTTATAGTTTGCAACACCAGTGCTCCCAGAGACCTTTGTTGAGAATCCAGATTCTCCTGGCAGGCTGCAAGGTTCAGAACCCTGCTTGCGTGCTGAGCCATGCAGTCCCACAGGCAGCATTGATCTTGAGTAGCACTCCCAAAAAAAGACATATACCTGGCTGTGCTGAATGCCTGGCAGTCTGTCTCTCCCATGCGCTGTGGCAGCTGTTACCAATCTTGGCTGCAGACTCGTGGTGGCCGGGAGAGTACGTGGTTGGCCTGAGAGCCTGACGGTCTGTCTCTGCCTCTCTCTCTTTCATTTTGTTGGCTCCATATATTATATCAAATATCTTTAAAGAGCACAGTTTGAATGATGGAGCTTATAATTCCATCTCGGGAGTTCTGATGACTCGAGCTTGGTTCTTGTGGTTTATGATGTCACCGGGACCCATCGATGGAGTCGTAGCCCCATAATTCACCGTTGCCCTGTTATTTATTCTGTGCAATAAATGGCTGCAGTTTAATCACCAGAGTAAATTGCTGAAGCATCTTTGTGGAAACTATAATGTTACTGTAGCAGTATCTATGGCAACAATGATTCAGTAGTGGTGGCTAATGCAGAGGGAACCAGTAACACTTAGCCCTGTGCACCCAGTGAGAAAGGAGTATGTACCAACCTCAGAAAGATGAGAACCTGAGGGCCAAATCCAGACACTCCGTAAGTGGAGAAAAATCCATTAATTGCTATACAGGTACATGCACTGGATATCATATGTAGTCTCTATGAAATTAGGATGTGGATCCAGACTTTACCAACCTTTACAGACTTGTGGCATTGATTTTATGCAAAGAGATTTTTAGGAAAAACTCCTGGCTCTTCTGTAGAGATGTAAAGCAAAAACATCTTTCCTGCATAGTTGGGTGGTTTTTTGGTTTTGGGTTTTTTTTTGCCTTTTCCAGTTCAGGTAGAAAAAAGAACTGAGGACACTTGAAACAATGGTTCTGAACTTCATACAATTAAGGTTTGTGTTTGGTTTTAGTATGGTCAAGAGAAACAGGAGATTTCTTATTTTATCTGAACTGTCTCAATTCTTCTTGCCTGTTGTTTCCTTGTATCTCTCCCCTGAAAAGGCCTTGTAGGGTCTTGTATTTTAGTGTTGGTGGGGCATAACATTCCTTGAACTAAAAATGAAACACTTCTTTTTGGCAAAATACATTTGCCAACCTATTTAATGTCATCTGAAGATGCCTAGTGGTTGTGGATATGCAGTTGGCATTTCAAAAAGCATAGGGCTGTGATGTAGTTATCATAATAGAACACTATTATAACATTATTATTATTATTTATTGTTTCTTACTAAAGTGATATTTATAGGAAGGTTTTGCTTTACAAATCTTAAGTTTCCATTCAAGCCCCAGATTTTCTCAGTTCTCTCCCCCCCCCCCCATCTTCTAAGCTCTAACTAAAACCTCTATGTTTTCTGATTTTAAGAAAAAAGTAAGGCACTTTTCAAATATCTCTCTCTCTCTCCCCTCCCTTCTCCTTTACTCCTCCACACGTTCTATATTCATTAATTTTCTCTTTGGGAAAGAAATTAGGAGAAGAAGCGTTCTCTGTTCATCCTCTTTCAATACCATGTGAATGCTTGAAATGCTCAGCTCTTTTTTTCTCATTTCCTCTGCTGAGCAGCCCTAGAGAAGTATTGCAGCACACAGTATCAGTGCCCTGACAGTCTGCTGCTTATGGTAAATGTCATTTTACAATGTAATTTTTTTTTTTAACTAGAGGTTTATGATTTTCTACAAGGATCCATTGTTTTAAGCCACGCAACCAACATGTGTTTCTTGAGATATCACTTACCTTTCAAGCAAGTAGTAGTTGAGTTTTGGTGGTCAGACTTGGCTGTCTCTGGATTCATACAGTTACTCTGTTCTGGTAACCTGATCCAGCACAACGAGGTAAGAACAGAAAGAAAAGCCTTTTAATTTATGGTGGGTCTCAGTTCTAATCATGTAGTTGCTTAGACTTTGGCTTTATCGTGAATCATTTTTAATGACAGTTGAAGAGAAAAGAGTTGAAAAGCAAATCTTACCTTTCTCATCACTGACAGCTTTTCATAACTTAAATCAGACTTTTTTATGGCATAGCCTTGCAGTATGGGTATTATGCAAAGGAAGGGCTAAACTGAAGGGCTGTCCAGCAGGAGAGCAGAGAGCCTTTTCCTTCCTAGCACAAGATACATCTTTACAACAGCAATTTCAGAGCTGTCTTTAAACAGAGAGCAGTTTTTCAGTCTGTGGATTCCTAAACATTGGCCATGGAGTCCCTCATAGGAAACTTATGTTTCCTGATAGGAAACTTGACTTTCTTGGTCACCTTTCAGAAGGCCCTTAGAAGTTCTCCAGGAACGTCCCTTGTCTGTGTGAGCCAAAGGGTGAAAAACTTAAAAGTTGATGGCAAAAGCCCTCGTGGCCAGAATGTAGCCAGAATGTCACTCCTTTCCTCCAGTGTGCCTGGTGACATCTGCGTGTAAAGAGAGCTCAGTCAGTGGGTTTGTGGGTCTCCAGTTAGTCATTTTCTTTGGGGTACATGCTGTTGGTGCTAGTCAGCAAATAAATTTATCTGAGAAAATTGCTGGTTTGGAATCAGCTTGCCAAGAGACCTGGTTTAAGGGGTCATCCTTCTTCAGCAGAACTCATGGCTGTACATTCAGTAATCAAAAAGTAGAAGTTTAGAGCTGATCCACGGAGCGCGGGCAAGAGAAGACACTTTCAGGGATGCTGATGCAGTGCCCAATGGAGTTAATAGAAAAGGTGCTCTCATTGCAACCAGAACGTAATTGGATACTGGCAGTATCCTGCAATGCATCTACATGGCAAGTTCCCATCAGCACTAATGTGGCTTTTGAAAAGCTAATCTCTTTTCCTGGCATGGCCACTCTTCCCCTTCATGCTGTTGTTAACTCCCCCATCTTTTGTGTGCTTGGCCTCTCAAGTCAAGTTGCCGTATTCTTAGTGTGTTTGTACTGGCTGTGGCAAGACTCTGTGCCAGGTTGAAGCTTTTCAGTGCTACTGTGAAACAAAAACAGTACATTTCTTGGACCCTAAGGGAGCAATGAGATGCCCTGCATAGTGTGCCTCCCACATCGCCATGGACTTCACTTGGCTTCTGTCATTCTTGTGTTTCCTCCATGACCTCCAACTTGTTCCCATTTGGAGATGTGTTTCCAACTTAGGTTGGCTACATACTATGTTCTTTCTGACACATTTTGACAAATTCAATTTGATTTTACCCTGGAGGTCTTTCTAGACTTAATTGTATTATTGTGGAAGGTCAGCAAAAGGGTAGCGCTATTTAAAGACCAAATTGTGTCACATTTACTCATGGGGCTAGTACTCTTCTTCTTGAAGATGTCCATTCATTTAAATGGAACTATACATGGAGTAAATGGCATCCGTTGTAAGCAAAGGCACTGGAGCCTGCCTTACTCATCTCAGTGGACTCCTCAGAGAGTAAAAGTCAAGTCCTTGTCCTTAACATTGATTTTCCAGCCCCTGTTGATACAAGGTGGCTTTCTGGCCCCCTCTAGTGACTGGCCACATAGAGTTTTATGAGTGATACACAACCTTTTTGCAATCAGAAACAGCCATTTTCACTCCAATAGTAAATGGCTTAAAATTTAGAAGTGGCATTTAAAATCCTGACATACTGAATTTGTTCCCCTTTGCTCACAACCCTCTCAGGAGCATCATGTTTCCAGCTTGGTGGGACTTCTTATGGAGTTGGAAACTGTTCACAGTGGTTAAGGGTGAAACAATCCATACTGACATTAATGTGGTGGCATGGCCCCAGTTACGCTCCCATTAGCCCAAAGGTTCATGTTCATTAAGGGAAGCCGGATGTTTTTGGTATTACAGCTACATTACCAAAGAAACAGCCATGAGTTGAAGCGGGTGTCAAAAAGGACTGAAGTGTGAATCAGGATGTATAACCTTCTATTGAATTGCAGTGAAAGCTGGAGTGAGAATTTGAGATGATATTGAAAAGGCATTTTCAAAAGCCTTTCTTTTTCTTATTCTTTTCATACTACTGGAACTGCAAAAGGGAATCTCATTTAAAATATGAATTAGAAATTTTATACTTCTCATGGCTCTGTATTCTTGAGAAGCAGATACATATCACATGCCTGTTTCCTTGGGGGAGTATGCAAGGAACTTTTGGAACAGGTTTTATACTTTTTGGCTGATGAAGAGTGGGACAATTATTTATTCCAAGAAGCTGGAGCAAGGTTGACAGCCAGGGGGTAGGCCTAAAAGCGCCATTACACTAGGCTTTAGATGCTCTGAGATCCTTTTGAAACAACTTCCTTGATCTTTTAGTGCCCTGGTAAATCGTTTCTTCTGATCATCTACTTACAAATTCCCTCTCACCCATCCTGTCAGATGAAATGAGCTCGGTATACAGCTCCCTGGGTTGCGTACGTAGCTCACTGATCATAACCCAGCAGATGAACTGCAACAACGTAGAACTTCAGCAGGGCTCCTAGAGCTGCCTGGTAAACCTCCTCGGTCAGGAGCAGCCTCTGTCAAGTCAGAGCTGAAATTCAAATCCCTCTGACAAACCGGGTGTCTGGAGCTGGAGGTTTTGGATGGGATTTTCCCCCCTCTCATGTTACTGCGCATTGCAGACTGCAATCAGGATGCACGCTGTTGAATGAACTGCAATCCCCTCTGCTTCTCCCTCCTCCCACAGTGTGCCTTTCTGCTCTTTGGCAATCTGTTTCAAGTCTCCTTCACTTCAGCATGACCAGGGTCCCCCAGGTTACCCAGTGATTCATCTCTGTGGAATTTGGGAGTGCTGCTTCTCTGCTCCTACCCAGGTTGGCAAGAAGGTTATTAAAGCATCGGAGATTAACCAGAACCTCCTTTGGTGAGGATTTAGGCTAAGAGGACTTGATGCCAAACATGTTATTTTACATGTGTATTCTGACACCACACTTTAATACTACACCTCACATTTCCCTGTATGCATTGTTTTGAACACCTTTTCCAACTATGATCATACTAGAGGGTCCCTGATGCCTTGGGAATGTACATGGGGATTGACTTCAAGTGGAAGCATGTTTGGATTGTCCTATTTCTATTTCTGAAACCCTCTCAAGAAAGCTTGCTCTCTCTTCTCACCCCATCGCTTCCGATGGGACCAAGTCATTGCATTCAGTGTGCGCACAATGACACCTCAGAGAGACTTGGACTGTTCTCTTGTCTCACTTCCACTCTCTTCCAGGCTGGATGCACACCCTGGAGGTATGTGGTTTGTCTCAAGATATAAGACTTCCCCCCTCAAAAACTACATTACTTCAACAAGCCACAAAGGGCTGGCAAGAGGGAGAAGGATGCTCTGTTAGTGCAGCTTTCCTCAGAGATCTTTTCTGTGAAATCCATGCAGCTGGAAACATACTCTCCCTCTCCTGAGCTCACGTGTGTGTGCATACACACGTTCCCTCATGCAGCAATTTCACTGATGTGTAAGTACACAGACACATACACTTGCTTACAGAGGCACCAATACTTTTCCTTTGTTGTACTCATGCATACACAGAGGCAGAAATTCTCTTATTTGAGCACACACAATCACACTCATGCAAACTCCAGCCTGCTGTTTTATGCATGCACATGTTGTTGTGCACGTTAATGCCACCAGTGCACATGCCCCCTCTCTCTTGCACACATGGATACAGGCACATTTACACACCCTGCAAAGATGTTGCAGAATCTGGAGCGAGAGATGAATAAATTGGGCCCGAAGGGACCTCTTGAGGTTTAGTCCAACCACCTGGTCCAAGCAGGCTCAACACTGAATTCAGAAGAGGTTGCTCAGGGCTTTGTCCAGTCAGATGTTTAAAACCTCCTGGGTCAGAGATGCGATAGCCCAATTTTTTTTCCTTATATCCAGGCAGAACCTTCACTCCTTCGATTTTTGACCTTTCTTTTGACCTTTAATTTATGTCTTTTGCTCCCCTGCCACACACCTGAGCAAAGAGCCTGAGTCTATCTTCCTATACCTACAATGTTATCAAGAAGGCTGCTATTCGGTGCCACCTAAACCTTCTACAGGGTGGACAAACTCACTTCCCTCAGCTTATCTTCATAGATCCTGTGCTTCAGCCCCATGGCCATCTTGGTGGCTCTCTGTTGGATTTGTTCAAGTTTATCAGCATCTTCCTTGTACTTGTGGGCTCACAACTGGGTATAGACCAGATGAGGTCTAACAACTTACAGAGGAATAATCGTTTCCCTTGATCTGCTGGCTGTGCTCCTGTCGGTACAGCAGAGTATGCTGTTAGCTTTCATCGCTGACAGGTACCTCAGCTGGGTGTCTGTATGCTCTTGGCTGGAATTGGCCTGATAACAAAATAGTAAATAAGAAAACCAAACACCAGGTTTTGCTTCTTACCAGTCTGGGGTAAAATTCAGTGGATCTGAGATCTCAGCAGCTCCGTGACCCTCTTCAGGAGATTGCAATAGTTGATCCAGCTTTGGGAGAACAGGGTAGATGAGATGACCTACCAGATCTCTTGCCTGTTTTTTATAATTCTGTGATCATGACCTTTGCTCTTCTTTCTGGCCTTGAAGATCCACTGAATATTTTACCTTCCCTGTATCTGGAGGGATCCAGCCATTTGCAATTTCCTCCTTTTCCAGCGGCCAGTATCCATACTGGTCACAACCGTAACTGCCTTGTCCAAGTCCCATCTTCTAGAAGGTATGAGATAGACATCCACAGTCATTGACCCTGATGATCTGCCCATGGACAAACGGTGCTCTCAGTGCTTTTATTAGTGCCAATGCTCCTGCAGTAACGTGGTACCCAGTGGAGGTAATGGCTATGCACTTAGAGGTTGTTCTGTGTGATTCATCCACATCATCTACAAATCACAGGTTTAAAACTTTGCAACACTTAATGTGTGGAAGAACTTCAGACTCTGTAGAGCTCCTGCCTACCTATTATCTTGCAAGGCATGCACTGAAGGGAAAGGGTATTTTTTTTCAGCTTATTTTCAGGCCCCAGTTGGGAGAATCCCTATTTATACACTTTTCAACTTCAAGCAGAGAGGAATCCTGAGCAGAGCCAATCAGGTGAATGGGAAGATGGAAGAAAGGTTTTAAGAAAAAATCTAAAGGAAACTTTGACTTTTTCCAGCCTTTTCCCATTTTTTGCAGTCAAAAGCATTTGCCAAATTCTGCAAATGCTGTGGGATAACCCAAATCTGGATAATACAACATTCTGATGACTAAAACATCAGGCTAAAAAATTCACCCAGCATCAGGTTCTGTTCTGTTTCTGATGGTGATTTCACATAACGCTAACTGTGGTGAAATCAGAACACCTGTGAGGTGGGCATTAAGTGATGTGACTTTATGGCTGTCACAGTCAGTTCAGTTTCAAACCAGGAGAAAATCCGGAGCAGAGTGTAGTTTTTGGTGTGGTGTTTCTTAGAGGGAGCCTTTGTCATTTGGTTCTTACCTTTTAGATGGGGATCATGATAGTGGCTGAAGACCTGGCCACTCCTCTTAGTCAACTATTTGTAATCTTTTTTTCCTTGCCCATAAGTCAGCCTGCTTGGGAGATGACTCCTCCAGGAACTCTCCACTGCTGCTGAAGGAGCTAAAGGTTTAAGACTGTCATCTGTCCCAAAAAAGCATGAAGCACAGGAAGGCGGTTGCCATGTGTGAGGTAAGCACAGCAGCCTGAAACAGCTTTGATATTTTTACTCCACACAGTACAAGGGCCACTGGTGTGTAGGAGTACATGTGATACTGGTGGTTAACCAGAGGTTCATGGAACGGTGACCTGTGAAAGCTTTCAGACATGAATGTGTGTGGATATGTGTTTATATACATCTCTTTTTTAGCTACCTGTGGCTCAGTGTCAGGGAGGCTGGGCTCTGGTACTAATTATAGATTTGCTCAAGAGCAGAATTTGATGGAATGGCTTAAGATTGATAATATTTTAACTAAAAATAGCAGTTGACCTCTATTATACATTTCCACATATGTTTACTTTTAAGACTTTAGTGACAATTATTTGTGAGCTATCTTTAAATATACACAAATGTGAACATCCATCTCTGTGTATGTTCATGTGTGCACTCTCAGTGGGCATGTGTATGAGGACATCATGTACCTTTGAAGAGGGATTCTTATTTGGTGTGTACATCCTTCCACTCGGCCACTCCTGTGGAGATGTTCATGGATAGGGTTGCAGACTGTGTTCATATATGTCAGGATATGCCTGTTTGCCTCATTGCACAGTTTGTCCAGACTTTCACAAGTGTGCATTTTAGGACAGAATGAGCACTGGCTAATTCGGGAAGTGACACATGCTTTACATTCAGCGGCCAAATCGTGATTTTCCTGGTGAAGCCAAAAGTGTAAACAACACAATTCCTACTGAGCATATTGCCTCTGACTGACAGCTTGGGTGCAGGGGGGATGACTGTGTTTGGCCTAGCTCTCTGTTGCTCTGAAAAGAGCAGTTGATGCCCTTGACTAGCAAGTGATGCCAAGTGCAGCACATGTGATAGCGGCCAGAGGCCTGGTCATTCGTCCCAGCCAACCCTCCATGATTTTGTTTCTGGCCATTATCAATCAGACTGCTTTAGAGGCAAGCTTCTTTATGAAACTTGTATTGCTGCTTTATAGGGACTTAAGGTTTAAGTCTCTCATCTGTCTCAGATAAAGTATAGAGCATAGAGTAAACTGTAATCCTGGGGGTGTCTGCCGGTTCACATGTTGCTGTGTTTGTGCATGTGGATCTCAGTGTACAGTGCGGGTGGTTTTATGCTTACCCTGCGTGTTAGCGTGGGTGTATAGCTGGGAGGGCTGACTCTGAGCGCGTGTTCGTGTCGGTGTATCTGTTTGTGAATGCGCGTGTGTGTGTTTCCGAGCTGTCTGGGGAGGAGGGAACGTGCATGCAGCACTGTGGAGGTGTGTGTTATTCTCACATCCTTGCTAGCAGCAAACAATGTCGTGTCCCGACCTGGACTGCAACATGACATACACCTTCAAAACAACAGCAACAACAAGCTACAGAGCCACAGGAGAAGGCAGCGCTGCTCTTTTTGATCACGTTAGGAAATCCTGCCAGCCCCAGCAAAGCATGCCGGGATCCAAACTGGCTTTTGGATTGGGACTCAGAGAGTGAAAGAGAAGCAGTAATTTGTTTGCCATTGCCCTCAAGCCAGGAAATCCAAACCCCAAGCATTTCCCAGGCCACAGCACATTCGAGTCGAAAGAGAGTGTCAGCGAATCGCTCACACGTACAGACAGAAACACACACACGCACGCGTGCACGCACACGGGGAGAACATTAGGAAAGGAGAATTGTTCCAGCACCACTGCGGTTAAGATGCTGAGACAATCTCGAGTTTTCAGGCCATAGCTGTCAGGATGCTTTGCTATATTCATCACCCCCCACTCCATGGTGATAAAAATTTACACAGCCAACGAAACGAAGATTAATTTCATGTGAAAAGCTGACAGAATGGCCCATGTCATTGCTTTATTTGTGCCAGCACTCAGTAACTCGGTGCAAGTTCCATTGAGGTGGCAGACACCCCGTCCCCTTGAGCCATCTCTTCTCCTCTCTAATGATGCCACCGTTTTGACAAAACCAAGCAACACAGCCGGTATGTGCGAATTTGGAATTAATTTTCTTCAGAAAGGTCAAGTATGTTAATGAGCTTTTGGCTGCCTGTGTTTTCTTTCTTGTGTTTTTCCCCTGTTAGTGGGGGAAGAGGGGAAAAAAGAAGGGGGAGAAATAATTACAGAAATAAAAATGAAGGAAGGAGGAAAAGAAAGAAACTGTGAGCATTTGGAAGAGGCAGGATTCAGTGTAGTTTTTCATGGGTTCTTCTTTTGCAGGACTGAGGCAGACTAATTGTATCAGTGCAAGTCTGTGCAGTTTGCTTGAAGCTGTTGAGCGAGGCCAGGGATGTCGCGGATAGCAGATTTGGTGTAACCTGGCACAGAGGAGGTGAATTGCACCTCCTTTGCACTCAGGAATTGACGGCAGCCCTGCGTGTTGGCAGCTGCCTTCGTTTTCCATCACAGAATGGCTGAGCTCTGCTCAACACGGGTCTGGGTGTGCTGGGGGAGCAGAGAGCAAATGAAGGTGAAGGAGAGAAAAGGGTTCATGGGCTCAAGCTCTTGTGCCCATTAGTGAGAGGAAGCTGGGAAGAAAGCTCAGCTGCCCTGGGAGAAATGCCAGGGCCAGCTAATTCACCCAGCTTAGAAATATGACAAATAGGCAGTTTAAAGAGAAATTGTTCCCACCTCATGCAACTGGCACGAGCTGTTTGAAGTAACGATGATGCCAGCCACCTCTCATCCCTGTATTCCCAAAATTCCTGCCTTTACTCCTGCAAGTTAGAATTTGCCACTTTCTGGCAGCCTCATGCCAGGAGTTGCCTTGATTTCTCAGGGGGTTGGGTGATGATCAACGTGAGTAAAGGTGGCAGAAACAGAAAATGGTTTGTCAGGGCATGAGGAAGTGAAGCTGCACTCCTGCCTCTGTTGCTCACGAGTCGCACTCGCCTGGATAGGACATTTAGGGTAGGACTCATCTCACCTAATTTTAGTCTTCCTAAGCAAAGTGTCCAGACTAAACTAATTGTCTAGGTTTCCTTTCGTGTTAACAGAATGGTAAGGAGGAACACGTATCCCACCTAATTTAAGATGAGAGAAATTCCATTCTGGCAAGGAGTTTCTTTCTCCATTGAATATAAAGTGAACTTAAACAATTAGCTTGGACTGAATCCCTACCTTTTAGAGGCTTAAAATTATGGGGCGTGATTTTCTCCTCATTCTCTTCTCCCTGCTCCTATTCTGGCTCTTATTTCCATATGTAGTCTAATCCAACAGGCAGAGGAAATTCAGCAGGTCTCACAGAGGCTATATTGGCAGTATAAAATCAATGTCTGTCACTCTAGCTTGCCCAGGCTGGCTCCACGCTTATCCATTGTTGTGGCAATACAACCTTTGGCTGTGATCTGGTTGTTTCTCCCTAGCTTTGCTGGAGGAAGCCCAACGTATGGATTCTTGGGCATCGTCCAAAAAGCCTTTGTTGACTTTGGAGGGTACATGTTTTGCCATCCTGGTTACAGTGCAAGGAGAAATGATGTGGAATGCAACAGTGCCAGTGTCACATGTGACATATTTAAGGGTGTCCTTAATTAGAATTTTTTTTTTTGTTTTACACCTTACACAGCTGGTTCTGTTGTATGGGTCCTTCTGCATGTATGATCCTTGCATGCTCGCCACATGAGTCATTCTGCAGCAGGGCTGCCTCAGACTCATGTCTGGGGCATGGATTTCAAAAGCACTCAAGTGACCAAACTTAATGATTTTCAGCTGACTCCTAGTATTGTCCTAAACATGGAATTCCTACCCATAAACCACTGTGCTGCCCACGCTCTCCCCCCTCTTTCCCAGGCTCTGTAGTGTGCATGGAAGCACGTTCTCTGCTGACCCTGCTGCAAGGTAGAGTGCTCTGGCAGACAGGTGGGGTGGGCAGCTAGGGGCAGTAAGATTCACCAGAGAAGCTTGTGGGCACACGTTGTCTCAGAACATTCGTGGGCGTCATCAGCACTTGTATGTATTTTTCTACTGTAGAAGTTGTTGTGTTGTTAAGTGGTTACTTTATTCTTCCTTAGAGATGGCTGCATTTCTGTGATGAAAGGAAATGATTTGCTAAACTCTGCTAAACTCTTTGTATGAATATGATTGTACAGGACAAAGGGGGTACAAGAGATATTTAAAATAGTTTGGTGACAAATTATATTTTGAGTGCTCAATTCTAGCAACAAAAAGAATATGTGAAGTGTATGCAAAGAGATTGCTTCATTCATGGACATGGTGAAGTAGGGCATCCCTGTTCTCTCTGTCCTGTTGCTGCCTGGGATGTCAGAACAGGACAAGATTTATAAGAACTTGAGTTCTTAGGGGAACTTCTCACCCAGTAGCTCCCTGGGGTTTTAGCTAAACTGTGGGATATTCAGTGTTTCCCAACTCTTGTGTCGAGGACCGTCTCCTCTCTTCCCAGATGTGAGATGTGGCTGTGCACCATTTCTGTTTTGTTGCCTCCCACGCTCTGGTTTCCGTAGGAAGGAATCCTGGGCATGTGAGTCAGGGAGCTGTAGCATGCTCTGGTCGTGTTACCAGTCTGAATGATTCAGGACTGAGACTGCACAACACACCTACCCCATGATTTACATATAGCCCTTGGGACACTCAAAGCCACATTTTCTCAACATGCCAAGTTCTTGAGAAAATCCAACCACTTGTTTTGGTGCATAAATAGAAACTTAACCCTTATGAACCCAGATCGGATCTGTGAGGTGCATCAGGGAAGTGAGTCTGCTGTCCCCCTCCTAGTGCTCCCCCATGTTTATAGATACCATTATCAAATGACTGGAGCATGGTGTCCCTTTCATCCCTATGGTGCAGTGATTGTTTGCGCCGTTTTGGCTCAGCTTCTGTTTCTTTCTCTCCTTCTGTTTTTTTCCCCTGTGTGAGAGCACTGGCGTCCACGATGGAAGGTCACCAATGAGGTTAGTCAACTGGCTCCAAGTAGTAAGACTTCCTGCTCTGCTACAAAGAGCTGCCAAGTCCCCCCTCCCTGTTGCTTACCACAAAACCCAGTGTCTGTTTGTCTCCCTCTCTCCCCTTCTCATCCCTCCTTCCTACCAAGAAATTCAGATAACTATCCAGCAGACAGAGTGGGCGGATGAGGCACCCGAGCTACCTTCAGATGCATTTGCTTGAGTACCAAAAGCAGTGTGGCCACAGGGTGATGTTGTCGATGTTGCTTATCGATGTGCTTATCAACATTGCCAGAAGGTGAGTTATCCCCATCTGCAGTAGAGATGTCCCTCCAGAGTCTGTGGCAGGTTGCCGTGGGGATCTGACCCAGTAGTTGGGCTGACAAAAGGCTTTTATTTCTACTGGAAAATTTCATTAAATTTTTCTACCAGCAGGCTGAGGGGATCCATGGATAACTGGGAAGGGGTTCATGAAAAGTAGCTAAGGAGATCATGATTTTTGTCAGCAGATGTGAACTGACTGCACAAGGACCTGTAGCTTCCTTAGAAAAATGGTAGGGGGTTACAGATTGATAAGAGTTAAAAATCTCTGCCCTAGGCATGAACCTGAGGAAAGACAAGAAATCCCCTGTCCCAAATGAAGTGAACTGGCAGCCCCGAGGCTGCCATTGTCCCCAAGGGCAATATGGTACTGGGTGAGCGTCTACAGAGCAATGGGAGAGAACTGCCTTTGAGGGTAGGGTCTGCACCTGAGGGTGTGGGGAGGGAGCAAGGTACAAGAAGAGCTTTGTTTACAGGATTGGAGCATAAACCAGAAAAGAGAAAGAGATTGAACAGGATCCGGTGAGGAGGAGAAGAGATAAATATGGTGGGAATGAGGGGAAGATGGGATGACTGGTAGCTATTTTTGTAAAAACCAAGGGTGGGGGGGACACTGCTCCAAAATGCACCACAGAGATCAACCACATTCAAGTGAAAACATAATTTTCTTTAAGAATAATATAAAAGCCCTACATACTAATGGTTCAACAGGATGAGGAAAAACTGCTTGCTCCACCCTAATATGTGCTGAGGTAAGGTTAAAACCACAGCTCCTTGGGCAGGAGGCTGCCAGCATTGCACACACAGCTTTGGGCTCCCGTAACAAGACAAGCACACAAGTGTGTGCCTCCTGTCTCCTCCATTCTTGTGAGCACGTGGGGTACCTGAGCTTGCAAGGATCTTGCTCTCAGACTAGAACAGAAGCAGCTGCTTTGAAAGAACTGATTTTAGTCCCTCCAGCCATGGCTGAGTCCCTTTAGCTCCTTCCCTTTGCTCATAACTCCCTTTCTTAAAGATCACATAGGAGATTCCTACTCTTGTGCAAGGCTGCTAGGGACCCCAGCCACAAGCTTTTTGTCTTCTTCTGAGGAGCGTTGAGGCTGCAGTAAGCATACCTTGAGGAGTTCTTTGTGAGCACCACATCTGAATTTGTCCCACTCTCAGCCAGTTTATGCTAAATTGAGGCCACAGAAACCTCATTTAATTCCTCTGTTTGTGTAGGTGTAAAGGTATTTGAGTTCTCCATAAGCATGTGTATTTATTAATTTAGATTTCATTTTAATTTTCTTTCGGATAAATTCATTACCAGTGAGAAAGCCAAAGCCTCAGTATTAAAAATCCAAGTCTGGGGGTTTTTTTGTTTTGTTTTGGTTTTTTACTAAATGAAACAAGTCTTAAATTAACTAATTTCTAATTATGGTCTTGGTGTTGGTCCTTCAGGGTGCCACCACCAGCACGTTAGCAGATCTGTGTTCTGGGGACTCATAGCCAGGCATCGACAAGGAAAAGATGAGAAAAGCATTGAAACAGGAAGACTAGGGGGCAGCTATTGCCTTATTTGATGGCACCCTGTGTTAGCTGCTCCTTTGGTTTTCAGGGCTATCACTTTCCAGGGACGCGTTGCTGTGGTTAAGGGGTAAAGTGAAACAAATGAGAGGGACATAGGTTACATACGTGAGGTACAAGGATGTCCCCATTTTTATGCTGGGTAGAAAATCAGATGGCGTGTATTTGCTCCTGCCCTGAGGCTAAGAGCAACAAAGGAAAAGAGCAGGGGATTTATCTAGCTACAGTCTAATATTCCTTTGGCTGCAGCAAAGGCTGCAGCACTTCCCGACTATCGGCTGGTGCTTTCACTCACACACATCTGTGATTGATGGGCAGAGAGTATAAACACCTCATTAGTGCTATAATTCACTGGTTAGGGCTCAGACTGTGCTGTGGGAGGGAGGGAAAAAAAAAGAGTTGAGAAAGTTTAATAAAGAAAAAAAAATGGAAGAAGGAGAAGAACGGATGTAAAGGCCACACAAATCATTCCAGGGAGTTATCTGACCTGCTTTGAAAACTTTAATTGCTGATAATGGACAACCTGTTGGGTGGTATTTTATTAACACTAATAGATTTTTACGGGATATTTCTCACATTGCTCTCCCAGAGCCTGAGGAATACATTAAATATTAAAAGTTAATGCTCTTGGTTGCTGTTTCAAGGATGCCCCACTGATAACGAGCTTTCCCGCAAGTTAGAAACCAGGAGAAAACATGAGCTGCTTTTGCCACTTACGGCCTCTGCAATAATAATGAGGAAAATACTTGAATCTTGTGTGCACCTTACAGCTGAGCTTCTTGAAGTCCGGCCTAAATGCTAAGTAATGGCAGTGCCCAGCCCTGAGATGACAAGTATATCTAATCTTCAATCATGGATGTGCAAGAGCTGGGTTCCCGAGTCCCACGCTGAAAGCAAATGCTTCTAACCCCCATATGCTACTTTACATTTCAGTTATTCAAAGCGGAGGCCTGAACTGACAACCCATACCTGTTTCTCAAGAGAGCACATCCTGAAACGGATGTGCTATGACCTTTTTCTTTAATATGCCTAATGACTTTATAAAAGTGTTGCTTCCACACTAATTTGTTACAGAAATGACCCAGCTACCTGGAACAGAAACGAGCGCACCCCAGGAAACAGCTGCGGAAGCCTCCGAGAATGTGGGCAGCAAGGGGTTTTCTGGAGGAGGCTCTTGGCATCCCAGAGTCCTACACACAGCAGAGAACCCTCAAAGTATGGAAGGAAAGGTCAGTTCTGTACTGTAAAGAGGTGGATTCAAGCAGCCAAAGAAGGAAAAGAAGTTAATGCCAACATAGGGAAGCTTGCTGGAGGGAGAGTAAATTTGAAACAGTATAAGCAGTAACCAGCTTATGTGGTGAGTCAGAATGAGGTCTTGCATTAGAATTGAAAAGTCATAATACACCTTTCTGCTCACAGGTGAAACCTGGGCTTCCTCTTTAGTGCCTTCTTAGGACATACCAGCCCTGTCACCAGTCATGGCCTGGACCTAGAAAGCAAACTTAAATTTGTTAGGCCTTGCCTCAGCTAGTTGCCCATGGTGGCCTGTCTCTTTTGTGTCATGCCATCTTCACTTGCGGCAGCAACAGTCTTGTTTTTGGATCTCATTCTGACCACTGTTTATGCAGCCACCTTCTTGTGCCAAACCAAGCTGGACTGGATGGCCACATCCATACTCTCTGGAACAGCCCCGGTACAATCTTGGTGAGTAACACTGCTTTCCAGGCCTGCTTGGCTGGAGAGCCGCTTCCCAGGCTTTTTTGTGCAGGCAGCCAGCTAGATCTTACCAAGAGCCTGTATTCCAGCTACCAGGTCTATCTGTAGGCAGTCTACAAGAAGGTGGATTTCTATACTTACTTTCTCTGTTTGTAGTCATGCCATGAACACGTCGGGCTTGGATTATCTTTGTTTCTCAACTCTTCTCACCATTCTGTATTTCCATACAAGTAGTAAAAGTTATTGAAACTACGTACTCAACTTTGTCAGTGTTTCCCACCCTCCTTGCTCAAACAGGGCACTTTTTTCTCTGTATTTCATGCCCTATTTCTGTTGAAGTTTTTCAGGTTAAGCAAAGGGTTCAGCTGCTTTGGGGTGTTGCAGACAAGAAGAGAAGGGACTCCAGTTCAGTTTCCTAAGTCTGGCTTTAATAACCAAGATCTCATCTTGGCAATTTGAACGTAAGCTGCTAGAGCCACAGTTTTCCAAGGAAGTAGGGACTGATCACAGAGACCAGATGTCTCCTCTTATATATAGTCCTGGCTTGGGTCAGATATGTGCATTGCAGATTTCAGACTTGGCTAGGGAACATTTCATTAACCCTGTCTAGACCAGAGAGTGTTATCCTTCGAGGAGTGGACACAAGCTAGTCTACATCAGTTGGTTTAGAGGCCATGATTTTTTCCCTAGAACAGTCCCCAAGGAATGTTACAGCTTAAATACAAATACATAGATGATTACTAAGTAGAAGATTTTTGTCTTACAGTAAATGACATCATAGCAGCCACAAGGTCGGTATAAATAAAACTGGCAACTTCAGTTTCTGGAAGGCCTCACCTTTCAAGTTGGACAGGGTGCTGAAGCCATGATGCAGGGCATGGGCAGGGCCTGTATCATGCTTTTCTTGTACACAGGGCCCTTAGATTGCTTGAACTGAACTCTGTTCAGGTGGTTTAATAGTCTTTTCAATTGTGTATCTTCCCTCTCTGAAAGAAGGATTTGAATCTGGGTCCTAACTGAGTTTGGGAGGAGGTTGCTTAGAGGATAATGGGGAAGAAGGGACAGGAGACTTCGTACAATATTTCTTTCCAAAGGGGTAGATCCTTTGGCTCAGATGGTCCAGGATGTGCTTTGTTGCTAGACTGCTGTTTAGCAATAAAATGGTCTTAGTTACTTAATGGGAATTGACTGCTTGGTCACTTCTCCGCCTGCCAGCCCATCCGTTCTCCCCGTCTTCCCTCCCATCCAATAATGACAGATTTTCCTGATTGACCCCACAGGCTTACGAAAAACCTTTTTACTTAAACGTATATTGACCTCAGTCTTGCTGCCCGGTGAATTATGTCGCAGCTGGCAATCTGAAAATCATAAATTAGGCCTCAAACCTGGGGAGCTGTCTCCTAATGATACAGATCTGAGCCTTTATCAATGAATGTTGCACCAGGTGCCTTCATGTCTCTGACAACTGGGGGGGACTACCCTTTTTATGCTTTTTTTTCTATCATCATCCCATAGGCCCTATGATTTTTTTATTTCCTTTGATTTTTTTTTTTTATTTCCTTTCCTTCTGTCTTTGCACTGTGTATAAAACTTTATTACTTGCCTTAACCTACCCTCAAAGGGAAGGAAAGGAAGATGTCAAACTTGACATCTTGGGTGCTCTTAATTCTTAGGTACTGTTAATTTTACCAGTCTTTCCTTCCTCTCTTCCTATTTGACTTTCTGTTGATTTTGTTGTTGTTTTCCCTGATGTGATTCTTATGATCTGGACAAATGCACTGGACAAACGAGAAATTTAATGATACTGGAAACATTTCTCCCTTACTCTGTAATGCAAAATAATTCCAATAGATTCCCTTTATATTCATCATCTTTTCCCCCTTGACTTGGGATGTACTTGCTGCTTGTCACTTTGGTGGATGAGGGATGGGGAATACTCCATGAAATGTGAAGCATCACCATAAACTAAATCAGCCCTTCTGTCTCTGTACAAGTATTGATGGAGTGGGAAGGAGGGAACTCACTCCATGACATAGTTTGTAAAAGGAAGGTCTGTGTTGTGCTTGACTTAAATAGTAAAAATGCCATGAGTTTTTCATTATTCACTGTTGTTTTTTGGGGGGAAGGAAAGCATAGCTTGATCTTCCTCTTCTAACAGACAAGAGCAAGGCTCAGGTATCTGCACATCTAGCATGGGTGGCAGGTCCAGAAAAGGAGGGATGTTTCTTACTTTCCTGCATCTCAAAATAGGGCTACATAAACAATTTTTGTCTTTATTCTATCTATGCTGGAATACACTGATAACAAAGCTGGGAAAGAAAAAGAGCTTATTTTTTAGTTCTTCTAGAGTTAGTGGAAATATTACCTTGGTGACAGATGCATTTCTTGTTTGAGATTTTGTAAGCCTGATTTTATATCTGTGGCACATTCCTAGAGTGTGCCGTGCGAATTCTTGAACTTGGGAATGTCTTGAGTTCAGGATATGTTACCTCTTTCTCTGTGTCTTGACTTACTTTAGAAAATGCAGAAAGATATGTTTGGTGATAGCTACTGACAGTATGCATGACACTGTGGCCAGACCTGGCAAGGATGAAATCAGTTCAAGGCTGATGAGCTCTGTTGGTTCCAAATGTCACCAGTGAAGTTGCGAGGGCCCTCGGCACCTCAAGGGTGTTCAGTGCTGTGGATGGAGATCAGGCCCTAAGATAACAAGGTGATGAAAAGCACTTTCAGAAATACTGACACACAGACAGATAAAAGAAGATGCAGTAATAGTGTGTAGAAATAAATCCTTCTTATTCTGCTTTTGATCTTCTGAGTTTCTTAAATATAAGAATGTTCTTAATATAAGTTTCTTAAGTCATCAATGAGCTTATGTCCTGCATTTTTAACAGCCTTACAAAACGTTACTAAAAGAAATGGATTCATGCATTTATTTTAAAGACACCAGATTAGGCACTATCTTTATTTAGATAAAATACTCCCCCACAACATTTGCAATATAATGTTTGTGGTACAGAAACACCGCCCAGAGAATGAAACTGGCTGGAAATTCCCTCATCTGCTTTTGTTACTGGAGAGGACGCAAATGCAAATGACTTAAAAGTTGGGCTGGTAGGAGAAAAATTAGTAGATTATGGATTTTATTCCTCTTTTACTAACATAAATTGCAAGCACATTTGTGCTTTTAATACAAGACTTTAAAGTAGGTTGTGTCCCTTCAAAGAAAATACTAGCTCATAAATACTGCAAGATTAGAGGTACTGAGGCCTGATGTGGCAGTGGCTCAGGGTTTATGGTATTCCTCAAGACATACAGTATAAGATGTTCTGTGACCTGGCTTTTATGAAGATCAAAAGGCTTGAAACTGTTGAGAATAAGATTTTCACATCATCCAGGGGGAGACACCAAGTTGTCAAATGGGAGGAGGCTCTTTGAAGTGTGGAGATAAGGACCTTTCTAACCTTCAGTCATGTATGAAAGCCATTCCCAGCCAGCAGAGGAACATGTATTCAGTTGGACTCACTGTGCCAAGGTAGTTCATAGGAACGGACTGGCTGAGTTGATTCAGGTAAACAGCTGGCAGTATCTCAGCCAAATTATAAACAGGACCAAAACTGAGTGTTTGAAGAGGATTGAAAGGACTGGGAAAAATTAAAAATGAATGTACTGGGGGAGGTGGGAATTAAACTTATATGTGTTAATATCTCCCTGTACTCCAGGACCAACCAGCCTGAGTCAAGCAAAGCACCTCTTCTGGGGAGTTGGAATGACGAGTATACTCCCACACATATTATCTCAACCTTGTATCTGAGTGTGGAGGAGCAGGTGGGAACGCTCATAAAGAGCTTCTGGGTGGGAAAAGGGTGACAAGAGACAGAAGATAGCCTCACACCTCTGCTTTCTGGCCAAGAAACTGAGCCAGTGCAGGGACAGGAGGGAGGAAGCAATTCACTGCTGCTGTAGGCCAGGAATAGCTTGCCACTGGTAGGAAATAGCTGTGGAAGAAGCGTTTTGTGGAGAAGCTCCTGCTCAAGGCAGGGCAGCTGCACAGCACCGCTTTTCAGACTGTCCCAGAGCTCACTGCCTAGCACAAACACTTACACGTTTGTTCACTCCCTTTTCAGATTCCTCAGACTGGTTGGCATTGCCAGCTGGGTTATCATGATGCCTTTGAGAAAGTACTTCTGCACAGTATTTTTCATGTAAGCAAAAGCTGTTAGCACTGAAAATCTTCCCAAAAAAGAGTTCTCCTGAGCTGCTAAGAATAATTTCTGGTCATATTTATAGAAGTTTAAATGGCATCTAGCAAGATAAATATCCATTATGTTTTGTCATCTTTGTGCTGATGAGCTAAGGATACATTTACTTTCAGTTTAATGACTTTTTAAGAGAAAACAGCTAAGCAAGACAGAATAAGAATAAAGTTTCATGGCAGATGGTGTTTGATACATGTGTTTCCTCTGTAATAAGCTCAGTCTCTTGGCTGACAATAAAATAGTAGTTGTCCTTAGCCAACATCTTGAAAGCGGAAGGTGAAAACAGAATGGTAGGAATCACGTGGCCTTATACTCCATGTCCAAGCACTGAATTCCCTCACAGGAGCATAATTTTTTTTAAATCTTGTCCCAATTTTCACAGCTCACATAGGTACTCTCTAGGAACTATTGTACACAGAATTGGTCAGAAATACTTTGATAGTCTGGTTCCCATTGGAAAATGTCATTTTGGCAAAACTGGAATTGTTGAGGAAATCACAATGACTTGGCTCTTTTTTTGTCTTCAGAGGAATAATAGAGAGAAAAGCCTGACTGAGTTGAAGCCATAGGTTTTATTTTAGGTGTTCTTTTTCTTTCCAAATGACTTTTTGCTTTTTGCTTCATTTTCTAGTAGTGTTTAGTAATGTATAAGACATTTCCAACATATTTCAGTGGGTCCAAAATGAAATCGTGGAGGGAATATTGAGATTTTTGGGGTTCTTTTCCAAAGCAAAACATAAGTAATTAATGAAAGTATGAAATTATGTACCAAATGGAACCTCAGTTCTTTTCCTCATCCCAACAGTGCTGTTACACACACAGGCTGAGCCATGCATGGTTTACAAATATTCTAGAAGTAGTATTGCAGAAGGAGCTCCCTGTTTCTCTCAGCAAGGTTTTCTTTTTCTTTACTCCTGACTATTCAGGTTTCCTTTGTCATCCTTCTTAAAGCAACAATTTCCCAAATACCAGAGCAGAGAGAACTATGTTGTCAACTTTCCACTCACCAGCATAATGAATAGGATCCTGCGTTAACGGGCCCACAGGTCTGATTCAGCAAGGAAATTACTGTGTCCCTATATCCTTTTAATTGTAGGTTTTAAAACCAAAGCATGGAGACGCACATAAATTATTACATTGTCATTTAATCTGGAGTCAGTCCAGTGCGAACCCTGAACGCCTGGAGCTGGTCCAGCTGAGTGGCAGGAACAAGGCTGAGAGTCCTAGTAAACACCACATGATTTCTGGTATTTGCAGGGCATCTGTTTTCCCTGCCCTTGCAGTACCTTTGGTCTGGAGAAGATCCTGGATGACTGGTGATTTTATTACGGCCTGGCACATTTGAGGGTAAGCCATTCGGCTTGTCAGCATGCTCCCAGAAGAAAAGCTTCAGTGAAAAAAACCTTGCTCTGGGCTTTGAAATCTGAACTGCAGCCAATTCCAGCTGAGGGATGTGACGATCGCTTTTTGCTGTGAAGTTGCCATCTGAACAATGATACTGTTGTGTGGTTTGAAAAGACAACAACCAATGAAAAGGATAAGTGTCTGTCATGTATGTGACTGGGTAGATATCAGTTAGAAAGCGATCTGGGCCCTCAGCCTTTCCTTAAATGGTGCACCTCAAAATCCACATATAGAGTTGTTTTGAGGGGACACATATGCATCCCAAGTTCTCTGCTTGTGGAGAATTTTTTTACAAGCTCTGTTTTGCTAGACCATCTGGTCATACTTCTGCTCCTTTGAAAGCTACGCCTTATTAAGTAGTCCTGGGAACACAAGAAGGAAGGTTGCAGGAGGGGAACAGGGAGGGGGATTTCTGAGAGATGTGCTTATCCTTAATAAAATAATAGTCTAAGAGGAGATCACAGCTTGTAACAACTAGTGAGATTCTGCTGCTAATATTCACTGCAAAATTCTTCTTCTCAGGGCTATGCTTCACAACCCAGAATCCAGCTGCATCGTGCATATGCTGCACAGCTCTCTTAAAGTCAAATGGGCCACAGCACGGGCGTGAGTATTATTCTATATTCATCCAAATTAGAACATCTCATCTTTTGTTCTCAATTTGTTGGGACAAACAGCTCCTCTCTTATTTATTATTTGCCACTCCTATAAGACCCCAGATGAAGTCATTGCACTAGGTCTTAGCTAGTTCATTCTGTGAAATGCTTGAATAAACAAGACAGCGAATGGTGAGAGGAGGAGAGGGAGAGAGAGAGACTTGTAGCTGCTGTGTCCCTTTTGCAGATAGGAACTGAGACTGGGAATTGAACAATTTACCGAGTCTAAAAAAGAGATGGTGGCAGAATCAAGACAGCAACTCAGCTCTTCTCCATTTGAGACAGAAACACCCTTTTTGGCCTTTTTTTTTCTGTGACAGATGAAATACCTAGCCTGAAGATTGGCTGAGAAATGGTTGTTTTAAAGATCAATAGTATTTATGAAAGAAGTCCTGCTGTCCTTGGTTTTTGCTCCTGCATAGTTATATTGTAGGGTGAGGACTTCTGTTTTCCCACCCAGGAACTTCAGTGCACCTCCGACATCTCAGATTTACTATTTGTGAGTTTTTTGCTTGGGCTTTTCATGCAGGTCCAACCACAGATACTGCTTCAACCAGCTGAAATCCTGGGAGAGTGTCTGAAGCATTGAAATCCCATGAGGACAAAACTATGGCCTGGACAAAGAGGGCATATCCAGGGATGCCAAAGACAGATAAAGCTCTGACGGAATTAGACAGTTATCCAAACTTTCAGCTACAGATTTAGAGTAACACTGGCTTTTGGGCACCCACCTGAGATGCATTAGGGCTGATATTCAGGATATCCGTTCCCTTAGATGCTAAGGCTTTTTTTGGGTCTGGATGTTGTGAAACTTGTGGCCTTATAGTGGACCTTGTATTGTCATCTTATCTTGTGAAAAGCAAGTTGACTAACAAACTTCGGGAATTTACCATGTGCTTTGTTCTAGCATAAAATATGATCATGCCCAAGCCAGGCATATAAAGCCCAACAGTCCTTTGAATTTATCTGAGTAATGGGCCTTACATGGAGAGTGAGAAAAATCCACAGTTACCTTTGTGTTCCCATAAGTAACAGACATCCTTTAAATCTGGGGACAGGGAAGTATAATTAGTGAAAAGGGTTTGGTTACTTTAGAGCCAGGTTAAACCAAAACTACCAGCAAGGGGTTGCTTACGTTTCCCTATGGACGCAGATTTTGGATGAAGTGAACCAGCACCCTGTCTGGGGGGACAGCTTGGTGTAACCCATTGGTGACCAGAAGGTAGAAATAGAGCAAAAGTAGTAATTCACGTTTTCCCAAAAGAATAAGATAACATTCAGATAAACAAATGTGTAACCCCAGTCACAAAGACACCAGCTTCTCTTCTTCACTCTGCTGTGCATTTATTGTATGGATGTGGCAAGCCTCTTTACTAATCCTATCTGTTAAGGGCTACAGATATTTTCATCTGTCCAACACTGCGGTGTTGTAAGAAGCAATACAAATGCTATTTGCTATTTACTAGTAAAGAGTGCAGTGAAAAAGCTAGTGTTGCAAGATGAAGCATCCCTGTCAAGGCTACACCTCGTTCCAAGAGGCTGTCCATACCCATTTCCCATGGGTTAGGAGTATGCTATTGCAATTCTTCATGAGATCTTTCTTACACAAGCTACAAACCTTGGAACATCTTTCATTCCCTTTGTCCAGACTAAGAGCAGATGTTGGGAGAGGATCCAGGCCTGTGTATTACACTCAGAAGAGGCCATATGTATAAAACCCCCTTCTTTCTACAGCTGTAATATACAGTGTATGCACCTTATTATCAGAGAGAGATCCAGAGTACAGGGCAAAGTATAGGGTAACCAGAATAACGCAGGGTCTTGGGAGATTTCTCACTGTTCAGAAAAGCTGAAAGAATTTTATGTGGAAAGCCAAACTTGGGAGGAAAAGGACAGGGGTGAGGAAAGAGGAACCACTTTAAGTATAAAAATGTCTGAAGGGAATAGGGAAGTGAGAGCTTTCAAGGCTATATGAGCTAGTGTCATATGCAAGGATAAGAGAGCCTTGATTTAGGCTAGAGACGAGCCAGCAGGCAAGGAATTTGCTCCAGACAGAGAGTCCTTCATAGATCCTGCATGCTACTATAGCTAACAATCATGTCAATAGGGTTTAAAAGGTGCTTCAGAGGAATTGGGAAGCAAAGACAAATAAGGTGGGTGGCTGAGGGAGGAATAGAAAGTCCAGTGGTTACTGAGTGAGGCTTGAGTGTGATGAAAATCCTGGCTCTGCTCCAGTACAAGATTTCCTATCACATTAATTATATTGCAGCAGGCTCCAGGGCTTTCTGTGATACAGACTTTGTATATCAAAAACGCTACACAGGCATCAGTGGTGGGGGTAATAAGATAAGCTTGCTGTGTTGTCTCCAAGCCTTCCACTAGGATGCCTTCAAAGATGAAGCCTGAGACTCCTTGGTGCTGTTCCCTTTGTGCACGTGGGCAGAAAGCGAATGATTTACAGGGAACGAGGAATAATCAGCTCTTGGAAATGTCATGTTTCTCTCAAAAATTAACTCCATCCCCTTTCCTTTTGTTAAAATACATATGTTCTCGGATGGCATTTTTGTGACACTAAAAGGTGTTATTTGAAAAGTGTTTCTTGCTTTGAAAATATGGTTACCTAAACCTAGATGAAGATACTGGGAATATTGTGATACTGTCACTGTTTGTTGTGGGCAGAACTCTTGGCAGGTATCTCATGAAATTTGGTCTGTTCAAACCAGTAGGAATGGCAGCTGCCACTAGTGATCAGGGTTTACTACCACCTGGCACCCCAAAACCTAAAGAGAATAGGTGGCAGCATCCATCAGGTTTAATCCTTAGTCCTGATTTTCATTAAACCCCAAGTACCTCCTGTGTTCATTTCTTCTTCTGTCCTAGCCAAAAGGGTTGGCCTGAAATTCCTTCCAGGGACTGTCGCCAGCTGTCTCCTATATTCTTGTGGACCTTTTTTTCCTTGTTGGGTAGTGATACCAGCTGGTCTGAGGGATGCTGAAGTAAATGGGAATAGTAGCCTTCACTCCTTGCTTTTACAATGGATAACTTGCTCTTTTCAGTTCTCCTCCTAGCCATGGGAAAGGGACTGAGGTGAAGACTCTCTCTTTTTTGCCTCCAACAAAGAAGTTTTTCCCCTCCAACTGGGTGCACTGGATGGCAAATGCCCTTGAAACCATGGAAGGATAGAAAATAAACATGAAAGAAGTGTGGTCTGGGAAAGAGAAGTAGCAGCAGATTTAATACCATCCTGAACAGCAGTGGAAACAAAAGCGAAAGCCAGACAATATTGACGAAAAGAAAAGGAAAGAGAGAGGAGCTGGGCCAGCATGGTCTTGTAGTGGAGACGGAGAGTCTGATGCTGTGTTTTCCAGTCCTGACTGTGCCACAGTTGCTTTCTGTCACCTGGATATGAGGTGGATGAGGTAGAGTGTCTCCAAATAATGCCTAAGTAACCTTGCTGGTTTTCTGTAATGGGGGAAGATAAAAGTGTAACAGCCACCCTTCTCTGGAAAAGAGTGTAACGCAAAGTAGGTAACCCAGAGTTGCCTTAGACCTCGGATGAGAAGACTGTAAGGCCTGGTTTTTACTGAGACAATTGGGGTAGGAATGAGGTTGGGTTTTAAGCCTCCTTTATCACTAAAGGGTGGAGGTGTAAGTTGAGGAGGACAGAAAACCACTGGAGCCCTGTTCATTGCGAACACACCGCTGTCATTTTCCTTTGTGCTAGAGGCAAAGACTAAAGCTTTGTGCTGGCCAAGGAACTTTTTAAATCAGGAAATAGTCTTAGGAGGCTGATTCCAGATACTTTTTTTCTAACCAAAAGTGTATAAAAGAGATGAGAATCGGGTCCATTCTGGAGTACCCACCTGCCTCTCCCAGCTTTGTGACACATTGGCTGTAAAGATATGGAGCATCCTCTACTTCTGCCTCCTCTAGTATGGCCAAAGCAGAGTTAAGCCTCCTTGTCCCTCTCTCCCCCCGCCCAAAAAAAGTGCATTATGGGATTCTCTTTTCTGCCTCTCCCTCCTCTCTCCAGAGCTGTGTGTTTGAAATGATATCTATTTCTCTTTGTGACAGCACACCGTGACTGCTGCCTTGACATTCTCCCAAGCTGACATCCGGACCGGTATGACACTGATGCCTTTGGGCAGAAATCAGAGCCGGTTTGCTACATGCCTCTGTGTAGCCACGATGCCTGTAGCGCCTCTGAGAGCCGCCAGTGCCCTGTTGGGGAAATGGAGCGAGCACGTGGGCCCCAAATGAACTCCAAGAAGAGAGCAGGCATTATCCGCTGTGATCCTGCTACCCGTTTTCAGTTTTAAGTGTTCACATTGACGTGTTTTTTTCCTTCTTTTTTTTTCTTTTCTCTCCCTTCTTCCCTTGCCTGTGAGAGGGTTGGTTTCCTGTTTCTTCCCCGGTTGCAGAGTCCTTGGGGAGCTGGGCTTTCGTGAGCTGGAAAAGGAGCGCACAAGCATCTGATCAGCCCTTATTAGTGTTGAGAAAGACCTAATAGTTCCTGGCTTCTGGGACCATTACCTGTCATTTAGTTTTATTAAGTCAGCGATGAGAAAGTTTAAAATTAAAGGCTTTGTAAATTGGATTCCAGTCTGAAAGGGAGGCACCTACCAGGAAGTTAGTGCTGAAGCTTGCAGATGGGCCACTGGAAACAATACCAGACTTGAGCATTTATCTTCAGCTGCTTTGAGAAAGATCCTGTGCCAAGGCGTGGAGGGCAGGTAGTCTGTGGCAAAGCCTCCAGGTATCTGGAAATCTTCAGCTCTGTGAACCATATAATCCTTCCTTTGCCAGGCTACTCGCATTCAGACCTCCAGCTACTGTTCAAGAGGAAGGGTGCTCTTCTGGTTGAGTCATTACCCAGTGCTGTGAGTTCTGATTCAGCTGAAATTAGACCAGGCAAGTCATTTCATCTCCTCATGGTTCGTTTCCTGATTTATAAGGAGGAGGAGCTAGAGTTAGTATTGCTTTTTTTTTTCTTACCTGTTGCCTGTTTTAGGTAGTCAGCTCTTTGGGACAGGTACTGTCCTTGACTCTTGTGCATACAACAAAAGCTCCAACTCCTTTGAGTCTTCAAGGCAAAAATAAAGACTTCCGTTAAGTCCGTAACGGAAAGCAAGCAACATGGGTGAGCCACCTAGTTAAGAGAAACATCTCATTCTTAGGGGTTGTAACATTGTAGTATTCTCTGCTTTTGAGACTTATCTTTGAATTAGCCATACAAAAGCACTTGCAAATGAAATACCACAATTACAATAAAGCAATCCAGCTAACTAATTATGGTGTGACAAGGGAAGCTTAGGGGCCAATCACAACAAAGAGCTGCTGTCACTTCTGCTTTCTCAGTTGAATAAAAGTCTCACGGTGACATTGCTCTGATGAGAAGCAGCGTGAACTGGTGGTTATAAGTACAGTCTGAGAATCAGAATTCTTGGTTATTGTCTCTCAATTTGTCTTTGACTTGAGTGACATGGGAGAAGTCACCTGAGGTCAGAATTTTAAGGTTGACTCCTGCCCATCCTTGCATTGTTAAATACACAAATTATGCTTTCACAGCTTTACATGAAGATATAAGGTTCACGCTTTGTCTCTGAAAGGCAGAGTGCAGTACTCCACCAAAGCACAGGGCTTATTCAGTTAATAATAGATTGCAAAATTAAGTGTTTATCTCCTGAAGAGATTCCCCTTAAAGTAATGGTTTCTTGGAAGAGTTTACCTCAGATTCTCCCCACATAGCTTGGCATTTTTCATCTCCCTGTGCTTTGCCATTTTTATCTGGGTTTAACAGAAGTAAGATCTGTAAACCCTTCAGGCTGTGTCATGGTTTAGCCCCGGTCGGCAACCAAGCACCACCCAGGTGCTCACTCACCCTCCCCCCGGTGGGATGGGGGAGAGAATCTGAAGAGCAAAAGTAAGAAAACTCATGTGTTGAGATAAGAACAGTTTAATAATTGAAATAAAATAATAATAATAAATTGTAATGAAAAGGAAAACAACGAGAGAGAGAGAGAGAGAGAGAGAGGAACAAAACCCAGGAAAAAAGCAAGTGATGCAACTGCTCACCACCCACTGACCGATGCCCATCCCATCCCTAAGCAGCAATCGCTGCCCCCTGGCCAACTCCCCCCCAGTTTCTATACTGAGCATGACGCCATATGGTATGGAATAGCCCTTTGGCCAGTTTGGGTCAGCTGTCCCGGCCATGTCCCCTTCTTGTGTGCCTGGCAGAGCATGGGAAGCTGAAAAGTCCTTGGCTAGTATAAGCTTTACTTAGCAACACCTAAAACATCAGTGTGTTATCAACATTATTCTCATACTAAATCCAAAACACAGCTCTATACCAGCTACTAGGAAGAAAATTAACTCTATCCCAGCTGAAACCAGGACAGGCTGGAAGGGATGCCCTCTTGACCATCCACTCTAACACCTGTATAGCCAAGCTTCAGATATGAATCCTCACTTTAAGGAAGTTTCACCTCTATTTAAAGAACCAGGACTGAGAGCAAAGTCTCACACCATACAAACTCACAGTGAAATATGGGTCTTTCCCCAGAGAGCTTCCAAACCACACCGGCAGGAGGTGGGATAATATACCCAGAGGAAACTGAGACACAGAGGGATAGATAAGGAGGGGCAATACTTGTGCAGAGAGTAGGCACTGCAGGCAATCTTGGACCCAGAACTCCTGCAAAGTGAGACTAAGCATGTGTTAACTCCAGGCCATTCTTTCTGTCTCTCCACAGGCATAGCAGTTCCTTGACTTCAGCTAATTACCATGTTCCCTTGAAGGAGGAGTGATGCCTCTCCCAAGTTTCTCTCCTAGCATCGTGAGAGAACTGATCTATGAGCTATTCCGTGGTTACTTACATCATTCTTGTGTTTCCAGCCGTGTGACTTGACCGCAAGGCTTTCAGAAGGTAATCTGGGGAGATTTTATCAAATGTAAAATGTTCCTAGACATTACTGGAGCCATGATGTAATGAACCAAGGTTTTGTTCTTTAAATTCCACTTTGCTGAAAAACCACAGGCCCCAAAAAATTGTTCAGAGAAGCTGAGGAGTTTTAAGAAGGAGGCTGAGATCTTGTGCTGGGCTGAGCCATTCTGTGCTGCAGTGCTAGGAGAAAGGGTTTCCAACTAAGTCCTGTGTCACTGGCTTGGTAAGGTCTCGGCTGAACCTCTGATATGAACAAGAGCCTCTTCTCAACAACCACTCCCTTGTTTCTGCCGCTGTGAAGGGAGGTGTTGCCAAAGGAAAAGGCAGCATGATGAGGCCTGCATTGTACATCACTACTCTGACTTTGTTGCATGTTTGGAGCTTTGGTATTTGTTGTAATTGTGGCTGTTCCCATTTTTGTGAAGACAATTCCAGCCCAAAATCTTGCCTCAAAAAAACCAAAAACATGGTCCCCTCATGTAACGCTGCTTTCTTGGTATCATCCGTGCTGGCACTGAGAACCTAGTTTGCGGTATCTCAGTGCTTTAAAAGACCTTTAAAACCCTTTTTGCAGGGACAGTGATTCCTGAGTCACGTGTCTGTGAAAGTCTTCCTGGCGTATTTATATCTGCCAGACCAGGATGAGACTGTCCATGCTTTGATGCTTTGGATTTCAGTACCTGTTGAAAT
The DNA here is from genome assembly GCF_034638445.1 of Ciconia boyciana. Lineage (NCBI taxonomy): Eukaryota > Metazoa > Chordata > Aves > Ciconiiformes > Ciconiidae > Ciconia > Ciconia boyciana. The sequence goes on from NC_132948.1 coordinate 3,008,793, forward strand.
CCCCTGAACAAATGGTGCTATTAATTACGGGGCCTGGCTTTGATGAATGATGCATAGGGGACAACGTTTCATTTTGTCTAGGGGGAGGTAAGCGGGATGGGGCATTTCTGAGTGTTCAGTGATGCAGGAGAGGTCCTGGGTGTTGCCTGATCAAGGGGAAGTTGCTTCCTCTCTCTAGAGTGCTGTAAAGTCAGTGTCAAGTCACTGTGGCATCTGGGTTATGTCACCTTCTGATGGGGCTACCTCTTTATATGTCAGATTTGCTCAGACAGAAAACAATTCGGCCCTTTACCTAAAAAGCTTTTAGAATTACTCTAAGGGTTACAAATAACTGTCCTATATGGTGCCTGCCTGCCTGAGGGACTGCCCCATCCCCAGGCCATTTTAACACCAGAGCAATGAGTTTGGGGTTCAGATTCTTATTCAGGTATGCGAGATGGGGGAGGGCCATGGGGTGTTCTCAGGGAGGGCCCCTGGATCTTACCACTGTTTCTTTCCCCACATCCTTTTGAAACTCCCAAATCGATGAACAGGAGTCTTACAAAAGCTGTTTATATGACAAGGTTATAAGAAAGGCTTGTTCCTGAAGTGGTGAAAAAAAGCTCTTTCCACAGCTTTGATTTAGTAGCTAGCCAAGTTAATTTCTTGTTTGTATGTATCATTATGTTTTAGTGCTGGGAGGTCATGTTTATGCTAAAAAGTTGAATTAATTTTTGGGGCACCTGAAACTTTTGTTCTGAACAGACATTACTTGTCATTTCAGTCCAATTAATTACAGCCATCTGAGAACAGCTCTAGCTGGTTTTCACAAAGGGGCTTCTGGACAGGGTAATGCAGTGTTAAAAGCCTTTTCTTCTGGGCCAAGAGGACTGCTCTCGGTAGCAGGACTACTAGGTGGTAGGTTTGTGAGATACCAGCTGATGTTGACTGGTGGAAGACAAGACCATTCAAAAGGGAGAGGAAAAGAAGGAAAGTCAGAAGGCAGTGCCTTTGAAACTAAGGATAATGGGAAGAGATTATTCACTCCTCTTAAAGCACCCAAAATGACAAGGAACAAATTGGAATGTGTGATGTTCTCTTGTGGCCAAGAGGAGTCTTAGCAAAGACAGAAGGCGTGATTTCTTTTAACTGAGTTTAGGTGTTTACACTGTAGATGTTTACATGATTTAGTAATCTATATTCCAGTTTAGTGACTCACTTCAAGATAATCTGAATCACGCCTTCGAAATGTCTGTTTCTTGTTATTGACTGTAAAGGTTTCCTAATGGTACTGGCTCAGGCAAAGAAATCTATACTGCATTCATCTACCTTTGTCAGAATTAGACCCAAGGTGTCAGGGAAAGAGAGTAAGTGTCAAGATTTAAGTGAGGGAGACCTCACTGCAGTAATAGGGCTAAAGCTTGTTCAACAGATACAGATGTACAGAGAAGTAGTACGTTTTGGGAAGGCAGGTAGATCTCAGGTGGAGAAGCAAAGGCACATTTGGGGAAGTAGAATTTCGAGAGTGAAGGTCAAGTGACCAGGAAATGCACATAAAACAGAACAGGAAAAGAGAAAGAGTTTTCATATGTCTTCTAGATTAGAACAAGCACATGGTTATTCAAAACTAGAAAAAGACACTCAATCACCCCAGAATAAACCAGTGCTGATGGCACGTGGCTGTGAGATGGGAAACCAAAGCTCAGGTCTCTACCTTATTCATATTAGGGACTAGAACCAGTGTCTTCCACATTGGGTCTGAGTGTACTAGCTCAGATAGAATGGATGGCTGGGAGGGGCTTTTGTAGCTTAACTTCCTGGAAGCATTCAGTTTTGTATACGTGATTAAATACTTGCAAGTAGTGTGAAACTCTGGGTATCCCACATTACTCATGGTAACCCTAAAAATGAGACATGGAGTGGAGTGGCAGAAGAAATTCTATGCAGGTCCTGAGGACATACTCTTTTTGAAACTCATATTCTTTTTGTGAGAAATTTCAGTTTAACTTAATTGACCTTTCTCAATGAAATTGCACTGAAAAATTTCCTGAACAGCTCTCATAAGGAGGCTTTGGAGTCAGGAGGACCAGACGAACCCTTCAGGTAATAACTTTAAAACAAATAAAAGGAAATAAGTTGTGGCATGAGTGGCTAAATAGATTGCAGAAGTCACTGCCAAGGAATACAATGGCCAAAGGTACAAATATGTTCAAAGAACGTTTAGGTGTGTAAATGGAGGGTGGCTCCATTGATGGCTATGCTAGCCACCTGATGTAGGAAGTCTTTAAGCAGATTACTAAAATGATAGCCAGGTATAACAGGGAAAGATCAGTCATAGGACGACCTAGTTTTTGCATTCTCCCTTAAGCAGTCTGCCCGTGCCTTCTGGTGGAGACCAGGTGCTGAGCTAGATTGATTTTTGGTCTGACCCAGGATAGCATTTCTTATTCTTGTTCGAAGTACTTCTGCATCTTCTTGCCCTTGTGACAGTACTGGAACAGTACTGTGACAGTACTAGTTTTCGGTCAGTCTAGTGTGTATGCCTGCTTTTGTGTCCTGTTTGCATACATTGACATGTAGGATGTGTCTGTGATGCGGTCAGACACCATTTCTACATACATATAAGATTAAGAGGATATTACCCTCGTGCCTTGTTTTTCACAGGGCATGCAATGGCCCAAACCAGGCAGTCTTGCTTTTGTTAGTGCTTCCCAGATTCCAAAAATACAGAGCAGGGCATAAACTCCAGAAATGTGTTTTCCAAATAGACTGCAAAGCTGAGAATTAAAGACAAGTGTGAACCCTCTTCCAGTTCCTTCTGTCATTTGGGCTCATGCCACGTGTCGGTACAAACTGTTGAGACATCTGGAATGGGTTCATGTGAGTCCGTGGGCTTTGGATCATTTTGTGTGGGAAATCCCTCAGTACTCTGCTCATTTCACTGACAGGCAGCTCATGCCTCCGCATGACAAAATAGAGACAGACCCTTTGCAAAGCATGATGGAGGAGGATGTTCTGATTGTGATCCAAAATTGTTCTCACAATAACATCATCTGACTAATTTAGCCCTCCAGATGGGGCAGGCTCTTACATCTAGCACAGAGATATGATGTATAAATATCTAGAAACCATCTTTTTGTTAGTTCAAGGCAAAACCTGCTCCCATCCTCCTCCGTTTTACATGTGTTTAATTCCAATGATCCAGTTTCTGTGTGGCATTAACCTGCGTGGCACCGCACTTGAGTCTTCCCAGCTGAGGATCTACTTCATACCCTTCAGCTGAAAGACACCTGACTGAGGTGAGTACGCACCTGCAGTCTCAGCCTGAGCAAGGCATTTAAACATATTCTTGGCTGAAACTGGGCCTAAGAGTGGGTGAAACTTGGCACTGAGGGGGCACATGAAGTGAATGCCCTGTGAAAAACATTGTAAAAGTAGGTAGGATGTAAACTTGGAGCCAATGTTTACTACGTTTTTGTGTGGTTATAGGGCAGCTGTCTGACCTCCTCACCTAATTTGCAAATAATCTTGTCAGGACAAATTAGTCCATGCTGAGCCTGTGCTGTTGAGACTAGATGGTTATCAGGACCTGCACTAGTGAATTTTAAGGTAGTTCTGGTATCTGCGATATAGTGGAGTCACAGTGGTAGTGACTGCAGTGCAGAGATATGCTTTTGTATTAAACAAAATAGACACAAAAAACCTCTTCTACAGAAATCTGGAATTAATGGTCTTCCTATCTGGCTTCTTTCAGGCTATTTTTGCGACAGGGGTGAATGTAGAAAATAAAGATTTTAAGCTACATTTGAAACTGCAGCTCTGAACACTGTGAATTGCTTAATTCATCTTAATAGAGGTGTTCACTCTGAACCCAAAAAGCGTTTAGTTGAGATTTAGCCTGTGGTTTGATACTACAAATTGCTTGGTGGTAACATTGGTTTAAGACATTGTTGTCTCCTGGCTGCTATGCTGGCACAACTACTCCTGTGGTTGGGAACAGGATGGGAGGAGCCATCCAACTTGGCAGAGAAAAAAAAAAAAAGGTTTAGTGTGTTTGTTTGTTTGTTTGTTTGTTTAAAGCAGGAAAAGTTCCTTCATCTGGTTCAGCGCCTGGTCACAGCGTTTTCCTGGCACAAATGAATGGAAAGAACACTTTGGCATGGAGGGGAAATGAACAACGGAGGGTTAAAGGTGAGCAGCAATTAGTGATTCTGGTAATGCCACAGTGTACTTTGTAATATCAGACCATGATCTGGAACTGATCCTAACATGTGAAAAATGCTCAAATACCTTTAAAATTGTTGGTCTTAATCTTCGCTTTTAGGTGTCTTGGCAGGCACTTCCAATTTGTGTCCTTATCTCACAGTCTCCAGCTGTCTTCAAAGGCTTTTCCAGCTTCTTGTGTTTTGCAAGTTCAAAACCCTGCAGCCCACTGGTATTGAAAATGTGTGAATGAACAAAATAATTGGAGTTGAATGGCAGTGTAAGTGTCAGTTGTCACTGCAAGCAATGCTTCCTTCATTTCCGTAATGAGTTCATTGAGAAAGAACCCGTTTTAATATAAATGAAAGCAGGGTTTCCACGGTGACTTTCTCAAATTTAGAAGATCTTGTCAGTTAAATCCAGTTTGCCATGGAACATAAAGATCATTTACTATATACCATATCAAACCATCTGGGTCCAGAGGTACCATGAAGAATATGGTGAGGTGCCTGGAAAAACAAAAAAAATCTATAAAAAGAACAGACTTTCAAGGCACTAGAAAGTGGGAAATTAACTGTGTTGAAAGTTTGCCACCCCGCTCCCAGAAATTGAGTTGTCTGATAATGAAATTCCTTGCAAACATTAAAAAACCAAGCAAACCTAGAACAGTGGAATACCCAAATGATTTGGTTAAAGAAATGTTTGATTTGTTTAATGAATTATGATGGTTTTGATGAAATTTCCATTTGCAAATTTGAGTTGTACTTGACAGGAGAAAATTTATATCTCCAAAGCCCGTGAAAAAATGTCTATCCGCCTTCTGTCCATCTGTCTCCATCCACAGAACAAAATTCAAATCGTTTCCAAACAGTGTCTGGCGTACAGGCTGAAAGTGAAACTTCAAAAAGTCTCTTTCACTATAAATAGCCATATATCCAAATATTATGGTGCACTGACACAGCTTGAAATCTCAGATATGTCCATTGATTAACCTATCTCATTAATGAAACTGCTGGGCCCTGAAGTGTGGAGTTTGCTACTGAGTTCACTGGGAAACTCATGCCAGCAGCCTGCGTCCTTGTGTGACAGGCTGGGAACCCCTTCTCTATCCCTTTACTGCATTGCCCAATACTGTGAAAAAGAAAGAGAGGGAGAGAGGAATTTCTGCTTTGATTTCTTTGCAGCAATATGCAGACAGAAGCAGCTCAAGGGAATCCTGCACAGCAGAGGTTAATGTGACCCACATATAATTGTGTGAAAAGATGCCACTCTGCGCCTTTGTCAAAGAAGCTTCTTGTTACAACCCAAGCTATCTAGTCCCCAGCCCCTTCAGCAAAGCACGGTTTTCTTGCATTAAATCACCACTGCCCTCTTGCCAGCTGCTTAGAGTTTGCACATTATACAGAGGAGATATATAATATATATTTATATTTTTTTTAAATGTGACAGATTGTCTTATGACATACGTAGTATTGCCCTGAAATGAACTACGTGCATGTGATGGCCAAGCCAGCAGACCTAGAGTGTGTGTGTGTGTGTGTGTGTGGTTTGTATTTTTTTCCTTCTGTTGGAAATCTGAGAGGCTGGGACACTTGAGCTTTTCATGTTGCTTCTCTCTGAAATATTCATGACGAGTTGACGACCTTGATTCTTTGATACCTGCCATTTATTTATGTGCCACTGACGATAACTGCTACTAAGTACATATGTCAGTGACATGGTTGAGTGAGTTGAATGATAAGGAGAGGGAGGGCATCTGAGCAATGTGTGTGCTGGAATAAGATTACTTTATAAGCTCTGAGGGCATTTTAGGAGACTTCCATGCCATCTTATTCACCCCACTTTGTTTTTCTAACTAAAGCCTGTTTTCTTTGCTTCTTCTCCAGCTTTTTCTTCTGACTTGGAAATCTGCTAGTTCGCTGCTGCTTTTCTTAAAGATGATCATTGGCTCATTATCAAGTGAATTGCTAATGAATTAGTCGGTTACACTTACATTTAAAAAAAAAGAGATGCGAGTCTGGGGAGACCCAAGGAATTCTTCTCAAGCGAGAAACAGATCCTCGTTGAAATGGACTCCAGGGAGTTGGTTAGATGATATGGGGCATTTGGTACTCTGTAAAGGCAAGGAAAGATGAGGGTAGAGCAAAGGAAGATTAAAAAAAAGAGTAGGTAAGCAGGTAAGTACCAGCGTCAGATATAACCTTGTAAATGTGAAATTTAAGCAGGCAAATCTCATTGCTTTTGAGTGATCCCATTCTTTGGAAGGATTGTAACCTGCAGGGCACCACGCATAAGGTTTTGAGGGTGAGGGTAAATACGTTTACAGAAAGGGTTACAGAAGTGATGCAATAATGAAATACATGGGAAAGAGTTCCTGAGTGAAAATTAAATCAAGTTCAATGAACCAGTCTTCACTGTGGTTGGCAAAGTGTAAAGACATAGAGAATTAAAGAGGCATTGCTGGATCAAGGAGTAAGTGTGCTTCCTTTTGGCTACGAGTTATTCCACGGGCTTTCAGAGACATAACTATTGTCAGGACCTGGATTCATCCTACTTAAGTTGTTTAGCTGAAGGATGTGATTAGGAGCCCCCTTGTCCTGGGCTGATTCACTTGCTGTAGGTACCTATGCTTTCTGCAGTGGTGATGTAGGGAGTGAAGGGTGGTGCTTTCCTGACCCAGATACCCTAGTTCAAGCTGAGCTTTGGATGGGAATTGGAAAGGTCAGGTGGAGACAGCTGGTCCCCTACTATTGAACGCTGAAGAAGGGACTCTGATGGGTAGATGTATTGACAGAGTTTTCCTTCACCTAAACTGTGAAGTGAGGGAAGCCAGAGCAAGGTAGACGATGGAGCAGAACCTCTCCCACGGATTCTCTTCTCACTGTATTTCATATAGAAAATTGCAGCACTGTCTCTTTTTTGGGCTATCATTTGTCCCTTTCAGAAGTCACAGTAAGCACACATCTATATTGCAGTGTACATTCTCCTGAAGATAACTTTTCTTCTCTGTAAGAAAATACGGGGAAAAGAAAGAGGACACAAGGGTGTAACTAAAATCAAAAAGGCGTAAGAGGCTTCTGCGTATGCTTCTTGAACCACAGCCGTTCTAGAGAGGCAGGAGATAAGGTGGCTTAGGGAATGCAGCTGAGTCCAGGGAGGCATTTATTTAAGATTGATATCAAACTTTGGAATTGTGAGTGGGAGGTTTTTTGAGGAAGGAACAGGATGTTGCCAGGAGGGAGGGAGGCTGGGTAGGATGATTTATTACAAGAGGTCAGTAGCAGGAAGTCACTGAAGATATGCGATGGTCTAAAACGCAGGCCAAGGAACCCGGGTGAGGACACTGTTTTATGCTCTGAGATACTGGCTCCTCAAAATAGGGCCAACAGAGTGACTGGGTGGTCTAATTTAAGGTCATCCTTGGTGGTCCTGCATACATGTCTTTTGGTCAGCTTCCTTGTCTGCATGTCTCCCTCTGCACAATGACCCATCCTGCTCTGGGGTCTGTTATGCAGGCTTCTACCAGTAAAAAAAATAATTCACTGCACTTGGAAGAGAGTTTTCAGGCCTTTCTTAGGGCAAGAAGTCATTTGATGCTTACACGGATAATTGTGCACATGGGGGCTACAGAGAGCATGAAGTAGTCATATTCATCATTAGGCTTCTCTCCCCCGTGACAGGAAAATTCCCTATGACACAAGAAATGAAAAGACTGGCAAGAGAAGAGGACTCACAGCCGGGAATGACCTTTCAGGCCCTAAACAGAATTGGAAAGTTCAGCTGGATGTAAAGCTTTAACTAGTTGTCAATCTGGAATCTGCAACTCCACGTCAATGTAATGGCCCATTTATCTCAAGCAGGACTACTGCAGGCATCAGTGCTTTTTGATACTTATGACTATAAATAAATCATTGACTGTTAGGCACAGCCACCTTCTGTCTAGCCTATTTCTGAGTGTCATTTATGTGTATTTTGCTCTCCTCTCCTCTGACCCAGTTAAACCTGGAGTCCTCTTGTGTCAGGAACAGTTGTCCTTCCTGAGAAGACAGATGCTGTCACAGAGAACCCTCAATTCAAACAGGCAGGAGCATGGAAGAAGGGATTTAGGCTCTCTGGGAAATGCAGCATGCTTGAGAAGGCAGCTGGCAAGCAGTGATTTGCAGTGAATGGGAGGGTGCCCTTTGACTTCAGAGGACCTTAAATGACTTGTCGAAGGTCACACAGAGTCGTGCTTGGGTACAGGACTAAGTTCATATCTTCTTTGTAGGGGTGAATATCTAGACACTTCTCCGATACTCCTGTTCAGCTTCCCATTATTGCAAACTTGGCTGTGTTGTGGTTTTTTTCAGTGCATTCAAACCCTGCTGCTGTGCTTTTGTTTCTTTCTGCAGCTATTCTGGCTGTCCCTGCTGGTAATAGCTCAGATTAGATCTACACAAGGGGGTAACATCTGAGCTTTTAATGCTGTCCTTTTATCTAATGTCCTCCAACTCGCAGTCCTGTTGTCCCTGTGCAGCTTGGTATGTGGTGATGTTCACTTTCCTGCTTACACTCAGTGAATGATTTATCATGTGTTATCAGTAGGACTCTGTACAGTGTCCGGGGACAATGTTTTCTTCCATCTGGTTCCAAGCTGGTGGAACACCCTTCCATATGGTTTTCACATGTGGTTCTCCTAGTACCTCCTTTCTATTTTTCCCCTCCGGATTCATCATGGTGCAGTTTGTCTAACAAGTATACTTTGTTTCACTTTATAAATTAATCACATGCATGAATTAAAACTTCATCAAATGTGGATATTTCTTAAATGACAGAGGAAACCTTCACAGCTGGGCAAATCTATCTTCTGGGAGAAATATCCAGTCCCACGACATACTGGAAATTAACTGCTGCAGTGTTTCACGTCACTCTTCAGTCAGATATTAGCCTATGGCTTATTCTGGAAGAATCTTACAATGTGAGGGAAAATCTTTTACTTCTGTCCTGTATTATGAAGGTGATGGTTGCAGTTATAGGTTCATGACGTGGGCAGGACAGAGACCACGAAAACATCTTTTTGTGTAAATCGTCTTGAGATGCAGACAGTGATTCACAATTACTTGATATTGAGTACTCCTAGAGACAAAGAGCTTCGTATCACCAGTCCTCTGAGTGATCCAACCTGCAAAAGGGCTCCTCTGTCAGAATCACTTGCTGCTGGATTTGTTGGTCTTTGCAGATAACTTTTCTCTGTGGTCTTTGTTGATTTTATGTTGTTAGACCTGGTAACACACTTTTATCTTATCTAGCTCTTTCTCTTCTTTGCTCTCCATGTTGTTTGCTATTCCAGAATAAATATGCAGACCGCCTGCCCCTGGAGGCCAGTGCACTGTGTTCCTCCCCGAGAGCATGCAAATATTTGCACTACACCAGTCTCTGAGCCCCGAGACATGAGCAGCGACACGAGGAGGTGCAGCAGAGGGCAGGGGTGGAAGGCTGGAGGGTGTGAAACTAGCACATGGCAGCCGGTGCAGTTGGCTTGGAGCGTTTAGCAAGGGACTGCCTTGTCTTCAGAGCAACAGGAAAAAGGGGACTTGACTTTGGGGGTGTACGTGTAAATGTGCACACCTGTGTGAGTTTGTGGTGAGATCTGTATGTGTGACTGTGATGGACTTCAGTTAGTCAATGTATGGGCGTAGCAGGTTCTCGGGAACGGCAACAGGGATGGTACTCCAAGCTAAGTGCCATTTTCTGGCACTATCCATTTTGCTTCCAGGCTTCTGCATTTCAAAATGGCACATACATCATGTGTGTACGCTTTTGTGTTTCTGAGTGTTTGTAATGCCTGTGGGCATGTTGGTGTACAGGGCTATATGTACTATCTGGGTGAATTGGTGAGGTTAGACACTTTGTCTTGAGTTTTCTGCCCTTGCAGATGCACCTTTTATCTGTTGAGCATTCAGACCTTATCCCTTCAGAGAAGGGATGATGGAACCAGAAAAATACTCAAGATGGGTAGTGTCTTTAGGCCTTTCTGTCCCGTTTAGTTTCTCATTGGAAAGAAGCAGTCTTTCCTCAGTTTTGCAAGAGGACACTCTTCATTTGAATCCTTTTCCCCACTGCCTGTGGTGTGCTCATGTGTTTCGGAAGCTGTTTCATCTTCAGAAAATCCTGCTTCTGAAGTGACTGGCATCTTAGAGCTGCTTCTTATTGCAGAGTTATGTGGAATATCACCCCTACTTTACGCCCCATTCATAAACAGAGGATCTTAAGTACCTTGCGGTGATGGTGCCTGTCCAAAGGGAAATAAGCCATTGCTAGAGTTAGTGCAGCCATCACACCATGGGGTATGTTAAGCAGTAATTTCATAAACTGTTGAGGCCCATGTAAGCCAGTATTCTCACCAGAAAAAGATATTTCCACTTTTCCTCCCTTCTTTAGCTGATGCTTTTCCATGCTTTCTCCTCTCTGGATAGCACAGACATTCTTACAGCTCCATGATGAAGTCCCCAAAACTCTCAGAGAGGAATTATGGTTGTTTTTTGCCTTGGATCTATTCCCTAATTCACTTCATTACGGAAAGCATGTTCATGCAACTGTGGTGTTCATTTGTGGTGGTGTCACTCTTTCCCTGTGGGCATACACAGGAGGAGAAGCAGGAGGGTAGGAACTGGTAGTTGAGACGTGCTATTTCGTCCTTTAAGGGCACCTCCCCGCTGTCTCCCTTGTTGACTCCCTGCGTGTCCTCCCATCTGTCTCACCTCACGTAGCTTCTTTGATTTGGAGCCGCCGCTGGGTTGGCCGAGAGGGTTTCTTTTTGTTAGTTTTGGGGGTTTTGTTGTTTGCTCACTGTTGCCTTTTTCCAGTTTGAAGGTTGCCGCCTTCTGGCCTCTGGGCCAGTGACCCTTCTGCGAGCTGTCGGGCCACGCAGTGCACACTGTGTTATCATCAGGGAGGCTGTTTCACTTCCATCTGGGGCTTTTGGTCTGGATTGGATCCATCATGCCGGCAGGTCTGATTGATGGCCTTATTGACAATCAGGTTGACCCTTGTTCGGCAGACTGACATGCTCCGTATTTCACAGGCCGGCATTTGATGCGTATCAAAGAGGTGGTCAGGTCATCAGAACAGCCAATTAAAACGATAAAGAGGGAGGAGTGGAAGATGAGGTTTTAACTCTTTCCAGACCATCATAAACATCTTTATGAAGTGGAGGTATTTTTTTTCTGCCAAAACAAGGGCTGGGAGGGAGGTAAAAACAGAGACCCATCTCTATAAAATTTATCTGTGGGAACTCTTTAAAAATTGAGTAAGCAGAGATCAGGAAACAATTAACTGTCTATGTAGCTGTCAGTTATTTAGAGTCTGGAATGAGACTGGATCAATTGCCTTCCTTTTTTTTTTTTTTTTCTTTTCTGAAGAGCATATTATAAAGGAGACCATGAAATTCAGCATAGGTTAATGAATATATAATAATACATCTCAAACTCAAATGCTGCTTGGAAGTCAAGAATTTTCTATCATCGCTGTTGTTACCTGAAAAGGAGAAAGGCATTCCCATGACAGTTGCCGGTAGCTGACAGCTGGCAGAAGGTAATAAATTTAGGAGTTATTTAGCATCAGCTTCTGAATAATGGTATCAGAAGAACATACTCTTCACGTGAGAAGTGCTAGAGCCAGGAATTAAGAGTACCACTGGGATCACAGATAATAAAAGGTCTATCATCTGTCAGTGGCTGTCGTTCATACCAGTGCAGGGTCAGTCACAGTTGCTTCAATGTTAATTTGGGGGCTGTGTTTTAAAATAAGGCAGCCTTTCCTAAGATGCCAGCAAAAATGCACTAGATCGCAGACTTTTCTGCCTGCTGAGCTTTAATCCACACTTGCACTGAAGTTTCCAGGTATCAGTTTTAATGGAAATGCTAACAAAATTAAGCTTGGATCAGGGTTAAGTGTAGAAAGGTTACTTTTTGAACAGTATACCACATCCAGACTCAATTCCTGGTTCAGACACAGAATTACAGGGTGGCTTCGTCTGTCCTACTTCAGTTTCCAGCCTATCAAAAGGGGGAACAACTACCTTGTTTTCCCAAGAATGTTAAAATCTATGAAACATAATAATGCTAAGAACCATCTTGGTGTCTGAATAAGGCAAGAAAAAAAAAAATCCCTCTACCCTCTGCAAAAGATACCATGCTATACTTGCAGTGCAGCACACACTCCTGAAAGATCTTCCTTCACCTGCTTGTACTTGTTCAGTTTTTGCTTTAATATCGTAATCTAACTAATGCAAAGGCATTGAATCCATTTTCTAACTGTTGGGTAAATGATGGTTAAGCGTCAGGAGATTTATTTAATTGTCTAGCTATTAAAAAAACGTAGGTCTGCTGAGTGAAAGCTTTTATGCTTTTAAATGAGGTATTGTTGTGATTAGAGTTTAAACAGCAATGATTTCCTCAAAAATGCATTGGCAATAATCACTGGCTTGTTTGATTGTCCACATAACTGTACCACCCTCACTGCCAAGAAACTCATCTGAACCACCAATGATAATAATAGCTATTTTTTTCCATTAAGTGTGCAGCAGATACAATATTCAAGGACAGGAACATCTTCATTAAGCAGTACAGAAAGTGGACACGTTGTTCACAAATCAGCCTCAAGAATAATGGACTAGAGAGACTTCAGAGGTGAAGGATGGAGGTTGTGGGGGTGGGAAAGGGGCTTAAAGCTTCATGAGCCACATACAGAGAGGATTTTAGTGGGATACGGGCAATTGATTCCCTTAAGTGTCTTTGAAGAGGCCGGTCTAGAGGTGGAGAAACTCCAGATGACTCATTGTAATACTGCTTAGTCTTGTCACAGCGTCTCAACGACCATTTTACTCTTTTCTGTTTCTTTAATTAAAAAAGCCAAGAATACAAAGCTAATTCATCTGACATAATCAAAAACAACAGCACAATGATGACAGGTTTCTGAGGCGAGTTGATGACCTGCAGGTGAGAAAACGGCTGCCCTTCAGTTTACCTGGATTTCTCAGAAACTGCTGAAAATCCTAGACGTTTGTGAAATGCAGACAAGCCAAACTCTTTCTTTATGAATTTTTCCACGGGAAATCCGTTTCCCAAGTGAATGCCATTTCCCTGCTAGCTCTTGTCCCAGAAATGCATCCTGTCCCGGGAGTGCAGCTCAGGGAGGGTCTTCGCCAGAGCATTTGCTGCTTGGGCCTGGGCCTGGCCTCTAGAAAAGGGCCTGCCCTCTAGAAAAACACCTGTACCCAAGGACGAAGAGAGATATTCTTCTCTGTCCTTCTTCATGTCTGTCCTTTCTTAATTTCACATTCACTAATACATTTAGGCACCGAGAGCTACTGGTTCCAGGTGTCATGCTTGTGTAGGATTAAGGCTGACACTTGCCCTGAGACTCAAGCAGGAATATTGGTTTCCCATTTCTCATTGCCACCCCCTGCCTGGGAAATCCCAGGCAGGGCCAGCAAGGAGATCCAGTTTGTCTCTCTGGCAACACACTACACCAGCAAGAGAAGGGAAGGGCTATGTGTGAGCAGGGCTAAGCTCTTTTTTCCTCCTCCTTGCCCTCGTCAGTCCTAAGTGCCATTTAGCAAGGTTAGCTGCCTGCTCCTCTCGGTTGGACACCGATTACTCCCTGTTGGAGAGCTGTCAGTAAGGGGAAAGCCATACAGAGCGGTGGGAAGTGATCTCACCCGGCAGGGGGGCACTTCTTCCCAGCCAAAACAATGCGACTTTGACAGGCTTGATGTATTTATTATCTTTTTGGTGCAGAAATGCTGCCACAGCAGGCAGCAGGGCAGGATGCTACTGGTGACTTGGAAGAGAAAGCAAGAAGTACAAAGTGCCAAGGAGTTTCTGCAGACAGCTGATGGCAGGGTGCAGGAGGGGATAAGGGGAAAGGAGGTTACAAAGGAGAGGAAAAGACTATCGTAAAAAGGCAATTCCTTTTACTCATGTGCTTAACTCATCTCCTGAACTCCAGGGACTCAAGAGGTATGAGAAAAAGCAAGGAAAAAACCAGAGAGGTTACAGCCCAGATGGATCATCATATCCCAGCCAGGCTGAGCCATTTGAGGGTGGTTTTAGAGAGCTGTCACCTTGGTGAGGAACGTGAATCACTGGCTCTTGTGCTCCTTGTCCTTCTGGACTTGGCTCCCTTTTGGTTTTATACGTGATCTGGGAGGGTTTCACACAAGTGCTGTCTGTCAGGTGGTTTTGCCAGCCCCAGTCTGGGTCCATTTTTTCTCTGGAAAGTGTCAAAGGGCATTTTGACTATAAGGAAAAGCAGTCAGGATCTTTCAGGGGCAGAATTATGTTACATCCTCAGCAGCTGTGCCAGTTCATAGGCTTCATCAAATTTAAACCCAGCATAGTTACCTGGTTTGAACTCCTAGGTAGCAATGAGGGTTGATCAGGAGCCTGTGCTTTTGAAAGACAGCCAGCTAATCTGGCTTTTGAGTGACAGACAATCCATTTCTTTTACTCTGGTGTTCCAAGAGTGAAATCCCCTTACAGAAATCTAGAAGTTTCTCTAGACAGAAGTTCCCTGGGCATGTCCAGGTGTTTTCTCTTGGCAGCAATTAAGTAAAAATTGCCAGGGCCTGAGTGCACCAATAGGTCCTTATTGCCCTGACCAGCTTCACCTGGGCCCCCCCAGCCTCTGCTCCTTAGTCCAGGAGCTCCGTTTAAGCTTAGTCCCTCACCCCTGCTCTCTTTTGTAAGCCTGAGGCTACCTTTGGGTTTTCCCTTTGTGGCTCACATGGAGGATTCAAGTTCAGTGGTTGTATGCTGGGACTCAAATCCTATCATTCTACACTGGGGGTGTGTTATCTGATGTCTGTGCTGTTTTGAGAAGAGGAAAAGAAGCCAACCTGTGCTGATAAGTGAAAAATAAACTCTTTATTGTTTTCAGTCTGTATGCAAGTGGGAAGTATGCAAGTGACTGCAGAGTCTCCTTAAAGGATGAGAAAAGCGTTTCTTGCGCTGTGAGGAAAACTCACTGTGGAGTGAGGTTGCATTTATTGAAGTCTACTAATTGACTGGCTGAAATAAACTGCCTGCTTCAAAGCCACCTTTGCTGCAGAGGACCCCAGGGAAACAAGAGCAACCAGAAGAGACTGAAGGAAAGGCAGTATCTGCTCCTGACTGTGAGTAAGCGAACTTTATGTGGGGTTAAGAATATAGTATCCAGAGACTGATAAAAGAGGAGGTGTATATAGAAGGTGATAGGATTGCAGGATGGTGCCTCATCAGAGAGGTGTTAGAGTTTCCCAGGTGGATTGGGCAGTGGGTTGGCCAGCTGGGTCGGCCAGCTGGGTCTTTTGAGAAACTTTTCTTCAGAAAAATGTTGAAGCTTGGTAGTTTGTAAGTATTGAAAGATGTGCACCTGGTTCTGGTTGGAGTATTACTGAAGAGAAGGTGTACAAGGACCTGTTTTGTCTATGTTGAGCTTTTATTTTTGTTGTTTTGAAGTTGGCTGTGTGCTTGGTTTTCTGGACAAGTGTGGAGCATGGGTCAAATGTTTTCTTGGCTGAAGAGAGGCCAGATATGCTAACGTCTGTATGTTAGACTTGATTTCTCAAAAATTACTTTAAAGTGATGAGATTCTTCTGGTAGTGCACCAAATCGTGCTTAGGTGGAGAGCTGACTATTACCTGGCTCAGACTGACTGAATAGCAATAGTTGGACTAAAGGCTGTGGTGCAGTGAACAAACAATCTAGCTCTTTCTTTTTTTCTAGTTCTTTCTCCTTAACTAAGCAACCATATCAGTTTTAGCGCTAGGATCTTTATGACAACAAACATATTACTGTTATTGTTGCAGCCAAAAGCTTTTGATACAGGTTGTTCAGTGAATGTTATTCTGCATTGCGTGGCATGAACGTATGGATTGCTGTAATACTGCTGAGCGTCCTTCACGCAGGTGAACCTTGATTTGGAAGAGAATGCTGTGTCTCCGTTACTAAGGGCTTTCTAGATGCTTTGCAGGAGTTGATTTACGGTATATCATTAACATCGTCCATCTGCATTGCATAAGACCTCATGTGGCTGTTCCTTAATGCCTTCTTTCCACACATGCTTTCCTGTATGCCTGCCTTCTTACTAATGCCCTCTGCGTGGCAGAAGACCTTGTGCTGGTTTCTCCCTTCTGCGTGACCCAGGTTTCTACACAAGCACCAAGGGGCTTTCCCGGCTATTGATTATTCCAGTTGTGGTGGCACGTGTTGGACAGCTAAAGTCTACTAGGCCATAGTAGTCAGATGCATTTGTGGTATAAACCCTGCAAAGTGTCTCCTCCTCTTCTGTTTCCAGCTGTGCAGGGGAAACGCTACGCTATGCTGTCTGTCCTAGGGCTTTATAGCATTTGTGGAAGTGTACTGTCTGACAGCAGTATTGAGTTCCTTCTGGGATTTCTTTAACTATTCAAATCTTATTTTGGGGGGTAAAAACTGTGGTAAGGGTAAAGTGCGATATCGGTTTAGCTTATTAAAAATGCTTGGTTTTTAATTGATGTTGAATATACTGAAAGGAGGGGCTAAATGCAGTCCTTCAGGGTTGGGAGGGGGTATCTGTATAAACTTCTTGCTCATAATAAAATAGTCTTTAGGAGGAGGAAAGCTTTGCAGTGTGCCCTCAGGGTGGTGAGGTGCTGGATTGCCATGCTTGGTTCCTCTGGAAGGGCGTTCCACAGCCAGATTGTTTCTATTGGAAACGCTTTGTCGCTGTTGTGATCCATGCTGGGCTTTGTGACTGTGAGTTTCTGGAGAAACAGCTGTGTCGGCAGAGCTCCTGGTGAGGGAGGCAAGACTGCTTCAGCCTGACAGACTCCTGTTCCTTCACCACTTGACATCACCTTGGTTATAGCAGAGGGGCACATGTTCAAGTAGGAAATATGCAGTGGCTTACTCCTGTAGCTGTTAAATACATAAATTAAGGGTTTGTTTCCCTTCTCCAGCCCTTCTAAGCTGTCAGCCCAGTACCTTCATAAGCCCTGAAGTCAGACAAATGTAAAGAGTAACTCCTGGCTAGCACTGGTTTTCTTGTGCATGTCCAGCCTCAACCCAGGCATTGGCTCCGTCCTGCTCCGATTTGATCCTTCTCTGATTTGATCAAGTGTGAGCATGCCCTTCCTTACACACCCCCGTGGACCTCTGTGCTCCAGGCAGCTGTGCCATGTGCTGCTGTTAATAGCTTGTCCAGTCCTGCAGCTCCTGTGACTGTGCATGGAGCACTCGCGAGTCAATGCTGTTGGTTTCCTGTCGTATTTCATGGCTCTTGATGGCAGCTCAGCTGAGGAGTTATGAAATTCATATCCTCTCTGCCTAGGAGAAAATGGCAAGTGGAAGATTTAATATCCCAGAGGGTTAGTGTAGGAAGTTGTACCAGAGAGAAGGCGGGGGTTAAAGCTTCAGGTCCTTCACAAATCTATGCAAGTCAAGGTTTCCAAAGGTTGGAAAGCTGTGACTTAAACCAGCTGAATTATGTGCATGGCACAGTGTTATAGCACTTTTACTGAATTCCCTTCCCCACCAGTAATTCTGGGGTTTACTTTTTGAGGAAGTGGCCCTGTTTCGGTTGGTGATGGATTTCACTTAACAACACAGAACGCTCGGTGATGAGGAAAGACAATCCCATGCTAAAATCTCTCATGTATTCCTCCGTGTTGCTTTGGGGTCACGCATTAGGATCAGGTCTTGGTATCAACAGCTAACATTGCATATTGGGATTTCCGGGGGGAGCTGGATTTGACCATTCTATACATGTCAGATGAAAGCCTGTTCTGTGTGTTGGGCTGACGAGAGAGCTCCAGGACCTTCAAAGATGAATGCTGTGCTCAAGCTGCTCCTTGCAATGGAAGGGGCCAAGGGCACGCATGAAGATTTGATGTGCTCTTCTAGCTAGCCTGTGCTCAAAAGGCAACAAATGCAGCAAGAGTCACAGGTACGGTGGTGTATCAGTAGCATAGTACAGTATCAGGACTGCATAGGCACCCTAGCATGGCTTGCATCCCAATGCAAATCGCTATTCTGTGCTTAAGCAAGGCAGGAGGCGGGAGTCACACAGGGTGGAGGAAAATGAGAGCCTAAGGGTGTCTTAGTCTTAAATCTCTTTGACTCTAGAGCAATGCAGCAACTTTTGCAGCAAGTCATCTTGAGGCATGCTGGCAAGAATCCTCCTTCAGGTCAAGCAGGAGTGGCGATGACTGGGTACTGCTTGGCGAATGTGCTGACCGGCTTCTGGGGGAAAGCGGGAGCACTGGGCTAGAAGCTGTCAGGGAACAGATAAACCCATAGCAGCGAGGCTCCCAGCCCTGGTTGCGCACATAGCGTGTGTGGAGGCGCGTGGTATGTGTTAATGGCATGCTATGGTTGGGCTCCGGACAATGAGTGTCTCTGCTCTATTCCTTCTTTAGAGGCAGTCTTTTCAAGAGAAAACCAGTTGCTTGCGGGTTTTTTTCTTTCAGTTGTACTGTCCCTCTAAAAATAAAACTTTACCATTTATGTGGCCTAAATCCCAGAGCTGCAGCCTGGCTGTGTGTGGCAGCAGTTGTGGTGAAGCCAAATGTCAAGGATCAGCAAAGAGGAGCTTTTGTTTAGTCACATTTTACTAATGGTATTCCTTTTTTAAAAAAAAAAAGTAAAAATTTTGTTCATTTTTATAATGAGCTGTAATGAAACAGTAGCTTAAAAAAGATTTATTTTCTTCCTTAAAAAAATGAAAAGCTTCATCTCCATTCCAAACTCACCCAAAATATTTCAGCACCAAATTACTTTGAAATCCACAAAAACAGAAAAAGAATTTAGAAGGGATGGGAAGAATAACTGAAACACTGCATGGATGGAGGATTTCGTGCAATGAATGAAAGCAATTTAGTGAAAGTCAACAAAAACTCCAAAACCAAAATAAAAAAAAAGCTAATGTTCAGATGGCAAATATTTTTGGACAAACAAACAAATTTCAGTCCTAAAAGGATAACAATTGCTGTCTGCCTCTTGGGAACCTTTTTTTTTTTTTCCCCCCTCGTGGATGTGCCTGATGTGGAGCTGTCTGGTTGCTAGTTACCAGACTCTTTTTAGTGAAGCTGTGTTTCTGCCACGTGGTCCTTTCTCATCTGCCCCTTCTGACATGAGACATCAGAAGCAGGAGCAGAAGCTATTCAATCATAGTGACAGAACCCCTTTTTTTGGATGGTAAAATGTTCTGTTGGTTTCGTATATATAATCTCATGTTTGTCTCTATGCTTGCATCCAGCGCGTTTGATGAAATAGAGCACGAAGGGTTGTTCTGTGAGATTCCTGCTCCATCCTGCAGGGCTTAAAGGAAAGGATCGAAAACCCTGAGTGCTTATTCTGGCTGGTGAGCAAGCAAAGAATAGGTAGCTTGTTGGGAGACATTAGGGATTGTCCCAAATTTTGGTCTGTCTGTCACCAGTGGGAATGCTGTACATGTCACCTGAAGCTCTGTGGTAAACTCATCAGGTAGATGATTGAGAAAATGTAGCTAGTGTTATCTACAGATTTTGTCAACCCTCCACCAAGTATATCTTCCCAAAAGCATTGTAAGTTAGTCTTATAAGCGTGATGTGGCCCTGATTGGTAGTGTGGAGGACCTGGAGCTTGCTTACATGTGGGCCTGATTCCCAAATTAGGCACTGGCCTGCAAAGTGGCCTTAGCCAAGTCACTTCACTGCTTTGTGCTTCATTCCCCTGACCGCAAAATGGGGATGATAACCAGCTCGGCCAATGACAAGTGTGAAAGGAGAAATAAGCATTCTCATTTGACATTTGTCAGGATGCAGGATGCTGACCTAGATCTGCACAATCAAACTGCATATAAGCTACATAGTGTAGTTTCATAGGACAGCATCTATGCAGATTTAGACTGGCTGGCAATTCATTGCCATCCATGAAGGTTACAAGCATCAGTACAAGGCAAACAGATCATCTGATACTCCCTATTTAAAAGGGAAGACATATGACTCTTCAGGCAGCAAATTCCCTGGAAGAATAAAAGGAAACTTGTAAGGTCCAAATCTATTGGTGGTGGTATGTGGCTTCAGTGACATTCATCACAGGGTTGTAATGGATTGTTTTCCTCCTTTGGTACCATTTAAATGTCTTGCACTATGTTGGCTAAAGGTCATTGCGGTAGAGACTTCAAATACTGATATATGCGTAAAGTCCAGTATGCTTTTAAGTCCCGTGTCCTTAAAATCCTGTAAGGTCCCGTGTTCCTGTGGAACAGCTTGATTCTCTCCCTGGCTCAGCTTGGAGCAAGTTGTTTGTGTCTGGTTTGCGGTGTTACAGACTTTTTACTCCTTTGACTTAATCTCTGGGCTTTTCCCCTTCTTCCTTCTCTGTCCCAAGTTAAGAGGACTCCTCCCAGTCTCCTGCACAGGGACGAGGGATCTTATAAGGGTCTTTCATAAGGACCTCGTCACTCCAGGGGTACTGGCAGTAGCACCACTGCTGCTGTGTCTGTGTTGTGCAGGCCAGTCCTCTGATTGCTGACATGCAACTTCTCCAGGAGGGGGATGAAATCCAAGTGGCAGGGCAGGCACCTCTGAAGAGATAGCTCCTAACTGTTCCCACAGAGCTTGAAGAAAAAGATTTGACGGATTTACAGAGGAAAATGGCTGAGAAGGGATTGATAAACACACAGAGAGATCTAACTAGTGTGTCCCATCACTCTGAATAGCTGATCATAGCGAAAGTGCTTCAGGGCAGTGTCGGGAAGAATTTGTTGATGTGAACTCGTGTCTCCCTGAGAGAATCATGCTGTTTCAGGGAAGGGACCATCCAGAGAACGTTGTTGTGAAGAAGAATGCAACAACAGTGGGGTAGGCATCTGTGTCGGGAGGAGTTGGCGAGATGATCACCAGTGCTTTCTGAAGGCAGAGCTGTGAGGATGCCAGCTGGGACTTGATAGCTGAGCTTCCTCGCAGCAACGACATCGATGCGAACTTCGTTCCCCTCGGTGCAAGCATTTGCAACAGTAAGCTCTCAATGCCAGCTGGGATCCCAGGCATGAGAAATTCCATGCTGCAGTTGGGAATGTCCTATAGCTCCCATGCTTAGGGCTACCCTGATGTGACCATCTGCACAACAGTCAGCAGTGTGAACAGGCTTAACTGGTCATATCTGAACTGTTGTAAACTATTTCGTATTGTCCGTTCAGTGCCGGTAATAGCTCAGGAAAGGAGAGCAAACATGCTTTCTTCAGTAACCTCTTCAAAGGTCAATCTGCTGTTGTCACAAGTAGTCAGGAAGGCTTGGGCAACTATTGCTTGAAGATTTCAGGGTAATGGCCGTTGCTATGTATTAATAGTTTAAGAAGGGCCGTGTATCGCAAACACCTGCTGTTTGAAAACTTGATGGGCTAAAGTGGGGAGTCAGTTTGAAGTCAGAGTGTGAGCGTTTGAATGGGAGGTGCGTTGGGTGTACGCTGCCTAAGTGCACAAATGCGTGGAACTGCAGTAAAGATTCCCTAAAAATGCTGTTTTGGCTTGTTACAGTTCACATAAACCATTGGATGCATCACTGGGGAAGCTTTTTGCTAGAATTGGTCCAGGAGAAGAACTTTGACCAAAATGACTGTGTGTACATTTGTAAAGTCGTCCCTTATGTGGAAAACACCACTGTTGAGGGAGTTTTATCATTTTTTAATGTTGAGTTCAGTTTCACCTTGATTGAGATGTTTGCTTGGGCACTTAATGGGTTGAAAGTGTATATGTTCCGAGCAGGGCACAATGTTTAACAGAGGGATGTTTCAAAGGTTTTATTAGTAGATATCATATGCTTACTGTTTGGGGTTTTTTTAATATATATTTTAGCTTTGCATTCAACTATTCTGCATGACAGTAATCATCAGAGTTAATATTTTCTGGTTGTCAGTAAGGGAAAAGATCCAAAGTTGCCATGCTAGTGGAAGCATCCAGACAAATATTTGTACCGTGCTTTGAAGCTCAAACCCAGAAAATGATATCTAAGTGCAAGAGATATACTAGGACTCTGAAACTTTTGGAAGTGTGAATATTTTATGTTTGCCTTAGTAGGAGAGAGGTGTCTAGCTCTTTGAAAGCTTTCTCCTAAAACACAGCTGAATTGAGCTGAACACAGGATCACAGGTGAGATTTGTGTGTGTCGAAGAAGTGTTCTAATTGTCTAACAATTTCCACAAATAGGATGGCGGGTAGCATGGTCACTGCATCCCTTAGCTTTGGAAGGCTGAAGTGAGTCAGTCCTTTGTAATGATGTTTTCAAAAGCTTTTGTAAACAAGGTGTGTGTGTGTGTGTGTCTCTTACACTTTAAGTAAGGCTAACAAATTGAGATGAGCTGCAGCAGCTCTGTGAAGGCTGGGTGCACATACACAAGGGCCTGAGTTGATTTATCTTGATGTTTGGTTGAATTCTTCGCATTTTGGGTCCCTTCTGTAACCTTTTCACCTCGTTCTTTTTTAAGGTGGCTGCCTGGCTGTTACAATTTATCATGAACGCATCTCACTTCACTTTTGGCTCCTCTGACGGAAGGAACAGCCGGTCTCCGGGAGGTCAAAGACATTATTTTCCCCTCGTCTTTCTCAGTTTCCAGCACATATTTGTCACTTTGAAAAAGCATGAATTCTGGATTTGATGCACTTTAATTGATTTCACCCTCAACAAATCCAACTGTCCATCAACCTTTCCTTTTTCTTTCCTCTCCCCCTTCCCCTTCTTTATTTCTTTCCTCTGTCCCTTTACTTTGAGAGTGATGTTTTCACCCGCCTGCATGTCGAAGCTGTTGCAAAGCCCGTGACCCTATCAAGGCTTACTCTCACTAGCCATTTGTCTCGTTTTCCTTATCCTCCAAGTTGAACTTTGGATGCTGAGTGAGAATGAAGCCGCCATATAGGAGTACTGGTCTTGTAGTATTTAGTGATGTGCTCCTTGTCAAAGTAAAAGTGACTGCTGATAGCTAGCTGAACTTGGCTGATGGTCCACTTATTTTGAGGCAACTGTGTGGAACTGGAAATGTGAAGGAATTAGTAATTAGTTCTTGATATACTGGCATTGGTATTTAAAATCATTTGCAGCAGTACTGTGGCAGAGACGAATGTACTGTTTCTCCTTTCCTCCTGGAAGGATGTATATACCCAGTGAGGTATATACAACCATGCAACACTGGATGTAAATCCAGTTGTGTAAAATGGCATTGGCACCTCATAAAATGAGATGCCATCACACTGTCTCTTGCTTGTTTGGTGAATTCACGTGGCGTAAGTGGAGATACGGACTAAATAGAGTATGTGGGTGTGTTACAACTTGGCCTCTGCACACAAGTCCTTTACGTGTGTCTTGGAAGCCAGGGGCCACTTAACGGTGGAAGCTGAAAGGAGGGGTTCATAGGTGTTTCTCTGAATGCTGTCGTTACATCCTAGTTATTATCAGGACATGGACTGGGGAGCAGGCTTCTGTTTACAATAGAGCAGAGAGATTTAAAGGTTTCTGCACTGTTCTGAGTAAGGTGTTTCCCAGAACTCAGCAGAGACAATGGCATTCCTTGGACTAATGTGCACTCACTGAAGAACTCCAGCACTCAGGATGAGCAGAATTGGTTTATGATACTTTCTGTGAGTGTTTTCATCTGTAGTCCAGGGTAACTAAGAAAACCAAGCCTTTTGCTGAAATCTGTTATGTACTCCTGTACGAGTCTTGTTAACGGAGAGAGCTGGGAACACGGCGTGTTGGGCGGTGTCGCAGTGGGAACTGCTGTCCATGGTCCTGGGTGGCCGTAGGTGGAGGTCGGGGGTTTGTAAAGGGGGTGCTTCAGGCTCGGGGCAGTGGGGAAAGGTG
Source organism: Ciconia boyciana (assembly GCF_034638445.1). Lineage (NCBI taxonomy): Eukaryota > Metazoa > Chordata > Aves > Ciconiiformes > Ciconiidae > Ciconia > Ciconia boyciana. The sequence continues at coordinate 3,032,813 of NC_132948.1, forward strand.
CGGCTTCCTCGCTCTCTTGTGTAAAACAATGTGAGTTGCTTCTGCAAATCAAGTTCAGTATTTGCCAGCACACATGGATAGGGAAGTGACTGTTCTTTAAGGAGGTATAAAAAGCCTCCAGTAGTACTAGCAGGCCTCATACTAACCCTTTCCTTCCATGCTTTGCTGCTGAGAGGGTGGTTGTAGCCTTGTGAAGACTCTTCTTGTCCAGTGAGACTGGACTGTCATACATTGGATCATCTTTTGAATGTTATCTGAACCTTTGGGGGAGAAAATCCTGGACCATTGTTATCAGCTGACAGATGGGATTTCTCACTGGCCAACCTCCTGCAGCCTAATTCTGAGTTTAGGTATTTCTAGTACAGGAATTCTTACTCAAAATGTTAGTTTGAGGCAAAGCTTGCTCTTTTTCAGTCTATAGATTCATTTGATCCCTATATCAGCTGGAATTCTTAGTCATGTGGTGATGATTTACTTTTTCTCACTAGGCTTTTCAGAAAAACACAGCAGCTTTCTGGTGTCCAGAGCTATGATGTGAGAGGAGCTAAACAAAGTGTTCTGTGCTTGTGTGAATTGATATTAATAGCTACTTGCAATGTTGGGTGACCCAGGGCTCAGAATGAAATAAGTTATATGACATTAGAATGTTTCAAAGGACATAAAAGGATTTAATTTCTTTTTGCGAGTAGGTACTATCCATTCCTCTTAAATTCAGTGCTCTGCCTGAGGGAAGAACCCATGGAGAGCTCTGAACTCTGAAAAGAGTCCATAAAGCTACTATAGGCACTATACTGAACAGGAAGAACAGATTACCTAGTGAGATGAGGTGAACTGCTGGCTTACTGCACTCTGAAGAGCCTTTTCTATGGCCTTTGATTCCAGCTTAGAGTTCCAAGAGATGCTGATGTGACATGAGGTTTCACATGTGTGCTGGGAAACCAGAGAGCTTGAGGATTTGTCTGACAGTCTCTAAAGAAAAAGAAAAAAAAGAAAAAAAAACCAAAACCACCAAACCCCACCACCAAAACTACTGTACATCTCTGCAAGACCTTCTAGAAGTGATTCAGATGAAGAAGAAGAAATTGGAGACCTTTCTCCTCACCTATAAAATAGTCACTTTTGCTATGATGATAAAGGTTTGGGGAGGAAGTTGAGATCTTTTCAGGTCATTGGACTACAGCATTCCCATCTCTCCTCTAGCAGAGGACCTGGGAAAGGAGATCTTGTGATTCTGTTGTTCAGTAGGATAGGGAAAACATACCAAGAGTGGTACGTAGGACCAGTCAGATTCCCCCTTACTCTTTTGTGCAGCTATGGCCAGCCAGGCAGTGGTACATGGAGCTTATTAGATCAGTCAAGCCCTGTGTCTGTGCACAGTGCAAGGACTAATGAAAGTTTCATGCGTAGATCAGATCTGTGTTGCTATCATGTGTAGGTGCACATGATATTGGCTGTCTGCAGAGCTGGGCTCAGGAGATGGGGAGAGCTGACCCCGTGGCAGATTTTTCACACTTCATTTGTGGCAACATCCAAAAAAATTGTAGGTTTTTTTGTTTGGGGTTTGGTTTTGGGGTTTTTTTTTTTGTGCTAGGTAGGCAGGTTCTTTGCAGGGGGAGGTGTATCATTTAGTGGAAACAAGAATTTAGAATTTTGTAGAATCACAGTAGTGACCAAGATTTCTGCTTGATTTTACCTTCAAATACTGGCATACAATATAGCCAAATTATTCAGTGTCTCACAGGCCTTCACTTTTGTTTAGCAACCTACGAGTTGAGCCTTTCAGTCTTGTGAGTAAAGCATGTTTTATTCAAAAACACCTAGAACTAATTGGTATCTCACTTTGCAGTGTGCTTTGAATGTTGTCAGTCTTACCGTTTTGGAGATAAGGAAGCTGAGGCACCGAGAGGTGAAGCAACTTGTTCAAGTCCTCTAGCTGGACAGTAGCAGTTTTGGGATTGGTAATCCATGCCCACATACCATAATACATACTTTGTATACCTGCTTTAGGCATTGTGATGCCTGAAAGTAGATGCTTGACCCAAGGGAATGACATGGGGGTGCCCAGGCACTTTGTGGAGTTAACTGAGAGCTGGTGCCTCCAGGGGCATCGTGGTGTCCTCTGTGCTGAGCTGGGAACCTGGTAAAAGCGTTTTCGTTGGTTAGCTCCCAGGAAGTGTGGATGGCTCTCTGGATCTGGACTGTAGCAGAATATGGGATGGTGTCTGTAGCTTAGCTACTTAGGGGAGCTTCTGCACCGGTGCAGGGGAGAGTATTGCAGCCTGAAATAGGTGTCGATGAGATTTGAGCCCTTTCTGCATTAGGCAACATGTGAGAGTAAATGTTCTGGTTGCTTGAAGAGTGTTGTAGTTGAGATACCTGATGAGGCGATCTGCATCCTGCTGCAAGTTTCCTGAATCCCCGGCCAGTGCTTTCTCCAGTAGGCTAACTTGCCTAGGAGTAAGTTTTATTTTACAGCCAGCAAGTTGGACAATAATCTGATGTGAAGCCAAAACTCGAACATCCTACATCTTTTCAGGGGATTAAATCACTTAACAGAGCCTTGCTAAACCAGCTGGGTACTTTCCAAACCATGCACAAAGTCACTTTCTTGTCTCTTCTATCAGGAGTACAAGCTGGGGAAACTACTGTGCTAAGGTTACTCAGCATGGCAGTACTGGAGCTGCGAATACCATAGAGCCGTGTCTTCCAGTCCCTGGGATGTATGTTAGGAAAGTAGCAAACTCTGGCACTCGCTCATGGTTGCTTACAGAAACTTCCAAATAATCTCAGGGGAGTGGGGATGTTCAGCTAAAACTAGAATCATTTTAAGATGCAGGCTCAGGTTTGATGCTTGGATCAGAATTTAAACTTAAAATTCAGTCCAGTTCAAGTCTGCTGTTCAGAGCACCCATCTTTAAGAATCCCTTTGCATGCTGGAGGCTTGGAGTTTTTTAACCGGTTTCGACGTTTCCTTCCATTGTAGCAGACAGACATGAAGTAGCACTTGCTGCTGACCAGCTCCACACTCTTGAACAGAGACACTTCCCTTTCCCCAGCCCAAATACAGAAGACTATGTGATGTGAATTTACTCAAGTGACTTCAGGGGAGGGTGCACAAGCCATGGTTTGGCAAAGATGTGAAAGTATTCATATCACCTGTTTTTAATAGATAGTCAAATAGAGGGAGACAGGAAGAGATCATGAAAAGGAGATATAGAACAATTGCATTAGGCAGTTGATAATTTCAGTCTGAAGAGCTCTGAATTCCCCTCTGAAATCTTCTCTTGGGAGTCTTAGTTCTTAAGTTAAATGACTAATTAGAGTGTGTTCACACCACAAATCAGCCCAGCAACGCAAACTCATAAGAGCTAATGCTGCTCACTTGCTCCCAGTGGAAGATGAATATCTCGGGAGCTTGCAGAGGCATTTTCCCCCCCCGGAAATCTGCCGGTTACCAGGTCATTGGAGAATTTATTAGGGGGTGAAAAGCAAAGAAAAATCCTCCCCCATGAGACAGGGCCTGTATCAGTCCCTCTCTCAAGCCAATTTCTTTGCCTTGTTCTTTCTCTGCTCCAACATCTTGTTTAGTGGGAGAAAAAATTTGAAACTAAGTGCCCCAAGCTGAGAGGAGATGTACAGCACCCAGCGGGACCCTGACCTTCCTTGTAGGTAACAAATTGGATGGCATGTAGGCTGAAGATGCCGGATGAGGAGGGAGGGAGGGGGATGGCTTGAAGGGAGGTTAAAGTTACAAAGCCAACATCTGTTACCACGGGTATGGGCTGCAGTGCTCTGCCATTTCCCTCAGCAAACAGGGCTGGCTTCAGGCAGGCACGGGGGAATGGCCTTGGGTCACCCGAGGGCAAAGGTAGGAATGGGCACACTGGGTGTTTCTGAGAGGCTGCAGGAATACGCGTAAATACATGGAATAGATCCTGAGGTGGTGGTTGTGGAGGGGTGTAATGTAGAGAATGAGTCCTTAAGAAGGAGGAATGAAATGTTCGTCTGTGGGGTTTTTGCCAATGTACAAAATCTGGGTTTGGTTTTCTTATCTCAGGGCCCCCACAGGAATTAGTCATCTCTGAGTAATGGAGAGAAGCATGGCCATTATTCATCTCTCTCCCAGTTACTAAAAGTCCCTTCTCTGATAATTTTCTATGTTCATATCCTCTTCGATCTGTCTCTGACTTCAGTCCTCCTTGCTGTTCAGCACCATGAGCCACTGCAAAAAAACTTAGGACTGGCAGTCTTGAGTCCTCTGGAGAGATGATGTTGGCCCTCAGCTTCCATGGAGGAACAAGAAAGCCTGGGCAATGGCATCTCTCCTGCATTCAGCTGCGAGACTTTGCCCCAAATGCCTTCTGTCATCTCAGCAGACCCCATCCTTTTTGCTTTAATTGATTCTGTCTGGCTTTAATTTGATGTGAGAATAGACCTCCCACTGTGAGCACTCAAGAGTCTGTTTTGTGCAAGGGGAGTTGGAGGCTGGGTGTAGCTGTGATCAGAGACAGGGTTATTTTATTGTAATAGGGAGACAAGGATGTTTTGGGGAGGACCACTGAATTCTGTAAACCTGTTAACAATTGAATTGAGGCTTTTCACTTCCATACTGGGTTTGTGGGAAGTGCTTGTACAACAACTTGAAAGCAAAGAACTGTAATAACAATTTTTCATTATAGCCATGCGTAGGGTTTCCTGAAGAAGTCTAGAGTCCTGTCATGTTGGCTCCATGTAAGTGTGCAGTAGGAGACAACCCAGGGGAGCTGGCCATCTGAATGGGCGAGGAGGGGGTTCAGGGGCAAGGAAGAGGGAATAAATTTGGCTGTGGTCACCTAACTGCATGATGGCAGAGATGAGAATAAATAGGGAAGTTGAAAAGGAAACCTCTATTGTGAGTCTGGTCAGCCAAAGTCTAAACAGTTGTGGAGTTTGTTTTATCAAATCAAAATATTTTGGTTCAGCAGCGTGTTGACTTGAGTCAGTGTTTGTCTAGGCTGACACGGTGTTGTAGAAACATTCAGGTTTGAGGGTACTGTATCCCCTGTCACTGGAGGGGTCAGGGTATCTGCTGTCTCTGCCAAGACATAGGAGAGGGGCATGTAGCTTATTGTGGCAAGGGGAGGCTGGATGAGAGCAATCCTATTTCCGATGGCTGGTTTTAGAGTCTTCAGATATTTTAAGGCCTCTTCGATGCTGCTCTGTGGCCCTGTTCAGTCTGATTAAGTGTGCTGCTGCTTGACCACAAATAAGGATTTTAAGTCAAATGGGAAGATTTTTGAGGGGAAAATAGATGAGTAAGTATTCAGAGTTAATTATCTGCAAATTCCTGAAATGGCTTGAGTAATAAAATATAGATATGTACGCACTTATTCATATCATGCCATTAGCGGTCTGTGCTTCTGTGTCAGGCGATAGTGTGCTGTGAAAGGTTGCAATGCATAGGAGTAAGAAGATACTCCAAAATACAAAATTATTGCCTAACATCACTGAAGGTCCAGGTCTTTGAAGATGTGATCTGCTTGAGGTGGTCTTCCAAAAGGGTCTTGCCCAAAAACATTGGGGGTGTGGTGAGGTGCTAAGCACAAAACAAGTGAAGACATTGAGGTTAGGCTAGAATAGGACCCCGTGTAGCTCCCAACTTCACCCACATCTCTCCCAGACGCAACTCCTAGTGGTAGCTGAGACCTTATTGTTCTTCTACAAACAGATTTGTTCCTATCTGGTAGTTTTGTTTAGAATATGATGGAAACTGTAGACAAGAATACTAAGTAGTTGCTTTTGCTTGAAATATTTCCTCCTTTCCTTCCCTGTATCAGAAATCTTCCTATTTTTTAACTTATTTTTTAGCCATTCCACCTGATCCTTCAGTGTTTCCATATTTCAAGGAGATTTGTCCAAATGGCATGTTTCCATGGCTGATATGCAGCAGTAATGCAGGGTTAATACCTAATTATTTCCCGGGGACATTGAGCTTTTCATGGATATTCAGTAACAAAAGCAACAACAAACAAGCTGAATTCCTAGGTCTTAATTCATTGGGGAGGAGGAAATAGGAACCTAAAAATGCAGGAATTATCCAGTGCAGTATGAAAGCTTAGTTCTTTCTCTCATGAAGCTCAGAGGATGCTATAGCAGCTGACAGGGAAAATATAACCTCCTCCTCCTTCCCTCCCTCCCTTCAGGGGGACTGTATATGTGTCTGTGTTTGCAGCCCTGACATCTCCAAACAGGAAAATTCCCAGTTCTGCAACACACTTTAAATAGCTCCTTGCCGATTTCCCCTCCCTGCCGCAACCCCCAGTCAACCCGACCCTGTTTTTTTGACATTCAGCCATACCTGATCAGTCATATCCTGAGCAGCTGGATGTGATCAGAGCTGGCCTTCCACCTTGCAGGATGGCGAGCATATGGGCCCGCGGGCTCCAGCCATTACGTTCCTGAGCACTGAGCTTGTCTGCCTGTGGCTACAGAGGGTTTTTTCCCCTCTCAAGCAATCGCAAATAAACCTTTCTGATAAGTAACAGGAAAACAAACAGGCCCTTTGGCTCTGTAGGCAGTGAGGAGGGAGGAAAAAAACCAAACCCAATAACAAAATCTTTGCTGTGTGTTAGGCAGCACACAGAGTACTTCAGAGTGCCTTCAGGAAGGAGGAACTGTGTCTGCCCTCAGCCAGAGACAGAGCTTTTCTCGGAGCAGAAATGGCTCATTTCGGGATGATTAGCCCTCAGTGCTTTACAGCCAGGCCCTGGTGTGGGAGCTCCAGGGGAAGGAGAAGGTTTGACTGGGAGGAGAGCAGCCCTGGAGATCATCTAGATCAATGAAATGGAGGCTTTGAGCTGACCGATATGGGCAGTCTGGTATTAGCCTTGAAGTCGTAGGGGGTTGAAGGCTGAAAATGGCTGTTGTGAAGGGAATCAGCCCTTAGCCCCTGGCAGAAAGGGAAGAGCAGGGAGGATGGTTCAGGGCAGTCGTGGGAAGAGGCTGCGGACAATCTCAGACAGCCTCTTTGTGTCCTTTGCCATTTCCAGAAAGGGTCTTGGCTTCTGGAAGAAGTCATAGGAGGCCTCTGGCACTTTGCACTGTATGTGAAGGAAGCCAGGCGGAGTGTCACGGGCCGAAGCAAGACCCCATGTCTTGGGTGTTCACTGTAGCACTTGAAGAGCTGAGGAGGGGTCCCTCAGTGCCCCCCGACCCTGCCTTGGTGTGACCTGAGCTCTGATCACTGTGGAAAGTTTGGGGCAACCAGAGAGATTTTTGCAAAGAATGTGTTATTAAAATGGTAGGTCTTACCTTCCTCTTATTTTCCTTTCCTGTATGCCAAGGAAATAAGGCTTCAGCCTTCCCAGACTATGTAGCTCAGCCAACCGGAGTTAGAGGTGCACACCAGGGAATCGAGATGGGACCTGGCACTGTCTTAGAATTATGGTCTAAACCTAAGAATGGAAAAAACCCCTCGTTTTGCCCTCTGAACCGTGTCAATACAACAGGCTATTGCTATCCCATGTGCATGTGCTACTTGAATACACTTGGGCCACAAGAACCGTTAGACGTGCAAACTGGGGGAGAAATGCTTGCTCCAAGTTGTTCAAGAAACGTGATGAAAGCTGCTGGCTTTTGCTGCCCCCGTAGGCTGGGAGATATCTACCACCAGCACAGAGGCACGCTGCCATGCCAAGTGATGAACTAAAAAGCTGCCTGCTAACACAACACCTATTCAGGACAGGAGTCTGCAGTCTGGGTAGATGTACAGTTTCTCAGGGTTCCTTGGAGGGTTTAGCCTCTCAAGTGCACTCCCAGCTGGTAACAGCCTCGTTCCCTAAGTCAATAAATGATGGACTTTTTCAACTTGGAAGTCAGACCTGTGAGGAGCCTTTGAAACCTTTGCCTCGGCAGATATGGCCAAGGTTATCATGCTGGCACGTCTACAGTGAACTCGGACGCTATCTTGAAATGCTGCCAGAGTCTGCAGCATGCTCGTGCTGAAATGCTGAAACCGCATGAAGGGCCCCGTGGCCCTGTCACCTCAGCCGCCTCCTGGCTGAAAGGAGCCAGAGCACTAACGTCACCATGAAGTTACGCCAGATGGTACCAGGTACAAGTTGTATCGCTGCCAGTGCATCTTCTCTGAGGTCTTCAGTGGGAATCGCTCCTCTAGAGTGATGTAGTTCTGTGGCCCTAAGTACTTGAACTGTGGAGAGGAGTAGGAAATTCATGTGGGAAATTTCATTCAGAGAGGGAAAATGAGAGCATAAGCCATGGGATCAGCACCAAGTGGGCCAAACATTGCTGTCAATTACTTCCCAAGCAACTCCATTGAAGCAAACAGCATTAATTGTAGATTTATGCCAGTGTTTCAGAGAGTTGCTCTTGGGACAGAGCCAGTTCTGGTAGAGAATTAATCTTGCTGGAAAACTCCCTCTTGTTCATTGCTTGGTCTCCGACGCTCACACATGCACACAAACAAATCTCTGTGACCCTCCGACAACCCAGTTAGCTAGCAGGGAATTAAAGGATGTGAAACCCTAGCTTCCCTTCAGCACAGCCCTGCATCTGCCACAGCCCATTCGGAAGGCAGGACTAGCCACCTGCTAGTTGTTTTGCTTGAAGAGAAAATGTCTATTGGACACATAGGAAACAACTAATCCAGTCCCCTGGGAGGGACTAGCCATTTGTCATTCCCACAGTCTCCAGCACAGGTACTCAGGACCTTCCAGGACTGGAGCACTGTGGCTTTTCTCTGGTTGTTTTTCCACCTGGCAATAGTTCTGCATTTTGCTTTTATCTAAGGGTAGTATTTCTCAGACATTGACATTTGGCCATCCACCTCAGGACAGTGAAAAATATGGTGTGTCCTATTCCCACACATGCATCCCTTCTTCTCAGCTTAAAAAATAATAGAGAAAACCATGTATTGCATGTGCTGGATGTGTGTCTCCTTTATGTGTGCACGCGTGCTTTCTGATGTTACATTTGTGCAGTTTAAGACCTTTCAGCAACATGGATCTTCTCTAGTTACCGCTTCTGTGTGTCTGTGCCTTAAGGACTGGTCAGGGGCATCCTCTCACCACTACTTCCATAGTGTTACTGCACTCAATAGGCCACTGAAGTGTGATTTTTTTTTATTTTTTTAATTTTTTTTTTGGCAGGGGACACACGCACACCCAAATTTGCCAGCGCACTGGAGGTGCAATAGATGCTTCCCTGGAGTCTGTCTCAACAGCAGAAGGGATAGTTTAATGGTCTCGAGCAGCAGGCTAGGAATGCCTCCATTCCTTGGGAACAGCAGGCTCAGCTCCGTGGTCTGCTTAGCGTTTCCCCCTTCTGAGGGCAATAAATTGAATAACATGTAGTTTACTGCCTGCCCGCAAGTTTCAAGTGAAAGAGGTGGGGGGGGGAGGGAGAAAACCCTGAGGCCAGCCACTCAATGGGTGCAAATCAGTATGCCTTTACTAGCTTACACCAGCTGTAGAGCTGGCCCCAAAGTTTTGTGTTCACATTATCCTGGGGCTCATATTGCAAGAATGCAGGGTTGGCCAGATGTGCTAGCTACAGTATCCCCTCCCCTCCTTAACTGACAGGGTACCAGCTGCCACTCCCTGCCCTCGGAGCAGCCAGGCTTCCCTGGTGCTGCCTGTGTGCAGCTTGGAAGGTGCTTCAGGGTCCTTGGGAATGGCTACCAGCACGTAAATACTGTCCTTGTTCCAGGACACAACAGTAAGAGGGTAAGAGCAGCCGAGGAAGTTTTCCCCCTTGGAAGTGATGTTCATCTCCTCCCCCAACCCAGCATATGGAATTCTGGATCACATTTCTCTCTCTTGCCAATAAATATTGCAGATTTATTGCTCTATACCTGGTGGGTAGTAAATTGCATTCCACCTCTGTTATAAGGCTCTTTGCTATGACACAGTCTTGCAGCTCCATTAAACCTTAATTACAGCAACACTTCATTGGGTTGCTGTGATGGTCTGAGTGCCATTGCAGTAGGGAGGATGTATGGCCAAAACAGGCTGATGCAGAGAGGCTTTGTTTTGTTTTGTTTCCTCCTTTTTTAAGGATTATGGAGAGTTGATCCCAGCAAGGGGAATAGATGGAGACCCAGCCTCTTACTTTCTGCTCATTTTCCACAACAGCTGGCTTCACCTGCCGCAGCCCCGGCAGCTCTTCTGCTCCCTGATGAAGTGCTCAGCAAACAATGTTCAAAGTTGCCTCTATTAAATGACTTATTTGCATTTGTGCTTATGAGACGCATCCTGGATGCAGCGTTATCGCTGGGTTTGGTAGCGTGAGGAGTGTGGGGCTTAGTCAAATGGAATACTAGGAGCAAAACGGCTTGGATTTCTATAGAGTGTAGCAAGACCAATTTTAAGAGTGGTTTCACTGGTATGCCGTCAGTCCAAGCTCATCCTTCAGGAGGCATATGGCTTCTGTGTCAGCTAAAGGCACGCTGTTTCTGGTGCCATCCCTGCCAGCTTGCCGCTGTCCTTCCCTGCAGCCTGTGAGAAGGAATGAGGCTTCACTTCAACTGCTGGCTGCTGTAGCAGCTCCTTGGAGGTCGATGTCATCTGATGTTTTCACCATGCTTCTCTAGGCTCTGCTGCCTGAGGACTGACTGAGGCCACAGCGAAGGCTGGGAGAGGGTGGAGGTCTCAGTGCCTGTGGGGGTGGTGGATGTGTGGATAGACGGCTTTCATTTCCCCCTCTAGCCAGGCATGGAGGAAGCACAGCTTAGCGCTCCAGGAGGGGCTGTCCAGGGCCTGTGCTCCCTCCAGACCGAGGGCGTTCTGCTTGGCCTTACGGCTTTTGTTTTGGAGATCACTCCTGGTCTAGGATGAGTCCCCCAGCCCCTCGTGCAGGCTTGGTTCAGTACTGGTATGCGTTGTACAGACATCCCTTCTTAGATCGATGTTCAGGTCCTCCTGCGTTATGATGAGCTAACCAGAAAGCGCTAAAGGCTACACCGGCCGTTTGGATTCGTTGCACTGTTTCATAGGTGAGCAGCGTTGTCAGATCTGCCCGGGAGAAGAACTGTTTCATTCCCAGTTTGGAAATTATTTGCCTCCTCGGTTATACTGGTGCAATACCAAGTGTTATACGTGGTGTAGCTATGACAGTAGCCGAAACTGCTGTAGATTATCCTCAGGATTATCTTCTATAGCATAATGCCTATGCTTCGGTAATGATTTTGACTGTTGTGGTCACTTTGTGTAATGCTCATCATCCTTGTAAGTCTACTCATATGAGTAAGGGTGTTTGTTTGACTGTGTTTTACCACATCTATAACTTTATCTAGTCCAACATCCATATAGCGTATACTCAGATATCCACAGGTATTTGTAGATGAGCAGCACAGAAATCCTCTACACCACTGCTATTGCAAAAAGCAGCTACCAGAAAGCAACTAAAATCTTTCTACAAATTCAGTTGCTGAACTCTTTAACAAATAACTAACACATGGGAAATACTTTTCTTTGGAGAGCCTGTTATAGAGCCTTGTTTGTCCTTATTCTCCCCTCTTGCAGCAACCTTGAGATGTCAGACGTAGGAAATGTGGCCATAGCTGTTTATGCACTTAGAGGTTTTTTCCAAGGCCACATCCTTCTGTTCTCCCATAGATTACTTGAAAAGATGCTGCAGGGACTCCAGAAAGCCAAGGTCTATGTGCCATGTGCAGGTGTTGCCAGGAGATTGACATTTTGAACATTTGAAAACTATCAGAGAACTAACTTGGTGGTGGATTTTTTTCCTCTCCTCCTTCCTCCCCTCTTGAACTGTGGATTAGAAGACTCTTGCTGTAGATTGATATTCCTAACAGAGCCACATTATTCAAGCAATAGTCAAACATGATAGCACATATTGGGAGGAAGATAGGTACACCTTGTCATTTGCCGCTAGTAAAAGCAAGCAGCGTTCAGCTTCTCTGGATCCTGGACTGGGACAAATTGTCACTTGCCAAAGCCCTGTCCAGCCCTTGACTTATCTTCCTCTGTAGGGTAGTTAAGTCATGCCAACCCAAAGTGGTTCAGAAAATGCCACTGTACCTGTTTCTTCTAAGAAAATGTCATCACCTTGGTGAAAACGGATTATTTTTCTATGTGCAAATGGATACATTTTCAGGAATTCTTGTTTTAAATAATGTAAAAGGGAAATAATGTCAGAGGTCTGACTTTAGTAGTTGCAAACCAAAGGAGTTGATTCTTTCTCCTTGGGGGGAAAAAAAATTTAATTTTTAAAATGCAGTTTATATTTAGACAAATTAAAGATGTGTAAAATTAAATGGGAATGTTTTGAAGGGGCTGAAAAATATATATTTTGATTAACTCAAATGAATTTAAAAATAAATCATGGGGAAAATGAAATGTTGGTGGGGTTTTTTTGGTCCTCATTTGAAATGAAAAATAATTTGCAATCTTGACACTTTTCATGGAATGAAAAGTCCATTTGCTGATTAAGGCCCAGATTCATCCTGGCTAATTTCAGGCACTATTGAACTGCGTAGTGCCAAAGGGCACTTCAATCCACCTGAGATTTAAATTGCCCTCTGGAGGTACCTATTTCTTTCGCTGGTAAGACAGGGGCAATGTGACTTCTGATATGTGCGTCAGAGGATAACTGCATGAAGTTGGGTGGCATGCAACAGGGTGCAGTGCTCTCCCTTTTCTCATCTGGCCTCTCTACTTGCTGCTTTTGTGTTCATATGAGCTTCCACCTCTCCCCCAAAAGTTGAGGGAGTTGGGTTTGGGTTCTTTCTTTCTTTTCTGAAGGGAGAGGAGATTTCTGCTAAAATACAGGTTTTTGTCTACTTGTTTTCTGTTGGTGGAAAAAATTCTGGAGGACCAGTAGGGTCATATCCTATGAGAAGCAAAGAAACAAGATTTGTAGTTAAGATTGAGGGGATCTTTGGTCAGGCTGTTTGTTCTCTTTTAATCGCCACGTACCATGACTTTCAGCTCTCACATCTGGTTGGCAGAAGGCAGGTCCTCTTCAACAGCTCCTCCGCAATGTGCTGAACACTCTACTCCATCTTTAGCACTCCTTGACCCGGAACAAAAGTGAAAATATTTGGCATGCCAGAAAAGGTTAACAAATAGCGATGCACAGCCACCTTCTCCCTATGACGTCACTTCAATGTGAGAGAACAATCTTCTTCGCGTCACATCTGACAGTCTGGTGACAGCAAAGGGACACATCTGCTACAAGTCGTTTCCCATGCTGTTGTCCCACAGCGCTGTCCTGCCTGGCTGAGCTTTCCACTCTCCTCCAGGTTGAGGAGGTAGTGTCCGGAGGTCAGGTCTGGCCCACCTTATGCCACAGTCCCAACTGATGTCATCTTGACATATTTGTGAGGGCTTTGGTCATCTGTCCAGTCAGCCAGATGGATTTGCTTTAGGTAGCTGGACATTTGGGAAGTATTATTTCTTTTAAATATGTAGCCTGTACTGTTCTTATTTTCGGCTCATAAAACATAACGAGATATGGGTCAACATTTAAGTCCTGTGGAAAATTACATCCTGGAAGACTTTGTGGAGCCGAAGGCTTAGCTGGTATTAACTCTAATTATACTCCATCGAACTGTACAGCAGCAACTGTGGCCTTTGCCTAAGACCTTATTCTTCTTGCTGGAAAGCTCACCATTACTACTGCATCTGAGCAGTGGGATGCACGTTGGGACACAAGCCCACGCGAGTGAGCACCGTTCCTCCTCCGCCGCGTTTTGGTGGGAACGGAGCATCTCACTGCATTGAGCTCCTTTCTTGTCCATGATGCAGCATTTTATTTGCCTTTCAAGTTTCCAGCAACTATTGCAAACTCCTTGCAGCAGCTACTTGGCAAAGCGTGTAGGATATGTCTGAGTGCTTCAGTCTGAATATTGCAAGTGAGCGTTTGCTTTTGGAGGCAAGCAGGCAGCACAGGAGGGTGGGGGAAGGAGATTAAAATACAGTTGTTGGCTGATATGAAAAAAAAAAACTTAAACCACAAATTACAAAAAAAAAATCCTGTGAGAAAGAAAGAAAGTAACAAGTCTGTGGAGGATGGATGTTTGGAACTGTTCAGCCTAATGCATGCCAGATTCCTTCTCTTCTCTCCCCCCTGCCCCCTCCCGCTGCCTTCCCCTTACCAAATGCTGTCTGCTAAACTTCTGAAACACCCTTTGCCTTTTTGACCCTTCAACTCATCTTGAACTTAGGAAAAATTGGGGAGGCGGGAAGGAATAGTTGCCTATATAGTGCATGTGGCTGCGCCGGGGTGGGGGGTGTGCGCTGGGGGTCTGTGAGCAGGGGGGGCTGACACGAGTTTGTGCGGTTGATGCTCCCCTGAAAACAATTTGTATCCTGTTAATAGAATTAGTAAATATTTGTAGCTCACTTTGAAGCCTGTGTCCCCAGGGGATGTATGGGGGGGGCAGAGAAATTAAAGAGACAAGTTACTGATTTAGTCATCCCGTCCCCTTCCCCCAGTCTCTTTCTTTCATTTTCTACCTCCTTTATGAAGACACTAAACAGACAAATTGAGGTTTGAAACGAGGCTTGTGCTGCTGCGTGCGGAAGTGACAGGGGTGGTACATGGGGCGAGGGGGGTGGAGGAGCAGGCCTGATATCTGCTAATGCAAAAGCCATTCGCATCTAATGAACCGAGTTGGGAGCCAAGTGCCTGAGCGGCGGCGGGGCCGGGCCAGGCGCAGAGTCCCCGCGGCAGGCAGGCGCCCTGGGGTGGTGGCGGGGGCCTTCGGCAGGGTGCTGCCCCATGGCACGTGGGGCTGAGCTGGGGGGTGGCTCCAGCTGGCGGGTTTGGCTTGTGTGACTGCTTTCTGGGGTCTTTCGGCTCTGTCACGCGCCAAGTGACCATAAAGGAAGATCCGTACGCATATGTATAATCTTACCTTCTTCAAATCCCTCTCTCTTCTTCCTAGTGTACTATTGTAAACTGGTAAAGGACAAAGGAAGAAGAAAGCGATCTCGGGTCGGAAAACTGAGTCATGTAGGGCTGAGACGTTTCATTTCCCATTATTATTTCTGATTCACTTTGCAGAACTGCACAGATGCACAGACTGAAGTTAGATCACCTGCAAGTTTTTAAGGTGGTGGACATGTTCCAGCTCTTTGCCTCCAACAGCTGGCAGTTGAAGTACACGTGAGTGACAAGGGCCATCCAAAAGGAAGATCAAGTTTGAAATGGTGGAAATGCAAAGAGCTGTTAGCATCTCCAGGCATGGCATTATTACTTGGGAGTCATTTTGATGGGCGTGGGGAGGAAGTTTTTACGAGTTATGTTACTTTCAAGTGCGGAAGGAGCCTGCATTGTGCCATTGTTTAGAGAAATGTGCTCTCGTTGACTTGCCAAGTCTACCCAACTCTGTAGTCCTCTGATCATGCAAAGCTCTTGGCAAAACAGCTGAGCTCTTACAGGTGAAGTGGCTTCTAAAAATGTACATGTGAAGTAAGCTTTTGTCTTATACGTAGACTATAAACAAAACAAACTGTTGGGTGACGGGGAACTGAGGATGGGCACTGCATTTCCTGGAAACCATTGGGGCCGGGTTGGAAACACTAAGCTCATGCAATAGGAGTTGCCGTGCTCCAGATGTAGTAGAATCTGATAATCTGGATCTTCTTGATGCTTTTCCAAATTAAACCGGTTGGACTTGAATACCCATATTTTGTGGGTTTGCTGTTTGTAATTTTAATGCTTTCTATGAAGCCATATTAACCATGCCTGAGAAGGAGAGCATGGATCCCTGCTTCAGTCCTGCAAGCATGAAGGCAAGCAGTGCTCAGTGCTTCACCGGGAGAAGGTGCAGCTCTGCTGCTGTTGGGGGTCAGCCCTCCAACAACGCTGGAGAGGAGAGGCAGAGAGGACTAGATGTGAGCCAGTTATAAAAATTAACTGGCCATCACGCACCCTCACTGCATACTCTAGAGGATCAATTTGTTCCTTGGAAACAGAGCAACAAGCAATCTTAACTGGTGGTGTGGCTGCCTGCTGGGTGAGACCAGGCCATGATGGTATCTTATGCGGCTGATAACATGGGGGAGGTTAGGGAGTGACTCCCAATGTCTGAGTTGTGAGGTTGGAAATTTGCCTTCTGATTTTTGGGCTCTGTGGAAAGCAATGGTGGCTAATTTCTGTCTGGAGGTAAAGAAAGAGCAAGGCAGGCTCTTTAATTGTTGAATCTTGGGTTGTCTGTGTGCCAGGAGCATTTAACGGGATTGACAGGCTTCAATTCTCTAGTATTAGGCAGCTAAGTGTCACCCAGCTAATGTCATCTCCTGCAAGGGCCAGTGGAGAGGAGCACGTGGCTCTGGAGGGCAATTCCTCTGTGTGTCTCTTCAGTTGTCTGCTTCTCTCGGTGAGCTACCAAGTCAACCAGGGTTACTAGCTCAAATAGGTGGTCTAACTAAGTTAGGATAGATTAATCCATTTTTCAGCTGAGAGTTTGGTGTCTTGGAAGATTGCAACCCAGATAAAATAGTTTCATTCATTCATTCTTGGTTGAAGGATGGCATTCAAAGTTTGTTCACCTAAAGTATGAAAACCTTTAAAAAGGCCCTGACCTTCAGTTGAAACCTAAGTCTACGTAAGAAACGAAACCATAAATTGTTTTAAGCTTTGGAGCTTTCCTTTCTTGAGAACAGGTTTAGAAAGAGAGAAACAACTGTAAAAATTCTCTTAAGTATTGTTGGTTTTTTGTGAAAAGGCAACAACAGAAATGTTCACAAGTCTTTACAAAAGAAAACTTTAAGGAAAATAGTTGCAAAACACATTTAGTATGCTTCAACCAGCTGGATTTTCTGGCAGCTCCAGTGAAATCTAAACAAGGAAAATGATTGTCTTTTTTTGTTGTGTTTTGCAATATTTTTTTATCCAGACTGGACAGTACAAAGCACATCCTCTGTGGGAAGGTGTCACAGGCTGCAGATGAGATAAAGTTCCCTGTGATTATATGGGGTGTTTCTCAATTGAGAGTCAGCACATGTGGAGGTCCGATCCTTTTAATGCACACATACAGGGAAAAGAGAGGAAGTGGAGTCCATTAAGGAGAATAGTAAAACCAGGAGTCAAGTAATGAATGAGCGACTGATCCAGTAACGTCATGTGAGCACCTTTCACTCCCACTCGTTGCAGGAGGTATTCGACAGCTTTGCAGGGCTGAGCCCCAGATCGTGTGAGCAAGGGCCTCTTTTGCAATTCTATATGTCTGCTCTACCTTTTCCAGACATGCATCTCTGGTTTTATTAAGCACACGGCTTGCCGTGGTCCTTAAGTTCCCAGCAGCTCTTTCCACTCCCATTCCCACCCAGAGCTGAGAGACCTATTACCAGGTAATGATGTGTCAAGCAATAGGCAAGGTAGGGGAAAATCACCGAAGGAAAACGCTGATGTAGCGGTGGAAGCATCTGTACTTTTTTTATTCTCCTTCATGACCTGGTTTTCTATACCCAAAGCCTTTAACTTGCTGATGTTTCTCCTTAGATGAATGGGTGGGTTTGGGGACTGACAGAACAGCAGCAGGTCTTGTCTAAAACGTGTTGTAATGTTTCTGTTGTCCTAAGGTGAATTATGTTTTCAAATCCCCAGACTTGGAAAAGTTGCTTCGAAGTAGTGAGTTTTAACCTCACTTGGTTATAACCTATATAGTGACAGAAACAGTTGAATTACCTGTAGCTTTGTGTTTATCTGAAAACTGTAGTGAATCTGTAGTGAAAACTGGTGGTGGCTTTCTTAGGTGGTCCAGGTCTCTGAAAAAGTAGCCTGACTTCTTCCAAAATTGAGTCCAGTACAATTCAAAACTCACCCTAACTTTGTTTGAACTGACCTTGCTGGGGTCCAGGCCAACCACAGGTGACTTCTCTAAGTTTCCTCAGGGAGCTGACTTCAGTCCTAGCAGACTGACCAGGACTGGAAGCATCTTAAATTGTGGTGTTGTAGAAAGCTCTGCCGTACCAAACCTGCACGTAGATGATCTCCCTGGGGAGCATCGTACATCTGCAAGCTGGGTGCTGTCTGGGCAAAACTGATCTGTGATCCAAAGCCTGACTAGAGGCCGCACGTTTTAATAGTCCTGATCTCAACCTAGACCAAGGGTAAATCTTGCCCAGATTCTTGCTTCATCGTGTACCATTTTAATGGTTTCCCATATGTTAAATATTTTCTCAGTAAGTGGGAAATCCAGTGTTTCTAGTGAACTTGATATTTAATAAAGCCATTTTGAAATGATTTCTGGATAGCAGAGTCTGCAAATGTTCAGAAACTACTTTTTTTTTTTTTACATCTAATGCTCAGTGTTACCTTCTGAAATTCCCTGCAAAGACTCGAGCCCAGATTGTAAAATGTACTTTGAAATTTAATTTCCAGCAATTTCAATGTGGAAGAGATTAAAATGTGAAACTCTACAAGGAGAAAGATTTTCTCAGTAACAAAACAAATTACAGTGTGAGCTGGTGACAAGTTTTCTATCAAAAATATTTCAAAAGCTGTCATTTCAGATTGTTTCTGCTTTACAAGGTTGGAAATGCTCTAGAAGCTAGATCCATTTTTAATCTCTTCAGCAAACTAATTTTGCAAATCAGCCACCTTATCTTTGATTGGTGAACTTTGCTTTCTGAAAACAGTGGCTGTGGTAAGGAGGAAAAAATACATTCTTGTTTTGCAAACAATTTTGGTAAGTTCAGTAAAAATATTGATAAATTATTCTAAAAGAATCCAACAGACTTTGGAAAACGCAGACAGTAAAGAAAAATTCTGGCTAAAAATTTTGTTTTTGAAAAAGAAAAAAGACTGGTTTCAACATAAAACACTTCTTATGCCAAGAATTTAAGCCAGCTGTCATTGTCTTTTGTATCCATAAACAAATGCTTTGGTCTCCCTAACAAATCTCAAATGAGTAAAATGAGAATGGGAGAAGTAAGGGCCGTCTGTCTGCAGTGCATATGCCATCCAGCAGCCAGCGAGTCTGATGTGGATTTGGGGCTGTTTCCATGAAATCCTTAGCATGTACGGAGAGCTGCCGAAGGCTCGATGCCCGCACCTCTGGCAAGAGCGCCTGGGAGAAGAAGTCAAACCCCACGCATCAGATCCAGGAGGAGAGGAGATGCAGCTTGGAGAGCGGGGCTCTAGACCCGGAGAGCCCCTGCCGCGCGGGTGGCAGCCAGGCTGGCGGCTGCGGGGCCGTACCCAACCAGCAGTTTACTTTTCAATAGCTGTGCTGCGGCACTCGCTGGGAGGAGACTGGGCAGTGCGATGTGTACGCAGAGCTTTTAACAACTTGTTGGAACTTCTCAACAGCTGGAAACCAGAAGAGATTTGCTCCTCAATCTCTTTGGTCCCAGTTTCTTCCTTTTTTTTTTTTTTTTTTTCCCCCTCTCCTCTTTGAAAGTCATAACCCCAGCTGATGGTATCCCTGGAATGTGGGGGACAGTATCCCCCAATATCCCCTTCCTTGCAGTGCTGAGACAAAGCCCTGGAAATGTCGATGAGGATTTTGAGTAGTGCTTATGCAGCTTGCTTGCTCTCTGGCCTGCACTGCCCAGATACAGATGGCTACGTCAGGTTACTCTTGATTCTGTCCGATAGATTTGTGGATATCCTGTAAGCTGGTTGTCACTTGGGCAGTGCTTTGTGGGTGGAAGAAGGTATTCTTTATTTCTGTGATCATAATTAGGGATTTTAGCTGAAGTCATTCAGGCTGTTTGTACCTCTTATGAGGACTGAGGTTTTGCAGAAAGCAAGCTTCTATGTGAGATTTCTCAGAAGTTTTCCACCCCCTTTCCGACAGCATTTCAAAGGCAGTAATCATCTTTGGGATGATTTTGGGTGCTCTTATCTAAGTAATAGCCTGGACTCACAGAGAAAGGGAGAGCTTTTCTAAAAGGAATTGTTTAATGAGCAAATTAGGCCTGACTTGCTATGATTTCCTACCTTGTAGGATTCTCTGGTGGCTGCTAAGGGTTTGGGTTTTCTCTCTTTTGCACCGCTATGGGAACTCTTTTACACCTGGCTTCCTTGTAGTATGGTACTTGTAGGAACTACTTAACTCTGAGATCTTTACTGTGTTGAGAAATTCAGTATTTCAACTAAATAAAGACCTATGGCTCAAAAATGGTGTGGTAACTGTGGGCGGACAGGTTCTGATCACACCAGCCTTTTCTCCATAGGAATCCAGGCAAAAAAAAAGCTTACATCATTTCTGAGTCTTGTGCCTCTGTTTAGCTCCAAGTTGCTGGTGAAGGTTAAACAGAGCTGTTCACCAGATGGTTCATCTGCCCAAGTATCTCTCCTTTCATAAGGGTATTTCTTTCTTTCGCTCCTTCTTCTGTGCTCAGCTTTGGAGTATTTAATCGATAGGAACTGTTTTCACTTCTTTTACTCTGAGTACATCCCTGTGGCTCCAGCTGGGTCCAGAGAATCATTGGACATACCTGCTACAGTGACATCTGATGCATAGACCAAGTTACTTTCGGAATGCAGAGTCTGTCAGCTGTATACAATATACATATGTTAAACACTAATGTAAATGGTAGACTTCTCTTTGGAATCAAACTCAAGGCTAGGAGAACATAAGGTGCTCAGCTGCATTTCATTCACATTGTGACAGATCTGCAAGAGACGTTGTCTTCACGTCACTTGGCGTACGCTTGCATTTGTGTGGGCTCTGGTACAGATCGGCTGTCCTGCTCATCCTTCAGCACAGAAACCCTGTGGACCTCTCTCCTGCCATGCCTGTGAGCCGATAAAACATCTGCCTTTGCTGCACTGAAGACGCTGCTAACGCACACAACAGTGTCACCGAGTTGAAAGATCGAAGCTGGGCAGAATACAGGGGTGGAGTAAAAAACCTCCCAGTGTAATCAATCCAGTCATATTACTCCAGCTTTCGGCTTTGCTTTTTTTCTAAAGCTGGCCTGGCCTGCAAAACCCAGGTCTCAATTAATACTATTATCCTGGGGATGACATTTCCTCAGTCTGTCGTCGGTTATTTTTTAATTCTCTAATTTGTTCTAATATGCACATTGCCTGCACATCAAGTCAGCCATGAAGACGCTGCATTTCCAGGTTCCTTCCTCTCCATCCTCCCAAAGAAATTAAAGCAAGGAGGCTGCAGGACCACAAGTGCAGGAAATAGAATTAGGGAACATATTAATTGGGGCATCAAGTAGGATTTTGTTCCAGGCGGTTTCCTTCCGTGAGCCACTTTGATGCTTCCCCTTCGCAGCTCTGTTTCTCATTAAAAGTATCCCTTAATGGCAAATGTTGTTTATGCATGTTGCAATTATGTCATGCTGTAACCCCTATGCTGGCAGTCTTGGCTGATTGGTGGGGAGGAGGAGGAGGAGGAGGAGGAGGTCAGTTGTGGGGAGGAATCGGTGCGGAGAAAGAGGGGGGAGGACATGGGGTGGGGAGGTAAACAACAGACATAGTTTCAGCTTCGCGGTTGAACGCGATGGCTGCTCTGAACCCCTCCGTGCGTTCAGCTGGGCTGGACACCCATGTGAGAGCCAAGGCTTGTCGCTCCTTTTTACAGGCGGGTTTTATTCTTTCTTCTAGTTACTGGCTTTGGGGTTTGCAGCGCTGCCAGAAAAATGGCCGGGTAATATTAAAGCTCTGCTTTTCGAAGTGAAACCTGGGTTCCCTTTAGCTACTGTTTGATTTAAGAGAAGTAGGATTTTGGTTTGGTTTGTGGGCTCGTGGTTTTTTTGGGGAAGGGAAGGGGGAGTCTTTTCTTCATCCTCATGCTTTTCACTGTCCTCCGTGGCTCCTGTGCATCTTGTCCCAGCCATGGCTGCAAACCTTCAGCAGAGATCTTCTTCAAGGCCCCAAGATTTGCTCTGATCTTTTCAGATCCGTTGCCTTCAGTGAGGCTGCTCCTAGGTGGCTTTTGCCAGCACTAATTCAAGGCTGTGAGAATAGCTCATTTGTGGGAGGGTATTTGTTTTTCCATCCAGGCAGCCAAAACCTCCATCTTCCCCTCTCCCTCGCTGGCGGACTGGGAGTGCAGAGGGTTCATTCTGCCCTTGTTCTCCGAGCTTATGCGATCAGCTCAAGACAAACCTGGTGGTGAACTTAACTTTTTCCTCCCGTTTTTTTGATCGCTTCTACTGTAAAATGGATTTGCTCCCGTGTCTAAATCTCAAAAGCAAACGATTAACAGCCATAATGAAAGAAAACAGCTCGTGTATGCGAGGAGAGCAAGCCAAGCCATGTCCATGCCCAAGCAAGTTCAGAAGCCAATAAAAATACCGCTGCTGTGTTTTGGAAACTGTTGGCCTCTCTGGATTTTGGGAGCCAACACACAGCGACTGAAGCCGATGGTGAAAGCAGTGAGCAAAAACCTCAAAGCTGTAAAAACCAGAATGTAAAACAAATCTAAGAAAAAAAAAAAAAACCCTCCCTCCTTCCTTCCTAGCTAATATCCTATCTAAAGTGACTGGAGCCTAAGCAGGCAAACAGGCCGAGGAAACCACAGGAGCTGGGGCTGACAGGGACAGAGCTGGTGAATGAGGGGAAGCAGACAAGTGTAGGAGTCGCAGAGGAGAAGTCACTCAGTGCCTAGAGCCAGAGCTGCTGTGAAATGACTCATTTTCACTTTGCATGTATGATATTTGCATGCAAAACACATTCTGCAAACTGTCACATGGGTATTCTGCTCATGGGTTTTGATCCGGGATGAAATTTCACCCTTTCCTCCAGCAAAGTCGTTTATCTTTCTTTCAGGGAGGAGGGAGGAAGTGGGAGGGAACTGTGGGGGGAGAGAAAGAAATTGTCCTTCAGGCATAAAATTCAGGGATTTATCCCTCAAAAGGGTCACTCAGCTGTTTCCTAACATGGGGACAGAAGTGGGAAGTGCTGGTGAGAGCACAAGGTTGGGGCAGAGACGGGTCTTGGCTCTGCTGCTTCCACCCCACTGCTAGACCGAGCCGGAGCAGTCCCAGTGCAGTCCGTAGGCAGGGACTCGGAGCCTTTGTACCGCTTTGACTTAAATCCTTATTCAGCTAAAAATCTCCTCTGGAATGAAGTAAAGCTCCAGAATTAGACCCGTGACGAGTTCTGGGAGTCTTCAGAGGTCCAGGAGTGTCCCCCAACCAGGACAGAAGAGCTACTTTGCCTCTGATCTATCCCCTGAGAAAGGTTTGCAGCATTTTGCCAGGTCAGACTTTGCAGATAATTCAGTCCGGGGACCAGAGGCAGCAGGGGACCTTCACTAGGTGAGGACCCCCATGCTGATGGCAGTGCACCGTACTGCCCGCTCGGCATGCTGCAGTGCCAGGCCTGGTGCTGCGTGTGCGTCCTCTTCCCTGACCACAGGAGGGAAATAAGCCTCAGGAAAAAGTCAGAGGCTTAAAAAGTTCTTGAAGGGATGAACCCAACTATCCCCCTGCCTAATCCTGTCCCTAGGCTGAGATTTATGCCATGGGATGCTGGTCCCCCAGGCTTATTCTAGCAGCAGCCCTCACTTTGGCTGCTCTTTCTGTGCCCCTCTTTTCCTGTATATCTTTGCTTTCTCTTTCTCTGAGCCTTAACCCAGGGGTGGCTTGAAGGGTTCTACCCGTTGGGGGTCTCGGCAGGCAGGTGCAGTACATGTCCTCTGCTGGTGGTGTGGGGCTTTGTGCTGGCTGTCTCCACTACTCTCCCATCTGTGCAGAGTCCAGGAGGAAAATAACTCTCTGTAAACGGCCTTCACTGCACTCCTGGTGTTGGGCCCTGCTGTCCCTAACGGAGGAGCAGCCCCGAGCCATATGGGAGCTTTTCACACTCATTGTTGAGTATTTCTAGTGTTGAACACTGCTCATGAGGACAGCCTGTTGAGTAGCATGTTCCTAAGCCAACTTGCTTTTAGTGAGCTTCTAGGTCAGTCCAAAGACTTCTCTGTGAGAGCAAGTGTGCTGGGCACTGTCTTGGACACTGCTGGGCCCAGCTTGGAGCAAAATAAACCCAAGGCAATCATGGGTTTCAGCTTTTTGACATGTTTTGTGTGTTTGTGCCTCTCCCCCTGTGCCCTGTCTGCAGAAGCAAGACAGGGGTCTTGGCAAAGGCACTCAGATCCTCAGTTACAGACAGTAGTGTAATAATGCTAAGAAGCGCCAGCGTATGTGCCGGGCTGGGTTGGATGGCCATTGGCTCTCATGGTCAGGCTGAGAACTGCAGCGATCCCTAGGCTGGGAACGACTGAAGAGGCTTACAGTTTGAGAAATAGTAAACCTAATTCTGCAGTAAGTCTTGGTGCTGTTCTTGGGCATTTCATCGCTTTGGGGCTTGGGCAGACCTCAGTGTCCCAGGAGGAACAAGTCTGTGGCAGTCTCTATCGGCTTCCATTCCCTCCATGCTGAAGGGATGGAGTTTCCAAGAAAAGGATTGCATTAATGCAGTCTATTAACCTTCTCCTGCCACTTTTCCTCTGCCGTTGCCTGTTTCCAAAGCCCTACAATGCAGTACCTATCCTTATGGGAAAGGTAAACCTTTGGTGCGCTGGTGCTGCAGGCGAGTTAGCTGGGTTTGTGAGCAGCTGCTCTTTGCCCTTCCCGGGCTCCCTGAGCAAAAGGAGCAAAGCCAGAAGCCAGAGCCTGCCATTTCTGGTGGCAGGAGGTGTGCCATTTTCACCAGACCTCTGACTTGAGGGGTGATAGCCGTTTAACTTTATTTAGTATCTTACACGTGCAAAGGAGTTTCTTTGGCATAGGTCCGCTGTGGTCCCCTGTGCTTATGAGAGGGATGCTGCTGGTTTTGGCACGGCACATGGGGAGAGGCACGGTATGAATGCAGGCAGCCTGCCACCGTGGGCCTTGGGTTACTCCGATTGTGCTTGTGCTGTTGGGAGCCTTTTCCCTCTAGCCAACGGCACTGGTTGCTCTGCTTGGAGGGCCGGGGCAGGAGGGCTGTGTGCCAGTCACGCAGGGGTTGCTCCTTGCTCAGGTGGATGCAGTTACGTACAGAGGTCCATGCCCAGGCAGACGGTGGTACTAAGAGGTGATTTTTGGATTTGGTCTTCAAGATACTACTTGGTAGTGATTCAAGTGGAAGGCTTACCCGTGTAAGCCTGGTCCTGCGCATCAGATGATGGGCATCTGAAGAAACTGTGAGGGTGGGTAAGGATCTACCTTGCAGTTACTGCCTGTGTTCAGACCCTTTACCTGCACGAAACAATGTCTCTGGGGACTGTGTCATAGAATTAAATCTGTCCAGTCACTCTTAGGATATACCTGGAGTTTATATTGTGTGCAGACCCAAACCTGTGCTCGGATCAAACTTGCTATCTGTGTTCTGAGCACAGGCTGCCCTCCAAAACGGAGGGGTGATGAACTTTGGGGTACCCCAGCAAAGGGGAAAACCTTGAGACCGACCTTCCCCTTAGCCTGAGCTCAGTTGCATGGGTAGCGAAACAGGCTGTGCCCAGCCAGTCTGCGTGCAGGCTGCTGCTCTTGCAGTAAGGTTGCTGGTATTTTCTAATGCCATAAACCAGCATGGCTATAGTGGAGTATACCCAAGCACCTGAAGAAACATGGCATCAAATCACTGCAGTAGTCAAAAAGGCTTTGAAAGGACCTATTTTAGTGCCAAGGTAGAGGAAGGACATCCCAGACCAAGTACATCTCATAAACAGAGGTAGAACAACTGCCTCTGGCACCTTGCTTTGAGCCCGTGATTTTTACAAGGACTTCTACCATTTCCCGTCTATTGGGGGATGTTGAATCCTGAGTTGGAGGGTTGCATGGGCAAAGGAGTGAGGCTGCAGTGTATCAGTTCATTTCTCCTCCCATTTAAATGTAATTTTCTCAGAAGCCTAAGCAAGGAAGGAGGGAGCATCACCTGGTAAACAAGCTTAAATTAAGGCTTGTTTGCTGGAAATGTTTATACATCATTCCTGAAAAACACACAAAGCGTATTGATAGTGTAGCGCAGAGTTCAGCTTGTGCAATCAGGAGTGTGTGTCTGTAAGTGTCTGTGTGTGTGTGTTTGCAGGATACGTCCTTCCCTGAAAGTAAGTTTTGGCAAACAGCTGTCGGCAGGTGAATTCCCGTGTTAGAATTTCCTGAAATATCCCGATCCATCTGCACTAACTCACTGGGAACAGCAGTGATAAACCCCAGCGCTTGTGTATTTCTGCTTTGGTTTCCTGACAGAATTATATAGGCAGATGTGCAGGGGTGTGTGTGTAATAAATCCAACTAAGATGCACTGGATGCAGGCGTGGATTGGCAGTGTAGCACGTGTGTTCTGGATCTGGCATGTGCCAAAGGATGGATCTGCTTGATGGCACTGTGGCATTTCCAGATATCTGGGTGTCTAGTTAGGGTGGCTGCACAAACCAATATCCTGATATCTCATTCTTTGCTGAGATTGATTTTAATCTCTGGTAAAAAGAAGACAGGCAAGGACATCTATGGTGTGGTGACCTTAATTAAACTCCCAATCCAGGGCTGGAGGAGTATCAGAAAGGCCAGGGCAGAGTTTCTCATTTGGTAGTAGAATTTTAATCAGATAATCCCAGGAAGCCCTGATGAGAGATTTTGGCTTGTCCTTTGCATTGTGCCATAACACCAGGGAGAAATGCTAAATATGCTGCTGTTGCATGGTGCCACGGTGATGCCTCGGGATGCTCGTGAGGAAATGCTCCAGGATGAGACTACCTCTGTGCCTCTATCTCTGTGCCAGTTCCTTGGTCTTGGATGTAAAACTAATATGATTCAAAGAATTGGAAAAGTAAATTGCTCTGAAATTAATACAGTTGCAATCTGACTATTCCTGGTGAGTCGTGCAGTTTTCTGCCTTTTTCTTGCCATGCGTTGCTCTTCTGCCCTTAATCCCCATTGTCCCCACTTACGTATACAGAACAATATGCTTCTTATTTTATATGCCCTCAAAATCACGTGTGTTCCCGTGTTCTGCTAATAGACACCAAACTTCACTGTCCCTGCGGTGCTGGAAATCTCTTCAAATGAAAGATTTTCATATGAAAATTCCTCTGTAATTTAGTCTGCTTATGAAAAAAAGTGGAAACGCCTAAAGTCAACAAAACAGCTTACAACTTGGGTGGCCAAGGGGTAGCAGATGGGGGTGCCATGGCAAAACAAACCCCAACTTAATTACAGAAACCTCTGTCAAAGAGGTCTTCTTTTTTCTCACACGCACGTACATACATGCGTGCACTTATCTCCTGCGAATAGACTTTTCTTAAGGATCAGAAGAGCAGGGTTAGCTGTAACACACAAGTTATTCTTGTTGCCGCAAACCGTTTTGCTGACTCAGTCCTAGGAATCCTGGCGTGAGCGATGCCAAATTGCACTTTGTTGTTGCTCTTGATTTGGTCGCTGCTGAGCATTGAAAAAAATCTATATTAAGGCAGTTTCCTAGCAGACAGCTGAAAACCTGAGCCCCAACTTTCTATCTGTCGCTGCATTTGCTTTAGTAAGTGCTCAGTGCACCTGCTTGCCTGGGGAAGGCACCTTGGAAAACACTCCCTGTGTGAGCCTCCTCTGATGAGCAGGAGTAACGCAACTGAGTCAACAGCATCATCCAAATTCCAAAGTGTGGGCGGAAGAAAAGAATCGCCCTTTGTTGCCGAACCTAAAATCCCGAAGCTTTCTTTGCTGTGTGATTTGTTAGTGTCAGCAGATTCGGGGTGTTTTACTGCCAGCAGTCAGATTGAACTTCCTTGAAGTTGCAACATCGGGAGGGTTAATTACGTACAAAGTGCTGGCCAACGCTGGGGTCTGGCATGCAGGGCTCCAGCTGTGCTGGAGAGATGATCCAGAGGTGATTGTCATGGCCAATGTTTGCGTGTTCCTGGGGACTCTGGGCCGGTTGCGTTCCTAGTATGGGGTCGGTGAAGGCAGGGGAGAGCAGGCAGACTCTGGGAGAGGCTTTCCTTTCTGCAAAAGGCCCTGGTTCACGTTAGTGTGTAGAGGGTTCACAAAATGAAATCACGTTAGTGTGTAGAGGATTAGCATTCCCAGGAACGGAGCTGCAACCCTGCCGGGTTTAATCTGGTTCCTCTTCAACCCTTTCGAGGGTTGAAAATGCCATTTTCAGCCATTACAGTAATTGTCTTTAAAAACAAATAAATAAAAAAAAAGAAGTCTTGGGGAAAAAAGCAAAATATATTCATGGGTTTTTGGGTTTGGTTTGGGTGTTTTGTTTTGGTTTTTTTTGGTATGAATGGATGGTGGCTTTACAGCTGTAGGACTTCCTTAGTGTTAGTGAATAACTGATGAATTGTATTCAGCTGAAGTGTGTGGAGATTTTTCCCTAAGGCATGGAGTGAACTTGGTGGTGAGGAGATCCTCCCTCAGGACTCCTGCAGTCGATTTGCTGGGTCCTCCAAAGAGGAAAGCAGTCTATTCTGCTCTTTCCAAACAACCTGCAGCGCTGCCAAGCCTCCATCCTCCCCCTTCCAGCAGCACTTAAAATACAGTTTGTGGATTTCCCAATATTTGTAACCTCGTCAGTCAGGGCTTATCTCCCTGATAAATAAAAGGACACAAAGCACACACAGGCCTTATCGGAGAGCTAACAGAGCGCTCGCCTTACCTCGCTGAAGGTGAAGACATGGGAAGCGTTCTGTCAACAATTTGAACAGTGCAATTAAAATACATATCGATTCCTTTCTCACTTGCACTAGTTTCACATCAGCTTGCTGCCGAAGCCATTTTTGACACCTGGCTTAGCCAAGATGATTGCGTTGGTTCTTAAAGCATCCAATTTTCCTCTCTTGCTTCCTTTGCCTGGCATCTGGCAAAACCCGAGGTACCACCCGGCCACTCTGTTCAGCCCCTTATTGTGCAAACTCTCTTCTCAGTAGCTTTCAGCTTAAGGTCCTTTGTCCTAATGGCCAAATACTGTTCTCCTTTGCCTGATGCAGGGCACTCCCGTGTCCCTGCTTTTTATTTTAATACAATTTTTACTTAATTATGACACAATTCAGTTATAACAACAGCAGACTGAAAGATGCCTTAAATGCTTGGCTGTCCTTTGTCTGCCCTAGGTCAGATGTCAGAGCTGCCAAATGTCAGTGTTGCCAAATGGGAGGGGATGGGATGGGGCTTAAATACAATTTAAAGCAACTTTTTTTTCTCCTTTTTTGGCAAATTGGCCATTTTCCTATATGCTACAACGCTATCTCAGTCCTCTACCCACCATTTTCCCGATAGAAATACCTGACAAGGGAAAGCACGGTTGTTTGCGCTAGCAGTGGGTGATTTTAAACAGTAGCAGAGTTTGACTTGGTTCCTGGCTTAGATATGTGCAGTGCAACCGTCTTGTGTCTTCCTCACTCCAAAGTGAATGGCTGTTTAATCTCCATCCCATGAACAACAACAACAAAAAAGTCAGGACATGCTCGTCCCCTGAGATGGGCTTTTTAATTGCTCTAGCTTGACACTCCAACTCGGTGTCCTCATGGCCACTGATTGATTTCAATTAACATTCCCATGCTCCAGGCACTATAAATAACCCTTGTCTGGCTGGCTGCTTCTCCACTGCCAGCTCAACCTTTCTCCTTTAGCTGCTGCTGCTGCTCATCTTGCTTCTTGGCTTGGCCTCAGGCTCAGTCTATAATTCTTTCCAAACTTCCCTGTATAAAATAATCATGTACATGAAGTAAAACAGGAGTCTCATATACACACTTAATAACTCTTGTGTACTGTATGAGTGGGAATTCCACTTTATAACCCCCAGAGCTTTCAAATGGTTCTCGTTTTCGGCAGCATTCCTCCTGTGAGATCTAAAACTTCCCATTTTATCCCAAGCCGTTTCTTTCCCTTTCAACCTTTTTATTTCTCCTCTAGATTTCGGGGGACAGTCGGCTGCTTCTTTTCTTTGGCCTGTGGTTTCAGCAGCGAGGTGGCTGGGAGCTGATAGCATTGCTCTTGAGCTCTTAAGCCAAATCTCGGAGTTCTCTTCCCAGTGCCACATTTTCCAAATTAAAGCCTCAGCTCACTTGCAATTCAGAGCAAACGGCTCTGAGTTGAGATTTAGACTAAACTGATAAGATAAGCTTATGAGGACCTAGAGCTAATATTCTACATGTGTTCGTCTGTCTGCCTACCTGTTACCTCTTTGCAAGTGAAAAAGAGAAGAAAGAATATCGCGTTTATTTGGACACATGCTGTATATGACAGATAGATAACATCCGTATGTATACGGATGCAGGAGCAAGACCGATAGGCAGATAAGTAAGAGGTAGCAATCCACAGATTTGTAAGGCCAGGAGGGACAGTTACATCAAAGGCGTGTAGAACTGGAGGGTTTGAATTTGAGGGGGGTTTGTTATTTTGATGACATTTTGAAAGCCAAGGGAAAATAGACACCTCTGATAAAATGCACATGTATCTCTCTTTTTCTGCCAGCTGGGGATATGGTTGAAATTTCCCAATCTTGAATTTAAAAAAAAAAAAAAGTTCATGATTTGTCTCTATTGTGTCTGGCTTTTTTTCTTTTCTTTTTTTTCCACCCAGCGACACGTTGGATGGAAGATCTCAAAACACCCTGATCCAGTGGAATTTAAATTGGGAAGATTTGTATTGGTTTTGTATTAGTCCACAAGTGTGGCAGAATTAAAGAGGATGATAGGCATTGCTCTCAGAAACCAAGAACCTCTTGCTTCAAAAATTCCTGATCCCCTTTAGAACCGGGCAAGACAGAGACTACAATAAAAGGCAGGAGCTTCTCCACATCATTCGATACAGTTGGCAGAGTCAGATGTGCAGAAACACGTGCAAGTGGTGAACCCCAAGAGAGCAGGGGAGCAGGGAAAGCTTGCGCATACGAGGAGGTCCCGGTCAGCTTTCTGCCCGGTGCTGCGACGTGCCGCCTGTCCCCGGCTCGCTGCAGGCGACCTGCTGTGCTGGCGAGCACCCTTTGCCACGCTGGTGGTTGTGACTTTCATCTTCCCTCATGTGCCATGATCCCAGCTGCGTGCGGAGCCCATGTGCTCTGTGCATGTCATGCAGTTGTTGGTTACCCGTGCTAATTGAAACATCGTTTTCAATGGTACATTCTTTGGCTTTTTTTTTTTCCCCTCCCCTTTTTCCACATTTGGAGCCTGGCCTCGGTCCCTCCGTTCTGTCCCTGACTTTATTTGCTGAGCTCTGTGTCAGTGCTGCATCTCTGTGGTGGTCAGCGCTTGGCCAAATGAAAGGATCATAAAACCGTGGAAATGTTGGGTGGCTGGACCCCCTCCAGCTCCTGCCACCCACCATGAACGGGGCGACCCAAAAGCTGGAGGCTCTAGTCCAGGTATGGTCTCACCAGTGCTGAGTAGAGGTGGATAATAATTTTCTTTGATCTGCTGGCCACACTTTCTTGAATAAATGGTTCCCCCAGTATATGATGAGAGGGTATCCAGCCCGGCGTCCACCGCAACCCTCGCCTCCTCTTCAGCGGGGCTGTTACTCGTGCTGCAGTTCACAGACTGAACCAATGTTGGGGGGTGGTGCCAGGTTGTTGAGCTTTGCCTGCTGCAGTTATATATGCTGAATCCATGAACCGTGTCTCAATGCTAGCAGCTAATTTTTCCCCTTGCTTGATAGGACCACCTGCCTGGTTTACTTCTGCTGGGGATGTGGTGCTTACATCAGTGCAACTCATTTATAAAGGGCAAAATACTGCTCCACATTCTTAATTAATGGTCATTTTTCTACCTGTTCTTTGACAAACTCAAGGGTTCGGTACTAATCCCTTCAGCTTCCGTGTTGTAGCTGGTGTTGGGCAGTACCAAACAAAAAATTAAAACCCCATATAAAATAATTAAATACATTGGCAATTTAAAAAAAACTTGAGCAGTGATTCATTTGGAATGAAAGTTAAAAACATCCTAAGAGGAGTGAATTTTCTTTTGTGTCTGGTACAGTGGCAATAATGTTAACACTTTAATGCCATTTAGTGCTATGCCATTTAATGCTATTCAAGGGGGAAAAAAAAAAAAGAGGAGTCGTCTTTTCAAATGGAAATTATATTTCTGAAAGTGTTGAAATTTGCCGATTTGATGGTTTGGGACTTAGCAGAAAATAAAAATCTAAAACCCCTAAGTCAGCAATATCAACATGCATTTGTGATATGTTGTAGGCCTGAAAGGCTTTTCTTTTTCCACAAAAAAACAGTGTGAAAAAAATTCGCATAGGTCTAATCGCACAATCTCCCAAAGCTATTAGTGGATATGCTTATAGATAAACAAGAAACAAAACATCCTGAGACCAGTGGGAGAAATAAATAGATTTTCTGGAAGGGATAGTGAGTGTGAGAGCAAGGGGAGTAATGGGGCAGATGTGGTTGAGTTTGAAAACTGTTTTTTGCATTACAGGATGTCATTTATTTAGTTTGAAAAAACATGTTTTTATGGCATTATTCTGTGCCTTTCAGAGTTCTCATGCGCTGGAAGCCAGCTCTGACTTCTGTGTCAATGGGCACTTGGGGACTCCGAGCCCTGAGTTATTTGACTGTCAAATGCTGTTACTAAGTCACTGGAAATCACTTTTCTTTTTTTTAAACAAAATTAATTTGTTTTACTCCAAGATGCCCAGAGCAATCATTTATATTGTCCTCCTGCCAGTTGCAGCCTTATGTCTAAAAATAGCACATTCCAAAAGCTCAGATACAGATACTGGAAGAGAGATTTTCCCTTATTCATGTTCTGCATAGTTATTTAACCTGAAAAACCCCAAACAGGTGAAATAGGGAAAGTCACGTGGTATACAGCTATATATACTATAATCTTGTTATTTGTGTCAAATTAATCAATCACAAAAAGTTACTGGGCCAGATCCTGCCAAGTTCTGCATATTGTCATGCTGGGCCAGAGTGGGAAGACTTGTCAGGCAAATTGCTATTAAATAGGGATGTCAGCATTTTGTCTGTGGGAATACTCAAGTTCCTCACGTGTCTGCTTGGATCTGGGTCTGCAGAAACATCTGCGCTGTGGGAATCTCTGAGATAGCACTCTGGGCTCCCTTTTACTCGCGGGTGAGACTGGGTGTATTCAGGGTGCCGTATGCTGCAGCCTTCTGCAGGCGCCTGACCTAGATTGGAAGGGCCGTTCTTCTCTGGCACTTTTTCTTTCTGATTACAAAGGGAAAAGTGTCAGTCTGTGCTGTTGGCATCTTCTAGGGGAGGAACACCCCACCACGGTTGTCCACAGCAGGCCTTTGATGGGTTTGCTTCTGAAGGTTCATAATCCTGTGGCGTTTGTGCTGGAATTTGGAGGTGGGATGAGCTCCGACCTTAAACTGAAACTTGGCCCCAGACCTCTGTTTTTGCCTGGCTTGAGGCCTTGTCCCTGGTTCACTGGGATCTCTTCCCAAGCTCTTGGGAAATGTGGCCCAAGCAGGTTGCAAAGAGGTGTGGAGTTGTATCTAAATCCCGACCCACTTGCCCTGATTTTCCTTACACAAATGATTTCTGTTACAAAATTTACACAAATCTACTTAAATAATTGAGCCTCTTCTACCACCTGGAAATCTTATTCAGAAGGAAAAAGCATTTGACCTTTTGTCACTCGTTCTAGACTTCCAGTACCTGAGTCCTTCTTGGCCAAGCTTCATTATGGCCATATGAAGCAGCATCAAGAGGCTGACTAGACATTGCTCACTTCATGCCATGCTTCGTTTATAAGCCTGGATTATGATTTTGTCCTGGACAGCTTGCCCTACCTTAAAATACTGGCAGTCTAGATGAGAAGAAAATCAGATTAACTGTTCTTTATAGCAAGAGAGCCGAGATCCGGTGTGAGGAGCAGCTTCCGCTTACAGCAGATGCTGCTGCCAAGCCAGCAGCGGAACAAGAGCATCCTGAGCCGGCACTGCCTTCGTGTGATCTCGTGTCCCATCCTTGCCACGGCTGCCTTTCGCTGCCTGTGCTGCACCACCGACTCCTCCAGCATATGTTCGGGAGGTTTGGCTGGCATCGATAGCCGGGAATCCCCGTAAAACCAGAGGTCATAAAGGAAATGTTTAACAAATGTTCAACTTTAGTAGTGAGGCTGCTGTAAAAGTCTTAGTTGCGTTTTAGGCCTGTCGCTCACCTGCTTTAAACTACATATGACTTTTTGGGAGTTAGCTACTGTCTGCAGAAAAAGTGAGCTGAGAACTTTCCCAGCTCATCCACTGAATGGGACCGGTGCTTTCCCTACAAGGTGCAGCCCACAGAGAGTGCTGTGGCTTCCCTTTAGTTGTGAATGAGCTACTGCTGTGGGGGGACCAGATTCAGCTGCTGAGGCTGTGCTTGATGGTCTCCAGTGGAGGAGAGGCCCTGCAGCGATGGAGGGGGACTTCCAGCAAGTGCCCTGGTCAGTAGGGTGGAGCTGGAGACCTGGCTGCCAGGGTCAGGTTGGGACCCTGGGATCAGTTTGTGAACAGCGTGGTGAACTTTGTGAAATGCTGAGCATTTTAAAGAAATCCTTTTCTTGGTCTCTTTTGATGCCAACATGAGTCATATCCCTTCTTCCAGGCAGGGGATCTGCAGCAGGAGGAAGGAAAGAAGGAAACTTGGGTGTAGTTACAAAATACGAGTAAGGAAAATAAGGACATGCAGTGCTGGGAGTGTAAAGAGTGAGACCAGCCCACCGTTGCTGCCCTTTGCGTAGCGTTAACCCTCCCAGCCCCAAAGGGAGGAAGAAGTGGGGCAGCTGGACCCTGCTTTGCTGCCCAAAGTCTCTGGGCTTGGCACAGGGTGAGCCACTTGGTTTCTAATGCCAGGGACTTTTCTTTGACTGAACCCACGGAGGACAGGTTTATACAGGTTACTGGACCATTTTGACCTTTTGCCTGTTTTATCAAAGCCAGATAAAAGATTTTGTATTTTATTTTATGTGGGGCCAGAGACTGACTGGCCAAACATGTTCATGGCTTTGATATAAGCCAGTCCTAACTGAAACAGTAAATTAGTTTTGACAGCTCGGGTACATATCGCTCTTCTCATTCAACAACCAGTTGAGTGACTTTTCCACTTCCCTCAGCTAGCCCGTGGCAGAGGGAGGCTTTGAGTTTGGGAAGTCCTGAGCACGAGCCGCTGGGGCCTGCCACCTCCATCCTGCAGCAGGACAGGGCCGTGTTGTGGAGCAGACTTAGCGAGACTTTGCACGACTGGTCAAATGGATACAATCTGCAGAACGCAGTGAAATTGCATTGATAAATTGTAATTCGGAAAGCCTTTCTAATATGTTGTTGATCTCCCTGTGGGGAAAACAGCTTTCCTGTGAGCTTTGGATGCCTTGGTGCTACCTCTCCTGCAGCATGTGCAGGCCTGTTCTCCCACCATCAAGACTCAGCAGGTGCAAAAAATCCTTACTGTGCTATTTCCATTCCTCCTTTTTGGTTGATCCTCAAGTTATAATTTTAACAGTCCACAAAGATTTCCTGTTTCCCTGTGTATTACCCTTAAACTTCTATGACTATGCAGGCACCTAAAATACTCCGCAGACAGACTCACTGCTTTGACTCACCCTCTGCTTCTTGTGGTCCTCTTGCAGGGAACCGTATTTCATTCTCTTCATTCCCAGGTTAATCCCCAGTTACTCATCACCATTACTCGTGAGCTTATTTCATCAGTCCCAGTTGATGCTAATTTAAAATCTTGTGCACAACCAGTGAGCCTTGCTGTATCTGGTCATCCTTTCATGTTTCTGGAGGTTGTCCCCATACTTACCTGGCAGGTTTTTTCCTTGCTTCAGGAGTTTCCCCAACTGTGTTGACTGTGTTGCCCAGCTCTCCTCAAAATCCAAAGGCACACAGCCTGAAAACAAGGAGCCTCTCTCCATTTACTGACTAATGTGTCCTTAATTTCCTAGGCTGGCCAGTGCTGATCGTGGCCAAGGGCTGTGGTGAAATGTGATGGATCACACAAAGTGCTTTGTTATCATAGGTCATGTGTTTTTCCCCTTTTATAGAATAATGGTTGTAAATGTCGTAGAGTTTCACTTTAATTCTCTCATAAGATTGGATGATTTCTTGGCTGGTCATATGAGATCAGTTACTGGGAGAGTTTTGTACTGGGATACGCTGTGGATTTGGCTGACAGTGGCTTGATGTGCCTGTCGATGATGGAGATGCTTGCAGGCTGTAGCCATCATTTCTGCCTGTGATGTGTGGTGATGGGTTTGTTCTTGTGCTTGTTGTGTCTTCGGCTGCTTGTTTGTTGTGGTCATTGTGTTTTCATGTTCTGATTTTTGGTTATCATGTAGCCGTGGAGACCACCACTGTGTTCTGCCTCCCGTTGTTGTGGCTTCCTGCTAACCAGTGTTTGTTGTGGGAGATAATATGTGGTGGTGTTTTTTGGCTTGTTCCTTTGCTCTGGCTGCTTGATGTTTGCATTGTAGCCATAGATTTCCGTGGTAAACCCTTTGAGCTCGGAAAAAAGAACAAACAAGCTTTCCCTATCTAGTCATTTGTGAAACTCAAACATGATCTTGTTCAGCACAACCACGAAAACTTGGAGATCAAACTGAGTAAATTGAAAGTGTCCCACAACACAGAAATTCCCTTCTTCCGCCTTTCCACTCTTGTCTCTCCACAACCAGATTCCTCCTGCGAACTCCAAGCAGAAGGGAGATTTGCCTACCGCTAAGAGGGCTGCTTGTGCCCCCACTGAGTGGGGCGGGACAGTAATGATGGACCATCACCTGAGCAGAACTGTATCTTTGTAGTAGAAGACTTCCTTAGGCCCTAAAATGGAAATGCATGCCTTTGTCAGCCTTGTGACTCCATAAACCTATTATTTTTATTGTAGAAGAATAAGGTCTGTGTCAGGGAAATGGAGAGGAGGGGTTGGGAGGCAGAGGTCTAAGTTTTATATCAAGCTTTTCCATGCAAAGAAAAATGTACTTTTTGAAAGGCTCTGTTTTGGTGATTTCTCTACAAGCTCTGTTCCACTCCTCTTGCTTCCCCCACCACTCCCGTGCCAAGCGTCTCCCTTTACCTGTACAGATTAATGCCGGGGGCGTGGGGGGTGTCAGGGTTTTATGAACCCAGCGTTTTTCCCTAAAGATAAACCCCCTGGATAATCAGGTTGGGGAAACGTAGCTGCAAGGTACTTAAAATGAGATGTTTGAAAGCTCCTTGTGAAAACTTTTCCCAAGTCTTTTAACAGTTTGAAAGCTTCCCTCCCCCGAAATATGATCAACAACACTGAAATTCAGACAGTTGTAATCAGCTCTAATAGGAGCAGAAAAGCCAAGTGCCACGCGTTATTATGCCTCAGCCCCTGTAGTGCCGGTATCCGGAACCTCGCTTGCGCTGGGATAACAATAAACAGATGTGAGGGCAGTAGTTGCAATACTGAGCTACCCTTTAAAAATCCAGCTTGCCCCATGGATTTTTACAGTTCTTGTTAAGGCCCCTTCTTACTTGAACGCTCTTTCTTTCTCTCTCTCTTTCCTTCTCCTTTTCTGCAAGGTTATTTTATTTTTTGCAGGATCAGCTCCCTTGGCTGATTCACCATGTGGCTCCGTAAATAGTTGGATTGGCATAATTGAGGGATGAACGGGATTTGGGAGTGAGTGGCTGGTGATTGAGAAAGGAGGGGGAGTGTGATGGGATAAGCTGGGCTTACCACCGAGAGAAATGTTTGTGGAGCCACGGCTTTTCCACAAGGAGCCACAAGTCTATCAGAGCAGCAGAGAAATGCTACGACCACTGGAGGAGTGAAACTCTGTTCTCTGGGCCAGACACTGATATCATTGCTCCGAGAGTATTGTCTTTGGCTTTGACCTCGTGCAGACATGCATACCCGTAGCTTAACGTGCTGAGCACTAGCTTTTGAACGGGAAGAGACACAGGAGTCCTGTTGCGGTCTGTAGGGTGACGCTGCTCTAAATATCTTTGACATCACGACAGAGAACCCCGTTGGCTGCTTTGGTGCTGAGTTAGGTCTAAAAGTTATGTTACGTATCTGCCTACAGCATTATGGAATTGGGACTTTACTCCAAAACCAAATCTATTGATTTTGAAGAGAAATAACCATTTTGTCAGTGGTGGGATCAGTTTCTAGGTTCACATAGATGCTTGGTCTGTTGGGTGCTCATGCCAACAGAAGAAAGAGGGTAAAAAAGCAGTGCTGCAAGGAGGAGCAAGGGATGGAAGCAGAGATTTTAGAATTTTCACAGATTTTGGACTGGTTTTGACTGGTTGTGAGATGGCACCCTAAGGATTTGGTTTCCCATAACATCCAGTCCGGGGTGCCTGTAGGCAGCTGCCCTGCCCTTGCCCCCCCACGTGCTCCCACTGCCTCCCTCATGCTGTTCTCGCTGCCAGAGTGAGCTGTATAAATCAGCCGATCCCATGGCAAATTAGCCCACCAATGAAGAAGAAAAATTTTCCTGTTGGATCAACGTGCTGATCTGATCCATTCTGCACCTTCATCACTGCCAGATCTGGCCCTAGAGAAGGCAAGGAAATATAGGCAGAGTAGCGGGAAGGTGAGCAGGGAGCGGTGAGCTCTTCGTGAGCAGGGACAGGTTATGTGAGCGTGCTGCGAGCAAAGGAGGGCGAGTCTGGCGTTTTCTAGTGACTAGCCCAGCAGTCAGCCTGCCAACACTTGGTTCTTGGCAGCTTCAGTTCAACGCTGTCATCAGCTCTGCCCGCTTCTTTGCAGGCATCCCAAAACGTTGTAATTTGTAGGTGTAGTATTTTTAACCATGAAATTGGTGTCTCTAGACACACCGTGACCACAGAATGGCTTTCAACAGAGGGGTGTGGACAAAAAGAAAGGATTTGTTTTGGTTCATGAGGGCCTTTGAGGGGCTTTCTCCCTGGAGAAGGAAGGCCCGGGTTCCTGGACTGGAGCTCACTTTCCTGTTCTCTCAGCTGTGAGTCCGCGGGGAGAAGCCAGAGAGCTGGGGATGTGCGTGTGGATGTGGGCAGTGATGCATTATTAGGGCATGTGCAGAATTCCCGTGAATGACCACAGCACTTTGCTGAACAACTATCAGAAGGTTTCTCACCCTTCCTCGAGGGAGGATGCTGTGCTTCCAAAAAAGACTCCCAACGGATGTAACGATATTCATCCAGTTCTGTTACAACCGTTGCTCTTCCTGTGGTTGTTTTGCTCTTCATTATCTCCCTGGGAAGAGGTTGTTCTCTTGAGCAACAGTATCCCAAAACCAATTTGGTTTCTGCAGTGTCCATATTTAGTGGGACTGTTTCTTATTTAGAAGCAGCCTTTGCATGGGTGTGAAGATCCTCTGCACCATGTGAGCAACGTTAAATGGGCTTTGCCCCCTGGTCTGTAGCTGGAGAAAATATGTGAGAGATTTCCCTGCTGCTAATAAGCATTGTGTTTGCCTTCCTCTTTGGGGGTGGGATAGATTTGGGGAAAGAAGGGAAGGAAAGGAAAAGAAAGAGGCCTTCCAGTGGGACATGAATGTTTCTGCCTGTGTTCCCACATTGTTCCCAGCCTTCTGCCAGAGTCCAGCTGTATGACACAGGCCTCCAAGACGTAAGCGAGATTCCCTGATGAATGATGCATGCAATCGCAACTCGCTGCGTGCGTGGACAAGGCGACAGCCGTCTTGTGGGTGGTAGAGCACGTTTCCTGGTGGGGAAGAGGGAGCTGAGGGCAGCAGGGCCTTAACCAGCAGCATGAGTTGGACCCTGGGCTTCTGCAGACGTTGGACTCTGCTCCTTCTGTGGCCCTGAGTGTGTTTGTAGAAAGGCTTTAACTTCTTGACAGCCCTTTGAGAAATGTTTGCTCCTGTATAGATAGCTAATGGGGGTCATCACAGGCTGACAGGTACCCCAGTGCCCAAGGGTTTCTGGAGAGAAGACCAGGGGAGCGCCGGGTTCCCGGGAGGTGGGAGCGGAGGAGCAGCCTCCAGCAGCAGCAGAGAGCCTTTGCTGCTAATGCTTCCAGGGAGGGAATTTGAGGAAATGCTTGGATAGGAATAAGTAGAGCTGGCAACAAATGTGCGTTTCATTTTATGAACATTTCATGGTGAAACTTAAAACTTCCACAAAATTTGGGGGACTGGATAGCTCAGGGGATTAGTAATGGGATACAGAGCCTTTCATCTCACCAGTGCCTTTTCAACTGCAACTCAAGTCAATACCAGCGACTGAAAGTTGTTACCATCTGATGGCTTATGCGTAATGAGTTGATGGTCTCACTCCATTTCCTGGTAGTCAGGTATCTGCGGCTGACGCACACAAACACACCATAAAGCCTGGCTGCTTGCCAGCCTTGTTGGCAGCCTCTGCCAACAACTGGATGAGTCTGAGAGTGAAATATCCCGTTTGCTGCTTCTAGCTGGGAGCTTTATCAGGTAGTATCCTGGCATGTGCAGCGTGAGACACTTGTAAGGTGGGAAAGCAGTGGGCCGATTTAGAGCAGTGGTTTTATGTAGACATCTTCCATCTGTACTGAGATCTACGCAGAATAATGTTTTGTTGCAAGGACCTCCTCTTCCGATGCTCACCCCTCAGCAAAGCTGTGATGTACGTGAGATTTATGTTTTGCAAACAGAGCAAAGACATTATGGCACAGGGCTTTCTGTTTAAAATAACGTCACTGCTTTTCTTCCCCTCCCCAAAGTGGTTCTAAGTGGAACCTGGATCACATTTTACAAGGATTTGTTTATTAATGCATCTGTGATGTGACTCTAGCGCAGGGCTGCACCATCATCTCCATTTCCAGCTGGGGAAACTGAGGTAGAGAGAAACCAAATGAAGGAGCAGATATTCCAAGATAAAAAATTCAGGAGTTTGTGGGTGCTGGCCCTGTGCCAGGTCTGATAATGGATTTAGACCGTCGGTATACTCTCTGCTTCTCCCTCAGTTTGGACATCAGCGCTTGCTCTTTCCACCATGGATCTAAAAATGGCCCCTCAGATGAAGCCTAAGAAAAAGGCTGTTGCTTGGGGGATGTGTTCTTTCACCATTTTGTGCTCTAGAGACCTCATAGTTAGGACTTAGTTTGGAACAAGGTGACTCCTAATGAAGGTGTCCGAGCGTAGATTTTGTTGATTCT